>NC_091832.1:8918890-9587462 GCF_037783145.1 Equus przewalskii | reverse complement strand
TGTCTTCTTAAATTTCTTTCAACAATGTTGTGTAGTTTGAGGTGTACAGATCTTTCACCTCTTTGGTTAAGTTTATTTCTAGGTATTTTATTCTTTTTTTGCACTTGTAAATGGGATTATATTCGTAATTTCTCTTTCTTCTACTTCATTGCTAGTGTATAGAAACGTAACTGATTTTTGCATGTTGATTTTGTATCCTGCGATTTGACTGTATTCATTATTTCTAAAAGTTTTTTGGTGGATTCTTTAGGGTTTTCTATATATAAAATCAAGTCATCTGCAAATACTGAGAGTTTCACTTCTTCTTTTCCAATTTGGATGGCTTTTCTTTCTCTTTCTTGCCTGATTGCTCTGGCTAGGACTTCCAATACTATGTTAAATAAGAGGGGTGAAAGTGGGCATCCTTGTCTGGGTCCTGCTCTGAGAGGGATAGCTTTCAGTTTTTCTCCATTGAGAAAGATAGTAGCTGTGGGTTTGTCATTATGGCCTTTATTGAGGTATTTTCCTTCTATACTCATTTTATTTAGAGTTTTTATCATAAATGGATGCTGTATCTTGTCAAAGGCTTTCTCTGCATCTATTCAGATGATCATATGATTTTTTTGTTAGATTTTCCCTCTACTTGCTTTTATTCACAGAGAAGTCTTAATAATCAACATAAATTTTCCATGATAAAATCAGATGTTACAGGGAAATAAGAACTTTCTGTGTCTGGTAGCCTGGTTAAACATAAAGTCTTATCCTGGATGTGTTTCTAACAGGTTTAATGAAGAGCTCTGGATTCACAGCTTGAAATAAGGTGGTCATGCAGACCCCTCTGTGCCCTGGGTTTCAGAAGTCTTTCTCTTTGGGTGGTCCCTTTTCAAAGGTTGGAGGCTCAGGTGCCAAAGACATCTTGACTTATGATGATTTATTACATGTTGTGTTGATGATAACGTGCCTGGGAGCGGGGAGCAGGCCCTGCGGGCTCAGGTGTCTCCGAGACCTGGCTGCAGGCACCCATGGATGGGCGAGGATCCAGGGCCTCGAGAGACCACCACCGAGTCCGCTGCCCGGGGAGTGAGGCCAAGGCCAGGGATGAGCCCGCAGCGGGTGCCCACTTCATCCCCGCGGCCCGGCCCCGGAGCCCACCACAGCTCACCTGCGCAGGGTCACCTCCTCGTTGTGGCCTCCACGCTGCCTCATCTCCAATCATGATTTTTATGCTTCATTTTGTTAATGTGGTGTATCACATTGATTGATTTGCAGATGCTGAACCATCCCTGCATCCCTGGAATAAATCCCACTTGATCATGGTGTATGATCCTTTTATGTATTGTTGTATTTGATTTGCTAGTATTTTGTTGAGGATTTTTGCATCGATGTTCACCAGTGTTACTGGCCTGTAATTTTCTTTTTTGTGTTGTCCTTGTCTGGTTTTGGTATCAGGATAACATTGACTTCGTAGAATACGTTAGGAAGCTGCCCCTCCTCTTCAATTTTTTGGAAGAATTTGAGAAGGATAGGTATTAAGTTTTCTTTGAATGTTTGATAGAATTCACCAGGGAAGCTGCCTGGTCCAGGAGTTTGATTTCTTGGGAGGTTTTTGATTACTGTTTCTATCACCTTACAGGTGATTGGTCTATTCAAATTCTCTACTTCTTCTTGATTCAGTTTTGGAAGATTGTATGATTCTAAGAACTTATCCATTTCTTCCAGATTATCCAATTTGTTGGTGTATAGCTTTTCATAGTATTCTCTTATTATCTTTTGTATTTCTGAGGTGTCCATTGTAATTTCTCCTCTTTCATTTCTGATTTTATTTATTTGAGCCTTCTCTCTTTTTTTCTGGGTGAGTCTAGCTGAAGGTTTGTCAGTTTGGTTCATGTTTTCAAAGAACCAGCTCTTGGTTTCATTGACTTTTTCTATTTTTTTTAGTCTCTATTTCATTTATTTCTGCTCTGATTTTTATTATTTCCTTCCTTCTGCTGATTTTGGGCTTTGTTTGTTCTTCTTTTTCCAGTTCTTTTAGGGGCACTGGTAGATTGTTTATTTGGGATTTTTCTAGTTTGTTGAGGTAGGCTTGAATTGCTATAAACTTCCATCTTAGAATTGCTTTTGCTGTATCTCATACATTTTGGCGAGTTGTATTTTCATTTTCATTTGTCTCCAGGTGTTTATTTATTTCTCCTTTGATTTCTTCATTGACCCAATCATAGCATTCTGTTTAATCTCCACATTTTAGTGGCTTTTCTGATTTTCTTCCTGTAATTGTTTTCTAGTTTCGCACCTTTTTGGTCAGAAAAGATGCTTGGTATTATTTCAATCTTCTTAAATTTATTGAGACTTGTTTTGTGGCCTAACATGTGATCAATCCTGGAGAATGTTCTGTGTGCATTTGAAAAGAATGTGTGTTCTGTGGTTTTTGGAGGAAATGTTCTATATATATCAACTTAGTCCATCTGGTCTAATGTATCATTTAAGGCCAATGTTTCCTTATTGATCTTCTGTTTATGATCCATCCATTGGTATAAGTGGAGTGTTGTAGTCTCCTACTATTAATGTGTTACTGTCTATTTTTCCTCTTATATCTGTTAATAATTGCTTTATATATTTAGGTACTCCTATGTTGGGTGCAGAGATATTTACAATTGTTATTTCATCTTGTTGGATTATTCCCTTTATCATTATGTAGTGCCCTTCTTTGTCTCTTGTGACAGTTTTTGTTTAAAGTCTATTGAGTCTGATTTAAGTATTGCTATCCAAGCTTTCTTTTCTTTGCCATTTGCATGGGGTATCTTTTTCCACTTTTTCACTTTCAGTTTGTGAGTGTCTTTAGGTCTGAAGTGTGTCTCTTGTATGCAGCATATATATGGGTCTTGGTTTTTGATCCAATTGGCCACCTTATGCCTTTTGACTGGAGTATTTACATTGACATGTATATTTACATTTAAATGTCTATTGACAAAGTAGCTATTGATAAATATGTATGTATTGCCATTCCGTTACTTTTTTTTCTGGGTGTTTTAGTTCTTCTCTTTTCCTTTCTTTTTCTCTTGCTCTCTTCCCTTGTGATTTGATGGCTTTCTTCAGTAATATGTTTGATTTCTTTATTCTTACTTATTTGTATATTTATTATAGGTTTCTGGTTTGTGATTACCATGAGGTTCATATATAATATGCTATGTAGATAGCAATCTATATGAGTTGATAGTCTCTTTAGTTAAACCTCTTTCTAAAAGCTCTACTCTTTTACTCCTCTCCTCCCACATTTTATGTCTTTGAAATTATATCTAATCTCTTATTTTGTCTGTGTTTATCCATTACTCTCTTATCATTCAAATAGGTAATTTTAGTACTTTTGTCTTTTAACCTTCATAATATCTTCATAGGTGGTTGATCTGTCACTTTTACTGTATTTTTGCCTTTACCAGTGGTTTTATTGCCTGTTTTTTTTAAAATAATTTTCTTATGCTTATTTGTGATCTTCTCTTTCCCACTTAAATAAGTCCCTTCAGCATTTCTTGTAGAACTGGTTTATTGGTGATAAACTGCTTTAATTTTTGCTTGTCTGGGAAACTCTTTATCTCTCCTTGCATTCTGTTTGGTAGCCTTGCTGGATAGAGTATTCTTGGCTGTAGATTTTTTTCCTTTCAGCACTTTAAATAAGTCGTCCCACTCTCTTCAGCCTGTAGAGCCTTGGCTGTGTAGTCTGCCAATAGCCTTCTGGACTTTCCTTTGTATGTCACTTGCTGCCTTTCTCTTGCACATTCTAGGATTCTCTCTCTGTATCTTTAGTTTTGGACATTTAAATTATAATGTGTCTTGGTGTGGGCCTCTTTGGGTTTATCTTGTTTGGTGCTCTCTGTGCTTCTTGTATTTGGATGTCCGTTTCCTTCTTTAGGTTAGGAGACTTTCCAGCTATTATTTCTTCAAATAGATTCTCTGCCCCTTTGTCTCTCTTTTCTCCTTCTCAGAAACCTATAATACGACTGTTAGTGCACTTGATATTGTCCCAGAGTTCCCTCAGACTGTTCTCATTCTTTTTAATTCTTTTTTCTTTTATTGTTCAGCTTGGGTGATTTCCTCTAGTCTTTCATCCAGCTCACTGATCCATTCTTCTGTATCATCTACTCTGCTATTAAGCCCCTCTAGTGAATTTTTCATTTCCAGTATTGTATTCTTCATTTCTGATTGGTTCTTTTTTATATTTTCCATTTCTTTTTGACGTTCTCACTGTGTTCATCTAGTCTTCTCCCAATATCAGTGAGCATCCTTACGTGTTTTTGTTTGAACTCTTTGTCAAGTAGATTGCTTATTTCTGTTTCATTTAGTTCTTTTTCTTGGGTTTTGTCCTGTTCCCTTGCTTGGAACATATTTCTTTCCCTCCTCATTATGCCTCTTTCTCTGTGCTTATATCTATGTATTACGTGAGTCAGCTATGTCTCCTTAGGGTGGCTCCCACCCAGCTGGCTGTGAAGCTCCACCAACTCACGAAGTTGGCTTTTTTCTCTCCAGAAGGAATTTCGGCCTCTTCTACCTCAGTCAGGACTGTCCCTTGTTGTGGGGGTTCTTTTTATTCAGTTTTCAGTTCTCTCTCCAGGGTAATTTTTTCCAAGAAAAGTTGTAACCTGGTTGTGTTTGTGGGAAGAGGTGCGTTCAGAGCCTGCCAATGCCCCCATCTTGATGAGACCTCTCATATCCCTTCATTCTTTTGCTATTTATCAAGAGCCTGCTATGTGCCAGGCTCAACAACTAAGCTAGAGCTTCTCAGCCTGTCCTGGTAGAGCAGGAATTTAAACCTCAGGCTGCTCACCTGTAAGTCCAAGGATCTTTTCCTCTCCATGCAGCTGCACAGGGGACATCCAATGAAGACTTTTTCAGATCTTTTTGTGAGTGAAAAGCATGTGTGGAAATGACACATATTTACAGTTAGGCAGTAATTTATGTACAATAATCAGCACTCAATAAATGTGTTAAATGGATAGTAACAATTCTCTTCCTATTTCATAGGACTATTATGAAGATCAAATGAGACCATGGTGGAAATCATCTTGGCAAAAGACTGTTGTAGTATTTGTCTTATGATTTGTCACTTCAAATCCTATTTGGAAATAGGCAATGATGCATCAGGTTGGGTTAGATCCACTTCTCTAAAGAGCAATGATACTTGATTACAATTTATGACCCTGTCTGTTTTAACTTATTGTCTCCTTCACAAGATATAAGCATCTACATTTCTTATCTCCATCTATGTTCAGGTCCATGAACAAAACAGGGGCTTAATATCTGTTTCTTGAGTGAACTTACATATTCCAATTTTATAGATTAGAAAGTTGAAGCTCAAAAGACAAAGTAAATAGCATGAAATTACCCAGGTATCAAGCAGCAGAAGTAAAATTTGCACTCAGGCCTTCTGACTAATACTTTCTATAATATACTACTTTTTTCACTGAATTTTTGGCCTCACAAGCTATTTTGATAGTAATAAAACAATAACAGTTAGATAGAACTTTATAACTGATGTGGTACTTTCCCCTATATTTTCTGTTTGACTCTCACAACACTTACAAGCACAAATTATAGAATTGTAGAATTGTCCAAAGTCACAGAGCTAGCAAATTCAGAAGCCAAGCTCTTCTCCAGGCTTAACATCTTTGGCTCCACCATCTTCATTTTCATGCCCTTCTCTTCTCAAGCTGAGCTGTTCCAGGAAAGCTGCGTGATCCTCTTAAGATGGGGCAGCCATAACTGTACTCATTGCACCAGGATAGGACAGCACAGAAGAATATGGCCCTCCGACTTGCCTACATTTCCAAAAGAAGATATTTTGCCATCTAAAAAAGCTGTCAAAGTTCCAGAGACATGATTGGTGAGGAACCAAGAGAGCTGGGAAAGAATTTGACAAAACCCAACTGTTGGTGATTCTCAAGTTACAGGAGACAAAGATTTCTTGGATGCATCCATCAACCTGCATGCAATGTAACTGAAATAGAATCTACAGGGATTGTCAGGGTGATATGACATGCACCCACATATTTTTTCCCCTTTTTTTAATTTTTAGGCTTAAAGTTTACTCCTCTTTCTTTGGCAGTTTTTGGAGCCATGTGACTGGCACAACTCTGGCAAGTGCTATAAATGCAACGAGATTGGGCCTAAGGGAAAATTGCCATCATGTAAAACCAGGACTAAGTATTTGTACTGCTTCTTGGGGCTTTTAAAGGTGGGTGCCATTTCTGAGAGTTAAGAAACTGCTTTAATTACTGAGAAAGAAAATCAAGGGAGAAACACAGTTTTGATGGAGTTTATATTTAAACACAACAGGAATGCATAGCAACATTTACTGGTATTAAAAAAGGGAAGGTATTATTAATTTCATTCCACATAGATCCAGTTAAATTTGGTTTAACAAACATTGCAAGGACAATGTAAACTGCATTTCTTCTTAAGTATAAACACCATCCTATGACGAAATCAAAAGAATTGGAGAATGAGAAGTAACACACTTAACTCAATCATTCTTTTATTTACTCATTAATTCAATAAATATTTATTGAGCATGGACTATGGAACCAAAGTCTTGGTGTACAGCAGGTATTTTCCACTCAATAGCCCTAGGCTATTATTTTTAATCATTGTTATTATTACTACAACATATCAGGCACTTTTCTAGATATTTGGGAGACTAGTAATAAGAGTAAAGGTCCACACTATTGTGGAGCTTGAATTCAAGTTATTTCTGATTCCTGTTTTGTTGTCAGACTACCAGCTGTTGCTCACATGGTTGTTAATCTACTTGCTATGACAGCCCTTTATCTTTTCTGTATTCCTTCCAACATTTTACTGTGGACTGTGAAGCCAGCCAATCACACATTTCTAATTAGAAATATGTCCAAGGCAAGAACCAACAAACACTAAATGAGAGTCTGAGGATGGAGGACCTAAGAGGAAAAAACATGGTGCTTATCCTTGCTGGAATTGAGGTGACAAGACACAGGTTGGCAGCAATTAGGTAATAAGATAGTTTCCTGAGCTTAAAATAGAATGTCCTGGAGCTCATAGCCAGTGTCAAATTCCCATCCTGTTCTAAGGAGGACTGTTATTTCACTTCAACAAAATTTTAGTAATCTCCTACTATGTACTAAGCTCTCTATCAGATGCTGGGAGTTAAAAAGAATAAAACAACGTTATTCTCAAGAAGATCACCCAAGAAAGATGTTTATATATCTTGTAACTACAGTAGGAGCCAGCCTCTGATAATGCTGTGAAAGAACTACAAGCTGCTACAGAAAGACAGAGTAATGCATTCATTTATTTGACAAAGAATTACTGAGTGCCAACTAGGCATCAGGCACTGTGTCAGGCACTGGCAGTACAGCAGTGAATCAGACAGACAAGACCTCTGCTCACATAAAGCTTACATTCTAGTGGAGTGAGACAGAAAATTAATTTTAATAAGAGAAATAAAATAAGTATGTTCATATGGTGATAAATACTATGAATAAAATGAAATACAGTGATTTAATAGTGACGCTGCTGTTTGGAGTTATGCTACTTTTGATTGGGGAGTAAAGGAAGACTTCTGTGAAGCACTAACATTTGAGCAGAGGAAAAAATGACAAGAGTCCCTTGTAGATCAGGGTAATAGTGCTCTAGGCAGAGAGACTGTGCTGGGTATTTTCTGTCTGCTTCTCCAGATCCACTCTCACCCTTCTCAGCTCTGCCCTTTGCCTCAGAAGGGTGATCTGTATGTATTGAATTGAACCTTACAAAGTTGCTGATTTGGGTAATTGGTTCAACCTACTAAATGAAAAGGGCCCTTACCCTCGAGCTTCCAGGTTGGGTTTAGACAATGGGGAGGCCCAGAACGATACAGGAAGGAGAGAGGAGTGGCTATTGTTTGGCTATTTACTTCTCTGGATCCTTCCTTGTGGAGTTGTCAATAAGCTAGTTGTGTCCCTCAATCTGTCTTTCTCAGCTCCTGTCAGGTGACCCTCTCAACAGAACTCTTATTTTGGAGTCTGATAACCACTTCTTCCCTTTGCTTCTTCAGGTCTTGGGTGGTAACACTGCCCTATTATTACTAGCTCCAGGTACTGCATTATACCTTGTAATTTCCTTACATCTTGCCAACACTCTTGTAAATTGTCCCTTTAATAAATTTGCTCCAAATTCCTTCTAAGACCTTGATACAGGCTTGGAATAAGCTTGGAATATTTGAGAAAACTGAAGAGGCTAGTGTGGCTGGAGCTTAATGAGAAATGGGAAGGGAAGAAACAATGAAGTTAGAGAGCTAGGCAGAGATTAAATTATCCAGGGCCTTATAGACTATGATAAGGAGATTGAATGCTACTTTAAGTGTAATGTGAAACCAATGGAAATAGAGGAAGAAGGACTAGTTAAATCTGCATGAAGTCAAGGTAGGAACTTCAAGAAAGAGTTGAGCCTTAATGGTTGGACATAATATTGACTGACAGAAAGGAAGGGAAGAATATTTCAAGCATGGGACCTAGTAGTCCAGTGTAGTTACAGGAAAGAGACTGGGAGGAAACTAGGCTAGGGAGGCAGGCTGAAGTCTCTCTAGGAATGTAACATGATGACTATGAAAATCATGCAGCTTCTAATG
This sequence comes from Equus przewalskii, assembly GCF_037783145.1. NCBI lineage: Eukaryota > Metazoa > Chordata > Mammalia > Perissodactyla > Equidae > Equus > Equus przewalskii. The sequence continues at coordinate 9,578,857 of NC_091832.1, read as the reverse complement.
ATTTGAAGGCTATAGAAACCTACAAAGACTAAATTTGTCACTGGCTATATAATCCAGGAATTTGGTGTCTGAAAAGATAAAAACAGAATAATAAAATGTATTACTTAACTACCATTTTTACAAACTTAGTAAACATTGACACTGTTATGTCACTGCTGTTCTCTGAAGTTTTCTGCATTTGGCCTAATCTTTCTCTCAAAACAGGCTTACTTAGATCTCTATTCAGCAACATCCAGTCACTCACGCCTACAAGTCAAGAGCAAAAGAAAATTGTGACATGGCATTCAAGACATTTTGGCCAAAATTTTTCAATGATCCTAAACCCAATGTGGGAAGAGCTCCTCAACCTCTCAAATACAGGCCATATTTATTCCCATCTGCAAACATTTCCTGCCTCCTTTGCCCGACTGTCCTCCATCTCGAACAAACTCAATATATAGAGAAGAATGCAGGATTTGGACTAATGCCTCTTTGGGTTATAATCCTGGCTCTACCATTCATTAGGTGAGTGGCTTTTATCAAGTTATTACAACTCTTTGAGTCTTAGTTTCCTTATCTATAAAATGGAATAATAATACTTGTCTTCATGAGAGTACTGAGAAAGTGACTGAAGTGCGAGTAAACAATCCATCATAGTACTTGGCACATAAATACTTGATAAATATAATTTTCTTTCCCTGCTTTTCTCCTATCTCTATGCTTACAATAGTGTTACTGCCATGAAATTTAGTACTAAATAATATCCCAGGAAAGTAATCATGAAACTTTTTATTACAGATGCTAGCTCTGTTATCTGAGGGATATTAAAATGTCTATTGAGAATATCAACTTAATAAACTTAATGTAACAATAAAAAAGACACTATAAATAATTCTAATGACAGAATTTTTATAATTCACAATTATTTTCATACCCATTTCTTCATTTTCTTCTCAACTGACCTTATAGGATGGACAGGTCAGATATCCCCATTTTACAGGTGCCGAAACAGGCCTAAAGATATCACAAGATTTGAACATGTTCACCCAATCTGTAGATGGAAAAAGTAGCAGAACCCAGGACTTCCAGTTCCTTTACAGGGTACATTCCATTGCATTCCTGACATGGATATGCACTAACTGGGTAAGTTACTTCCCTCTCGTGACCTTCTGTTGCCCTAAGGACTAGCTATCGAAGAAGTCTGTAATATACGCCCACTCCCACCTCCCAGTACTTATCTAGCCTTATCTCTTCTCATGACTACTAGTTTAAGGAGAAGCCATACAGAGTTTGCTGTTTGTTGTTCCTGGAACACATCGAACTGTTACTTCTGGGCCCATGTCGCTTCCTTTGCCTGGAATGTCCTTCCTGCTCCTGAATATTCAGGTAACACCTCTTCCTGAATCTTTTAAGACTCAGCCCAAGCCTTGCTATAGCTAGGAGGGCTTTCTTGATACTCCATGTAAAAGTGGCTCCTTAATCTTCACCTTGTAACTTGCAATTTTGTCTTGACTTTGGTGCAACTGCGCCTTCTCTGTACCAATAGTATTTGGTACAACTATGTCTATCTCTGTCACTGGACTGTGAGCTTCATGAGGGTAGGGAATGTGCCAAGACTTTTAATATTATCAGTGCCCAGACACAGCTTGGCATGGAGCATATGCTCAGAGAATGCTTGATAATATGATGGATGAATTAAGTTTCTTAGGGTATCCTTGGGTCTGACCCAGAAGGCTTATGCATAAAAGGAAAACAGTAACTCACAGATCTTCTCAGGAAGGAGTCAGTCCTAACCATCTACATATATTAAGGCATGGGGAGCAAAGTGGAAAAACAGAAACAAAACTGCCAAAGTTAGCAATTACTGGAATTACTGCTCTTTGGGACACAACCCTGAACATGTCATTTTCTCAGCAGCAACTCTCTCACCATTCTATCTCTGTATGTCATTTGCCAACCCAGATTGAGCTGGCTCTCTAGTGTAAAATAGCCTTAATCCTCTTGAAAAGGGTTCTGCCAGTGAAAAAGCTAGGTCATCCATGGTGAAATGCATTTTAGCAGGCTCATGCACAGATTTGAACAGAGACTGGGTCTCACAAGTTCTCTGAGCCTTGAATATTCTATCTGTAAGGTACAGATTGTTTCTTCTCTTAGTCTCTCCACCAGGAAGGCTGACCATGACATAAGGCAATGATATGAAAATGCTCTAAACACTGTCAACCAGCCCTGTCCTAGAAGCCATGGAAAGAAGATTGGGAAACAGTTTGAGCCAATGTGTTGCTGCTGCTGCTGACTCTCAGTGGACACCAGGGCTATATTAGAACTCTGCAAAAGTCAGAGGGAAAGGGTCTGAGGGGCTATGTTAGAAGGCTTTGGAGGCAGGGGCCTTTGGGTGTCCCAGTGAGCCCATCATTAAGGAAGCCTCAGGAAGGGATAATATGGGGTAAGGAACAGGGTTACTCTTCTGCATTCCAGCAACAAACACAAAATAGACATTTACTCATTCCAAGAAGGAAGGGAGGGAGGAAGGAAGGAGGGAAGAATAAAGGAAGGAAGGAAGGAAAAACAAAAAGAAGGAAGGAAGAAAGGAAGGAGGGAGGGAGGGAGGGAGGGAGGGAGGGGAGTCAGCCAGTCTGGGTCTTAAGGCTTGCCTTTAAAAGCAGTCTGAACCTAGCATTGGGTTTAATGAGCATTAAGCCCTTACCATCTCTCACTTATACCTCATACTCATGCTCAAAGACCCAGCTCACTTTAGTGCAATTCCATACAATTTATCTAATCTACACATACCTAATGAACCCTCACACCTACGGTGGGTGCTAGATACCCTGTTATCAGTGAGACACAGTCCTTGACCTCAACAACTTAGCTGAGCCAGATCTAGAAAGAGTGACACCTTGATGATAAATGTTGAGAGAGGAGTTCAGGAGGAAAAGGCACACGGAGCATGGATTGACTAACTCTGCCTACAGAGCCCTGGAAGACTTCACAGAGAGGAAGTCACTTAGATTAGGCCATGAAGGAAGAGTGAGAGCTTTCATAGGCAGAGTGGCAGAGAGGCAGAGAGAAGATTCCAGGCTGAGATCACACTGAGAGCAAAGGTGAATTGGTGGTGATGGTGGTGACAAAACAAGACACTTCTCTCTGGGGCTTCCCTGAGACAGCATCGGATGGCTGAACAGAAGATGGAGGAGAAAGGGTAGCTGGAGCCAAGACAAAAAAGACTGGATGGGGTCAATCCAGCCATCCAGGAGCAGGCAGAAATAGTGTTTCAGATAAAGGAAACAATAGCAGCAAAGGCAAGAGGAATCTGGGCCTTGGCGGGAGGAAGGATTCTCTTAGGAAGTCATAAGTTGAAAAGGGTTGTTTGAGAAAGTCATGAGTATAGTTAGAAGGTAAGAGCAGGAAAGAACAACCTTTAAATATCTGAGACATCATCTGGCCTTTTTTTTTTTTCCTTTGATTTGTCTTATCTTAGGTCATCCTCTCTCCTCCACCCTTGCCACCCCACCCCATGCCTCTGCTATGTAAATTATAGATCATAAATAAGACTGCCTGGTTTTAAATCACAACTCTACTGTTTATCAGTTCTTTGAACTGGGGAAATTTTCCAACTTTACAGCCTCAGTTTCCACATCCACCAATGGTGAAAATAATAGTATTGAAAAGATTACTGTGTGTTTCAGTAATAATAGCTAAGTTCTATTGGGTATTTACGATGTGTCAGGTCTTGTTCCAAGTTTTTTTTGTGTATTAACTCATTTATTCCCTAAACAACTGCTATTGGTAGCATTTGTGTCCCTATTTTATAAAAGAAGAAAGCAAAGCCCAGAAAGGTTAAGGATTTGGCCTCAGGTCACATAGCTATAAGTAGAAGATCCAGGATTTGAACCTAGGCATTTTGACTGCAGATCCTATGCGCCTAACCGCAGTGAGTCAGATCATCTAAGTCAAGTGCCTAGCACTGAGACGGATTACAAAAACTACATGTTTGTTGTTATCCTGGTGACTCTGTCCATTTAAATGAATGGATGAGCATCTGATTAATGGGTGACTGAGCAGACAAGTGAACAAATGTTGGTTGAAAAGGGAAGCACACAGCTGAGAGAACCCTACCTCAGGCGGTTGGTCAGGAGGGTGGGAATTTGGTACCTGTAAGGTGGGATGGTGGTACTAAGTATCCCACTTCATCAGATATACCTGGCATGTGGGCACCATTGTCCTGAACCTACAAATAGAACACTGAGAAGTGCCACAGTACCCTTCCAGGGAGCATCATGGGGCCTGGGTGGCCACACTAGGCTCCCTGTGTGGCCCTATGATTGGGCCTCAGAAGGTAGCCTTTGCTATTCTTCTGCCTCGTCTGACATCATTACAGGCTATCTGAAATTCTGATTACAAAGGCACTGCCTGGTGGCAATGAGCAGCCAGGGAGCCCAGAACCCCAGAGCCAGGAGCAAGAGGACTGGAGATGGAGGGAATCATAATCCATCAGCTTCAGCAAGCTCAGCATGCTGAAGACAGCACAAAGCTGATGCTGTGGACCTGACAGAGGAGCAGCAAAGGTAAGGGAGCAGCCTCAGTGAGGGAAGGGACATAAGACGTGGAGCAGAAGATGAGCTTTTCTGCCCACAACGGTCCGCGGGCGTTAAATGACTTTCCCTAGGCCATACAGACAGAAGTAGAAAGTCAGAATTCAAACCCAGAGCTCTGTGACTCCAAAGCCTGTGCTTTCTCTTACACCACACCACCCCGCAATCATACAGGAGGGGATCCTAAGATGTTTGTGCTCAATTTGATGCTACTGCTGCACGTCAGTTTAAGACCGAGAACAGGTGAGCAAGCTGCCACTAGATCACCCACTCCAAATTGCCTATCCTCACTCCCATTTAACACATTAGAAAATCCAGGCCAAGAGAGGGGCGGCAGCCTGACCAAGGTCACACAGTGGCTAGCATCCAGGTCTCTGAATTTCCACAGCACCTCACTAGAAAAGAAAAGTTGCTGCCCCCAGGTTTCCAGTGAAAATGGTACTTTCAAGGCCAGCCAATAGCTTGAACATCACCTGCTTCACATGCTTGTTTACTTAAAGAAAGGGAAGAAACCTAATTTTAGTCTACTGAGGATGTAATGCTGATGTACAAAGGCAATAGGAAAAAAAATCCAATGGCCTGTTTGGTAAGAGTGGGGAGCCTACAGGCTTGAAGGAGGAACAGCGATTCAGGCAGAGAAAAGAGAGGGGAGTGAAAAAGCACCATTGCTAGGTCTTAGGCTGGGAGGGAGGAGTCTTAGGTCCTGCAGGCCCTCCTGTGCACAATCCTGAGTCTGTGTCCAATTCAGGGCTATCTTTCTGCACTCTCAGAGGGCTTAGAAAGGCCAGTAAGATGCAATGCAAAGAATCTGGGTTATACGGTTATATGTGCCTGACTTTGTCAATCACCAGCTGAGTGACCTTGGGTAAATCAACTCCCTTCTCTGAGTCTTGGTTTCTTTATATCATCAAATAGAGGTAATATTTACTTTGTAGGGTTATAGTAGGATTAAATGTGCCATATGCATAACACACCTAGCATGGTTTCTAAAATATAGCAGGTATTCAACAAACTATTACACTTATTATTATTGTTACTACTGTTATTATTACTATTATTATCTGTCCCCTTTGAAGTGTGGAGTATATGACTGGGGTGTTTACATGATGGTTACATGATGGATTTGTCTATTTTCTGTTAAAGGAATGTGCTTTTCTTTCAGGACAGTGGAAACTACATGTTTCTCTGAAGTAAATGCACTCAGCTCCCACTCAACACCTAACCTGCAGATTGTGAATATACCTCTGAGGGTGAGGTAGGAATCATTTGGAACTTGTCACTAAGCCAGAACTGAAACTTCTGGGCCAGGCTTAGCAATGCCTTCTGACCCTCGTAAGTAGGGCCCCTGTCTCTGGTCCCACACTTTGGAGTGTCTTTTAGGAAACTAAGTCCCTCTCCAGTGCCTGGGCTGGCTGGGTAGTGCAAGCAGAATATTCTGAGACTAGACTTGGTTCCTCTGGGTTCTGGTCACTGGAAGTGTCTATCCTAAAATTTTTTAAGTCCCCCTCGAGTGCCTGAGAACAACCAGGGATAGCAGTGACAATTGGGCAGGGCACCCCAGTCCCTCATTCTTATCTTCAGAATGCTCCCAAACACTCTTCCCCTTGCTCCTCACATGTAGAGACAACCAGATAATCTGAGGAGCTCCAGGACTCATGGCTATGGGGTTGTTCTATGGCCCATGGCTAGGCCCCAGTTCCTAACAGATGACAGGGAGAGCAGATCGCTTCTATTAGCTGATGTGGTATTTCTTTCACAGGACCACGCAAGATTGAGACCCCAGAATGGAGCTAAGATGATGATTTTGGGTGACACACACTCATGTTGGACATGATGATCTGCCACTGACCTCCGGGCTTGAGCCATAGATGTGGGCCCAGGCATTGGCTTTTGCCTGTCTATGGTCCAACCATGGTGCTGTCTCTGGGGTTACAGCAGATGAACACAGCATGGGGAGCAGCAAGCATCCTTTACATTGAATCCCCTCCTGAGAGCAGTGCCAGGTTGTTCTCTAGAGGTGGCTGTGCCTGTCTCATGCCTATCTTCTCTGAAGTCTTTTGAAGTGGATGCTTTGCATTTCCAACAAGTCCTTCTGATTGTTGTCAATCCACATGTGAATGTCATGCTCTCCTGGGTCTGTCTTAAGGTGTGTCATATGAGAACAAGCTTTCTTTGTGCAAATGGGACTGCTCTTCTCTCTTAGCATATGGGTCCCTTGCCTATTTTTCCTGCTGACGGCAGTGTGTAGAAGGCAGTTAATACTGTGCAGTCAACATCAAATGAGAACACGTTCTAGGAATGCGGGGATTATGGCCTAAAGCTAAAGAGTTCAAGAAAAGACATGGTTGGAAGATATATCGATCTATGTTCACGCTATACAATCTTGGATGGCACACTTAACATGAGCAGAACATGAATTGTTATTCACATTTTCCTGCATACTTGGAATGAGTCCTGCATTTGTGTTTCTCATCAACAGAGTATCATGAAAACCTTGAGAGTCATTAGAAACTAGTATTTGTGGGAGACACTGACAAAGATTCTCTACTTGACCAAACTCAACTCAAGCTCCTTTGAACTCTCTTCTCAATTAGGCCCTGACTTTCGGGCTTCCATGTTTGTTTCTGCATTATCCAATTTAGCAAGAATCTTGCTAAGTCAGTTTAGCCAGAATCCCCATCTTCGATATCTGACATGCTTGATATCTGATCAGGTTCTTCATCCTCTGTCATCCCCTAGGTGATGTCTGGTCACCCTGACCTGTCTTCAGTAAGAATCTTGTTTGGTTGGTTTAGCCAGAATCCTCCCTTTCCCCTGATGTTTCCTCAGTAATTTGTAACTTTCTATCCACTGACATTGACCCGCCCTCACTCCTTGGTTATAAATTCTTACTTTTCCTTATTGTGTTTGGAGTTGAGCCTGATCTCTTTCCCCTACTACAAGACCCTGTTGTAGGAACCTCCTGAATAAAGACTGCTTTACTGTTCTTTAACAAGTGTCATGAATAATTTTTTCTTAAACAACACCATGAATGATGAAGTGCCATAAGTAATGATATAGCCAGCATTAAATAAACAGTATTAGGAAACTGGAGAGGCAAGAAGATCTATGTTGTTTTGATATAAACATGTTCCAAAGGGCCATGCATCATGAGTAATATCAGTGTTGCTACCTTTTTCTCCAGATGGGAAATATGAAATTAACCAAGAACTGTGCATTTGGCAATAAAGAAAATGAAAAGATAGTGCCTGGACACTTCACATGTACAGAGTGAACAATAACCATATATATTTCTTCCCAACCCATTGTTTTAAATCTTCATCTAAATTCATGGACTTCACATGGGTCCATGAATTTTATAATATAAATTTATAATAAAATGTTGATATAGATGGGGCCTCACCAAAAAGTATTTACCAGGGGCCCTGCACACCTTAGAGGTAGCCTTGGGCAGATTGATATAAGACACATCTAGCTAGTGGCTTAACCATGGAGTCTTATCACAAGAGAGGTGATCAAGGAAAACATCTGAGGACTGCTTGGGGCACTGTCATCCCTCCATTATAGCTGAAGTGTCACTATAGGTCTCACCAACAGATATATCACAATCAGTAATTAAAGGGAAGCTTCAAAGCAATCTTTCACAAATTGAATATATACTCACAATAAAATATTAAGAGCAAACAGATATCCATATATATTCTAAGCTCTATTATGCAAAGGGAAAATGCATAGAAAGAAGACTAAGAGGAAATAGTATGAAATTTTAAGACTTGCTTTTAAGAGGAGAAATCAGAGGGCATTGTCCTGATTTCATGTGTACTTTTTCACCACTTTCTAAATTTGCTAGAATAAGCATGTGCTGTTTTCACTTTGATGTTTCAGCTCACTGAACTTCTTTCAACACCTGTCTCTTACTTCTCTACCCGATGTTCCCTCTTTCCTATAGACTTGTTCTCCTCCACTACTCAACTTCATTTGGCTAAATCCTCCTGACCTCTGAGATCCTACGAGGAACATCACTTCCTCCAGACACCCTTCTCTTACCCCTCCAGACTGTATCGAGTGCTTTTCTAATGAGCTCCCACATTACCCTATAGATTCTTATCACTCTACCTGTAACTGAAAGTTTGATTGACCAGTCCCGCCCTCCAGAAATGCCCAGCACTGTGCATGGCAAACAGATCCTCAGAAATATTTGTTAAATGAATAGATGATAAAAAGAAAAAAAATTTTACACTTCTTTTTAAAATATATATACACATTACAAAGCCTAGGAGGCTCAGGGAAGCTTTTGTTGTTGTTATTTGTTTGTTTCCCACTGATAGTTTAAAAAAAAAATTGTTAATGGAGTGCCTCAGTAGTAAACAGAGAATCTGTGGAACTGACTCCTGTCCTCTGACAGGGACATAGGAAAAACAGTCTGGTAAGTCTTCGGGGCAGTGTTGGGCAAAAAAGTTCCTAAGAACACTAATTTCATAAGGTACTCTGGGAAAAACGAAGGGAGAGAAGTCTGAAGTCAAATAACAGCAGGAAATGCTCTATGCGCTGGCTTCCTCCAAAGACTGACAATGTGTATGAGCATATTCCAATCTTGTAAAAAGTCCTGCTGTGAAGAATCTGGCTAATTTATTTTTAATCCAGTGCTTTTCAAACTTATTTAAATATGAATCTTTCCTTTCTGTAACACCTATTAACATCTATTTCTCAGAACACTTTGGGAAATGCTGGGTTTAAGAGATAAGGCTTCCAGAGGAAGGAATTTTCTGGCTCATGGTGAAGGCAAGAAGTAGGAAAAATATAGGAGGGGAAGAGACATTCAGAATTTTTTTTTTTTAAACACTAATAAAATGTAACATTTATTGAGTACTTACTATGCGGCAGATAGTGTGCCAAGTATTTTACATACATTAGTTTAAATTTTATAATAAATTTAAGAAGTAGGTACTATTATTACCACTTAATAAAAAGGTTTAAAGTTCAAACAGGTTAAGTATGCTGTGGACAGTACCATGTCTGTCTGGGTTACTTCCCATTCTCCTTCTTGACCACTATGCTACCACCACTGAATGACACAAGCCTTCCTTCCCCTGGTGGAAGAGGTGGTGAAATGGGCACATTGCCTTCCTTTATTCCTCTTCCTTTCTCTCCCCATCTTTCCTCTTCCCTTCCCTTCATCTCACTCCCTTCCCTTCCTTCCTCAAACATCCTCTGAGTGTGCACTGTGTTAATAACTGTGCTGGGTGTACCCCAGGGTTTCAGAGAGAACTCAGAACTGATCCCTCTTTTCGAAGAGCCTCCAGTCTAGCCCACTAAGCTGATCAGCATCCAAGCCCTGGGACAGATTAATAGGAAGACAGGAAGGAAGGCAGCCCTATAGACTGCAACAAGCACATCAGAAAAGCTGCTGAGGTCTGAGTGGAGCCGCACTTAGAGCTGCTTCCCACAAATTTCTAAGGCTGGATCATTAGAAAAGGCATCTACCAGCACGGGAGGAGGGGTAGAAAGTTTCACGTACAAATCACCAAATTAATGCTGTTTTCATTAAGTAGATTTATTAGTGAGACTTGGGGGGTAAGCACACCTGTCCTCTATTTCAAATAATCCTTGGAGTTCTGGGAGAGGAGGAATATGTCAATCTGGCTACATGCCAAGAAGCTAACCTGGGAAATGGTGTAAAATTTCACTTACATGGGGGTTAGAAAATAAATATAATTCAGGGCAAAAATACTTGGTCCCTACCTTTGAACTTAAAAAAAAAGAACAGAAACAAAAGAACATTCCCTGTACCTCCCTAGATCATAGGGCCAATCACATTACTCTGTGTCTGGCTCCTAGTCAAGATGGGGAAGTCCATTGAAAACTAGGAATCTTTCTTCTTTTCTGTCTCCATCCCCAGCCTTTGGCACTGGGCCTGGTATATTATAGATGCTCCATGAATGCTTGAAGTAAGACAGATGAAAGGGAGGTGGAGAAGAAAGGATGGAGGAAACTTGGGTGACACAATGGCCTCACAGAATATTATGGGAAGTTCAGGACATTAACCTCTGGATCCTCTGGAACAAGGTTCAGCATTAGGAAGATACCTAACAAAGAATCTTGGGCTGACTTAGGGAAGCATTTCTGATCTCTCCCGTGGATAAGGAGTCTCAGGCCCGCCATGCTCCTTGTTGGAGATTGTCATTGAGGCAGGAGAGGTGAAGGTAAGGCTCTACTTGAAATTCAGCTAGTGCTGCACAAAGAGTGATGCACATGAAAAATTGATCACGACACTGCACCCAGGCAAATATTATTAATAATGCAGTATTTAAACACACAATATATCCCTCTTAATGATGAAAAGAAACCCAAGGTCATAGCAAACAAAAGTCATTCCAATGAGACCAAAAGGAAAAGAGAATTTCTCCCATGTGGATCCCTCCACAATAGCTCCCTTTATACTACCATCTAGCAGAGTGAGTAGCCTTTTGATCAAGAGAGGAAACAGAGCCCTTCTTAATAGGGATATTTCAAACCACTAGGCAGTTCTAGAAGAGAGCAGAACCCAGGGGTACTAACCCTCCTTTTCTCAATCTCCTCATTTGTAAAATGGAGCTAATAATACCTAAACAATGGGGCTGTGATAAAGATTAGATGATTTATGTAATATACCAAATTAAGTGCACAGTAATATCTCTATAAATTTGAGCTCTCTTTCCTTTATTTGATTGAAACTGAAGTAACATAGGGAGTTAGTGAATTTTCAGAGGCTCAGGAGAGGTGTATATATGCATGGGCAAAGTAAAGTGAACTTATTAGTATCTACCCTCAGCATATGTCATGAGCACAGTCTCCCTATGGATCACTAACCTCACCTTATCTCTTACAGAAATCAAAGCCTTAGGCTTCTGTAATGATACCATGATACCAACAAGCAAGGAAGAAGCAGCAGTGGGAAAACACTGAACTAGGAGCTGGGTTTTGGTTTCAAGTCTATTAGTAACTCATTCCTTCTATCTGGGCCTCGGTTTCCCAATCTACAAAATGAGAAGGCTTCTAGATGATCTCCTAGTCACCAAACTGCAGCTCTGAATATTTGCAATCATGTAGAAAAGGCAAATTACTAAAAGCATGGGATTTGGAGTTTTCTGACAGACCTGGGTTCAAATAACAGCTCTTCCACATGCTTGCAGTAAGACCTTGGCCAAGGTACTTAACCTCTCTAAGCCCCAGATTCATGAGTGATAAAATGAGGCAATAGCAGTGCCCAACTCAGAGATTTATTCTGAGCACTAAGTAATCCAAGATAACACCACCAGTAAGGGGAAGATGTGGAAAGCAAGCCCAGGTCTGTTCAACTTCAAAGACCACGCTCTTTCCACTACCATAGTGAAGAATATCAATATAAACAAATGTCTACAAAGCCAGGCAGAGTATACCAGAAGCACAGGCATTCTGCATTGAATGACAGAACCAGGAGGGATTAATGTTGTCTATGCGTGAAAGCACCAAGTTGTTCCATCAAAAAAAAAAGAGCTCTGGAGTCAGAGGCCAGGGATTCAAAACACTTAACCTCTCTGGGTCTCAGTTTCTTCTCCTATAAAATACGGACAGTAACAGTACCTGCTTTATAAAGTTAAGAGTATAGATAAGGTATAGACAAGAGTATAGATAAGCACTTAGCATAGTGCCGAGGACATAATAAAAGCTCAACAAATGACAGCTATTGCTATTATTATAGAAGGTTCTTTTAATGACATGAAATTAAATATTATAAATGATCAAAACACTCTAGAATGATCTAAACAGCCCACAAGATGCTGCCAACCCTAAAAGAATCAGAAGCCCAGAACAGCATTTTTCCATTGGCTTTCCAACTTCTATATCACAAAAGAAAAAGTCTGAAATCACGTGCTTTGTCTGGCCTTCAACCAGGCTCTACTCTCAGAGGTATTATTTACATTTCAGATTTATTATTGTCTTCCATGGTGCTGACATGAAATAACCTTCTATTCTCTTCCATGTTAAAAGAGTACAGTGTTTCTTGGCTCAATAAATAATTCAGAGGTATATTAATATTTTAAGAAGAATAAGCAATATATTTTGGATCCCAGAAAAACCATGAGGACTGAAATTAGTTATTTGTAGCTGAAAACTTAATTGAACCAACATATTGATTGTTTTTTCTTCCAGGTTTTATTGCCCACACAACGAAGAGGAGCACTTGCTTCTGTTCCAAATGCTGCAGACTTCGTTATATCTGCTGGATTTTGTTTTTATAAAAACTCAAAAGCATCCACCCATGAACTTAAATGATTTTGCCCATTTGATGCTAAACATAGAACCACTCCCCTTTCCTTACAACAGTACACTCCTCTTCATATGCATTTTTTAAGGATTTTGGATGCTATTTTTTCATAAATATCAGATTTTGGAGTTAGCACTTATAAACTGGCTAAAGGAGAAAAGACCTGCAATTTATTTTTACCTTCTATGTCTTGGATCCTGTATATGTGTGGTCTTATTTAATCCTTAAAATAACCCTCTGGTGTAGGTAATATCTCTTCCTTTTACAGATGAAGAAAGTAAGCTTCATAGAGGTTAGTTACTTGTTCAAGTTTACCCAAAAAGTGCATCCAACTCTAAAGCCCAAGTTCTTTCCACTACACAAAGCTACCTCATAGTACTAAAATGATAATAATAGCTGAAAATATTGAACATTTACAATATGCCAGGCATTGTTTTAAGATGTTTACATGTATTCATTTAATTATCCCCAAAATCCTTTGAGACAAGGGCTATTTTTACCCTATTCTACAGTTTAGGAAAATAAAGCTTAGAGAGTTGAAGTGGCTTTCCCGTTTCCCTGATACCAAGTGTGGAGCCTGGATTTGAAGTCACACAGTCTAATTCTAGGGTTCAGTCTCTTAACCACTATACACACCATACCACTAGACACCAAAATCTAGGAAAATAGGGAAGTGGGCATTCATCAGTAGGTGGATGAAATAAGACCACCAGGGGGTCATTTTCTCTGCTCCACATGGGACATTAGGCAGATTTCTAATAAAGATAAGTCACTATAACAGAGAACTCACAGTTTATGTGTTGGCAGTGTTAACAATGCCCATTTCTGGATATGGTCTGGGATCTCTGTTGCAAGCATGATCTCCCAGGCCAAACTTGGCCTACCCAGCAAAGAAGAGTTGGCTAGGGGCCTCTTTAGTACACTGTGGTTGTATCCTAATTTTTCTCAATTGTACCCACATAAGGTATTGCCTCTACTATCTGTGATGACAGTTCTAGGAGGAAAGGGAAAGTGCTCAGAGTCAGCAAAATGGTCACAAGGCAAGCTGCTCTTCATCTGATGAGGTAAATCAGTTCCCAATGTGGTAAGTAGGCTGGGAATGGGAAAGAAATCTTATTTTTGGTAGATCTGCAGACATGTAAGTGTACTTTCACGGACCTGTGCATGTGTACACGTACACACACACGTAATTGCTGGTCTTCTAATAGCTACTCGGCATACGTAAGTACATGGCAGAGTTGTTGCAGTCTGGATATGGAAGCATGCCCTTTGCAAGAGAGACAAATCCATCCACTTATGGATAGGTAGACTTGGCTCAAGTGTGAAGAATCTAGATCAACAGATGTTTGAATACCTACTAAGTGTCAGGCCCTATGCTGAGTCTCTGACTCTTGTTTGCTACCTCTGCAGCTTCAACAATCTGAACCCAGTTATTTTTTATTTATTTTTTTGGTGAGGAAGATTGGCCCTGAGCTAACATTCGTTGCAGTCTTCTCCATCTTTGCTTGAGGAAGATTGTCCCTGAGCTAACATCTGTGGCAATCTTCATCTATTTTGTATATGGGATGCCACCACAGCATGGCGTGATGAGCGGCATGTAGGTCTGTGCCTGGGATCCAAACCTGCGAACACTGGGCCACCAAAGCAGAGCACATGGACCTAACCACCACGCCACCAGGATGGCCCCTGAAATCAGTCTTTTGACTCCAGCCTGGTCATGGATTTCTAGATCCCACGTTTCCTTTTACTCAACACACAAGGGTAACAACTCCCTATCCTGACATTTGGGATCATCTTGACTGCAGTCATCCCTTGAGTATACAAGAGACAAGAAATTCCCAACCCCAGATACTAATAGAAGAGATGAATCAAAGCTCTGAGAAAGGCCTTTGAATGTAAAAGTCAATTTTCCTTAGACTTGAGTAACAAAATGGTGTGTTATTATATATTGCTGTGTGACAAATTACTCTGAAACGTGGTTGCTTATAACAGCAAACATTAATTATCTCTCTCAGTTTCTGAGAGCTGGGAATCTGGGAATGGCTTAGCAGGATGGGTTTAGCTCAGGGTCTCTTGTGAGTTTCAGTCAAGCTGTCAGCCTAGGTTGCAGTCATCTGAAAACCTGGCTAGTGCTGGAGGATCCACTTCCAAAGCTCATTCGTACGGCTATTGGCTGGAGGCTTCAGTTCCTCCACATATGGGCCTCTCCACAGAGCTATTCATAGCATGGCAGCTGGCTTCACCCAGAGCAAAGAATCCAATAGACAGAGACAGACAGACAGATAGACAGACTGAGAAACCAAGATGGAACCTGCAGTGTCCTTCATAACCTTATCTCAGAAGTGACATATCATCACTAATGCCGTATTGTATTCATCAGACATACTCGCTCTGGTACAACGTCCCTCTGGGATTAGACAAGAGTACAGGTTGAGAATCATTAGGAGCCATCTTGAAGGCTGGTTACTATAAACAGCAAATAATACAATGTAACCATTAGAAGGTAATTGAAAGATATTTCTCAACATTCATTCTAAGATCCTTTGGAACCCAGAAAGAAAAGAATTAGATTTCACTTAGGTTAATTGGTTGCAGAATGAATTTAGTTCAAGACAGCTCTAACTACACTTAGGACTTTCAAAGGCGCTTGAGGCTTTCTTAGGTTTAGGAGATCAGCCCTTCAGGATTCCTACAGATGAGGTAATAAGAGCTGTCCTAGCCCCAGTATTACAGAGGGCCATATTCAGTACTTAGCATTTGGGAAGCAATATGCTTCCTTCTCAATTCCACCAGCATTTGTTGAGTACCCCCTAAATGCCTGGCACTTGGCATATAGTAATTTTTATTGTTACAACCACCTGTCAATAAGGTTTTTAGGTCATGGTTTGCTGGTGAGAAAACTGAGGCTTAGAGAGGTAAAGTGACTTGCCCAGAAAATCTGTGGCAGAGCAAAGTTTCAAACCCAAATCTAAGGGCTCCAAGAAGAGTTTTTAAACAAGTGTTTTTAGGTAATTCCATGGTGCCCCCACTGAAGCAAGGTAAAAAATACCATTTTTTGGTTTTCCAGATATGACGGTAAATTGTAGCTTTTCCTTGTTTCAAATTATTCTCTTTGATCAACATTATATGATGAGGTATGAAGACAAAGAAATAAGACTTTTAAAGTTATGTCATAGTCATATGAGCTGTTACATCCTTTCTCTATCCTAGCCTATCTCAGCTATTCACAGTCAGCATAGAGAAATCCACAGATTGTGTTGCCCTTCTGCAGAACTACCAGAAACATCCTGGTTCTACAGTATTGAAATTGATTTGGCTGTTAACTGCTTGAAGCCTGAAGCAGCAAATGAACCAGTTTTGGGACAGTGTGTTACTCCTTCACTCCCACGTGGCACCTGATATTCCCATGGAGAAATCAGGCTGCATATTGGTCATCTTCAGCCAGAGTCTCTTAGATTGGCATCTCTGTTTCCTGACCACTCACCTCAAATCACTGGCTCCTTCTATAACAGCTGTCCTGTACCTCTTTTTTCACATTTCTCCTCCTAGCCTCATTACCAGTTGATTCTAACACTAAATGACTTCTCTTCAACTCTTGCCACCAACCTGATCCAAGCAACTATCATCTCTCTCCTGGACTACTAAATGTTCTTTTTGAAACTTGTCAAGCACTCTCCAATCCATTAGCCACCTAGCAACCAGAATTTTTTTTTTTTTAAGATAAACACAATCATATTAATCCTTTGCTTAAAACCCTCTGATGGCTTCCTATTATACCTAGAATAAAATCCACACTCCTTATCATAGTCCTCAAGGGTCTGTATGATCTGGATTCTGCCTACCTCTCCAGGCTAATCTCATGCTATTTTTTCTTTTTCTTGCATGTTTTCTTTAGTCTATAGCTATACTGGTTTATTTCAATCACTCAAGTATTCTATGCTTTTTCCCATCTCATAGCTTTTGCAAATTCTGTTTCTTCTGCCCATAATGCTTTTCTGACTCTCTGTGTCACAGGTTCCTTCTCATGTTTCAGGTCTCAGATAAAATGTCCTATTCCACAGGGAGGCATTCTCTGTCTACTTTATGTAAAGTAGGTCTCCTATTTTTCTCTATCTTAGCATCCGGTTTGTTTCCCTCATAGCTCTTATCACACTCTATATTCACTTATTTAGAGGTATAGAACATAGTGGTAACAAATACAGAGTCTGAAGTTGGACTCTAGATTTAATTCCTAGTTCTGCTATTTAACTATGGCCCTGGGGAAGTTATTTACCTCTCTATGCTTGAGTTTCCTTATCAGTCCTAATACCTATTTTACAAGGCTGTTGTGATGATTAAATATAAAGTGCTTAGAACAATGTCTAGCATATGTAAACACCCAGCAATTGTTATCTATTATATATTTTTTTCTTCCTACAAAAATACACATTCCATGAGAGCAGGGACCATTTCTGGTCATTCACCATTACAATCTTAGTGTTCAGTACATTGAAGGCACTCAGTGGATCTTTGTTGAGTATGGGATGAAGTCTGTTCCTAGCATCATCAGGAGACAATGGACTTTACAACCAGACTTACCGTTAACTTTTATTCTCATATGACAATAACATGTAATAGTTATGAACATAGATGGGTTCTAGAGTCAGAGTATCTAAATTGGAATCCTGATTCTACCACTGATTAATTTGGCAAGATACTTAGACTCTCTTGTGCTTCTTAAGTTTCTTTGTTTTTAAAAGGAAGGTAAAAGTAGTACTACTTTATAGAGTTGTTATTGTAATTCAATAAATTAATGCATGATAAGTTCATTGAAGAGTTCCTGATACGTAGTAAACTCAATATGTTTTACTTCCTTGATACTCAGGGTGTGGTTCATAAACCAGCAGCATCGTCATTGCCTTGGAGCCTATTAGAAATGCAGTGTCTTGGGTCCCACCAGCAAACTACTAAATCACAATCTGCACTTTAATAAGATCCCTAGGTGATTTTATGTCATTAAATGTTGAAAAGTGATGATTTAGCTGACCTCATCATCACCACTACCACCATCTCCTGATTATCTGATCTCTGCTCCTTGAGTTTCATACGTGGACACTCTTTCTGCACCTAGCCCTGCCTGGCCCTGATTCCTTTGGCTGGTTTACTTGGCTTTTTGATTCCATATCCCACCCAAGACTCTCTCAATTTTCCCTTTTAGTTCCTCACACTGCAGTCTGCCTACAGGGAAGTGACATACTACACTGATTCAGCTACAGCTTCTAAGACACTGTTTCCTGTCCAGAGCTTAGCGGTCCCTCCCAGGATCCTGCTTCTTGAGAAGGAGCCATCTGAAAACTATTTACTAAGTGTGGCCTTGACAAAATTTAAACTTTTTGCCCCTCTGAGCCTCATTTTCCTATCTGCAAAATGAAGATAAAATTACTCAGCTAGTCAACAAGTTTACTTGTTTAATCTTGGGTACTTATTTAACCTATTTGAGCCTCAGTCTTCCTCATCTGGGCAACACAGATAGTAGTATCTTTCTCACAGGATTATGAAGATTGAGATAATACATGTTAAGCTCTTAGCATTGTGGTCAATACATTGTATGCAATCAAACAGTATCATAACATATTATGATGATGATTATTATTATGACATATCTCATTTTTTCATGATGTCCCGAAAAACTACTCTGTCTAGCATTTGACACTCCCTCTCAAACATATGCCACATATTTCTGGAGTTACTTTAAAAGGAACATCACATATTTGCATGTATAAATTCCAGAGTACATGGGAGTCACATGACATTTAAAGTCATCTCAGGAAATGTTTGATACATGAATAACTGAACAAATGAATGAATGCTTCATATTTGCAAAGAATCAAGGGTGATATTTACTTGTTCTTGCCTATGAGAACAAAAATAAATCCCTCAACTTATCATTCATATTTTCATTCAATTGGGCTTCCTTCAAGTTGATCTTTCATGAATTCCCAAACAGATCAACCATTCCAGCCAAACCAATGTAATAAGCTTACCTTTTGAACTGTGTATAGTAGTATAGAAGTAGATGGAGTTTGGGCTTTGAAATGTTGGGCATGAATTTGAATCACGGCTCCCTTTTTTACTATCTGTGAGGTCTAATGCAGGTCCTGTAACCTGTCTGAATTTTAATTTTATCCTCTGTAAAATAGAAATAGTCCTCAACATTGTTGTAAGATTCTGGTGAGATCATATATATGAAATTAATAGCACAACTGACACATAATAAGCAATCAATAACTAAGTTCCTTTGTTCTTTTGCTTGATATATACTCATCTGGAAAGCAATCCAGTAATATGCATCAATTCTCAAACTTTTTCTTCTTTCCAGGAATTCTATATCTAGGAATTTTCCTCAGGAGATGACCCAAATGAAGACAAATATTCATGCATAGTTATGTTTTACCATGTCTGCATTTTTAATGTAGCCCTTCGGCAACTGATAGATTGGACTTCTTACAGTAGACATTCATTCAGGGTAACTCTCTGAACTATTTTAATGTGTGCCTCATCATCAGGCTAGCTTCTAGAGAAAGCATTCTTTTACATATTCATTTACTCATTCAACAAATATGTATTTGAGCATTGAGTATGTGCAAAGCAGAGCAAAAGAGAATAAAGAGATGAATAAGACACTTTTTCCTCTCATTGAGATTATAACGTGGTAAAAATTCACTTTACTGACCCACCATTCTTCTCTGATTTTGGCAAACTCTTACTCATTCCTTGGTCACAGTTCAAATGGTGCCTAGGCAATGACAGATTCTCTCACCTTCCTAGAAATCAAAGTTCTCAGTTCCTTTCCCTTTGCTTCCTTGGGTTCTGTTCATATCTATTTTTAGGGCTAATAGATTATATTTTTAGTGTATGTTCGCAAATATCTTGTCTCCTCCACTGGACTGTGAATCTTTCAATGGCAAACACTTCTCAATCTTGTTCAACTTGTAAGGGGCCTGGCAAAAGAGCAGGTACTCATGTTCAATAAGAGTCTGTTGAGTAAATGAATGAATGAATTAAAATTACACATTATAACTGTGATTCAATGCAAAATATAGGACATTTCCTGAAAGAAGAATAAAGCCTTAAAGGAGGCAAGAGGAGAGAGAGCCTACCAGGTTTGGAAATCAGGAAAGGTTTAATGGAGAGGGCAGCATTTGATATGGGCCTTAAAAGACAAAAAGGATTTCAACAAGAAGGGAATAACAGGACATTCTGGGTCTATAGGTCAGCCTGAGAAAAAGCACAGAGCTGGAAAATTAGGGGGGTATGGTTTACACATGTTTGGAGACTAGTAAACAGTCTAATTTGTGTAGTGGTAGGAAGTAAGACTGTGAATGTAGTTAGGATTATTTTTTCTAGGACCTTGAGTGCTAGAGTGAAGGATTTATACTGAATTTTATGGTTGTGTGAGTGTGGGGATGCCAAGGGACATATTTTAGGAGGATAAAGTTATTTAGGAAAATAGTTCTAGCAACGTTATCATTTGTATCTAGGTGTGGAAGTGAGAAAGCAGGTACGCCGGTGGAGAGACCAAGCAGGATGCTAGAGGAAGGGAATTTAGCTTAGAGTATTGGGGTGGGAGCCCTGGACACTTACAGGAAAACCATCAGCTCACTTGTCTCACCTTTGGGGCATCAAGTATTACATGGAATCATACCTCCCAAGTGTGATCAGAGGGAAATCATTAAAACTTTCATCACCCAGTGGCCCAAGACCAGGATTTCAGTGCTGCTGCTGCAATATACAATGAAAGAGGCCCAGGTTCTGCTTCCAGACTGCTTTTTAACCCAAGAAGGAGACAAAGAGGCACACAAGCAACTATACTCTTAGACTGTCATGAGTGACCCAGGGGTAGCCAAAGTGCTGAGGGAAGCCAGGGGTCCTGAGCTCTGGTTCTGATGACCTACTTTGTAATCTTATCTTCCTAGGACTGTTTTTCCTGTATTCATGTCCAACTCTGCTACTTAGTAAAGGTATAACTCTGGAACATCACTTAACATTTCTGGAATTCATTTTGCCACCTGCTGCCTACTGATAGGCCAACCAAAATCATGTCTGCTTGTTTCAATTTTGGAAAATCATCTACCTTTTCTCTCCATCACTGTGCCCCACTTATCTGTAGGATATTCCACAGCTTTCATCTTTCCTCTGTGCAGTTGATTATTCAACAGAATGTGGTAAAGGATTCTATAAATTTTGAGCAGCTAGAGACCTCAGCACATGAAGCTTGCTCAGCTCTCTACTGTGTGGCGTCTAGTGCCAGCTCTGGACTCTTTACTACTTCTGCCTTTCCATAAATAATCAGTAGTAAGATACTTTAAAAATAGCCCCTAAGTGGAACACTGTATAACGTATACTGAAACATTCCAGTCAATGACATGTACATCAGGTTGGTACTGACCAGAAGTGTTAACAGAGTTGAGTGAGGGTTAGAGCAGTGAGGAGGGTAGATGATAAAGAATTTAGAGGAAAGAATTTCAGGAGGGGTACTAACAAGAGCAAAAGTACAAGGTAAGAAATTGACATGGTGCATGGATAGGACAGTAAAGAGACTTTCTAGATTCAGAAAGAAAGGTGTGTTGGAGGTAGCAAAGAAAAGAATACTAAGAGAGAATCACTCACTCAATGGGGAAGCACAGGCAGACAAATTTGAGTTTACTTTAGAGAAGACATTTCTAAGGGGTAGATTTGTTCAGAGAGACACTGGGCATCCCTGTAAGGTGATGAGTGGCTACAACTAGAAAAATTTAGGGGATAATAAATGTCAACTTTGGAGAGTTGTTGTAGAGGGTATTCCTATCTCAATTAGGGATCTGGCATTAAATCGTGAACTCCAAAATTGAAAGAGAATTTAATAAATAGCACAGTCTCAAGAATGTGATAAGAGAGAGGGCAAATGGTACAGGGGGAACAAATAAGAAAAGGAAAAGGGGAAGGAGGGAGGAAGGTAAGGAAAGAGAGGAGGAAGAGAGGGAAGATGGGAGGGATGGTGGCAGGAAAAAAGGAAGAAAAAGGTAGGAGAGGGACAAAAGGAAGGAGGGAGGGGATAAGAAGGGATAGAGGAAGGGAAGGAAAAAGGATTCATGGTTAAGTCATGCCCAGTATTGGTTCACTGAGCATGGATCCTCTCAATTCATTATTGTTAATAATAATGAACTCCTGGGATCTATCCACCTGTGAATTTCTAATTATGTGACCAACCATAGATAGTATATGGACGCTCTTAGTCAGAAGAAATAAAGAAGGAGGGCCCAACTTTAGGTTCTGGACCTTTCAAAAAGAGAAGCAACAGCTAGCTAACAAGGCATCCTAACTGACTGCATCTTGTGGACTTTAAAAGTGTCAGAGCAATTTAGACTTTAAAGAACTGCATAAAATATTTTATCACATACATGGCTTGGTAACTTTAATAAACTGTGGTGCCTTCAGGGACCCAGATCCATATAAATTAACTGCCTTCAACTTGGAGCATCAGGGTCTTTATCTTTTGTCAGCTTAATTATGTGTTTAATTTTTTTTAACATTTTTTAAAATGACCCACACTAAGAGCAGCCTCAATTGTTTAATTAAACAAATGAATATTGTTATATCTGGCATGATCAAAACTCTAATTTGTCATGTTAATGTTTTATAGGAAATCAAGAGCTCCATGGTGGTACTCAGGTAAGTCAGGCACTCTAAAGTCTATGTTTCTACCTTTCCAGGAGTAATTCAGTGGTCTAACTTGGTTGTGCAGCTATCTTGATACTAACCTGTGGCTGATTCCACTAGAACTCCAGTAAGCTATTAGGTATTTATCTAACTTCTCTTTGCAGAAGTCTTTGCATGGTGTAGGTTAGAGACTCGAAAGGGGTAAAGTGGTACGTCCAGAATAATTTGAGCTCCCAAAGTGTTGAAGTCCATAGGCAAAACATCAGCCCACGGCCACTAGTTCTCTTTAAGTTCTTTATATCTCCTCTCAAACCATTGCTCTCACTTCCAAATAGGTCAACCTTTCCTATTTGGCCCTTCACAGTTCTGTTCCGCTTTTAGGCATGGTCCCCTACTTCATAATCACACAAAAGCAGGAGTCCTAAACCTTTGCTGCACTCAGAATCTTAGCCTTGATCTCTTGCACTGACTTGCTCACTACTCTGCATCCCGACTTACTGATAATCCTCATGGCTTTTGACTTCATGACTTCTTTTTTTAATCACTTTGAACCAAGCTTCATTTCTTGTTTCAGACACACATTAACAGCCCTTCCAGTATGGCTTCGTGTCCTAAATACTCTGGACACACACACCCCATGTGTATACTCTGGCTCCTCACAGAGGTTCTGAATGTCTCCATTCCAATCTTTTCTATACACCATTGTCAAACAGTTTTCCTAAAAAGAGATTTGATCATGTCCTTCCTGCTAAAGTCATTCAATGATTTCACATTGTCACAATATAAAGTACAGGTTTCTTAACAAAATATTTGAGACCTTTCAAGCATTAGCTCCAGATAAATATGTTGGACGACTTAGCTTCTAGCTTCCTATTGCTATACTTACATGACAGAAAATGGAACTCTCATTCTTCCTGGAATGTATTTTATGCTTTCCTTCTTTCATGCATTTGCTCACACTTTCTCCATATACTCAATCATCCTTATTTCCAGCTTTCTATCTAATGAAACATGTACCCACTATAGGAAGCTCATCAGAATTTCCATTATTCCATTCTACCTACCACATGATTGAGCGTATCAACTAATTGGGTTAGATGATCATATCACCGTATCATTACTCACAGAGGGCTGGCCCCATGGACACACTAGCCAACAGCCTACATCTTGGTCTCTAGAAATGCTCCACTGCTCCTTCCCAAAGGAAGGATATTTACTTAGACTGAGGCCCAGAGGAAGAGAAGGACTGGCTATGGAAAGAGCACAGCAAGCCAAGGAAACATTATGTACAATGGTTGTAAATAATTCACTGTATTCTAGGAATTCCAAGTGCTCTATGATGTAACTGAGATTCAGAATACGAAGAGAAATTTTGTTTTAAAGAATGTTGGGTATATAGAATTAAATTAATGATAAACCATGTTTTATGAGACACTGTTATCTGTGCATGGCCTTATTTTGTTTTCTTTTATTCTGTTTATTTTTTCTTACTTGTTTTTTCCCCTTTTATTTTTGAGGAAGATTAGCCCTGAGCTAATATCTGCTGCCAATCGTCTTTTTGCTGAGGAGGACTGACCCTGAGCTAACATCCATGCCCATCTTCCTCTACTTTATATGTGGGATGCCTGCCACAGCATGGCTTGACAAGTGGTGTGTAGGTCCGCACCTGGGATCCGAACTGGCAAACTCTGGGCCTCTGAAGAGGAATACGCAAACTTAACTGCCTCACCACTGGGCTGGCCCTTCTGTTTATTTATTTTTAAATAAATTCTAGATTTCTACCATTATGATCAGGGCTGCTATGATCAATCTTGTATCCTGGTACACATTTTAAGAGCTTCTTTTGGATATCTGCCTAGAATTGCTGGGTATTAGAGTATGTAAATGTTCTATGTTTAATAGATAATGCCAAATTGCTGTGATCTGGAGGATAGCAATTAGAGGAATAGTTCAGATGAGAATATTCAAGCAAGTTATTCACCTCCCTAAATTTGCTCAGACATGGCTTTTCCTTGATGCTACAGACGACCATACAGGAAGATCACCTAGCACAAACCATAGTCTGGCAAGTTGCAAAAGAAGGGGTTTGTCTTTATTGGAGTGAGGTTTATTGAGCTCCTTCACCACATTCACGGTAGGGCCATGTTACCTTGGCACTCTGCCTGTTCATCCAGCTAGGTCCACTGTAGTGGCAGCTCTAGATGTTTATGCTGCAGGAATATTCCAGCAGAACCTGGACTCACATCTTGCCTCATGCATCTCTTGCCTCCTGCACCCAAGGCTTCTTTCTTGTTGCTGAGGTATAAGGCACTGTGGGACCTGCTTGGTGCCCATGCATTCACACAGGCTCACTTACCCAGGCCCATGATGCTATAGACTACAGGTAAACCAGCATGGAGTGCTGCTGGCTTGCAAACCACCCACCTCCTTAGTGATTCATTCTGTACCCTGTGATTCACTCTGGATGCATCTGCTGCTGCTGTCTTGGAACTTGTTCCCCAGCAGCCACTGGGAGATAGGTCACACAATCTGAAGGATGGAGGAATTGATGATGGGCATATTTTCACTAAGGGGAGAGGAGAGAGACTGAGAAATCAAATAGGTTTGCTGCAAAGCTGTGGCCAGCCAGAATGACACCTATGTGTATTTATTTTATCTCCTTCTCTATATTAATGTCCGTTTTCCCTCACTCTTGGTTCTGAGATTACCTCCCCACCAAATTAAAAAGCAGTATTAACGTATAAAGTTTTGCCTCAGGGAAGCCAGGTAGAAGTCTAGACTAGTGAAACCATGTAAGAGAAAGTGCTGACACAGTGGTCAGTGTTACATTTGTAGGGGAGAAAGAAACTCAGCCCCGTTATGGCAGATCGTATATCTTCTCCTCTAGTTCACAGATTGCCTGGCCAGCCAAATAGCTGGTTATGTCCCGCCCCATGCCCTCCTTGATCTATACAACCACTGAATTATTCTTTGCTGAAGTGATTACACAGTCCCTTTCTATTCCCTATAGGCCCTGGCATTTTTCTATTTCACTTTTCACAGCTTCATCAATCACAAGCCAGATGAGAAAACTAAGGCTCAAAGAGGTTAGGTGAGATATACAGATGACCAGAACCCAAATGTGCAAAGACAAACCCCAAGCCTTTCCACTAAACCATCCTGCCTTAAAATTGTTAGTAATTTGGGAAAACTTAATAATTATCTTTGTATATATAACAATATTAAATCTTAAATAGTTAATTCTATAATGTGGCAGTTATCTATTACTATATAACAAATCACTCAAAACTTAGTGGCTTAAACAACAATTATGTATTTGCTCACAATTGTGTCCATAAGCAATTGTGCTAGACTCAGCTGGGCAGTGTCACAAATGATTTCTTACGTAGATGCAGTCACTTGATAGTCAACCAGGGCTGGATGATGTAAGATAGTCTCATTTATATGTCTGACCATTGGTGTGACTGTCATCTGAGGTGCCTCAGTTCTCCTTCACATGGTCTCTCACATTCTACCAGGTTAGGTCACTTCTTCACATAATGACAGAAGCATTCTAATAGCACCAAAGCAAAATGGCATGGACTCTTAATGCCTAACTTAAGAAATCACAGTATCTCTTCTGCCATGTTCTGGTGGTCAAAGTAAGTCATAACACCAGTCTAGACTCAAGGGTGGGTAATATAATCCACCTCTTGATGGGAAGAGGACCGATATCCCACTACAAAGGGGCATGGACCTGGGGAGCTATGTTTCATTGGAGGCCATTAATATAACAATCTACCATATCTAATCTGGAGTTAATTCTTCCTAATTGATTGCTTTTCTGTTTCTCTAAAGTCCCAGGCTCAAGTACCTCTTCAAGTGTTCTTTCAAGAGTAGGAACCAGGTGATCATTCGAAGTCACTGTTCTAGTGCCTAACAGTGGTAGACCAGGTAGGGGGTTTGAATAGTGTTTCCACTTGTGTGTGTTACACAGCACCTTTGGTCATCAGCATACTCCAGTATAAGGCTTGATCACAGCCCATATTTCAAGTGATTTTGGGATCCAACCAAAACACTCCAGTTCTAAATGAGTTTAGAGTGCAAACAGATGAACATTTAAAAAAGACTTTTTTTCTGCAAGAATATGTCTAGAAATAAACTCTGGAAATAAGTGACGTGGGAGCAGAATTCACATATGCTTCTAACTATTAGAAGTGCAGGAGCTACAATGTGAAAGGCATTCACTGGCTTTTCCATCATCCTTCCCTCGGTGATATGTTCCTTCCTTACATACCAATTCAGTAAGTATGATCAATGGCTCTGATGTGGCTAGCTCTGTGACCTTGAAGTAGCTCTTTCTCCAGCACCTCTGTTTATCTTCCAGGGAAGATACATCTCTGGGTATCCATCTTTTCCTCTATGCCCAGCCCCCAATCTACAACATGTTTGTAACATATTACTCACGCATTTTCCTATGGTGGCCATGAGAATGTACCTTGCAAAACTCCAACAAAGGGAAGCATAACTGACCTAGGACTTCAGATGTCCACACTAAAATCCATTACTGCATTTGCTCCAAAGCCACACTTCTCATGAGTTGCTCCTTGGTAAAGACCCAATGAATTAGCATAGCAGGAACATTATGTCAGACTCTTTGTTGGGAGACATGAGACTCCTCTGACAGGGGACTTTGGCTCAAAGACTCTCCAGTGACTTTGCTGATTGCTTTTCACCCAACCTCCCTTTCCTCCTTTGCTTCCTTCACTCTTTGCTTCTCACCTTTGCTTGAGGGTTATAATTTTACATTGTGTGGTTGGGAAAGGTGGCATTTGAATAGAGACTTCAAAGAAGTGGTAAAGTGAACTAGGTCGATTTCTTGGAAAAGAGTTTCTAGGCAGAGGAAATAGCATGTAAGTGCCCTTAGGCAGGAGCTTACTTGACATGTTCATGGAATAGCAAGGAAGCCAGTGAAGCAAAGCAAGTGAGGGGGAGAGTTGTGAGAGATGAGGTCAGTGAGGTCACAGGGTAGTAGAACATGTAGGGCCTTGTAGGCTAAAGTAAGCGCTAGAAATTTTACTTTAAGATGGAAAACCATTATCACAATTGAGCAGTGGAGTAACAAGATCTGATTTGCTATGTGAAGAATAGACTGTGCAAGAGTGGAAGCATGGAAACCAGCTAGGAGAAAACTGAGTAGTTTAGGCTAGAGATGATCGTAGACTACGTGATTGCTGTGAAATAGCTGAGATGTGATCAGGTTTGGGATTAACTGTGAAAGTAGAGAAAAACAGGATTTGCTGAATGATTGGATACAGGGCGTGAGAGAAAAAGACAAGTCAAAAGTTAATCCAAGTTCTTTGATCTAAACACCTGGTTAAAGGGTAATTCAATGAATGCACATATGAAATACTATGTGATACATGAACGGGGGAAAGTTGGAGCTGGAGATGATATATATCTGACAGTCACCAGTATATAGGTGGTATTTCAAGTCACAGGACTGGATGAAATCACTCAGATAGTAAATGTAGATAGAGAAAACTCCAACGTTTACATGTGAGAAGGAGAGAAGGACACACAAAAAAAGAATGGTCAAGAGGTAAGAGGAAAAAAACAAGAGTGTAAAGTTTCAATCAAGCAATGTTTAAGAAAGAGGGAGTGTACAAGGATTCCAGTTCCTCACCTCCTTGCTAACACCAGTTATCTTTTGTTTTTTTGATTATTGCCACTCTAACAGGTATGAGGTGATATTTCATTGTAATTTTGATTTGCATTTTCCTGATAATCAATGATGTTGAGCATCTTTTCATATACCTGTTGGTCATTTGTAAGTCTTCTTTGGAGAAATGTAAGTAAGATGGGAAAAGAGAGTGAGGTAGATGAAGGCATATGCAGAGAAATGATTATAAAGATAAACTATGGACTCTAAGCAGGAAGGAAAGAAGGATACAAGGAGGATGACAGTACTAAAAAGATATTAGGATCAATGGTTTGAATTTCCAATGGGGGTCACAGAATTGTAAAAGTAGGGGTATGGAGGGGATGAACTGAAAAGAGATAAGAGATGATACAGGTATTTTTTCACATTTTATCATCTCTGAAAAGCGAAATGTAATGGCATCTTAGATTAAATAAAATATGGTAGTAATTGATAAGGTCTAAGGCATGACAATGAATAGAGCTTCTGAGGAGGGTGAAAATGAAAGAACTGAGATGCCAGGGCATTAGAATATTGAATGTTAAAATCATCAAAATTGATGACAGGAGTAGTGATAAGGACACTAGAATATAGGTATTCTCTAAGATGCTTTCTACCTTTCATATGCTATGGTTCTATCACTAAAACCATTACAGGAAAACCTTACTTGATTGAGTTTCTATATACAGTGAGACTAAAGATATCCATCAACAGGACAAGATCTACAGAGAATCATATAAGTTGCACTGAAAAGTCAGTAGGCTGTCCTGATTCCAAATAAAGGTCAAAGACTCTCATGCATGGATCTGTTAAGATACCAAATAAGTGGCTACATGGGAAGTACTCTGAGCTGCCTGCAAGAAAGATGAGACACTATCTGAGTAGATGGTATGGTGATGAGTGACAAGTCATGGATGCAATGCACAGTTTTATTCCTGATCTAAATTAGTTGGACAAGAGTCATTACTTCTTCTTTTTTTTTTTCTTCCAATTTTATTTATTTATTTATTTTTAATTGCAGTAACATTGGGTTATAACATTATACAGCTTTTGGATGTACATCATAACATATTTTGAATTCTGTGTGGATTACATCATGTTTATCACCCAAAAACTAATTGTAGTCCATCCCCTCACATGTGAGTGTAATCACCCCTTTTGCCCTCCCCCTTCTTCCCCCATGGTAATCACCAATACATTCTCCATTGCTATGTGTTTGTTTGTCATTGTTTTTGTCTTCTGCTTATGAGTGAGATCATATGGTATTTGACTTTCTCCCTCTGACTTATTTCACTCAGCATAATATCCTCAAGGACCATGCATGTTGTCACAAATGGCTGGATTTCATAATTTCTTATGGCTGAGTAGTAACCATTGTGTATATATACCACATCTTCTTTATCCATTCATCCTTTGATGGGTTCCTAGGTTGCTTCCAAGTCTTGGCTATTGTGAATAATGCTGCAATGAACATAGGGGTGCATGTATCTTTATGCCTTTGCATTTTCAAGTTCTTTGGATACATACCCAGCAGTGGAATAGCTGGATCATATGATAGATCTATTTTTAATTTTCTGAGGATACTCCATACTGCTTTCCATAGTGGCTGCATAAGTTTGCACTCCCACCAGCAGTGTACAAGGGTTCCCATCTTTCCACATCCTCTCCAACATTTGTTGTTTCCTGTCTTGTTAATTATAGCCATTCTGACTGGAGTGAGGTGATACCTCATTGTAGTTTTCATTTGCATTTCCCTAATAGCTAATGATGCTGAGCACCTTTTCATATGCCTGTTGGCCATCTGTATATCTTCTCTGGAGAAATCTCTGTTCAGATCTTTTGCCCATTTTTTTAATTGGGTTGTTGGTTTTCTTGTTGAGATGTATGAGTTCTATGCATAATTTGGATATTAACTCCTTATCTGATATATAGTTTGCAAATATCTTCTCCCAATTGTTAGGTTGTCTTTTCATTTTGTTGATGGTTTCCTTTGCTGTGCAGAAGCTATTAGTTTGATGTAGTCCCATTGTTCATTTTTTTCTTTCGTTTCCCTTGCCTGGTCAGACATGGTACTTGAAAATATGCTGCTCAGACCGATGTCAAAGAGTGTACTGCCTATGTTTTCTTCCAGAAGTTTCATGGTTTCGGGTCTTACATTCAAGTCTTTAATCCATTTTGAGTTTATTTTTGTGCATGGTGTAAGGGAATGGTCTACTTTTATTCTTTTGCATGTGGCTGTCCAGTTGTCCCAACACCATTTATTGATGAGACTCTCCTTTCTCCATCATATGCTCTTGGCTCCCTTGTCGAATATTAGCTGTCCATATTACCTCTTCTTGATCGGAAGGTTCTTCCTGCCTGTATAATAATGTACACTATCACCCTAGGAAGGCATCGTGCTATTAAGGGAAAAACAAGATCAGGGACTTGGCTTTCTATACTCTCTAGGCACAAAGTAGGCATTCATTCCACAAATGTTTGAGGATGATGATGGGAATAAAAGGGCAATATTCTCCACACTTGGAAATTATGCATCTCATTGACCAATTATTAAGCAGGCATTTGTTGAGCACCAATTGTATACAGAGCATTATAGCGAGTCTCAAATTGTGGTAATGTAGGTGAAAAGAAGTGGAATCTCCAAAACTAAAACTCAGTAAGGATCCCAGGCATATATTTACATACACATGCATGCATGTGTGCAGGTGTGCACACACACACACACTTCCAGAAAAACATGAATCTGCATACCTACTCGTAGGCACTGACATGCACACAACACTCTGCAAGAAGGACAGGCACATGTAGAGTACTCCAATCCCATTAGTATAGCTATCTTGTAAAGGGACAATCCCTCAAGTTATAAAATAGCATATGAATTCCTGTTGCTTATAACAATCTCCAAAGCAAGCTTGAAATAATGATTTCGCTTTCCATATGGCTTGCTTACAGAAGACAATGAACAGCTGATAGAGCACATGGATCATGCATAATCTGCTTCTAGTGAAAGTCATTTCTCAAGATAAATTAATAAATTGATACTTTGAAGGCTACTTTAATCTCCTAAACAAAATTTTAGCTAATACAGGTCCAGATTGCAGGCCTGATCATTTCTGGGTACTGTCAGAGAGAGTCTCTTAACCTTCTCTCTCTCTCTTTTGTACACACATCTCATACATGTGTACAAAGAGGCTAAGTCCTATAATGTATATGGGGAAATTGAAATGGGGCTACCAGAACACAAAAGTAACATCACAACATGCTCCCATATTAAGTTCAACAACAAAAGAAATGGCTGATAGGGGGCCGACCCTGTGGCTGAGTGGCCAAAGTTCTCCATGCTCTGCTTCCAAGGCCTGGGGTTCACGGGTTCAGATCCTGGGTGTGGACCTATTCCACTCGTCAGCCATGCTGTGGAGGCATCCCACATACAGAGTAGAGGAAGAGTGGTGCAGATATTAGCTCAGGGCAAATCTTTCTCAAGCAAAGGACAAAAAAAGAAAAAGAAAAGGCTGATATACTCAGGAGACTGGCCTGATCCCAGGCCAGGAAAGAGTAACAAGTGGGAACTCCTTGATAAAACTCCAGCCTGTCTTTCAAAGGTCACTTCCATGCAAACAATCTGGCTTCAAGGTCCTATTCAGACTCTATCTTACATGGACACATGGTACAGCAGAGAGAGTGCTGGAATATCCAAACACCTGAATTCTAATTCTGATTCTACCATTGAACTTGATGCATCCTTAGTCACATCGATTTCATAGTCCACCTGAAGGGAAAACCAAATGGCGTGGGCCAATTTCTTATTGAGGGGTGGGGAGGAAATAGCACCTGCTGCTTGGAAAGAGAGCCTGAGATTTGCCAGGGAAATTCAGGTATCACTGAGTTGGTAGAAGATCAGGAAACAAGATAGGAACTAATGTCAACTAGAAACCAATTGTCCTGAAATGCTAAATCTCTTTTCCAGAACTCTAGCCCCAGAGCAGGGTTGCAGTGGGTTTCACATGGAGAGCCTAAAACTGAACATGACAGTTGGAAGGCTGCGATAGACAGGAATTGTGTATGAATTAAATTATGATATGTCTGAGGCCAAATGGCAGAGTCTAGAAAAAGTCAGTGCATTTAGCAGGGTGACGTGAGGAGAGCAAAGGCTTTGAAGTCATTCATATTTGGGCTGGAATCCTGATCCTGTCATTCATTAGCTTTGTGACATTGGAAAGTCATTTCACACCCGTGACCCTTAGTTTCCTCATCAATATAATGCAGTGTTATAAATATTAGAAGTAATATTCTCTGTAAAAGAGCAAAGACTGACAGAAATGTCAAGTATAATATTTTGCTTAAATTTGGTGCTCATAGAGTAATATAATACCCTACATATTTTTAAGGTCTAGCTCTACCAATCACTTCCAATGAAAAGTCCTCCCTGATGCTATATGTAGAATTCAAGTCTCCCTCCTATGGGTTCCTACAGTCCCTTGCACAGAATTCTGATTTTGTCTTTACCACTCCATATGGTATTATGACAACTCTGTGTCTGTTTCATTCACCATTGTATCCCCAGGGCCTGACACATAGTAGGTACCCAGTAAATATTGAGTCAATAAATGAACAATGTCTTTCCTAACAGATCATGAGCTTTCCAAGAGCAGGAACTAGGTCTCATTCTAGTATTTAATCTTTACGAGAACAGGGACCATGTCTGTTTTCTGCCTGTTGATCACTGCTGAAACCAGTATCTAGAATAGTTACTGGGTTTGAATGAGCTGAATCTGTATCTCCAGCACTCAGTCCAGGATCTGAAACAGAATGGATGCTCAGTGAATGTTTATGGAATGAATGAATAAATGAATGAAAGCATTCTTCTTAAATTCGCCCTGTTACTAAAATAGGTAAAGATCCATCTGCTTGGGATAACTGGAGAATAGTCAGTAATTAGCGGGTAAGTCTTCGTAAGAGATGGTATCAGAGCTGCACAGTTCCACCCAGATGAAATCAAATCTTGAGCGTTAGAGCTAGAAGGATCTTTAAAGACTATCTAGTCATCTTATGCTGGTACAACTCCCTTATATTCTTTTCTCAAATATGGGGGCTTTTATTTTTGTTTCCATAATGCTAAGAGTAATGGGAAGTGATTAAAGTATTTTAAGCAGGTTTACATTTTTCAAAGATCAATCTTGTGGCAGTATTGAGAGCAGTTTGAAGGTAGACACTACCTGGATACAAGAGATCAGTGAGGAGGCTATGGTAGTAGCCCAGTGAGAAATGACAGTAACTGGAACTGTAGGATGGCAATGGAAATAGTGAAAATCATATTTATTCAAGAAATATTTAGGAGGCAAAACCAGCAGGTCCTGGCAATGAATTATAGATAGGGGTAAAAGAAAGGAATGGGTTAGGAATACCAGCGGCATTTCTCTATTTGTTTGTCTCCCAGACAGGAACTGACTTCCTTTAAAATAGTAGCCCTGTTTGTGTTTTGGTATTACCAGTACCTCACATTGGCCCAGGAACATAGTGGATACTTGGTGAAAGTTTGCTGAAAGAATGAACAAATCATTGCCCAGGAGGCAGAGAACAGAAGGAGCAACATTCAGAGATCAATACTAGCAAGGAG
Source organism: Equus przewalskii (assembly GCF_037783145.1). Classification (NCBI taxonomy): domain Eukaryota; kingdom Metazoa; phylum Chordata; class Mammalia; order Perissodactyla; family Equidae; genus Equus; species Equus przewalskii. The sequence continues at coordinate 9,545,024 of NC_091832.1, read as the reverse complement.
AGGCCATCGGGTCTGCCAATGCTGGGCTGGAGTTTACGGGAAGGACTGGCACGAGGAAGGCAGTACTAGATAGGCTATCAAGGGAAGAGCTAAGGCAGAGAGGAACAGCCAGGCTCAGGATACACAGTGGCATCTCTCTCTTAGGAAGAGGACACATGAAGTAGTTATGAGTTATGATGAAACCAACGAAGCAGTTGTGATTCAGGCTCCGGGCCAGGCTGCATGGGTTCTAACCCTGACTCTGCCTCTTCCAGCTGTATGACCTTCTTTGGGCAGTTACTTAATGCCTTTAAATCTCAGTTTCCTTATCTGTAAGTGAGGATAATAATAGTACCAATCTCATATGGTAGTTATTAGGATTAAAGGATATAATGCACTTATCAATGACTAGCAAAATGTCCTCATCCTCAATAAAGATTAGCTACCAACCAACACATAAGGGTCAGACAAGAAAGAAAACAACAATAATAATAATAACTGTGATTTATTTAACACCTGCTATACAGTAGGCTCTTTTCAACAACCTTTTTAAGATGGGGAGACTGAGGCTCAGAGAGGTTAAGTAACTTGCAGGTAGGAGGTAGAAAATTCAAAACCAGGTCTGTCTGAACTTCAAGTCTCATGCTACACTGCTAAATTTACTGAATTATTTGAATTGGAGCTTGTTTTAGCTCCTGATCAACCACAGCCCTGTTATATCCAGTGCAGCTACTGACTCAATAGAAAGGGATCAGATTTCCCAGGAGAAGGTACTGAGGCTTGAGAAGGGGAGTGCCATCAAGGAGCCAGACAGAACCTGGTGCCCTGCACAGAAGCACCCTACATCCACACACTCCCTGAACCAACAGCAGCGTGAGACACATGCATGGGACATGCACTCCATAATTCATTCTGGAAAATGGATAATTATAGGAGGTTGTCAGATTCAATAGGCAAATGCTGGGGAAATAAAAACAACAAATTATGTGAGAGCTGATATTTGCTCAGGCAGACATCTGTCTTCTGTTAGAGGATTTAGGGATGTTTTTCAACACAAGGTTTTAAATATGGCTTGGAGAAACCTCTCCTCAGCATGGTCTGCAGGGTAGAGCCAAATTCCTGCTTTCAGTGGGTCTTCTCACACTCACAGAGGGCTGGTACCCACAGCCACCGGGCGGAGGGGAGAAGAGGCATATTTAAGCTAACAGGCCTGTTCCCAGACAAATCAAGTCATCCTCCTCCTCAGAATGCACTTTCCGCTCCTGTGAGACCACAATCACACCACCTCCACTTGTGCCCAACTCATTCCCACCTCCACAGCCATGCACACTCTGTTCCCATGGATGTCCTCCTCCCTCCTCCTTGCCTCTACAAACTCATCTTTACACTCCCAGGTTCTTCAGAACACCTTCATCCCACACTGCTCTCCTACCCCCAACCTGGGATCCAACAACACTTGGCATCTGAGCTGCGTGATCCAGAACTTGATCATCTAGTGCAACTTTGGCGCAAGAGAAAAGAACAGTGCATTCCGTCAGAGGAATGGATCCTCAACCACAGCTCTGCTACTTCCGGGCTGTGGGGACTTGGGCAAAGCATAAATATCTCTCTGAGCCTCGGTTACCTCCTCCATAAAGTGAAAATACTAATACCTACCTAGAGGGCTATTGCATAGGTTAAATGAGATACAGCATCTAAAGCAGCACTCAAGACAGATTTTTCAGGTTGAGTCTAGTGCTGTCTACTGACCTCATCTAAGTGTGTCTTATCTTCTAGAGAGCAGGTATTACACTCTCTTCCTCCTTTCCTCAGAATAACAACCTGCTTAGTTGCACTCTCTTCTTTTTCTCTATATTCCCACATGTAAGATAAACCAGTCAGAAACTCCAGACCACTGAGGGCCCTAAGTTAGTGTCATAATGAATTTGGTCTTGCCTGTTCTGTTCAATGGGATTTCTAAGGAGGCCAGGGAAAGGACTGCACAAAAGATGAAAAATAACAGGAGACAGGAGCTATGGCTTCCCCTAGGGGATCCAGGAACTCAAATCTCAAAGTAGGCTGGAGGCAGCAGGACCTAGGTAGTGGTAGTTTGTTCTTAATATCAGATGACTTCCTGAGGCTGAGGCACAGGGCTACCTGCCTCAGATGGGTACATTAAGCAAGGACGAGACTAGGAGAATGGGGCAAAAACCCTCAGCACATTAGCCAGTTCCTAGGGCACTACTGGAATCCCACCCTAAGTAAGACAGGGGCAGAAGGCCAGGTAAAGAATGATCATCCTCAGAAGTGAATCCTGAAAACAAGTAGGAAATGACACAAAATTGTAGAGTTCCGGGCAGAACAAAGCCTTTCTCTTCAAGGTTCCTTTAGTACTTTGTTTCCACTAAAAAACTATAAACTATAAATCCTCCCACTGACAGGCTAGAATTTAGTTTATATAGTACCCTGTACCTACCATAGTGTAAATGCTTGAGCCAGGTAGACCTGGCCTGCCACTTGATAAAAATCTGGTCCTGTTCAGTCACTTGTTTGCATGTCAATTCCCTCATCTGTTTAATGGGCCTAATAATATGCCTTTCCTCGGTTATTTGAATTGATATTGGAAGCTTGACATGAAATAGTGGATATGAAAGTGATTTGTAAACTGTGAAGCATTAGAAAGATTATTTTTATTCATTATATCTCATCTTTCAAATGAGGCTATAAATCCCAGCAGGTACAAGCTGTTCTTTATTCATCATTTGATCCTTATACCCTAGCAGCATAAAGGAGGGGACCACTATTAGTTGAGCTGCCCCTATGCCAGGCACTGTGCTAGGCAACTTAGACGCTTCAGATAATTTTACTTAATTCTCATGATAACTCTGTTCTTTTTTCTCTAGATCTGGCTGCCTTCCAAGAAATAACAGACACTCAGTAAATATTTCTGGATTGAAATACATAGTTCACTTTTCACACTTTGGGGTTTGAATGATGCAGTTAGAGAACAGATACGGTACGAGGGGTATAATTCTGCTAATGAGTGACAAAATGGCAGCGACCACTAAGGAAGCACGGGGTGCTGCTTCTCTTTCTAAACATAACCTCATCATCAGTTCTACTGAAAAACATCAAATTCCTGCTTTTAAGCCTGATCAAATGCAGATGGTGATTCTCTTGCCTCAGGAAGCCTCCTGGCCACAAGGTGCCACAAGGTGCTGTTTTACTAATATCTACATTAAATCCTGAGATTACATTGAAATTTAGAAATCCATCTGTATCTCAAAGGGGAATTAGGAGAGATTGTACTTTGCTTAGAATATGTGTATATGTAAAACTGACCTCTATTTGTAATTACACACAAATCAGAGAACAGAAAAGGTTCTGCTTCCTTCTAGTTCTATTTGAGAGTCTTTGATGTTAACTTCACTGTCCTGGTTTTTCTTATTCCTCCTCCACGTCAGCACATAATCACAGTTTCTGCAGCCAATTGATCTCTTTACTGCCCATAAATACACCATGCTTATACTGAGAAGTCCTAACTAGTCTGTCTGCCTCCGTCTGGTCCCTCACAGTCCATTCTCCTTATAGTCACAAAAGTGTATTTCTAATAGTCAGAACTGATCACGCCCCCCTCTCCCCTTCCATAGCTCCTCATCATCTATGGGATAAAGTCCAAACTCCTTAGTACTTTATGCTATCCTTCCTCTTTCCTACGCCTCCCCCATACTCACAACATATACATGCATACCTACACAATAGTCACATATCCCACTTTTATTGACAAACTTGCAGTTTTCTGAACCTTCCTTGCTTTGTCTCACTTTTAGGTTTCCCATAAACTGATAAATATGCTTTTCCTCTCCATGCCTTCGTGGCTCCTATACTTCTTTAAGAGTCAGCTCAAGCACTGTCATCCCCAAAAGACCCCCTGACCTCTCGTTCTGTAGCCCCCAACCCACCCTCTCCAGTGCTGAGTTAGTTCTCCTCCTCAGTACTCTCAGAGCCCCCAACACCCCATCACAGCACTTCCCTCCATGTGGCAGACCCTTGTCTTTCCACAGGTTGGGGGCCTGCACAAAATCTCAAGGTTAGAAATACAGACTCTCTAGGTGGACTGCTTCATTACAGATGGAAAAACTGAGGCCTAGCAAAGTGAAGTGATTTGCTCAAGATCCGGGACTAGAATCCAAATCTCTTGATTCTCAGCAATTACTCAAAACACCAAAGATAAAGAAAAGAAGAAAGGAAACTGACATATAAGAGGTCTCGGTCACAGAACTGCGTAGAACTAGCTCTGACCCTCTGATACACTTCTCTTAACCTGTTCTACAGAGGGAGGCTAAGTTTCCAAGAGTCCTAGGTCTCCAAGCTAAGTAAGGGTAGAGTTGGGATTCCACACACATCTCTGTCTCCAAGTACAGTGCTTCCTCATCACTTAGTGCATGTTTTGCCCTCACTCGAACCACTGAAGACTGTTCTAAGAAGAATAATGCAAGAAAAGGGGAAAAAAATGGGTTTCCACCAAGTAGTTTACATAGGCGAAATGATTCTGTACTCAGCACACTGAACATGCATCACTAAACGGAGAGCTGAAAAGAAACGAGGAAAGGCAGCAGCAGGAGATGAGACCTGTGTTAGTAAAAGCACTATCACCCCAGTTCCCACAGATGTGATGCAAATGTCATGATACACAGGTTGCTTGGAACTATGACGCTAATTAGGGCAAAGATGTCTCTTCCTAGACAAAGTCAGGTGCCACTGCTATGTACTTTAAGAATGACTTTTGGCCTTCTATGATAGGTTTCTGTAAAAGCTTACATTTAAATGTCAGTATTTCAATAAAATTACCTCACACATTAGTGCAGTATAGAGAATAAGAACATGGATTTTTTCAAAATCAGACAGAAGAGGCTCTGACACCTTTGGCTTGCCACTTACTAAATGTGTGGCCTGAGCTTCTTTGAACCTTAGTGTCCTCACTTGAAAGATGAAGACAAGGATAATGTCCTTTAAAACTGTCATGAGATTGAAATATGGTGTTGGAGGTAAAGCACCTGACACAGGACATGACATATGAGGGATATCTTCCCTTTATCTCCTTCTGCTAATTATAATGTTTCTCCACGTGTTTTCATATGTATTTGATCTTCATAAGAATCCCGTGAGTCAAACGGGACAGATGCTATTTTCCCATTTTACAGAGACTCAGAAACTCTGTAAGATTTGCTTAGAAGCCTCCAGTTAATAATTATGCAAACTGGGAACTAAACCTAGATTTTCCTAGTCCATGTTGTGGTCTATTTATTCATTCAACAAATATTTACATACTAGACTCTAGGATACGGCAGTAAGACAGGCCAAGTCTCTGTCCCCATAGAAATTCCTCTTGATGTAACAGATTCTACAGAAAAGGGCAGAGGAAATAGCCATAGAAGGCAGAGATAGACGCCACAGACACCATAAGCAAGCCAGCTACAAGAAAGCATCACAGCTCTTGTGTCAGTCCCCTGGCTGCTAAAGAGGGATCCCCCAAAATCTGGCTGGAGGTGGTACTACTTGTCCAAAGTTAACGATGTACCAAAGGGCCAGTGAGATGTCACCACAAGAATACAACAAACCCTCTTTCTTCTTCACCACCCTTGGAACAGGCTGTAATGTTACTTTGGAAATGTTGCAGTGTGTCTATAGATCTATTTTAGCATTCTCTTAGTTATACCAATCAACACTTCAAAACAAGAGAAACTTGGACATATGTTCTTCCTGATCATGCCTCACATTGAACTAAAACAGTCTTAACACATTAAAAACACGAAGGAAGTTCTTGCTACTTCCCCCTCACACCTCCCTGCCTCATGACCCAGTTTAGGGACTGATTTTACTCGGCTTATGCAATGCCCTGCCTATTTCCCTGCCCTCACATCTCTTCCCTCTCTAAAACTTGGGCCCCTTGACTCAATCTTATACTTACAAGTATTTAAGCATCCTTCCTTCAGCAGTTCAAGAAAATCAGCATCAAATCAGCCTCATCCGGTTCTACGTCTCAACTCCAGGCAACATCCAGGTGACCAGTCAATTGAAAAAGAGCCATGGCCTCTCTAGCCCTACTTCCTGGCTCTTCCCCTACAACACCACGAGCTTTCTCCATGTACTCCTGCCTCCACCCAGAGCCTCAACTTCTCCCTTCATTCCTGGCCCTGGGACTAAAGTGCCCCTCTGCTCGACACCCACAGCCTGTCACAATCTGGACGTAATTTGCCCTTCCAGTCTTATGCCTTTCCCCCTCCTTCATAAAAGCCTTGGTATCAGCCAACTTGATGAGCCCATGGTCCCCAGTACCCTCTGCCCCTCCCCCACCACTCTAGTACATACATATTTCCTCATGCCTACATTTATACTTCTCTACCTGGAATAATCTTTTTGCCTTCAGAACTCCTAATCCATTCATTCTTCAAGGCTAATTTAAAAATTCCTTTCTCTACATCCTCCAACAATGGGCAAATAAAGCAGGAAAACTATCTAGTGTGGTTGAAAGAGGATAAGCTTTCAGTTGTATAACCGTACTTACCCTTAGCTCTGTGATTCTTGGGAAACTCAATGAACTTTTTTGAGCCTCAGTTACCTCATCTGTAAAAAGGTGGTAATAATACCACATCTACATGGTCAGAATAATACCAAGCCTGGTACATTGAAGGTGCTCAATAAACGACAGCTATCGTAATTATAGAGGATGTGTACACAACTGTCAAAGGACTTGGAAGATGACTGATGCCACAGATTCCAGAAGGAGGAGAACTCATATCCACTGGTCGGGCTTATGGAAGTCTTCTTGTAGGACAAAGCATTTGAACTTGGCTTTGGAAAATTGTTAGAATATCAACATGTAAAGACAATAGGAAAAGCATTCTAGGAAGAAATAATGGCATAAGTAAAAGCATGCAAGTGGGAGAACATGGGGCATAATTAGATGGTCAAATCACACAGGTAGACTGAAGCAGAAGAGGGAAGAATAGTCAAGAGATATATTGTTAAAATGATTTTGCTGGATATTCAAACAATGTCATCTACATGGACAAATGACTGAAGTGAATCATTACACAAATTCTAACACCACCGGAAAACTTGGAAAACATATCAACATTTCCCTGGCATGGATCCACGAGAAGGTTTCAGTGAGAACAATTTGGATTTTGCCAGCATTCATAAAAGGTGTGAATAAGATTCAGGACTTTTAGTACAAAGGGAAAGCTCAAAGCACCCTTTTTTTATTTTTGGTTAAGACACAGCAGCCTTTTTGGGCTTTATTAGAAAATTCTCGTGCCAGCTGTCTCTTTTCTCTGACTCACATTCACACAATATGCCTCTCTCTTGTTTCTCGTCAGCCCTGTACTCAGATACTAATGAGTTTTCGGGAATAGAAAACCCAATGGAATATTAAAAATGGAAAGAGAAGCTCCAGTTAATTTCGCTGAAGTGCATCACAACATACAGCAGTGTTGTAAGAATGAATATTCAAATAGGAATTCAGTCATGGGAAAATTAATTAAGGAAAATGTTATTGCTAATATTGCTTTTTATACATATACATATGCAGAGACACACAACCATCTATTGGCTCCAGTGTTAATAATAATAAGAGTTAAACATTTATGAAAGTCAAACACTCAAGGCCTCTTGATGAGTTGGTGTTAAAAAAAATTTTAAATTAAAAAAAATTAACTATTATTCCAGGAAGCTGTTTCTCAAAGACATATTCCATCATGTCATTCCTTGCTTAAAATTCTTTACCAGATCCAAAACATTCTTCAGGACAAAGTAAAAATCTTCAGAGCCACAATATTCACTGTGTAGCTTATGCATGCCTCATCTCATTTCACCTACTTGTATTCTCCCAAATATGTTGTGTTCTTACAAATCTCCCTGTCTTTGCTCACACTGCTCATTCTGGGTGCAACATTCTTTGACCCCTTGCAGATGCAGCTCAGTGTCACTTTCTCCTCCCTCTGCTAGAGAAAGGAGCCCTCCTGGGTGTCCCCATATCACAATGGGCTTAGTGTTAGCTAACAGCAAACACTGTGTGCCTACAGAAGGCTAGAGTCATGCCACGCAATTGCATACTTTATTGTCTTAGTCTGTTGACTCGGCTGCCCACCCGCTAGACAGTAAATTTACTGATTGATTAAACAAATACTATATAACAGAGTGCTCAGCACTGGGGTTCAAGGGTGAACAAAAATTGAACCCAAGCCCTCAGGCAGGTTATAGCCTAATTATATAGATAATTATTATATGGCTTTTGAGTAATAATCTCTATACTCCCTAACACCTGAATATATTTTGAATGAACAAATTAAAAAATGAATGAGTAAGTGGATGGATATGGTGTTCCATAATATGGAACTTGAGCAGAGCAGCACACAGATCCTGGGGAACATAACATTAAAAAGCAATTTGATGTTATCAGTAAGTTAACTGAATTTGGAATCAAAATATTGATATTTGAATCCCAGTTGCTGGGCTTACTAAATGAATGATGTTGAGCAAGCCTCTTAATCTCTGTGAGATTTAATTGTTTTCTTTTTTTTTTTTTTTTTAGGAAGATTAGCCCTGAGCTAACTGCTGCCAATCCTCCTCTTTTCGCTGAGGAAGACTGGCCCTGAGCTAACATCCATGCCCATCTTCCTCTACTTTATACATGGGATGCCTACCACAGCATGGCGTGCCAAGTGGTGCCATGTCTGCACCTGGGATCTGAACCAGCGAACCCTGGGCCACCGAAGCAGAACGTGCGCACTTCACTGCTGCGCCATCGGGCCAGCCCTGTGAGCTTTAATTTTCTAATTCACAAAATACTAACACCTGTTGGTTCAGAAAGAAAGAAGTCAAAGTTTTCACTCTTCTCTTCATACCCAAGGAATAGAATCATAAAGAATACAGTGAGAATATCATTCCAGGGGACATCACTTTTGGGACCAACTCTGATCAATTGGCAGTTGCTTTCTGGAGCATTACGTTGAGGAGGATGCTGCAATTTAATTCAGATTCATTAGGAAGAAGTACTGTGATCAATTAGCAATGTCAGCTCATGGGCGCACAGTTGCCAGTATTTGCTCCCTCATAGGCAGTGGGTATCCATAGAAAGCTCCTAATTAGATGAGTGGTGTAAATCTGGGTGCAGTGTGGAATGCAATGGAATGGAACGGAACACAATGGAAAACAAAGAAGAGAACTATAGTCTGGCTAACTGAACTATTAGAAAGAATTCACCTTTTCACACAGCCCTCTTAAGTTACTTAAAGTAATCTGCCTTCTCTTCTAGTTGTCTAGGCAGATTATCTTCTACTTCTAGACTATGAACACCTTGTTCCTGGCACACAGGATAGGGCTGATAATGTTTGTTGGATGAATGAGTAAATGAATAAATGAATGAATGAGTGAATGAATACACAGCTCTTCTGCTTCTTCTCTGCATGACCTTGGGCAGGTCCTTAATGTACCATATCAAACTATAATGTGATATAATATTCAACAGTTTGCAGGGCACTTTCACTTCCATTAGTTCATTTGATCCCTACCACAATCCAGAGAGGTAGACAATAGCATGACTATTTTTAAGAGGAGGAAGCAGAGTCTCCCAGATTAAGTGGTTGTTTTTGTATTTTTCCTATTTGGCCATCCATTTCCTTATCAGCGAAAAAAGGAGGAAATAAATCTTGATTAGATTACCTCATTGGTTTATAGTAAGGTTCAAACCACTGTAAACTAAAAAGCACTGTTTAAATACAAGGCAAGCTCTTGATACTATTTTGCTTGTTAGGAACTTTGCATTCTTTAGCTTATTTCATTCTCACAAAAAATCCTGGAAAAGTGGGTTTTGATATCCAAATTTTATTGATAAAGAAACCAAGGCCCAAGCCCAAGCTCACTAAGCAATTAAGGGGTAAAACTACTGTGTGCCTCTGAAACCCAAACTCTTTTGGGGAGGGGGTGGGGGATTAGCCCTGAGCTAACATCTGAGGCAATCCTCCTCATTTTGCTGAGGAAGACTGGCCCTGACCTAACATCCGTGCCCATCTTCCTCTACTTTATATGTGGGACGCCTGCCACAGCATGGCTTGCCAAGTGGTGCCATGTCCACACCCAGGATCCAAACCTGCGAACCTGGGGCCATCAAAGTGGAGGGTGCGAACTTAACCGCTGCGCCACCAGGCCGGCCCCTGAAACCCATACTCTTTTCATTAAACCATACGGACCTTTTCTTCAACAGGACACTCCTGTTACAACAATGTACTCTTTCTTTTTATTTTCCTCCAAAGACTAAAGATATTAGCTGTGGCATATGGCATTGTATAAATACAATTTGCTTCAGGAGAGACAGGTTGCTAGCATGCATGTGATTCTTCACAAACCTACACAAACCTGGAGAGGAGGGGTAGCCAGAGACAAACAAGCATGCACACCAGGGTTCAGGAAGATAGATTCCTCTGAACCAACATGGCTGGGGCTGGGTCTGAAGCGGCACACAGAGTTTTCAGGATAAGCAGAAGGTACAAAAGGCCTGTGAAATGCTGCCTATTCAAATGCTGGTCTCACAAAATAATCCATAGCTCCCTTGTCTCCTCAGGGCTAGCAGCTCTGGGCTTTGTTCCTGGGCCCACAGATGAGCTTTTTATTCTATTGTCTAAACAGGAAAATTATGGTTCCCTGAGGGGAAAAGGCTTGGTTCTAAGCTTGACTTTTTATCAATCATGTTAATTTAGAAATAAGCTATTGGTTTGACTTTGCATTCATCAGAGTCAAGGGTGGATTGTGTTCCTTTGGTCCTCTTTGTTCTTAATTAACAGCCATTGAATACCCATATTAATTAGTGGGACTGAGAGATATTTTGCCTCACCCTTCACCATGGTGGATAATTAAAAGTCCCACTAATAAAATAGCTGCATTCATAATTTCTATGAACCTATTATGAAACAATAAACATGATTATAGGGTAGCTTTGCTTCCTCTCCCAGCCTCCCTTCACTGTTCTTGTCTATTCCCATAAAGGTCTTAGAATTGCACAGGGAAGGACAAGGTAGAAAAGGTTGCATGTGGTAACTTTGGATCTGATCACTCAGAGCCCGTAATTAACAGGATAAATCAGACACAAGTGTTCTTGAGAAGACAGGAAGAGATCCGCTTGAACTAAAAATGTAGTATGGTCTTATAGGCCTGGAACTCCTGCCTCTTTTGGATTTTAATTTCAAGGAAACTAAAAGATTTGTTCTTAATTGGGCTGGAAATATCCACCATGGGTTTTAAATTGGATGTTCTTACATTTTTGGCTCAACTCAATTTAGCAAACACTGTTAAGCGTACACCGTGTGTTGAGCACAATGCATGAGAAATATAGAGATGAGTCAGAAATAGTGCCTGCCCTCAAAGAGTTTGTTATCTAGAGGAATGGAAAGCCCCTTAAACAACAAATTCAAATGCAAAGAAGGTCCTGCATGTTATGAGAAGGAGGAAGTCTCCACTTACAAAACATTCTCTAAATCAATGTCTCCCACTCTGCCAGACTAGCCTGGGAGTTTCTTCTAGATACTCCCATTGCAACCCTGTACTTCTCCAATCATATCCTTTATCACAAATGTTTATTTAATCCATAGTGAAGAAAAGTTTCATTATAACAGCAACTAACTTTGTCTTAGTTCAGTATTCTCAATGCTGGCGTATCAGGGGCACCTAATAAACATCTATTGAACGAGTGAATGAAAAGGCATTTGAGTATTAGTCAACCATCCGAAGAAACAAAATAACATTATACAGACAGAAACAAAGCTCGAGAGGACGCAAGCTTTCACAAACATTCTCCTATTTGATACTCACAACAGCCCGTGTCCTATTTATTAAAAAAAAAAAAAAAAAAAAAAAAAGGAGATGCAGAAATAAGTTGGTGAGTTGACAACAGCATGCAGTGGCTGACCCTAAACCTACTGCTCTTCCTACTATAACATGCCTCCACTCTTTCCTCCCCTAAAGTCCAGCCTCTATTCATGGGTTTTCTTTGCCTCCAGCCACAGAAGATCCTTATTCTCAGAATTCCCACATGAACTGCAACACTGAGAAAGCTAGTGATTCCCAGTCTGATATAAGCTTCTTTTTTATCCCTGTTGGATTTGAATCCTCAAACTCTCTCCAGCAGCTGCTTGAAGACAGCTTTCTGCTCTTGTCCTGTCCTTCCAGCATCCTTTCACTCCTACTGGACCCACATTCGCCTTCATGAGTGCTCAGTAGAAAATACCTCATGCATTCTGAGCTGGTTACTCCTCAAGACTTCAAAGTCTTATATTTTCTTATCTCCCCCACAGGGCACATGGTAGGTGCTTAATAATTATGGATTACCTCTCATTCACAATGTCCTACCTGCAAAATCTCTCCTTGTAGAAATTCCACCCTCCTAGGAGTCGATACCTGCTATCTCTCGCTCCTGTCCTAAGCCAGGGGATAAATTCAGTTCTACGCTTTCAGCCTTGGCTGCTTGCCTTCTCCTACTATAAGAGATTGGACCTGTCCATCTATTTCTGAGGTGGCAGCCAAACAACTAATTGGAGATGAATTCCAACTTGACCATGTGTTCTTGGTATAGGTTTGTAAAATTAACTAGGTTTAAATGCATATGAAAGAAAGGTCTTGTGTCACTGTCAACACCATTAACATTATACTTGTCTTCCACTTCTGCATCATTCTTCTTTTTATCACTGCCATTATCATTATCACTACATTTATTAAGTGTTTACTATATGCCAGGACTTGTGCCAAACATCTGGCATCTCATTTAATCCTCACAACTACTAAAGGTACTATTGGCATTCCCATTTTACAGATGAGGAAACTGATTAACAGAGAAGTTATGCAATTTACAAGAGCTAAAAATGACAGAATCCTGGGATGACCCCATAACCATTTAACTTCAAAGATCAAACGCGTTAACAATGATGCTGTATTATCAGGAACAAGACTACTTTAGTTTCGCTGCCTTTCTTCTCCATAGAAAGTATCTGAAGATCACAAACTAATAGGATCTATGAAAATAGGAGAGTGGGCATCTTTTCATATGCCTGCTGGCCATCCGTATATCTTCTTTGGAGAAATCTCTGTTCAGATCTTTTGCCCATTTTTTAATTGGGTTGTTGGTTTTTTTGCTGTTGAGATGTATGAGTTCTTTGTATATTGTGGATATTAACCCCTTATCTGATATATGGTTTGCAAATATCTTCTCCCAATTGTTAGGTTGTCTTTTCGTCTTGTTGATGGTTTCCTTTGCTGTGCAGAAGTTATTAGTTTGATGTAGTCCCATTTGTCCATTTTTTCTTTTGTTTCCCTTGCCCAATCAGACATGGTACTTGAAAATATGCTGCTAAGACCGATGTTAAAGAGCGTACTGCCTATGTTTTCTTCTAGAAGTTTCATGGTTTCGGGTCTTACATTCAAGTCTTTAATCCATTTTGAGTTTATTTTTGTGCATGGTGTAAGGGAATGGTCTACTTTCATTCTTTTGCATGTGGCTGTCCAGTTTTCCGAACACCATTTATTGAAGAGAGTCTCCTTTCTCCATCATATACTCTTGGCTCCCTGGTCGAATATTAGCTGTCCATAAATGTGTGGGTTTATTTCTGAGCTCTCAGTTCTGTCTCATTGATCTGTGTGTCTGCTTTTGTGCCAGCTATCCCACTGCTGGGTATTTATCCAAAGAACTTGAAAACGCAAAGGCATAAAGATACTTGCACCCCTATGTTCGCTGCAGCATTATACATAATAGCCAAGACCTGGAAGCAACCTAGGTGCCCATCAAGGGACGAATGGATAAAGAAGATGTGGTATTTACACACAATGGAATCCTACTCAGCCATAAGAAATGATGAAATCTGGCCATTTGTGACAACATGGATGGTCCTTGAGGGTATTATGCTGAGTGAAATTAGTCAGAGGGAGAAAGTCAAATACCGTATGATCTCACTCATAAGTAGAAGATAAAAACAAGGACAAACAAACACACAGCAATGGAGATTGGATTGGTGGTTACCATAGGGGAAGTAGAGGGGGAGGGCAAAAGGGGTGATTAGGCTCACATGTGAGGGGATGGACTATAATTAGTTTTTGGGTGATGAACATGATGTAATCTACACAGAATTCAAAATATATTATGATGTACATCTGAAAGCTATACAATGTTATAATCAATCTTACTGCAATTGAAAAAATAAAAAATTAAAAAAAAAAAAAAGAAAATAGGAGAGTAGGAACTCTCTCTCCAGCTCCTAGAAAGCCTCAGGATTACTGAAAGGGGCACCAAAAGGCACTTTATTTGGCTTTCCCCTTAACACAGAAATTTCATGTACAGCTTCTGACATACACTTCTAGTGACAGGAAGCTCATACCACCTCTTGAGATAGCCTTCTTCATCACTGCTCAGCTCCCATTTTTGTCCCCATAGGAGATAAAAATCTGCTTCTCTTTATTTCTACCCAGTACTCTAATTCTATTCTCTTGAAACATCCAAAACCCGCTTGGTCCTCCAGTACCATGACAGGCTTTTAGAACTTTTAAAACTCTTTCCTGGATGTTGTCTACAGAGTAACTAGTCTAGTTCTCCTAGGCTAACACTGAACCGTGACCATGCCCTCCCTGAATCAGAAGCTGCAATAGACACTCCTTCATCTAGTGCTCTAGTCAGGTGATTAGTTTTTGCCTTTATCCTGGTCCCTTTCCTGTTCTTTATCATTAACATCTATCTCTCTGTCTGTTGCCTTGACCCTTCTCAGAGCTATATCCATGTCCCATAGCCATGATATAAGGACAGATGTGACTACTTGATGTCAGAGGGCAAAGGTGGACAGGCTCTGGTGAAACTCTAAGAAAACAGACGTCCTAGAAGATTTCAGATGAGAGTCCTGGTCATCTGTGCAGCTCCTGTGTATTCAGAATCCTTTTACTCTGAATAAAGGCACTGAAACAAGGCAGGCAGGGTGCTGCCCCGTATCCCCCCAGTCTTCTGCCTAGGACCTGTATATCACTTAATTTCTGTGGGTACTATCTTCCCAGGACCCTGCCTCTTCCTCTCTACATTACTTCATTCCCATCCTCATCCCCCTGCCCCAAGCTCATTTCAGATACATTCCCTTAGACAAAGGGGCTCTACCTTGGATGTGTTCAACATACTCACACCATCTCCATTCTCACTGTTGAACCTTTATTCCCTCCTCATTACCCTCAACCCCCAGATCTGACACGCTAGACCAGTCATTCTTCTTCTTGGTCCCGCTTCCCCTGTTAACTTCCTGCTCACTCCATCTTCTCCTAAACTTGGCCTTCCAAGCCTGCCACACAATGATGGAGTTCATTTTAAGGGCTTGATGGGGCATATTCTAACAAAATATTCAGAGTACCCTACATATTAGTCTAATTTATAAACAAGGGAATTTGCAAGTCAGAAAGGTTTAAGTGACTTGCCCAATGTTACATAGTTTAAAACGACAGCGCTAGGATTTGAACTTTTGACAGATCAAAAAAGCTTTAAGGTATTTTACTATCTAGTTATGTTCCATTTGTCAAAGTCCCTTTTAATGTGCAGTGCCCAGACCTGAATAAAGCTTAACTGTAATTTTTAGCATGTATATGAGTGTACTGAAGTGCAAAAACATCTGTGCCAAACCAAAAAGAAATGACTTCTTCAGTTTTATTCAAAATGCAATGACCTTTCATGCCAGGTCTTTAAAAAATAAAAACAAAACGACATTCAAGAAGTCATTACAGCTTCCTCACCAAGGAAATTCATTTGAAATTTCAGGTATAAAGTCTAATCCAATTCCATAACCCTATTTAATTAAGTAATCCTCAGCACTTTCTACTGAGGATTTGCTCTCCTTCCTGACTTCCCAAAGGGCTGATTAGATTTTGTAAATTTAATTTGTTAACAATTTCCAGAATCTTTCCTCTATTCTCAGCCAGAAGAAGGATACATGTATGTAGGGGATAGAGGTAGAGAATCTCATGTTATTAAAAATCAATGAGTGAAAAAAAAAATACAGTGAGTGAGTATTCACTCCAGTGACAACAAAGAGGAGAGCACAGTAACACCTCAAATCCCCCAGGAAATGCTGTCCACCAAGGGGCTCCCTCAATATTAAAAGCCAAAGGCTCAAGCAGAATGACTGCTAATCTACAACTACATTTGTGTAAATGAGATATAGTGTGAGTGAGAGTTGTACTTAAGAAGATTCCTTACCAAAATATAAAATGCAGATGAGATGTTCAATTGCAACATAATTTACATGGAATCAATGTCATTCATTCATTATTCTACGTGAATTTTATAAAATTATATGTCCATATGGAATCTCAAAGGACCCTGAATAGCCAAAACAATCTTGAGAAAGAAAAATAAAAGCTGGAGGCCTCACAGTTTTTGTAGAGTACACAGTACAAAGCTACAGTAATCAAAACAGGATGGTACTGGCATAAAGAAAGACATATAAACTAATGAAATGGAATAGAAAGCCCAGAAATAAACCTCATGTATATTATGAAATAATCTTTGACAAGGGTGATAAATCTACACAATGGGGAAAGGACTGTCTCCTCAACAAATGGTGTTGGAAAGACTGGATATCCACATGCCAAAGAATGACGATGCACTCTTATTTTAACACTATATGTAAAAACTAACTCAGAATAGATTAAAGACCTAAACATAAGACATGAAACTATAAAACTCCTAGAAGAAAACATAGGGGAAAAGCTTCATGACATTGGAATGGGCAATGATTACTTGGAATGACATCAAAAGCATAAGCAATGAAAGTAAAAACAGACAAATGAGACTATGTGGAACTTAAACTTCTATGCAGCAGAAGAAACAATCAACAGAGTGAAAAGGCAACCTGTAGAATGGGAGAAAATATTTGTAAAAAATCTATCAGATAATATTCAGAATATATAAAGAATTCCTACAACTCAATAACAAAAAAAAATAACCCAATTAAAAAATGAACAAAGGATTTGAATAGACATTTCTCCAGAGAAGATATAAAAATAGCCAACAAGCATATGAAAAGATGCTCAACATCACTAATCATCAGGGAAATGCAAATCAAAACCACAATAAGACACCAGCTCACACTCAACAGAATAGCCACTATCAAATAAAACAGAAAATAACAAGGGCTAGTGAGGACGTGGAGAAATTAGACCCCTTGTACACTGTTGGTGGGATTATAAAATGGTGCAGCTGCTATGGAAAACAGTATGGAGGTGCCTCAAGAAATTAAAAATAGAACTACCAGATGATACAACAATCCCACTTCTGAGTATATATCCAAAATAACTGAAAACAGAAGAGATATTCGCATACCCATGTTTATTGCAGCAGTATCCACAAGAGCCAAGACGTAAAAGCAACCTCAATGTCCATCAATGGATGAATGGATAAAGAAAATGTGCTGTATATATACAATGAATTATTATTAAACTTTAAAAAATAAAGAAATTCTATCATATGCAACAAATGGCTGTACCTTGAGGACATCATGCTAAGTGAAATAAGTCAATCTCAAAAAGACAAATACTGTTTGATTCCACTTATGTGAGGTATCTAAAGTAACCAAACTCACAGAAACAGAAAGTAGAGTGGTGGTTGCCAGGGGCTGGCCGAGGGGAGTGTGTGGGAAAACAGACTTGCTATTCAATGGGTAAAGTTTCAGTCATGCAAGATGAAAAAGTTATAGAGATACGTTGTACAACATTGTGTATCTACTTAACATAGTGTACTACATTAAAAACTGTTAAAAGGGTAAATTTATGTTATGTGCTTTTTATAACAGTAAAAAAAATTATATATATATATATATATATAGTACACCAATCATGATGCTTAGCACTGGAACTACAACTATAAGCAAAGTGACTTGAGGAATCATGGGGGAAGAGCAAGGTAGGCAGGGACATGGGAGTAGAAAACAGTAGCAGATGGGAGTGTAGAAGCCATTTCAAATAGAACAGCTTAAGTAAAGGTACTAGGTAAGAGACAGCCTAGTATATTGAGCCTACTGTATACAGTTTACTGTTGGTGGAGAATAAACTAAAGAACCAAATCTTGGAGGGATGTGTAGACTTTGTTAAAGAGTATGGTCTTTATTCCATATACAATTAATAACCACTGATCTATTTTAAGCAGGGATGAGTCATACTTAGATTTATGTTTTAGAGAGATTTTACAGGAAAGGGATGTGAGGAGGACAAGGCTTAAAGCAGTGAGACCAGTTTGGAGAATGTTTCAACCTCCAGGTGAGAGATAATAAGAGACGTAGTTTAGAGGTAGTATGAATAAATAGTATGGGGTAGATTAAGAAATACCTAGAAGACAAATCTGGCAGACTTGATAATTCAGATGTGAATCTAAAAGAAAAGTTGAAGGCACATGTTTTTAGCTTGAGTAATTAGGTGGACAGCGATGCAAAAAAAAAAAAAACAGAGCACACTGGAAGAGGAAGAACAGATTTGAGGTTAAAGTAAATGAGTTCAGCTTTGGACATGTTAAAGATAAGGTATAATAGACATATAAGCATTAATATCTGAAAGGAATTTGGATATATGGGTCCGGAGCTCAAGAGAAGATCTGGTTAGGGGAAAATAGACTTTAGAATAAACCACGTATTACTGACATTTGAAATTACAAAAGATGATAAAATTCAATGATAAAGAGGAGTAAAAGAACAGTGAGTCAAGAAGAAAAATTTGAGGAACATCAACACTTAAGGAGAAGGCAGAGGAAGAGGACTTACAAAGGAGAGCAATAATGAAGTGATGGAGGGTGGGAGGAAAGTCAAAAGAATGTATTCTCACTGAAGCCAAACAATAAAAAATGTTGAGAAGGATAAGACAAAAGGTATCCAATTCTAGAGTTCTTATAAGATAAAGACTGAAAATATCCCTTATATTTGGCAATTTGGTAATTAAGAAGCCTTTGGTAACCTTAACAAAAGCAGATTCAGAAGAGATCTAGAAATGACAGCCAGAATTCAGTGGATTGAGGACTAAATGAAAGATGAACCAAGATCCATGCACCTCTTCAGTGATCTCCAAGGGGCGAGAGCTAGGAGACACAGGGCACCAAGGAAGAGACGTATCTGAAGATTGGGAGTGACTTCATCAAACATCACATGATCATTTCCCCTAATGATTATGATCTAACAGCCTCTCCTAAGCCCTATTCACCCCCAACTCCACTGCCATAGTGAGCCTCAGAATGAAAGGCTGCAAATCTCTAATAAATCAAATCCTTAACTTCTTTTGGATGATAGATTCCTTTGAAATGGTGATATAATGTTTACATTCAAAACTTTAGATACAATTTCAGGAGGTTCAAGGACCCTGTGAAACAGTGTGCCTTTATACACTGTCAAGAACCTCTTCTCTGGATAATGTCTCAAGATAAAGCAAATGATAATAATAGTTATTATATGAGTATACTAACAATATGCATTTCTATTTGATACTTAATAATGTACAACATGCTTTCAGGTTTTTTCTCTTATTTCATCCTCCCTAAACTCTACATTTTATAGATAAGGACAATGATGTCACTCACTTACTGCTAGTGACAAATACAGAATGTGATTCCAGGTCCCTGACTCCAAATCTCCTGCACAGACACTTGGAAGCTTGTCACAGTGCCTGGTGAGCTGTGAGTGCTATTCAGATGTGGGCACGCATCACTGCCGGAACTCACATCTGTACAGCTTTGCTAATGGCACCATAGACTCGAGGAGACAAAGTGATTTCCTCACACAGCTAGCGAGTGGCACAGATCTTGTCTCTTGATGCTTTACTGCAAAATCTTTTCCTTCTCCTGGGCACGACTTCTCAGAGAGGAGCACTGGATTACTGACCTTTCTAGGCTGGTTCTTCTCTGCTCTGAGCATCAAGATATTGAGATATAAACCACAGGCCAGATCAACTCTATCTTTTCCATGCCTCTTATCTCCTCATAGACCCAGAATTTTGATTGAATAGCTTCCTGAAATTTCATTTCTTCTTGCTCCCCAACATGGCTTTAATTTATCGCGAAAGTGACTCCTTGGAAGTTCTGTATTTCCTCTTTCAAGGACACAGAGGAGGGCAGCATAGAATTTTCCCTTCATAAATAAGGCTGCTCTTTTTCTTCATTGTCCCCTGTGTCCCTTAAACAACCTCCATCCATCTATATTTAGCTCTTATTGATTCTCGCTTAACTGTCTTTTTCCTCCCGGACTCTGGAAAACACTTCGACTCTGTAGAACCTGAGTGTATGTCTAACTTCCTCTGACCACATGACTAAACAAACCATAGGCATGTGCAAGATAAACACTCCATCCTGCCTCTGCCCCCAGGATCAGTCTCAGTAGAAAAATGGGGCAGGGGTAGAAGTAGGGAGGTGGAATTCCTGTTTATAAGGGTATTGGACTGGGAGTCAAGAGACCCTGGCATAAGCCCCAATTCCAGCTTGTCCTAGTGGTGTAATCTTGGATGAGTCCCAGTTACTCTTAGGGCTCAGGTTCTTTGTCTAAAAAACAAAGGGGTTTGTACTAGGTGATCCTAAAAGCTTTTTTATATATATATTTTTTTGGTGAGGAAGATTGGCCCTGAGCTAACATCTGTTGCCAATCTTCTTTTTGCTTGAGGAAGACTGTCCCTGAGCTAGCATCTGTGCAAATCTTCCTCTATTTTGTATGTGGGGTGCCACCACAGCATGGCTTGATGAGTGGTGTGTAGGTCTGCACCCGGGATCTGAACCTGCAAACCCCAGGCCACCGAAGCGGAGCATGTGATCTTAACCACTCTGCCACTGGGCCAGCTCCCCTTTTATGTCTCCTTTCACAAATTGTATTTTATGTTGGTTATATATCCACTATATAATATTAATACAATGCAAAGTTATAAATAAATGAAATGAAATGGAAAATCTCTTCACAGATATATTTATCATTCTGATGATCTTGTGACTGAATTCCTGGATCTCTATAAACCTCCAAGGACCTTGTACCTTCACATTAGGAAAGAATCCTTGCTTTGATTTAGCTATGGAGCAAAGCAACTAGGAAAATAAAGTTAATCTGGCAGAATGAGGAGGCCATCCAGCCTTAGACAAGGAAAGCAGAAAGGAAGATTTAGGAAGTCAGTTTTGGCATTAACCAAAGGAAGGAGAAAACAGGCCCAGTTTAGAGAAGTGTTCAAAGCCACTCAGTACCTGGGTTAAGAGAAGTGGTCAAGGAGGGGTCGAGAAACATTGGTCAGAGGGACACAGGCATGTTTTGGAGGAAAGGAGAAAGTTTTGCAGCTTTCATAATCAGCTTTTCCGTTCTTGTATCTTGGGCTCTGATCCCTGAAGGGAGACCAGAATAAATGCACTGAACTCCAGCGACTGGTTCTGAGATTTGGAAAATCTCTGACCATTGGGATGGCCCTAGGAGAGTGAAGAGCCTTAGAAATGAAAGGTCTATTACAATTATTATCACTGTTGTTATTATTACTATTATTACTCCCTCCATTGCCTACTTTTTTTAACTATTCTCTTCTCCACGTCTATTTTTTATCTCTGCAATTAGGGCTTTGACCGTTCCCAAACACAACCCGCTTCCCCGACACTTCCCTTACACATATTCTTTTAGCGCATTAATAGAAATAGAGTGTTTACAATGAAGAAAATGAAGGTTCTGCTCCAACCTTCCTCCAGTAAGTAGGCTTTAGGCCTGGCATCCATATCTGGGTCCCACACTGCAAGTATGTCACTGACAAAAAGTCCATCGGAGATGACCAAGATGGGGATGGGTCTGGAGGCCAGTACATTCTGGAAAGAGTAGAAAGTATCGGAAAAATAATAGCCCCAAAAGAACTGGAACAAACGGGTAGAAATTTTATAAAGAGCATTCTGAGTATTAGACTTTGGCTGGAAAGGAAGAGGAGGGCGCAGGAGTCTGGTAGGTGGAACGGAACTGGAGTAAGAAACCTATTCAATGGATTGTTCCCTCCTCTTTCTTCCCCAGCCCATACAGAACTGATGACTTCAAGATCAACACACTATTCCTAGGAGAAAAGAAAATTCTGTCATGGTTCCTGCAGGTATTGTTATCTGAGATGGCTGAATCCAGCCAAAATGACTAGGAATGGTCTCAGGAGTCTCTGAGCAGGGGTGAGCTGTAATACAGGTGTGGGATGATGACCTTGTCATTGGACCATTCTAGCTGAACACAGCTAGAGTGGGGTTTATGAATGGCAGTATCCAACTTCTCTCACCCCATGCTGTATAACCAGTTGATTTAGCAGAACTGATTGACTGATAAGACAGATGGAAAGGCAGCTCAAAAGGCAGAATGATGTTCCTTTGAGGGAGATCAAAAGCCAGGATGGTGCTCCATTACATTCATGCTCCCATTCCAAACAACAGCCAGGAACCACACAAAAGAAGCCTCTTTTACACATATACTCACCATTAACTACACCTCTTCTTGCTCCTTCTGACCCTGGACTCTCTTGGCCACTGACTTTACCATGCATCCTCTTGATGTTTTCTTTTACTGTATACTATCCTTTTCTCTCCAACTCTTACTAGTACTAGTATAATAAAGATAATAACACTATAATTTTTAGATCATCCAGCTTGCTCTATGGCTTCTTCTGAGTGACTATATGTGTATATGTGTGTGTTTATATATATATTTTTGTTGTTGTTAGTGCCATCCAGTTGATTTCACCTCCTAGTGACCTATGTACAGCAGAGCGGAACCCTGCCTAGTCTTTTTGCTCCATCCTCTCACCTTCTGGGGCTATATCAGACAGTACTTTGCTGCTATTCATAGGGTTTTCATTGCCAATTTTTTCAGAAGTGGGTGGCCAGGTCCTTATTCCTACTCTGTCTTAGTCTAGAAGCTCCAGTGAAACCTGTCCATCTTGGATGACCCTGCTTGTTTTTGAACAACCTGTGCCATAGCTTTCAGCATCACAGCAACATACTGCCATCACAGTATGACAACTGACAGACAAGTAGTGTGGTTCCCTGACAGGGAAATGAACCTGGGCCACTGTAGTGAGAGTGCTGAATCTTAACCACTGGACCATCAGGGCTGATACATATATATTTACTTATTTACTTACCTATTTAATTCTTAGACTATCTTATATCTTTGAGATGATTCTGGTGTTAACTCTGTTTTCAGATGAGGAAACAGGCTAGGAGAGATTTGGCACCTGCCCCAAGTCACACAAGTAGAAAGTGGCAGAGCCAGGTTTCAAAACAGATCATCTCTCTGACTTGAAAGCCCATGCTTTCCACACCCCCCCCGCCCCGAGCTACGATGTCTAACTAATTATTTACTTCTTCTCAGTAATAATTCTGATGATTTTTTCTTCTCCTTCTAGGTGATGTCACTTCCTTAGGCTGCCTTGGCTGACACTTGAAGTCCTGCCCTATCAGCACTGCTTCCCGATCAGCTCACCGCTCCCCTCTTCTTCTCCAGCTTTGCAGGCAGTTCACAGACAACAGGAACTGAAGAGCTGGAAATTAGAGGAATTCAAGACAGATTTTGCAGCACCAAGCTGTCCCTTTTGTGGACATGTGATGCCTATCTCAGAGAAGATGCATTCTTGTTTATTGCCTAACATGGCGGATGGGAGGATTCTAAGAATTTGGCATCACCCCCAGAGATCTTTCTCTTCTCATCTTACCACAGTGCATCTGTCCCACAGGGCTGCTGGTTTTTTAAGCAATGAGAAGATTTACTTAAGCTATAAAAATAAAGTTAATTCAAGTCATTGTTCCAAAAAACCTCAGAACAGGGTCACGCCTGATTTGGCTTCCAAGGAGAGAAACTTGTTCGTGATATGTCAGAACTCAGCTCTTGTTGGACCCACACATGTGTGCAGGCATGCACATTCACAAATACACACACACACACACGCACACCTCCCAACCCTGAAGCTATTTTTCAAGAAAACAAGATGAAGAGAATCTTATTCCCAGAAGCAGTGAGTGAGTCAGTGCTGGGTAGAACAACTAA
Source organism: Equus przewalskii (assembly GCF_037783145.1). Lineage (NCBI taxonomy): Eukaryota > Metazoa > Chordata > Mammalia > Perissodactyla > Equidae > Equus > Equus przewalskii. The sequence continues at coordinate 9,520,995 of NC_091832.1, read as the reverse complement.
GCAGACAGTCCTAGTAGGAGGAGTGCCAGGGCACGTGAAAAACGAAAGCAGCGAGCTCAGCCATGGGGGCCTTGGAAAGTTGCCTGGGACCTTGGAAACCATTTTATCCAGCAGTACTAACACATATATTCCCGTAATTTAAAATGTTCCATTAGTTTAATATTTTGAAACAACTTAAACAAATGATTAAGAAATTAACTTTAGATATTTCTGACCCCATTAAAAAAATGAAACATATATCATCTCAATCTGAGATCATATTAGGCAAATGGGTTTGAAATGAAACCTAGATCATGTTTTCAAGTCAGGGAGCAAAGAAATCCTACAGATGACATAGTAACTTTCTATCTGTCCAGATTTAATTTTCTTTCTGAACAATATTTTGGTTAAAGGAAATATTTCTACTCTCAATTCTGTTCACTCTCTGCTGGACCTCTGAAAACATCAAGTTTACAATGAAAGGCCCAGATGGATACCAAAGTCCAGAAGGGGAAGGGTGGAGCAGGAGCTTCTTTTCCCTCATTCTCCACACCTTATTTCTATTGATATAGCAACAGATATTTAATAATGGAAGTATAATAAAGGACATTGTGTTAAGCATGCAAAATCTTACCTCTGCAAACGAGTAATCTGCAGGGCATGATCAGGGAAGAACTGGCTGCCCAGTGGAGACTGTGAGCTGAGAACTGGTTAGAGATGAAGCAGAAGTGGTCAGCTGGGGTGAGCTGATAAGGACCTTGACTGTCACGTCTACAAATAGGAAATTTAATTCTACAGGTGAAGAAAAACCTGGGGTGGGTTTTCGGAGAAGGATCAACAGGGTAGGATTTGTGTTTTGGATAGCTTCTATTAACAGTAGGTAGAGAATAGATTTGAAGGGGAGAAATTTAAAGAAGGGAAACCAAGAATAAGGCTGGTGCAATAATCCATGTAAGAGAATAAACTTCATGAGAGAACTTGGTATTCCCAATACTGCTATATGTATTCTTAGGAAATAAAATATAGGATGCGCTCAATAAATAGTTGTTAAGGAAAAAGTGACCTCCATTTATGTCTAGGAGGGAAGTGAAAGAGAGAAGGATTGGTTAGTGGGTCAGATTTGTGGCAAAGAGACCCCACTCATCCATAGGTTTCCAGATAACTTGTTTTCCAGATAACTATCCAGACTGTGCTGGCTTGCTGCCTAGATTAAGCTACTTTTTATTGAGTATCATGTCCAGACCCCCATGCTTAGCATCATTGTGCACACATGATCTCATTTAATCTCCTTAAAAAATAAGATCCCAGAAATTAGGTATCATTGTCCCCAATTTACATGTGAACAAAGTAAAGTATCTTCCTCAGGTCACATAGCTACTAAGTTGCCCCAGGATTTGATCACAAACCAGACTCTAAGCCCATGATGGCTCCACTATCCTCAGAAGAGCATGTGTCACTTGGCTTATTAAACAGGGGCTTTTATGTATCCAATTTCCAGACACATTCCAAAAGAGGCCTCTGTCTCACAGCCTCCACAAACAATAGCAGCACATTTTGAAAATTTGTGTAAATGTGTTTTTAATAAACTGCTCCAAAATTCTCTGTATGGCTTAATAAGCTTTCGTATCCTCAGGAGGCCTTATTAGATAAAGAAAAGATGTTTTAGAAAATCTCCCATCCCTAACTACTTGAAGAGGCATTAATCATTTTAAATCTCCCCCAAAATCATGGACAAAAAGTCATATTGTTAACTCTGGCTTAATGAATATAAACGCTGCCCCTTCCCTCGTGGAAGATCTTTGGATGAGCTTCCACAAATGCTGAACGTGAGGTGGACCCAGAAAATCCTCTACACAAATAACAGACTCTACCTAGCCCTGCTGCAAGTCCTATCTGGTTATAATTCTACCCTTTCCTTGCTCCAGCTTTCTCTTGCTAAAGTTATTTGAAAGTGTATTGCTTTTCCACCCTGGAAATGCTATTTTACACTCCCTTGTTTCTAATAGGCCCCTGGAAGTCGCAACATAATAGTCTGTTCCTTCCAGATGTTGCCATTTCCTCTTCAGAAAATGAATTTTCCACCTATCATTTCAAAGTACTCTGCCTAATGGTGTCCTGCTATGGCCCCAGTGCATCCCTAGCACGCAGGCAAGATGTCGCTCAAGGACAAAAGCAACAACATTCCATCTAATCCATGTAATTGCTTTTAAAATGCCAATTGTTTTTATTAGTAGGCCTTCCACTGCTGTCATAAGATGATCACACTGTTTTTGAAATGTCTTATTTTCCATTTATATGTTGAGAAAATATTTCAAGTACACAAATATTCAGCTGAGTTAGAAAGACAGTTCTCATTCATCCACAACCAACCCACAACTTCAGAATTTTGGGGAACTGAGAGAAAGAATAGACTAACATTTACTTTTGACAAAAGCCATAAGAAATAAAAAGGGTGTGAGGGAAATTGTCAACTAGTTGTGTCTACAGGATCACGACAACTCTTTGCTTATTTTATTTGTAAAATAGGGATTATAATGCTCATATTACAGGCTTTTTATAAAAATTAAATATTACATATGAAAATGCCTGGCTCAGTTTTGGTAACTAGAAAAGTTCAACAAACACCTGTAGTAGTAATAGTAGCAGGTGTTGTTATTGCTGTCAATATTTCTAGGGAAACATTAAACCTCCATTTTTGGTTATCAACCATTTACTGATCATATATGACACAGTCCCCCATGGAAGAAGCTGTCAGTGTAGCGGGGGAGACAGACAAGTAAATACTTAACTACTATGCAATGTAACAACTTTTGTAATAGAAGTATTGCTCTATGAACACAGATGTAGCAATTTAATCCCTTAGATTTACATCGTATTTTACAGTTTTCAAAGCTATTATCTCACAACAGCCATTTGAAGTAGTTGTAAAACTACCCAGTTTTACAGATAATTATCATCATCATCATCATCATCATCTTCACCCTGGCAGCAACCATTTGCTACATGACTACTATGCCAGGCCCTGGGCTAGGAGCCTTACATGTATTATGTCACTCAAGCATCACGAGAAACCTGCAAAGTAGTTACTTTTGATTCCCATTCTACAGATGGTGAAACTAAGATTCAATGAGTTTTAGTGACTTCCCCTAGTCGCACAACTAGTAAGTGATGTAGTCTGAACACGGACACAAATCTGACTGCCTCTAAGTCTAGGTCTTTTCTCCATTCACAGTTGAGTTATAGATAGAAAGCAGCTCAGAGAAAATGACACTGGGGATCAGGAAGAAAAGAAAATTTTTCTCTCAATGTGATCTAATATATCCATCTTGAATAAACAATGCAAAAGAGAAGCTGACAATAATACCCTGATGTCTACAGTAGATGTGGAAGTCATGCCTCTTCTAGATTTGTCCCATTAGTTTTCTGCCATTCAACAAAGCTAGGCATATCAACAGGTAACAAAAGGCCTTTGGAGAAGCTATTACAGGATAGGTTATAGTTGAGTTTTAACACTGACTTTGCCAATTCTGTCATACAATCTTTCAGAAATTATATTGGCCATTCAGAATATAGAATAGATAACTTTCAGATGGCTTCCAGCTAAAACCAAATGTTTAAACAAGCTGCTAGCCCTTAGACAGGAAAGCTAAAAGTGTTAAGGAAAATCCTTAATTATATTACTGCAAACTAAATCAAGACAAGAAGGACACATCTTCATTATAGGAACCTGGTAGTTCAGAGATGATCCACAATATTCTCTCAGATCACTGAAGACCACTTACCCTTATTTCTGCCAAAGGTTGGCTCCCTAAGGTAACAATTATGTTGCTTAATTTGGCCTTGTAGAAAGTCCTGTATGAGAAATTTCTACCAGGTGAAAAACTTACTCCCCAAGGAATTAACGTATGTCTTTCTTTCTGACAGTAAGAATTATGTAACCTATCATGTTGCCTTTAGTCCTTGGTGGCTAGAAAATTTATAACCCATTTTCCTATTAATTCACAGCAACAAGGTTAATTGTAAGGTTAGTATTTTTCCTCGTCATTCTTGTTTCTAGTAGGGCTCCATTTTAAAAACAAGGGATAACAAAAGCATGTATTTATAATAATTATTCTATCATGTTATAAAATAAAGGATACAGTCTCATTTATTCCAGATCCTAAATTTATCATTGGTATGTGAACATCATTCCTTCTTTCAAACAGTTACGATGTACCATGCTTTATCTATGCTGAACACTGCCCCTGTCCCCCAGTAATAGGGAAGGTTAACAGATAAAATACAATGTGACCATTACTACTAGTACTACAATGTGATAATTCCTACAATTATTTGTAAGCCATACAGAATGGGTATCTAATATGTTCCTTCACATCTATATGTACCATAGGCTTGATTTCTTGATGGGCAGAGAAACGCCAACTGCCTGATTAATGTGGCTTTCTGAAATGTATCTTGGAAATTTAAGAACTTTGGAGCTGTGAGAGAATTAAGAGGTTTTAGATCTGGACGGATCAGTGTAAACAACTCCTTAGAAAGGCCTCTCTGTCACCTGCAGTCCACAGGGATCTCTCTCCAGCTCTGCATCCTGAGGTGTTCCCTCCAGATCAGTTACAAAAGGCTCTGATCATCTGATGCAGCCAACCATAGGAGAGAGGTCCTGTGTCCCCAGCCTGGGGGTGAGCCCTTAAGAGCTTAGGTTCCTTTACTTTGTACACCAAGAACATTTAATCAAGCTCCTAAATTCAACTTAGTTTAACAATCATGTGTTAAGCTCCTATTTTTTTTCCTGGAAGCACAGAAATAATAAGACTCTCTATTCAGAGTTCAAGATTGGTTGGGGAGATAGACATATAAATGATTTAATATAGTACATGAATTATAGTGATACGGGTGTGTCCAGGGTGTCTGGCCCATGGTAGGGCTCCTAATTTGTCTGGAAAAGAATTTCAGTGATGCTGGCCAATGGAAAGTGGGAGGAGACAAGGAACAGGAGGAAAAGAGGTTGAGGAATTACCGAGTTACATACTTACCATCCAGTACACAATGCCAAGGTGGTACTAGAGTGATAGAGGCAGAATTTTGTCCCAGGGACCCAATGTGGCAAGCAAGTGGCATGGACATGAGATCCACGTAGCAGGTGAGCATAAATCAAGCAGGCAGTAGAGATTCTGGGAGACCAGTTCCTTCAGGCCAGAGCAGAGAGAAGACTCTGCCTTTCTAGGGGATGGGATTGACGAGGTCAGTGTCAGAACTCCAGTCAAGCTGGCTGGGATTCAGAGTTGAGCACTAGTCTTATCTAGTCCTAGTGGGAAACTAAGAGGGCTGGACAAATGAAACTGAGGCATAAGTCCAGCTGTTTGTGGTAGAGAAAGGCTCTCCATGACCATGCAAGTGGCTGAGGCTCCCACCTCCCCACCTCCCTGATGCACTGAGGACTATGCTGATAAGTGGCAAGACTAATTTGAGATACCATCTGCTGGTAGTCTGGGACTAGTAATCAGCCTCCTGTTTGGAGAAAGATTGGCATAGGGTCTTGATCTGAAAGTCTGGAGATTCAAGAGGTAGAGAAGGGATAAATGCAGTATTAAATATATTTGTTGTTGAAACATTTTTGGAGGTTGGCAAAAAGTGATTCTCCACTTCTTATCTATCAAGACAAAGGGGAGTCATCTTTTTTCTCATTTGTCTGAAGTTATCAGCAAGAGGCATCATCATTCATTGCCATTTTTGTAACTTGAGCGTCACATAACTATTGTAATAGAAACTTGAGAAAGTAAAAAATCTCACTCTATTTTTCTCCACTGAACTTTCCTCATCTTCTACGTATATGTAGATTCATGATTTTTTTTTTCTCAGGAGACCACAAGGAACCTGTCAGAAACATTCCAGCATATGCAAATCCTAACTAGACAGACAAAAATAATCCTTGTTCTGTTCCTCACGTGCTCTGTGGGAGTTTGGCCTTGTTTTCATGATTGATCAGTTTTCATGCTACTTTTCAAAATCACTTTTCAGCTGGAAACACAAAGCAGAAAACAAGAAGAGGAATATCTAGGCCCATGCCGAGTGAAAGAGCACCCAATCCAGGATGAGCCCTTTTCAAAGCTTAGGAATTTTCCTCCTGCACATATTGGATGGTCACTATCAGGGCAGGTTTCTGCAGCATCCATTATATGGGCAACAGGAGATGAAATTCCCCAGAGATGCACTGTGGATGAACAGGCTCTTTGTGCTTTTTTCTGGTTGACAGTACTTTTATGTCTACATACACTGGATGGTATGTAAACTGCAAAAGCCCTGTCAGGATCCCTAACATCCTCAGGACTCGTTTCCCTTTATTCCAAGAGTTTGTAGTGCTTCTGGCCCTTCCTACTGGGCAGTTTCTGCACTCTTCTTCAGGAGCTCTCTCTATGTCTAACTTCAAGGAAGAACCTTCATCATCACTCTGGACTCTTCGGAGAGATCCCCCTCTTTGCCCAGCTCCAGGTACAACGTGCTCCTTGTATGTAAGCCATAGGAAAGATAATCCACTGCAGTGAAGCACTGTTCTAGAAACAATCACTTCAAAATATTACTTTTTCTGGGTTTCATCTCCTCTTCTCCATCTTCACACCCACTGCCTTGGTCCAGCTTTATCACCTCTTATCTGTATTATTCAAGTGGTCCTTTAACTTGCCTTCCTGTGGCCATTATCTTCCCTTCTGCCTGCTTCCCCAATCTCTTCCTCCCCCCATCCCAAGCTTCTTATTCACTATCCCATTGATAGTGATTCCAAAGTACAAATACGAAAATGTAACTTGCTCAATTAAAAAATCAGAATCACCCTTAATTAAATGCTAAGGAGGAAAGGCGAAAGGGAAAATAGCAACATTTTTGAGCATTTGCAATTTGTCAGACTCTGTGCTGGATCGTGTTATATACATTACTGCCCTATATCCTCACAACAATGCTTCAACAATAATGTATTATTACCTCTCATTTACTGTGAGGAAACTAAGGTTCACGGAGCTTATATAATTTGCCCAAGGCCATTTGACTAGGAGATTCAGTACACAGCATCTAAGGTCTGCAGGTGTATATTGACTTCTATTACTTTGCCACTATCAATTCTAGGTTCTGGAGGCATAGAGATGAATAAGATACCTCACCATGTCTGACTCTGAGGAGCCCACAATGGAGGGGACACTCCTGCCAACCGTAAATTACAACACAGTGTGGAAATTAAAAGGCTGAGTGGCAAAGTCAGGGTTTGCACTTAAGTCTCTCCCAATTAGACCACTGATTGCTGATTTTTGCAAAGATGAAAAACTGTTGAATGTTAAAACTTTCCTCAAACCTTCACATCATGGGATTTGTATTTTTACTCAAGAACTATGCAAGGGCAAAAAGTTATAATTAATTTGGTGAAGCTTTCAAATGAATTCGCATTTTATTAGCCACAGCAGCAACAATGTCCATTTGAATTCGCATCTTTGTGAGGGATACTATTGGTCAGTGTACAGACAGTGAGTACACAGCCACATCTGAATTTGGGACCCCTCTGCAATAACCCTGTAGCTCTCCCTGGGTCCTCAGCCCATACTTTGGGAATGAATGCCAGCCGTATAACCTCCTCTGACACAATATCCTTCCTAACAGGGTTCTGCATTGTTGACGACTAGAAAGCCAGGGTGAAACCTGCTTGCATGGAGGTCAGGTAAGCATGCGCCTTGGTGAGACTTGGAGAGTGATGAGAAACCTTTGATCCCTCATCTAGGCCATCTGGATATCCACGCACAGGAAAGGAAGAAGTAGAGAGGGAGGGGACTACCACTTCTTAGCGTCTGCTCTGTGCTGGCCACATAATTTATAATCTAAAAGTCACATTGCATCTGGTATTTAAAGCCAGAGATTTTTCTGAGAATCTTGCTTCTCCACCCTTTTAACGTGAGTGCCAGCCTTCCCCTTCCTTCACCCTGCCTACCTTCTTCCTTATTTTTCCTAAAAATACTTTGCTCTTTTACATCCCAATGTCTCTGCTAAAGATGTTATTCTGTCTGGAAAATGCAGGCCTAGCTCCCATTTTTTTTATCCTCTTTTTATTTTTTTTTAAAGATTGGCACCTGAGCTAACATCTGTTGTCAATCTTCTTTTCCTTTTTCTTCTTCTTCTCTCCAAAGACCCCAGTTCATAGTTATATACTCTAGTTGTGAGTGCCTCTGGTTGTGCTATGTAGGACGCCGCCTCAGCGTGGCTTGACAAGTGGTGCCATGTCTGCGCCCAGGATCTGAACCGGCGAAACCCTGGGCTGCCGAAGTAGAGCATGCGAACTTAACCACTCGGCCACAGGGCTGGCCTCCTATTTCTTTACCCTGCCAAACTCTCTCATGCTTCAAGATCCAACTCCACTCTGAAGCTATCCCAAACCTATGCAAGAAGTTGTTCTCTCTCCTTTATGCTCCCACCACATTTGATTTGTCTTTCCTTTATAGCACTGAGCACATTATATTTGTTTACATATGTGTCTTCATCACTGGCCTATGTTCTTTTGGCAGCTGGGAGTGCATCTTATTTCTCTTGAATCCCCACCTTGTAGTATTGCGCCTGGAACATAATATGCACTCAATAAAAGGCAATTGAATGATAAATAAACAAATACTGCTTAACAATCCTTGGTTGTATGTGTCAATGCTGACATTCTTTTCTGAAATCATCTACTTCAAGTTTGGTGGATATATTTCAGCTTTTGGTCCGTCATTTGTCACTTTCTACCCTACTCATCTGCTGAGATGATCATAAAAACCCAGGATATTAGTGTTGGAAGAGATCTTAAAAGCCATCTAATCCGATCTTCCTACTAGAGCAAAATCCTCTTTCTGTGATCAGGAGTCATTTACTCTCTGAGTGAATATCTCTAGTGATAGTGAATTCACTGCCTTATAAGGGAATTCAATTATTCTTTAACAATATTAATTATTAGGAATGTAAAACTATATCTTTCTATCATTTCTCCCTATTGTTCTTGTCCTCTGAAACTATATTACTTATATGTATCTTCTTCAAATGACATCCTTTCAGCTATCTGATGAAAGACTGAGAACCTAAGCAGTCACTTGCGTAAGGCATTCTGGGACTTCAGAAACCACTACTGGTTTCTGGGATCAAAGCTGAGGAGGGAGATTTAGCTGTAGAGGCAGCTGGCAGGGGCAGTCAGGTTCAGCGACCAAGAGATTGGCAAATAAGGGCTTAACCCTGGAAGGCACCAGGAATTCAGGTGACAGAGAGCAACAGAAGGAGCCTAGATGGCACTTTAAGCTGAAGGCAAGGGAGGCAGCATAGGCAAAAACATGATGTTAACAAAATCAGTCCAGCAATCTAGAAGGATAAAGTGCAAAAAGGGACATAGAGTGACAAATGTGAGGGTGGACAAGTAGTCAGAAAACTGAATGTCAGAAAGGCGTAGTGACTTGCCCAAAGTTACATAGTTAGATAGGGAAAGAGGCTGGCTCTAGCCAAGATCCTCAGGGTTCAAGTCATTTTTGCTAGTCAAATAGTCTTTATATCATCTCACGACATCTCCTGTCAGCTCCCCACTCAGTACAGCCAAAGCGATGATTCAAAAATGACCTTTTAGATTGAGTTTTGTTTCCTCACTAGAACCTTCACGTTGCAGTGGCCTCCCCCCAGGAGCCCCCATGACTGGCTCCTAAAACAGGTTTATACCACAAGAGTACGTGGGTCAGAGCTTTCAAATCAGAGAGCTACCGGGAACTTTTTTCATTGGTTCTCTTTTATGTTAAACTTCAGGAAGTTCACCTTGATTACAACATCTCAGACACATTCTCAAATAGCTACAGGCTTTGGTCTTAATGTCCTGAGCGCATCGTTCTTAGGGGTGAAATGAGCTGGAACTTAGAAACCAAAAAGATGAATCTCTCAAGAATTGAATTTTGCTTCCTTGTTCCCTCTTGCTTTTGCTGGTTACCCTCACCTCTATGAAATTGTTTCCCTGTTTCTTCAGTCCCTTTCCACCATTATGTGGTGGAATGAGCATGGACCTTGTCAACTTGAGGACGTGGTTTGAATCCTAACTATGCTCCTTGCCAGCTACCTTGCTTTGGGTAAGTTACTTAATCTCTTTGAGATTCAAGTGCTTCCTCAGTAAAAGAAGATAAGAATAGCTATCTCTGAGGATTATAGAGAAGACTAAATTAGAAAACATCTATGACAGAGCTTAAAACAATTCTTAGCATGTAGCATGTGCTCAATAAATATTATTTTCTTGCCTTTATTCCATGATATTGCCCACGGCAACATCCAGCGGTTCTTCTCAGAATTGATCCAGCCTATCTTCAGCAGATGTGGTGCCCCGGTACCCAAAGAACCCCCTTCCCTCCTCCTGTGAAGTTCTCCTCAAAGAGAGCTGGCTTTTGGAGCCATAAAGATGTAAGTTTGCATCCTAGCTCCTCCAATTCCAAGTTATGTGAACTTGGACAAATCTCTTAACCTTTCAGAGGCTCTGTTTCTTCATCTTTAAATAAAAATGTTACCTATGCCATAAGTTTGCTGTGCTGTGAAGATTAAATGAAAAGCATGTGGAGAACATGACCCATCACAAACAAACTGTAGCTTTTCAATGAATTACTAAGAACTCACTAGCGTTCCTTCATCTGCTCCGTCTAAGCTAAATACAAGAGGCAGAAAGGAAAAAAAAAAAAACAACCCCGTTCCCTGGCCTCCAGAAGCTCACAGGCAGGAACAAGATGCTTAGTAAACTAAGTGCCAAAGTATACTTGGGGAAGGGTCTGGAAATGCATTTTAGAGAGCTTTCCTCACAGTGCATTTAGGTCTAAAGGGGTGTCATTGTGCCATAAACCATGAAGGACAATACTCTTGGTTTCATAAAAGGTTTTGTTTCAACATAAAAAAAGCAAATAAATCTAAGCATTTTAACTGGGTCTAAAGATTACATCCAACTCTCTGCAATGATGGGATCCCCTCTTCAACATCCTCTAAAGGTGACAGAGTGCTCAACACCTTCAGTGACACCCAAGTCCTCAGTGATTGCTTCTGACTGCTGGGAAGCACAAGCTGACAGGGCACCACAGGGCAGCACTCTCCAGACTTCATTCACTCAAGTGGCTTCCTCATCCCCAAGGCAGATCTTTAAAGAGGAAGATTAAATTTCTTCAAAAGGTGAAATTAAAATGCAGAATTTGTAAAAAGAGAAGCGTGTATTGTCAACACCATGTACTCCTTCCCTCACACAATATTCCCTATATTTGGGTAGCATTTTACCATTCGCAACCCACATTTTTATTTAATATCTTATTTACAATCCTCAGAGAAAACTTATGAGGAAAGTACCTTCGTCATTTAAAAATCAATTTTTTTCACATTTTGTATTTTCTTTGAAATGGAATTGTGCTTTACAATCAATATAATATTTCTTTTCTTTTCTGAAAAGTTGATATATCAATAAAATCTTTATTAAATTGCTGTACAATGCATGTATCTTAACATTAAAAAAACACATTTTTCTTCTTATTTTTAGAGATATTGGAAGCTAAGACCCAGTTAAAGTGTTCAGCCCAATAATCCAGAGCAAGTGAGTGAAAGGATCAGGACTGGAATTCCCAAACCTTGAATTCTAGGTAATGCTCTTTTTCATCATTCAGCTCTAGTCCAGACTTGGCAGGCAGGACTGCTCTTCTTAAAGGAAAATTAGAGCCCCACAAAGACATGTAACTGGAAAAACCACTCTGTCACCTATTAGCTAGTTCTAGTGCCTAAAATTTGGCATCTTTGGCTTCTCCTTTGGGCTATATAAGCAATCCCTGATCCAACAGCCACAGTATGTATGCCTGTATGTGTATACTAAAATTTTATGACCCACTTCATTCCACAAAGGATTTGAGGTGATGTAGGGAAATGTAAACCATAAAATTATTTTTTAAAAAACAACTCAATATAAAAATCAAGATGAAGAAAACAGCTCAAAGCTAGAGCCGGGAGAAATAAAGCACAATTGGATAGCCCAGAAGTTCCCATATGGAAGATACGGTTAAGTCATGAACTTGGCTTTGAGTTTTCTGGCAGCCATAGCAAAAGTAAAGACTCACGTATTTTGTGTATAAAACTTACCTTAACTCATCTAAGGAAGCAACAAATTTTCCCCCAAATGAGCTTATGTGGGGTTCTATATAGGAAATTGATAGATGCCATGACTAGTGATTCAGTAAAATTCCTAAGAGCAAACACACTAACTTTTTTTATAAGGTTGTTTTTTGTGATATCCCTCAATAAAATGTTAAGGCAGTAAAAGCCAACTGTATAGCAGACAAAATAGATCAAAACAATTTGGTCCAAGAGCATGATTTCCTGATGATAAATATTGATTCAGGAATAATTCCCATGATTTATAGAGGAATGGATGGACTGCACACCATCCCAAAGTATCATTTAGCAAAATAACTCATTTTGCTAATAACAGAGTCCAGGGAGCAGTTTCTGGCAATGGTCTAGAGCACACACGTCACGTGTTCTTGTGTGAGGGAAGATCCATACCCTCAAACAGTTGTGGCCAAGCCCTAAAGACACTGACAGGCCTAAAATGTCTCACCTATCAGTGAACATGCCACCTCCATGTGGAAAGCCTGTCAAAGGTGAGGGCAAATAGCAGGACCTAGAAGTCACATTTGGCTGCTAATGACCTGTAACATATTAGATATTAGCTTTTGAGCTTAATCAGTTCAGACTTGGGCCCTGAGAACCTAGGACACAGAAGAATAAATTTTGATAAAATTTGTGAGGGCGGTGTAAGAAGGTCTTATTATTAGTGTCCTAAAGTGGGGATGGAGGGTTGAGATAAAGAAAAACACCGAAGAAGAGGAGAACATCATAACACGGGGAGAGGAGGAGGGACTCGGTGGTATAATGGGACGGAAGACACTTTATGGTTGCAAACAACAGTAATGGTCTTGCCCTGCTGCTTCACTGGATACTCTAACGCTTCCCACACAGGTACATGCAAGTGAAAACCTTCTGTCAAGTGTAAAAGTTTATTTAGGGCAGCCATTCTTTAATTTTAGCTCCTTCTCAGCTGTTTTATTTTGTTTTGTTTCTTTGATGTTCTTTTTTGCCTTTGAAATGACTTCTTACAGGACGGACTACATAGTTTGTAAGGCCCCAGTGCCAAAAAGAAAATATAGGCCTCTTGTTCAAAAACTTAAGAATTTCCAGAGGAGAAGACTGGGGCATTAAACCAAGCACGGAGTTCTTCTAAATGCTGGGCTCTGTAAGACTACACAGGTTGTACACTCATGAAGCTACCCCAGGACTCCTGAATCAAATCAAATTAAATATTTGTAGGCAGTTTTACATGAGTTGTTGACTGGCCCTTCCCATTCTTTCTCTTTCCCTTTGCTATCTGCCTGCTGATTCTGATAGCAATATATGTTAGTGATGATGATGACTGTAGGAAGTAAGGATGGCGATGAGGATGAGGACGAGTATACTTCAAAAAGCCCTGGTCAGAGCGAGGCCCAGATTTGGAGGAATTGGGTTCAAGGGATAGAGGCCCGAAGAGGACTCCTGTGGCGTGGGGTAGTAACGATGCCACAAACATGTATGCTGTTTTCGTGACTCTGCCTAGAACTGGTTAGTATACTAGAATGCCATGCTCGAAAACGAGAATCGGTGTTTCCTGAAACTAACTGCGAAGCTAACTGAGGAACCATCTAGGGAAATCCATCAAAAAACTGACAAATTAGAAAATTCTGTCTTGAGTTTTATCAAATCTTCAACTCTCTGCCCTTCCACTAGTCTAATTACTGTATGGTTTTTCTCTACCTCTAATACAGCCTCTGCCATTAAATCATTGCATGGGGCTTTGACCCTTTAAATCATTGACCCTGGGCTTCATTTAACTTTTATGAATCTCAACTCTCATATTTGTAAGATGGGAATATTATTTGCTGCACTATCAAAAGCCAATTGTGAGGATCAAACATGTTTTGCACATAGCATATATTCAGAAAATATTGTTATGGTGAAATAAAGCTGTATCACTGATACTTTCTTGCAAGGTCTAGACCCTCTTCTTTTTCACTTGGAAGTCTGTTTTTAAAAGGTAGCTATTTACCCATTCAAGGAACTTTAGCCATCAATAAGCAAGCAGAAGAAAATCAAGAGAAACTGAAGAGTAGAGAAGGAGCTTGAAACCTCACACGTCTGGCCTGATTACACCAAATTCCACACGGCCCTGGAATTCAACACTACCAAAAATCTCAATTTCTCTCTGCTGTGGAACCAAACTGACACAGGGCAGGCTCTGTGGCAGGCCCTGTGCTGCACACTGGAGGTACAGGGATGAATCAGACCCAATCTCTACTCTGGGGGCTCACAGTCCAAAACCAGCTCACTTAGCAGAGAAGTAGAAGGAGCAGGTCAGATTGGGATGGGGTGGTAAGGAATTGTACCACTGAATCTTTTAATCAAGTTCCTCAGCATCCACAGAGCATATATGTATACATGTGTGTGGTTGTGTTCCCACATACAAACGTATATTTGTAGGAGTGCCTATACCGGTATCCGTAATCTCTAAGAGAAAGTAGAGGAAAAGTTATGAAAAGGAAAACAAACCAGTCAGATCATGCCAAATATGCTAACTACAGCAAAATAAGGAAGGCTCTAAGATTCATTATTGACTCCTTTCATTCACTCATTTATTCACTCAACCAACCAGAATTTACCAGGCACCAGCTATACGCAAGCCTCTGGGAGTTAGAGGCATATGAAAATGAAGAGTTAGGCACAAGTCCTGCCTTCAATACTGGAATCATTTAAGTTTCTTTCTTGCTGAAACTTACTGTAACTGCCTCAAAATTAAAGACTTTGTCTATTTCAAAATTAAAGACTTTGTCTATTCTACGTATTCCAATAGAAAATATTTGTGGAACTGAACTGAGGGTGAAGAAATAGAAATTTTCTTTTGTATGTCATAGAATGCTCTGTTTGATATGCCATTCTCAAAAAGAGAAAGGGTTACAACTGCAAATACATATGCTATTTAACTTGCTCCCCTGGTTTGCTAGAACAAAATACTAAAGAACTAGGCAGAGAAGCCAGAGAAGGCTTCCAGTCAGGCAGATTAATCATGGACTTCCAGCAGTCCTGAGGGGACTACTTCAGGCTGACTCCACTTACCTTAATGAGGATAGGATGTCCTGGTGGGGTGAAATTAGAGAAGCTGCCAAATTGGCTTTGGTATATCATGTTCATCTTGGCACAGATAACAGAATTTGGTTAATTGGGAGGTCATTTTCAGTAAGCAAACCCTGGTGTTGGCCATCTATGACAAACAAACTAGATTCCCATGGATTATGGCATGAGCTCAGACAAATGCTTCATCTCCTTGGGGCTACAAGGGCTAGCGACCATCAAGAATCATATTTGATTCTCCTACAGCTTGCTGCTAGCCAACCCAGAGCCAATGGTTTCTGAGAAATAGTGATGAAAGGCTCAGTGCAAAAAGACCAATCACCTTAAGAACTGGATCCTTAAGAAATGGGCATTTACTGAGTACTCGCTAAGTGCCAGGCACTATATTGAGTGTTTTTTGTTCTCTCTCTTTAATTCCCGAGATAACTTTAACTGCATTTAGAGATAAGAAAACCAAGGCTTAGAAAGATTAAGCAACTCATCTGTCATAGCTAGAAAGTAGGAGAGCTAGAAATGAATCCCAGGTCCATCTGTTAACAAAGTCCACACTCTTTCCTTTTCAGAACCTTCAGGCAATGCAAGAGTAGGCAAAAGCAGTCTGTTAACACCAAACATTTTATATTCATTCACATTTCCAGCCTTAATACATAGTGAAATCAGATGCAAAACCCCCCAAAATCCTGAAAAATCAGAGTATATTTAATATTTAACTTGAATAAACTTTCTGATAATGAAAGGATTAAGGTGCACAAAGATATTAATATTTAGGGAAATTAGACAAAATTGCTTTTATCTGTTGCAAACTCTGTTGAATATTTAATGATCTGATCTATAATTATGCCCACTGGAACTGCTATGGAAAGCAGGAGGAGTCTCTTCCCACATTATGTTACATCTCTGGAGGTGGCTTGAACCATAACCATGTGTTAGTACCAATGAAATCACCATCTCTTTCCTTGATATCTCTCCTGAGCTCCAGATTTACATGTCCAACTGCCAGCTGGACTCTTCTACCTGGATGTCCTAAAGGCTCTTGCGCAAAAATGGACATGTTATTGCTTTCCCTCACCTCAAACCTGTTTCTTATCTAGTATTACTTATCCTTTTACCTGTCTCTGGGAATAGCACCATCTTCTACTTTATCACCTAAACAAACACCTAAAAGTCTTTCCAAACATTGCACTTTTTTCTCAGTCACTTAGTCCTTCCTTAAATTCAAATTTCTATCTTTGAAATGCATATATCGCCTTTATAGTACTCATCAAATTTTGGTAATTATACGTTTGCTTTTGAGGTTTTTAAAAATTTGTTTTCATGATTATTCAAATAATATTTGTTCCCCCTGTTGGGGTAAATTTCATAATAGCATGAGCAGTATCTCTTTTTTCTCACTATTTTATCCTCTGCACCAATAGTAGCGCTTCATACATAGTAAGCATACAATAAAGACATATAGGAAAGATGAATAAATCTATTTCCTCCTCAACGCCCCTGCTACCACACTCCTGGTTCACATCCTTATCATTTTTCATCTTGGTTATAGAAATAATCTCCTAATTGGTCCCTGGCCCATCGAAAAAGTCATCCTCCATTTTGCCAAAGTGAACCTCATCAGGTGCACATCTGATCACTCATAGTGTCCCTTTTTTTCCCAAGTGAAAGCCAATTCAACCAAACAGCTTACACATTGGTGCAGCCTCACCTTATAATTGCAAGCACTCTGTATCATAAAGTAGGAAACCTGATGCCTGATGTCCAGTTGACCTGCTAAGCTTATTTAGCAAATTCTGAAACTTCTGAAGTCACAAATCCTCTTAAGAATAAGTTGAAAGATATGGTTTGTGTAGAAATATGCACAAAAATTTAAATATAATTCAGTATCTTCCTGGATACGAAGGTGGGTTCTGATCCGATGATAAGACCCCTGATTTAGCTGTGTGACCCTGAACAATAACCTAACATTCAGGGCTGCAGTGACCTCTTCTCCAACCTTCAGCCAAGGATGCCTTTACTATGCTGGTGTCAGTCGCCTGGAGCTCATGATCGGTTGAAAGCCTCCTCTCTTCTATAATCTATGTTGGTGTAGATTAACTGCTCCCTGCTCTTTTCTCCCATTCTCCTACTCTAATACTCAAGAAGAACATGAGGCCCCCAAATTCAAAGTGACTTCTCTCTCCTGTGATGACCATGGCATCTTCTCATGTGGGCTTTCATACTTACTACCTTGTATGAGAACAGAGGGACATGTAGTAGGCCTTACTCCCTTAACGGCCTGAAAATTTCATAAGCATAAAGGAAATATCATTTAATTTTATGTTTATAAAATGCCCAGCACAGAAGAGGTATTCAGTAAATTTTTCTTGAAGTCCTACAATAAATATTTAGTGAACACGTATTATGTGCCAGGCACTGTTCTAGGTACTCAGGATATATCAATAAACAAAACAAAGAACCCTACCTTTGTGAAACTTACATTCTAGCAGGAAAAGACAGGCAACAAACAACAAACATAATTTTAAAAAGTAAAATTAACATAGGTCTGTTACAACATGATAAGGACTATGAACAACAACAATAAAACAACCAAAAAAGTAAAGCAGGGTAAGAGGGAACAAGAGTGCTGGGGTGGGAGTGCTTTCAGGTTTTAAATAAGATGACCAGTGTAGATGCCACTGAGAGAAATCTGAACAAAGACTTGAAGGAGGTAAGGGAGTGGCAATATGAATACCAGGAGTAGGAGCTTTCCAGGCAAAGGGAAGAACCAGTACAAAAGCCCTAAGGCAAGAGTGTGTCTAGCACGTCTGAGGAACAGCAAGGAGGCCGGACCACTGTGAGCTAGGGGGAAAGGATGAGAAATGAGGTGAGTAGAGGTCTGACATGATCTAATTGGTGTTTTGAAAAGATCACACCAGTGGCTTTGTGGAGAATAGACTTTAGGGTGCAAGGGTAAAATCAGGGGGCCAGGAGGAGGTCATTGCAATAATTCAGAAGAAAGATGGTGGCTCAGGCCAGTTCAACAAAATTCACAGGGCATCTACTGTGTTTCTGGCTCTCTGAGGGTGTAAAGAAGATGATATTGTCTCCACCTCGAGAAACTCACAGTCAACAATCTGTTCTTACCCTAATTTTCCAGCCTCATTATCTACCACAGGACCTAAGCTCCACTCATCTTTCCCATTCCGAGCACACAGTATTCCAGCTAGCCCCAACTGCTCCTTACTTCCCAAGCACACCAGCTTTTCTCATGCGTTCCTGGTACCCTTCCTCTTGCCCAGACACCCATTTACCCAGCTTGCTAAGTTCACAATTTCAACTTCTTCAAGACTCAAACCAAATGGCACCTTTTCAGAGAAGTTTTCCCTAGCATCCTGTGCACACTGCTTATCCAGGTATATTATAAATAGATTCCTCTTCAGCTGTAAATCATAGGTACTACGACTTATTCAATGCCTACAATATTTAGCAAAACTCTTTGCCTTCATTGTCTTTTTACTAAACACAGGGAAGAAGTTAGGAAGGGAGAACAGAAAAGAAAGGGAGAGAGGAAGGAAAGAACTAATACAAGCCACTTTTGAAAGGTTGCCAGTCTGGTCTGGAAACACCTCTTGCACATGGTCTTTTTTAAACAGACAACTGAGAGCAAGCAGAGTAAGAACCACTCAGGTTCCAGGCACACTTCTCAGCAAATATTCAGCTCCAGAAACAGCCTTGGAAACTGGGGTGGATGACATGGTCAGTGGGAGTCAGACATCTAAAAAGGTCCTCTAATCAGAACAAGCATCTGGGTTCCTTGATCAAATTCAAAAAAGGGCCTGTCAGTATTTGGGTCCCGACCCTTGGAGACTGTTCGAGCTGTAATGTGGACACAAATGTGCTGAGCAGGATAGAGTGAGCAACCAGCTCTGCTGGGGAGTGTCTCACCACTGCCTGGGGCTGGCACCCATGGCACTAGGCCAGGGAAGACTAGGGATGAGGAGAGGCTGAGAAGCTCTGGAAAACCAGCTGGGCCTGCTCATGGTAAAGAGTAAAGTCTAAGCTACAGGGGAGTGGGTAGGGAAAGAGGATGCCAGTTGCCGTAGCAGGTGACTCACCCCACCTTATCCTACTTAACCTCATAACTACAGTAAAAAGTAGGCATAATCATCTGTTATAGACACAGAAATTGAGGTCTACGAACATTAAGCAACTTGTCCAGAGCCATACGGACACCAGGTAGAGCCTATATTCTCACCTGGGTCTTTCTTCAGATCTCCTTCTATCCATGTGGCTGCTCAGCTTAGGAGTCTGGCTCTGGCCTGAGAGGAGAACCAAGTTCCAGACACGGTTCTGTCCACTCTACCACATGTATGGAAAATAATTATTCTGGGACAATAATTTCTCCTCTCTGAGTCTCATTTTTATCATTTGTTCCTTAAGCATTAGGACCGGGTAATCTTTAAGGTCTCTTCAAACTCTGAAATTCTATGCTATCTAGTAAGAATTTCAAAGATGCTATTTTCTTCTCCCCTTTCCATACCCCTCCAACATCCTCTACACATACCTACCTGCCCTCTCAAGAAGCAGAGTGTAAAGAATCTTTTTATACTATCAAGTTTGGAAAGAGAAGTTTGACAAAGGGATGAGCCTCTAGGGAGTTTATCACTGTTGATTCACTCAGAACTATATATCACCCCCCACTTCTTTGTTTTTGTCAGGAAAACCTACCCTCCACCCAGCAAAAGACAGTTGCCTTAATCTTCTACTATTCACTCTTTTTAAACTCTATCTTGTGGTTTCAGTTGTACTAAAGAACTCTATTCAGCATGTAATTGGAGAAAATATAATGGAAATATTGAAATAAAAATAATATTCTCCCTAATATATTCTTTTAATTGTTTCTTTTCTTCTCACCAGAGTGAGTGGGAGGTAATCCCTTCTATTTCAGTTACATCTTCTTTAAATGACTGGGGTTTTATAATGTGCTATTTTATGAGCAGAGATTTTTCTGCTTTCTTTTTTTTCTAACTCCCTTATATTAAACCACATCTGGGTTCAAGTAAAATCATTTTATTGTTTCTGATATACTTGATCATAAGCCAAAGAACAATAAGTATTCTGCTTATGATCCAAGTATCCTTATTAAGTTCTTATATCAAATAAGGATTTCTGGAATGGGTTGAAAATACAGACCTGAGAACAAAAGCAAACTTTCATGGATAGGCATTAAGCTCTAGAAATGATGTAGGGTTTTTATGAAAAAAAAGAGCAAATTGAACCAATAATTCTTATAGCTACAATATTTTGGGGCATTACATAGCTTTAATTCTCACAACAACATTGTAAAATGGATATTATTAGCTCTGTTTTATATAAGAGGAAACAGAGTCTCAGAAAAGTTACATAAATTACTTAATCACCAAACAAAGTAAGTAATAGAAGCTGGCTCTTAAAAGTTGGTTCCAGAGAGAGGGATCAAGAAGAAAAGGGGCATTGCTAGGGAAGGAGTTTGTCTTCTTCCAAACCCTCCATAATAATTAAGCTCAATAACTACTTTAAGAGACTATTGGCAACCTGAACTCTAAGACTGGATCCCATTCCATATCACTTTGCCTTGTAGTTACTATAAAGGACAGGAGATATTGTCCATTCCAAAATTTGGAAGCCCTGGGATCCACCAGCACATCTGCCTAGTTGGTGGCTGCCAGGCTCTAGGGTTGGATGGAGGTTGCCACCAAGCAAGATCTGTCTCAGAAAGGCCAGCAAGAATCCTTCTCTGGGAGGCATAGAAAATGCAGTACCTAAACAGTATCACCAGTCCTGACTCTAACGCAAAAGAGGCACACGTGTGCAGGTACACACACACACACACAACATATGTACACATTATTCACCCACCCACACACACAAAACCACACATACCACGTATACCACACACACAAAAATCCAGACATAGCACATAAAACTCACACATACATACATACACACTACATGAGAGAACAAAAATTGGAATCAAAAAGGGAATTTATATACTGCTGGTGGGAATGTAAAATGATATAGTCACTCTGGAAAGCAGTCTGGCAGTTCCTCAAAAGCTTAAACAGTTAGCATACAGCACAGCAATTCCACTC
Source organism: Equus przewalskii (assembly GCF_037783145.1). Classification (NCBI taxonomy): domain Eukaryota; kingdom Metazoa; phylum Chordata; class Mammalia; order Perissodactyla; family Equidae; genus Equus; species Equus przewalskii. Next base: position 9,499,705 of record NC_091832.1, on the reverse strand, counting down.
CTACTTATACACCCAAGAGAAAGGAAAAGATTTGTCCACATAAAATCTTGTCACAAATGTTCATAGCAGCATTTTTTATAATAGCTAAAAAGTGGAAATAACTCAAATATTCATCAACCAATGAATGACTAAAATACGGTATATACATATAATGGAATACAATTTGGCCCTAAAAGGAAATTAAGTACGGACACATGCTACGATGTGGATGAACCTTGACAACATTGAAAGAAGCCAATCACAAAAACCACATATTATACGACTACATTTATATGAAATGTTCAGAATAGATAATCCTATAGAGATGGAATGTAGATTAGTGGTTGCTTAGGGCTGAGGGCTGAGGAAAGAAAAGTGGCTGCTAACGGGTACAGGTTTTTATTTAGTAGAGTGATGAACATGTTCTAAGATTGATCACAGTGATGGCTGCATAACTCTAAATATACTAAAACCCATTGAATTGTATACTTTAGATAACTGAATGGTATGTGAATTATATCTTAATAAAGCTATCGTTAAAGTAAGAGATCTGATCAGACCCAGATCTAGCTGGCACAAAAATATAAATCCTAAATTCAAAGACCTGCCCAACACTTGTAATTTGAGCAACATTTGACTCAAGAAGAATATGATTTGCATGAAAGGACTACAGGAAGTCAGAGGGCACTACCATAATAATTTTTGTTTTTTAATTACAAATAAATGTTAAATTATAAAAGCAGTGATATTTATTTTTAAACATCTGCAAAATAACAGAAAAGGACACAAAAAAGAAAGAAAATACCCAATATATCCAGATAAATCACTATGAATATTTTAGTTTGTGTCCTTTATACACATATATATTTAGCTTTGTTTTTATATTTTTTTACAACATGATCTTTAACTACTTCATCCCATGACATACCAACTATATTTAACCAATCTCTACTGATGAGTATTTAGTAATTTATAATTTTTCCCAGTTATAATGAACACTGCCATGAACATCCTTAAAAACAAATTTTGGGGCATATCTCTGACTACATCTTTTGTTATCAGGAATTTGAATCCCTAAATATAGAAGAATAGCAGTTAAATGTCAGCTCATATTTTGACTTCATTAATCACAGGAAAAAAAAAAATGGTCCTTGGAAATTCCTCGTCTCTGTTTCTGGTCCAACCACTTAATTACCCTAAAAGGTAAACACATGGCTCCAAATAAATCCAATCTGATCTAATTGTGATGTTTATCAGTTAACATTAACTGAAAGGAAATTCAAGGTGTTGATTCACAACCAAAAACATTAGTAGAGGCCCAAATAAAGCAGCGAGGCCATAAATATCAATAACAATGACTGGGGCTCAGAGAGCCAAGGAAATTACCCCAGATCACACATGTAATAATTGGCAAAACTAGGACTCAGATTGAGGCTGTATGATTCCAAAGTCAATGCTTTTCCCATTAGACTTCATTGCTTCACATGCCGATGCTGCCTTCAAGGAATTTGTAATTTTTGGTGGCAGGCAAGATATGTGCACAAATAACTATAATTCAGGTAGAGGAAGGTAAGTGCCACAAAAAAGATGCAAACACAAATATTTTATTGGCAGAATCAAGGAAGTTTTTATGCACGTGATATGGGCTGTTAGGGAGGAATTCATTCCATCATTTAATAAATATTTGAGTACATATTTGTGGGAGTGGAACCGATTCTGCCAGCTACCTACCAAAATCCATTTTCTCTACTTCTTCCTGCACAGACAGCTAGACATATTTCACAACTTTCTTTACAGTTAGATGTGGTCATGAAACCACATTTTAGCCAGTGGAATATGACCAAAAGTAGTATGAGCCACTTTCAGGACTGCTAATAAAAAGTTCCCATGTGAGCTCTTCCTCTTTCAACATCTAGCTGGCTGGACTGGAGCTGATGCCCAGGTAATGCTGGAAGCTATGCATTGAAGATAACAGTCAGCCTGGGTTCCTGAAATGACTATATAGTTAAGAGATGTTTGTCCATGATGAAGAAAAGAACTTGTATTTGCTTGATTCATTAGATGATTTTAGGGTTTATCTAATACAATAGTTGGCCTACTCTAATATATATAGACACTGTGATGTGATAAATAAATTTGTCATGCCCTCAAGGAACTTACAATTTTATAGGGGAAGGAACTAAACCTATAGGAAAATACGACACAGCATATGATAGGAAGAAGCTCTGTGAGTACATGAGTGCTTAATCTCATCTTAGTGATTCTGTTGATGAAGCTTTTCCCAAAGAAATGACATCTAAGTTGAGGCCTCACAGATATATGGGAGTTATCGAGGAAAAGAAGGAGAAGAAAGGGGAAAATAAAGAGTATTCCAGGCGCAGGAAGAGCATGTGCAAAGTCTGAGATATTAAAAAAAAAACAAAAAACAGGGGCCGGCCCGGTGGCCAAGTGGTTAAGTTCACGCGTTCCCGCTTCGGTGGCCCAGGGTTTCGCCGGTTTGGATCCTGGGCGTGGACATGGCACTGCTCATCAAGCCATGCTGAGGCAGCGTCCCACATGCCACAACTAGAAGGACCCACAACTAAAAATATATATATATACAACTACCAGGGGCGCTTTGGGGAGAAAAAGGAAAAACAAAATCTGTTAAAACAAAAATTGGTGCCTAGGATTTGTATAGGTAGAAAAAGGGGGTGAGACACTCTTAGTAGAAGGAACAAATGTGTAAGAGGGTGAGCCATTAGCCTTTGGAACCTGTGGAAAGTGCAAGTGGCTGGTAGGAGCTCAGAAGATGATGTGACTGAATGTTTCTTTAACATGCTGACTTGTGCCAGAGGACTGGAGTATGAACGTGGACAGGCAAGAGAGAGACCAGACTGAATATAACTAAGGCTTTTGTACTGGATTATATGGAAAGGAAACTCCGCAGATATGGTAGGCTTAAGACTTCCTCATCAGACAGAAGATGAGCATTGGAAGAAGGCAGTCCCAGCTGCAGGGAAGGATCAGCGCCAAGGAGCACTGTCAGAGCATCTGGTCAATCAGAAAGACAAGGAGGTCTTTAAAAAGAAAAGAGCCCTTTAAATAAATTAACAATTATTTACTGAGCATCTACCTTGCGCTAAGTACTATTCTAGGTACTGGAGATACAGCAGCGAATAAAACAAATACTAAGCTCATAAAGTTTCTAATACAATGGATCTAGAAACAGAAAGTTGAATTTTCAGTCCTGCTCAAGAGTATAGGTTCCAGCTTATATTTAACATTGTTTAAAGTGTCATATCTTATAGAATGCTTTCATATCCTAAGGTTTATAATTATAATAACCATTGGGAAGAAAGTAATATTAACTCTACTGATAAGGGAAGTAAAGCTCAATGATATCAAGTAATAAAATACAATAATAATTGCCACTATTTCTGGACACATTAGCATGCAACAGGTGCTTCCAGTAAGGTGATTCACATACATTCTATCAAATCTTCAAAACCATCCTGAAAAATAGAGGATGATTACACACATTTTATATGAGAAGACAAGGACTCAAGTCAGTGTCAGCTAGAAACTCAAACTTTACTATGCTGGACATATTCCATTTGCCCCTCTGTAACCAGTTGCCATCCTTCTCCACCCTGTCCTCTGCCGGAGATGACCAACCTGTATGGATTATATCAACTGTATTCTGCACCTCTGGCTTCTGTTTAGGTCTTCCAATGGGGAAGTCTAGCAAGAGATGAGAGGCAGGAAGGAGGGGTGGTCAGAGTATTTATTTCCTTGGACGCTTCCCTGTAAAGTCACCTAAGGCTGGCTGTGTCTCTTGATAGAAGGTCACTGCTACTTTCAAAGCAGACCACTTTATATAACTCTCGCTTTCTAGGTTCCACTAACCTCCCCCTCCTCTAAGGGTGGTGACAATTCTGATGTTACTAGTCTCAGGTTCTTGCACTATCCTTTGTGGTTCTATACACCAACCTCCTTAATACAATGACCCTTTGTAAATAAACCTTCCTGAAATTATCCTAATTTTGGCGAGTCATCTGTTTCTTTTTCGAACCCTGACTGAGACACAGTCCTGTGAGTACAAGAATCTACAGTTTCCCGTTCATTTCTTCAGCTTCTCACACATTCAGGAAGTGCTGGTGTCACTTTGAGATGTAGCACTACCTCCCCAGATGTAGCAGATGTGAGTCCTAGCTAGTTGAGGCATGATTTCTCAGCACCCTCTGGCTTCTCTCCCTTGAGAATCTTCTTCAGGAGGTCCAATTCCCTGAGGCTTGGACCATGAGTCCTTACAAAGAGACCCCCATGCCCACAGAGTTGAGAATGTAGTGTGGAGCTTTTTAGTCAGTTTTATCCACAGAGATTTTCTCCATGTGTTCTTTTATCATTAATTTATAAGACATTTATCTGAATTTCTGGCTTAAGGCCACGTAAAGGCCTGATCTATACCATTCTCCAATTTCCGTGATATAAATACATGATTTCAAGCAACCAATGGTTTAAAAAGTAGCTCACAAAATTGCTAAAAATTTAATAATCAGCTACTGCAAGCTGATAGGTGCAGCTCAGCACACCACTGCGAGAGGTGACTGATAGAGTTACACGCCCATCTGTCTTATCTCTTAATAAGAATTTGACTTTGGTCATGACCTATATTTCCAAATGCCTCTCACTCTCTTACTCTCAGTATCTCTACTGATCTCAGTAATACCCAGGAGCTCAGAAGGATAGGGCACATTATATTCATTTCACTAATATGAGGAAACTTAGTCCTGGAAAAGTGATATGACTTACTCAAACTCATATTGTAAGTAATTTTTAAACCTAACTACAAATTATCATTTTACATTTAATAAATACTACTTTGATTTTTCACAAATATAAAATTTTAGAATTTCTAAAAATATAAAAACCTCTAAAGAAATAAAAATCTACTGTAATCCTCCCCTCCCAAGACACCAGTTAACAGCATTATATGTGTGTGCATTTAATACATATATAGGTTTCATACTATTATAACAATTATATATAGTATCCTATCCTACTTTTTACTCTATACAAGATCAGCATTTTCTCATGTTATTACAAATGCCTGGAAACTATTTTTAATGCCTGCATAATATTGCATCAAGTTGACGCACTATAATTTACTTAATAATTTTCCTAGTTTTAGACATTTAGGTTGGTTCAAGTTTCTGTCATTATCAACCAACCTATAATGAACACCTTTGTAAATAAGATTTTTCTATAATATGAATCTTTTTTGATTGTTTAAATCTCAGAACAGTATTGCCAGGACTAGGACTCAGATTTTTAGATTTCTATTCCTGATCTCTTCCTACTACATTTTCCAACTCTTAGAATACTAAACTATATGGACATTTTAATATAATGCCATTGTAAATTTTCATGTAAATGTTCAGGTTTTCTTAGTGATCCCTAACCTATGGTGGAAAGGGAGCACTTTGAAATTTAACCTAAATGCAAACATAGGTCTTGGTACTATCATTTTATAAGAAAATGTTTAAGGATAATTGGTAATAATATTAGCATTGCTGATACAACTGATTTGAGTATTAATGGACTACACCAATTTGTGTTCATGGACTTCAGTTTTATCTTCCCAGCGTTAACACAGGGTCTTTCCTTTGTTCTGTCTTTAGAGCTGCCTCCCTGAGTCTTCATTTCTCCCTCCTCACTCAGGAGTTGGGTGACCAACTTGTCTTGATTTTCCCAGGAAATTTCCAATTTAACACTAAAGTCTAAATTCCTACATCCCAGGAAAGCCCATAGTTCTAAGCAAACCAGGATGGTTGGTCACCCTACCAGTCAGGAGTGGATAATGGAAACAGCATGGCCAAGGGACACACAGATCTGGGGCACAGTCTTCACTCTGCCCCTGACTGGTTGTGAGACCTTTTCTGAGCATGGATTTCTTCACTTGGGTTTTCCTGCCTCTTAGACTTACTGTGAGGATATGATTATGATGCAAAACCATTTTGTAACATAAATTGCTGTGCAGACTGTTTTGTATTATGGCCAAAGAGTTAGAGGGACTGGGTTCAAATCCAATTCTTGCAGAGTAGTTGGAGTTTTTAGACAAATACTTCTCCGGCCCTTAGTTTCTTTGTGTGCAAAATGAGGGTTTTAGGCTAGGTGATCACTAAGACTCGTTCCTTCTGGGACATTGGCACCATAAGTCATAAACACTGGGTCTCCTCACTTATGTCCTGGCTTGTCAACTGTGAGAGCTAGAGAGAATTCAAGCAGCACATTAGCACAGTGTCTGTACTACTTGAGGTTAATCATAGTAGCTATTATTGGTGTTACCCAAAGGCAAGAGCTGAGATTTGAATTCAGGTTCAATTGCTTGACTACAAAGCCAGAGCTCCTTTCCCTGCATCAAACTGTCACATTTCAGCCCCTTTACCTGAAGTAAAAGCAAAGGAAGCAATGTGGCAGCAGTGAGGAAAGTGACAGGCCTGTGAGTCAGTCCCATGTGGACTCCAGCCTCAGTTCTGCACTTACTTGCTGTATGATCTTGAGCAAGTCACATATCTTCCTCATGACAGACACAACAGAGCCAGTTTCAAATTCAGATCCCTCCACTCCAAAGCTTAAGCTCTTAACCACTACTACCCTAGAATAGGAAAAAGGATTAATATTGAAATTAGTGACTCTGTATTCAAATCCCATCTCTGCCACATACTAGCTTCCCTACGCTATTGAGACAAATTACTTCGTCACCCTGAGCCTCAGTAACCTAATCTGTAAAACTGGGAAAGTGATAGACACCCTTCCCAAGGTTCTGAGAGAATCAAAGCACCCAGCACAATGTCTGGAAGCTGTTTATGGCAGAAAGATGTGTATTAATCTTGAATTGAGTTGAACTGAATTCCATTCAAAGGACCTGGAATCCTAATAATTTAGGCCAGAGTTTGAGTTTGAGGGGATCTTGGAAGTCACCACCTTCTGGTTCATTAACCAGCATATTCTCTTCACCTCTCACTCATTTCCTCTTTTGTCTCACTATCCACAACTGGGATTATAGCATGGATTCTTTCTTTCCCGCTCCCCTCCATGCTTCCTTCTGTTTGGGTTTTGGGGTTAAACAATATTAATAACTGTAATACTTTACCAGAATGCTCTACTATTTGATTGGTAACACTGATACTGATATGATACACCCCTGCTCCCAGTTCAGGAATCCCCTCCACTTTCTCCCTGACAAGCGGCCATCCCCCTTCCTCTGAAGCAGCTTTAGAACTCACCAGATACTGAGAGCCCTCCACTGCTGGATCAGTCCTATTGGTAGGGTGCACTATATAAAACTAAAGGAAATGGTTATAACTTGTCACCAAACTCAAAGTTTTCAAACATTATTTGAAGGCAATGGGGCAGCAGTGAGGAAAGTGACAGGCCTACAGGTCAGTCCCATGTGGGCTCCAGGCTGTGTTATGCACTTGCTGTATGATTTTGCGCAAGTCATATATCTTCTTCTGGTTTCTATTTCCCCATCTGAAACACTGTGTAAAATTTTATCTATTTTTTGTGGAAGGAGGAGGGGTATTGGTGTATTTCTTTTTGAAAACAAAGTTTTCCAGATCACTGATAAGGAAAGCAGAGAAAAGCACATCTGCTGTGGTGGAAATAAGAGAGAATGGCCTACATCTCGCTGGGTTTTCTCTTTGTCCTATGCAAGAACTCTCCAGGCAGCACAGCGTGAAAATCACCTAGAGTGGACAACCTCACTGTGCTCGGTATGAGGAGATGGTGTCACAGAGAGGTGACTTACTCCTGGTTCATTCCATGAGCTAGCAGAAGACCCAGAGATGGGATGTACTCCCACTCCACTGCCCTATTTCTACTTTACATTTCCTCAGGCCACATTATCCATTCTGAACTTTTTTTTTTTTTTTTAGAGTTTTTCCTTTTGTTACATTTCTGGCTTAAAAACACCCCTCCTCGTGTTTCTTTCCAATCTTCATTCATCATCGGGAAGCAACAGATCTTCCTGTGCTTTTTGACATTCTTCAAAATATTCTTATACTTTGGGGGCTTTTTTCCAAGGGGAGGAGAGTTAAGTAACATGGGTTTAACTTTGTGTGTGTGTGTGTGTGTGTAAGGAAGCTTTGCCCTGAGCTAACATCCATTGGCAATCCTCTTTTTTTTTTTTTTATTTTGCTTGAGGAAGATTAGCCCTGAGCTAACATCTGTGCCAGTCTTCCTCTTATTTGTATGTGGGATGCCTCTGCAGCATGGCTGATAAGTGGAGTAGGTCCATACTCAGGATCTGAGCCTGTGAACCCGGGCCACCAAAGTGGAGTGTGTTGAACTTTAACCGCTCCACCATGGGGCCAGCCCCCTGGATTTAACTTTTTGTTCTGAGATAATTATAGATTCTGATGGATTTGCAAAAATAGTACAGAGAGGTCTTGTGTACCTTTCATCCAGTTTCCTTCAAAGGCTGCATCTTTCATAACTATAGCACAGCATCAAAACCAGGAAATTTACATTGGTACAACATGTGTATATAGTTCTATACCATGTTATCACATGTAACCACCACCACAATCAAGATACAGAACTATCTCATCAGCAAAAAGATCTCCCAGATGCAACCCCTTATCGTCACACTCACTCCTCTCTCCATCACCATGCTATTATATCACACATACATAACTTACCACAGTCTATTGATGTTGACACTTTCTAATTTCAGTGAAATGTAGAAATTCTGCCTCCTTTTAAGTCACTTTAGTTCTCCATGTATAGTATAATTGTGTTAAATATTTCCTCCACATACACTGAAAACAACATCAATGTTATAATGTTTGCTTCAACACCAAACATAATGTAGAAAACACAGAAAAAGGAAAGTTTACTGTATTTATCCACATTTTTACTTTGTTATTTCTTCCTTTCTGATATTTCAAGAGTCCTTCTCTTTGTCATTTCCTTTCTGTTTCAAAAACTTCCTTTTCCCATTCTTTTAGAGTAGGTCTACTGGTGATAAATACTCTTACTTTTTCCTTCATCCAGAATGTTTTGATTTCCCCTTCATTCTTGAAGCATAGTTTTGCTGGATATAGGATTCTGGGTTGACAGTTCTTTTCTATCAGCATTTGAAAAACATTGTGCCACTTCCCTCTGGCCTCCATAGTTTCTGATGTGAAATCTGTTGTATTCGATATTTTCCCCCTGTAGGTAAGACCTTTGTTATTTCCCCTCACTGCTTTCAAGATTCTTTCTTTGTCCTTCATTTTCAGAATTTTGATTATGATGTTTCCTGGCATGGATTTCCCTCAGTATTTCCTGTTTGGGGTTCACGCAGTCTCTCAAATCTGTAGGTGTATATCTTTTGCCAAATTTGAGAAGATTTCAGCCATTTCAAACACTTTTTTCAGTCCCACTTTCTTTCTCCTCTCCTTCTTGAATTCCAATGACATGAATGTTAGATTTATCATCACATAGATCCCTGAGGCTCTGTTCATTTTTCTTTTTAGTTAATTTTTTTTTCTCCATTGTTCAAGTTGGCTAACTTCTAGTATTCCATTCTCATGTTCATTTGTTCTTTCCTCTGTTCCCTGCACCCTGCTATCGATCCCATCCTCAAGTGGGTGGTGGGAGTTCAGACTCCTCATGTGGTCTGACATCATGGAGAGGAGGGAGGGATTCATTACTGACTAAAAGGAATGAAATTCCCAGTTCCTCACTTTTCTCTGACACCACCTGATGGGGAAATTGGAGCAATGATGGATGCCTAGGCTCCTCATTCACCATTCGTTGGTGAGGCAGAAGATGGGGCTGTAGGTTTTTTCCAGTTTTTGGAAACTATTGTCTCAAAGTTTTCTGTCTTACTAGGTGGCCCCTTTCCTGGTCCTTTGTTTAGTGAGAACAGGCTTTTGAGAAGGCTTTGTTTTTGTCTTCACCCATTGGCATTTCCAGCTGGCCAGTTTCTCCAGCAACCATTCTGGCATATATGAGGCAACAATAAAACTCAGGGTACTCACCATGTATCATTTTTCAGGCCCTGAGTAACCCAACCCTCTTCTCTCTACCTGTTAGAGACTTGCTCCAAAGTGATGTATATGGTTTTCAGCTACACTTAGTCAAAGAAATAGGGAGAAATGCATCTACTCCTTCTTGTCCCAGAACTAGAAGTCTTTAATGTCTCACCTTTTCTTTTTAATGCATATATATTTATTTTTGGAAATTTGATTTTGTAGCATTGCATTAATGCCAATATTCTTAAGATATAAAACTTAAATAAGAACAAAACAACTGCAAGGATCATTTTACAGCTCCTAAATTAGTCATTTTTTCCAACGCCAATTCTTAATGCTGTCCAGATTGCACTAAAATTGATAGAGTAACAGACCAAGAGTAGCATTTTAAATTGGTGCAACATATTTTGAGAGCATGCATAGCAGGAGCTTATAGTCATTAACCCTGCAATCTGCCTCAGGAGCTAATTCTAAAAAATAATTTAACAAAACTAAATCCATACAATATTATCTACTTTAGAAAAAAATACAGAAAATCTCAATGCCCAGAAATAAGGATATGATACTGTAAATTGTGACACACATAAGAACAGTAAAAAATTCTCCAACTATGGTATAATGAACACTAGGAGAAAACATGACAAATTGCTTTGATATAATGTTAAATGAAAATCACAGAATACAAATGGGTATATACATTTGATAATAGCTGTGTAAAAATGTGCTCATGGAAAGAAAAACTAAAAAGGAAAATGTAAAAGTAAAAATAATTGTTATATTTAGTGGAGGGATAATGAATTAATTCATTTATTTAACAAATAACTTACTGAGTACCTACCATGTACCAGGCATACTTTAGGTGCTAGGGATACAAAAGTGAATTTAAAAAATGACAAAAATCCCTATTCTCATGGTGCTTACTTTCTAATAGAGGGAGAGACAGCTAATAAAATAAATAATACATTATGGTTTGCTAGATGGTAATAAGTACTATACAGAAAAATAAAGCAGGAAAGGAGAATAGGTAAACAGGGGGCAAGGAGCTATAATTTAATTTTAAACATATGACTCATTTTACAAAATATTAATTCATGAATTTATAATTTTTCAAACAAAATATTATTTTTCTAACAATAAAGCCCTATTATTTCAGGAAACAAAATCATTAATTTCAAAATTTTAGATTCTTTTTTTACAAGAGTAAGGGTAAAGATTATCATTACAATAAGAGTAATAGAGAGTATGGATTTATTGCTTATTTATATATAACTCTATCACTGCACTTAGTTCAAAAGAATAGTATAATTGTCCGTTTACTTGCTGTCTATGCCATGGGTTTATATCTCTTTCCTCCATTATTGTAGTCAAACCTTTGAAAGGTCTGTCCATATTTACGGCCTCCATTTCTTCACACTTTCTCCATCAGCCAACTCACACGGCCTGGCTTGAACTTCCACCACATCACTAAAAGTGCACTCACCAAAGCCTCTAATCACCTCTGTGCCACTACAAACATTGGGCATTTTAAGATATTAATTATCTTTGACTCTTTGACCTCTCAGTAGCAGTTGGCACCGTTAGTCACTCCCCCTTTTTAGAAAAGTTCTCTCTCCCTGGTTTCATAACACCGCACTTTCTTGGTTTTCTTCCTACTTCTCTGGTCAGTCCATGTCACCCTCTTTTGTGAGTTTCTCATCCTCTACTTGACCTTTAAATGGAGGGATTTCTCAGAACCATGTCCTGATCTTCTCTCTTCACTCCATGTGACCTCCCTGGGAATCATATCTGTGCCTACTGTTCTGGTTATCATCTGTAGGATTGACTCCAGAATCTGCACCTCCAGATTCCTCTCTTGAGTCTCTTAGCAAAATACTCTATTGCCTACTTGATGTCTCTGCTTGCATGTCTCTCAGGCACTTCTAACAAAATGTTTCCAAGGCCATCTCATCATCTCCCCTATCCAACAAAATCTACCAAAACTGTCTCTCCTCTTATGGTCCCTATCTTTAGCAATGGCACCACCATCGCTTCTGTTGCCCATGCCAGAAAACTTGGGAATCATCCAGGATTCCCCCTCTCCTTTATCATCCACATCTAGTCAGTCACTGTTAAGTTGATTCAATCTTCTGTTAACCCTCATATCCATGCACTTGTTTTCATGGCTATTATTGCCACCCTAATCCATCATCAGCTATAGCTTAAGGTATTACAAAAACCTCTAAACAATTGTCCTCCTCTCCAAGATATTCCCTATTCAGCAACAAGAACAGTCTTGTTCTTTCTAAAATGCCAATCGGATCATGTCCTACTCCTGGTTAATCCCTTCAATTTCTTTACACTGCCCTCAGAATCAAGTCCAACTCTTTAGCTTGGCTTCAAGGCTTACCTCAATTTCACTCCTACCTACCTCTCCAGTAGATTTCTCCTTAGAATTTCATGCTCCAATCACATTAGGCTTTGCTCATCAAAGATGTAATGTTCTCTCTCATCTCTTGACCTTCAGATATGTTCTATTACTTCACACATATCCCCACCTGCTATGATCTAACTGCTATTCATTTTTCAGCTCTCAGTATAAATAATATGCCTAAGGAAAGTCTCTCATCCTTGGAACAAATGAAGCCTTAAATGCTATATAGAGTGCTGAATAGTTTCCACAGCATGCTGAATTTCCCCTGTTTTAACAGTCATCACACTTAACTAGAGTTACATATTTAACGTCTAGCCCAGTAGACTATGCGCTCTATGAGAACAGTAATCACATCTCTCTTGTTTTGTTCTAATACCTTGCATAATTCTGGGTTCACTGTAACTTTTCAGTAAGCATTTATTGACAAGCAGAAGGAAGGAAGGGAGGGAGAAAAGAAAGGGAGGGAAAGAAAAGGGGATGGAAGGAAGGCTCACCCAATCAAGTCTTGGGTGAATCAGCGGAAAAGAAAAGAAATGATCATGAAATTTATTGAATTAATGAGATCTTTGAGACTTTAAAAAGTATTTACACATCCATTTTACATTTATTTCTTATAACAACTATATGAGAAAGTATCATTATGCACTTTTTACAGTAAGGAAACCAAGGTTCATAAAAGAAGTGTTACGGCTCATCATGTTATAGCTTCCATTGGGAATCCTATTTCCTTACTTTTGTTTCTGTTTTATTTCCTTGAGATCTAGCTGAAATACCACCTGCCCCCAAAGCTGCTTCTTTTCTCCCTACAGTCCTAATAGTATCATTTTCTTCCTCTTCACTAATCCCACAGCAGACTTCATATACCTCCCTAATGGTTCTTAGCACCATACTCCTTATATTACACCTATTTATGTTTGTATTTCATTTAAACATCTAAAAAATAAAACTTTAAAGTATAATCCAGACCAGGTTCATATTTATCACCCCAGGACCTAGCACAAAGTTGGATGTTCAATAAAAATGTATTAAATGGAAGCCACCTCCAAGATTTAGTTCAATCTCCTCAATCTACTATAACAGACAAGTCAATTAGAGAAGTTATTTCACATCTACCAAAGGCCAAACAGCAGCATGCTACTTCCTGCCTCTCTGTGCCTCCTTCCTCCACCCTCTTCCTGCATGGAATACGAGAACAGTAAACTTGGGAGTCCTGAGGTCTCTCGCTAATGCCACCACTTACTAGTTGTGTAAATATCCTAGGCTTAGTTTCTGCATGAGTGAGAATATAGATATCAGTTTTTTGTAATGCCAGTCCCCAGCAGTGCCTAGCACATAGGAATTTCAGCCTTTGACAAAATTAAAAAATATTAATGAGTTATGATTGCAGGAACTTGATGCTACAGATTCCTAGCAACAAACAATCCTTAAAAAGTCTAAGGTGTCTAAAAAGTCTAACAGAATTAGAGTGAATTAAAATAGGCAGAAAACTTCTGAATCTTCCAGCTTCTCCATTTTGCTGCTAGGTATTCTGATTTTATCTCCTCAAGGCAAAACAGCCTTGAATGGCCATATATTTGCATAATGGCTTTTTAGTTGCTTCTTTTGCTCATTGCTTTCCACAACTAATTGATTGCCAGACCTATGCTAAGGCCTGAAGGCATCTTTGCTTGGAATCAGTTACAGCCCCCTACAACACATAAAGAAGAATGTTTATTTCACCTTGAAAAGGTGAAAAAAGTTTGTTTTCCCAATCTGGTATATATTTAAGCTGGGAAATTTAGGGTTTTTAATGTTTGTCATGAGGTAAGAATTTTTCAGTGCCTATTTGGAATATTAAAGGAGGCAAAGCCCCTAGACAAGAAAAGTATCAGCTACTTCTTCTGTTATGTGGTCGCCTTGGCATTGGGGAAACTGGAATTAGGAAGACAGTAGAAAAGATATTCTAATATTGAGATCTAAAAGGTATTTGTTAAATTTGAGTCTGGCCATTGTCTAGAATCCAAAATGTGATGAACTTCTTAGGGTCAGTAAAATCTAATATTCCTAGAGCCAAACAGTCACATATACTTGTTTATGTTACCCTGGGAACATTTAGGAAAATGATTACTGGAAGGTAGGTTCTAGTCCAGGTAACTGACACAAGGAATAGAAGAAAAGTCTCGGCAGAAATCACCAAAGGGGCAGAAAGACTCTTTAGAACAAATCAGTAGCAGGGAACGTAACAATTATGATCTACAGAGATCAGCTCATAAAATTCTGAAATGAAAGTTCCACTTGGGAATAGATCTTTTCTGTCATATTCATACTGTATCCTCAATATTTAGAATACTGCATGGCACATTAAGGTGCTAAATTGAATTCTATTAAGTAATCAAATATCTAAACGTCTGGGTTGAGGAAAGAGGACTAAGAAGGAATGTAAGCAGCTTTGCATCCAAGGTCTGGGGATGGTAAGATAAAAAAATAGGAGAGAGTAAACATATCAACAACTTGGTTTGCTCAGGTACCCTGTGCCTTACTGGCCTGATGAACTACAACAAACTCAGTTCTGAAACTTTAAACTCTTTCAGACCGTTAGAGAAGCCCAGTGACTGGATAATGGCTGCTGCTGAGAGCCTGCCAGCATTAGATAAGAGCACTAACTTAATTCTAAGGCATTATAATATAAATGCAAGGACTCATTAATTTTTCAAAATCTAGTCAAGAGTCCTGACAGAGAGGACCCAAATGAGAGTCCATGAGAAACAAAACAAAACAAAATAATTAAGGCTTAAGGATTTTCAACAACACACACAAAAACACACACAAAAGACTCCACAACTGAACACTTTGGAAAAAGGGGTGGCGATTATGGTTGCTGCATAAGATCCCAACACAGAGCCTGGCAAAAGAAGTACAATGTAATTCTGAAGGCCCTCATGAGCAGATCAACAGCGGCGTCCTTTTGTCGGCAATGTTTGAAGTACACATCTACACATGTGCCTATTAACAGAGAGCTGTGCTCTATTATCATCCAGTCAGGCTGAGTTCAGAGACTCAAAGTAAAGACCTACTCCTTACTCAGATCTCACTGTCAAAAGGAAATCAACAACGCAGCAAAGCAAAACATAGGTCCAGGAAGATATTTTTATCTTTTAATAAACAGTTTTCATTATCATCATCAAATGCCAACATTTTTACAAAACTGAGTTTCTCAGCCCAGCATTTATAGAAAATTGCCAGGGATCATTTGTAGATAAAAGCACAATTCAATATTTATGAATTGCTAGTTTTCTATAAATATAGACATTTAGAGATGATCTTCTCACTAGTCATTAAAATTTGAACAGGGATCAAAGCTAGAATAATATTAACAATTCCTTGCATTTGTACAGTGTTTTACATAATACTATTAATAATAGATGGCATTTATTGAGCACTTAGCAAGTGCCAGGCACTTTGCATGTAAATTCTCATAAGAAATTCAGTTCAGTTCAATAAGCATTCACACCTACTGTGTGATCAATGAATAACACTTGGTTTCTGTCTTTAAAAACTCGTTTTGGTGCACTCAATCAATGTTTGGTGAATGAATAAATGAAGGGATGGATGAACAAATTAATTGGTGTAAATGGCAGTGTGGGATATAAAAATAACACAGGCTCGTCCCCCTACTACCCCTGGTCTTGAGAAAGTACTTCACCTCTCCCGGCCTCAATTTCTGCCTCTGTAATACAGGGATATTTAAAATCTCCCTTGCAAAAATGTGAGAATAGTAACAGCAAATGTAAAACATCTGACAAGGAATGGGCTCTTGGTGAGTGAGAATAGTTATCATCATCATCACCACTATTATTAAGCAATCCTATCCAATTCTCCTCATCCTCACTATAGCAATGGGACAAATAGAACTTTAACATCCACAAAAATACACAACCTCTATACAAAAACGACACAAAAACTAAGCAAAGCAAGGGAAATCTACGGAACTGTCACTCCCAATGTCCTCCTAGGTTACTGCACAACATTTCTATGCTTAGGCTAGAAAAACACTCATAGAATCAACTTTAATTATGCTTCCAAAGATACCATGATAAAAGGCAAACAGGACAGGAAGTTTTCCAAATAACAGAATATACCTTCCCTTATAATGGAATGTTGGTCACTCCAAATGTGAGACCATGTTCCCTAACCCAACATTCCCAAAGAACAGTACCTAGAGCTCAGCGAGTGGCCATCCAGAAACTCATCTTATTCTTCTCAGCGCCAGTGAGGGTAAGCCCTAGCCATACAGCATACACTTGAGCCCTGAGTCAAATTCTCCAACCAAAAGGAGGTCCCATTCTGTGGGTCACTTACCATTTCGGTCTGCTGGTAGATTTCACCATAGGGGCCATCCCATCTCTATAAAGACTCTTGGTTTTGCTGAAGTTAACAATGTTGAAAATGACTCTCTGAAAAAGAATGAGGGAGAAGTTTGTCAGAAGACTATGCTATGTAGGTTGCCACTTCCTGATCATTAGGACTGGAAACAATAAGCAGGGTTAAAGGAATTCATATGGACTAGCTGCCAACAGCATAGTGAGGATAAACGGTGCCCACAGAAATTCAATGTGTTCATGCCAGCTTAGTGTAGTGGTTAAAAGCACAGACTCCGGAACCTGGAAGCCTGAGTTTTAATCCCACTCTACATTCTCAAGCTGTGTGACCCTGTCAAGCTACTAAACTTTCTGTGCCTCAGTTTCCTCATCTGAAAAATGGGGATAATTATAGTACCTAGGGTTACTGATGATAATAAAATAAGTTAATATATGTACAGTGTTTGGAACCACACTTGGTATATAGCAAATGCTATGTAAAGTTTTAGCTATTATTAACTATACTCTCTTTAGGCTGACCTGGAATTTTCATGGAAATGAATAAGTATTATCATTAGAGTGACAGTAGTGCATTTGAAATTCAACAAAACTAAAGACAATAACTAAGTGCAAAGTTGAAATTAAAAAATTTTGCAACTGGTCAGGACCCCTTTGGCTAGAACTGGCAGATGTATGTTCTTTTCTGCACCCTCTTTGTCCTCTGCTAGGGGCCAGGCGTACTGGGCTCAACCTTAATCTCAGCATCAACTTATAGGGGCATAGGTGCTTGGGTAAGTCCCTTCCCTCTCTGAGTCTCACCTTTAAAATGGGGGAGTGGGGTGTTCTAGATGACTATAGCCCTTCCAAGAGGGCAATATAGTTAAAAGAGACCAGGCCTTTGTTCTAGTAAACAATTTTGTCACAAGTGAGGAGGAGAGATTGGGAAAGAGAGAAGAATTGGGGTTAAAAGACACTAAATAACCACTGAAATAGTCCAAAGGAGAGAGGATGAGGACCAGAGCAAAGGCAGCCAGAATAGTTGGAGAAAAGGGAAAGTTTTCAAGAGATTACCATAGCCAACTTTTTTATCTAGAGGCAGTAAAAGAGAGGGAAGCATCAAAATTCGTGTATTATTTCATTCAACAAACATTTATTATGTGAGGTACTATATAATATCAAGTGCCAAGAATTTTATACACTTAAAATTTTAAAAAAATATTCTCCTGTAACTATAAACAAAAAGGATACTAACATCTCCATTTTACAGATGTGGGAACTGAGGCTCAGAGAGGTTAAATAACTTGTCCAAAGTCATGCAATTAATAGATAGAGTTGATATTTGAATCCGTGGGATAAAAAAGATAAGTAAGATAAGATGTCCATGATCTCTAGCCTTGAATTACTCACTAAGGTGCCAAAAGTTCATAACTCTAACCAAGTCTATTTGCCAAAATAAAGGCAAAAATAAATATAACACTAATTTTTTCCAAGCCTTTAAAATTTTCTTTTCTTAAAAAGAGAAAATCCAAACCATTTCTTCTGGCCACATATTTGGGACTACCATAAAATGTTTCGTTCTATGAAATAAACTCTTAGGAATAACTCACGTTTTCCTTTCTCTCAGAGACCCAGCCATTGACTCCATTTCCCGGCATTTCAGTTTCAGCCTTTCCTTCTGTCATTAAATTAAGTCATTAAGAATGACCAAGGCTATTCCATTATTAATAACTTGGACCTGCTCGTTGTGAGTTCAATTATTTCTCCCAGGGTCTTGGCTATTATCTGATTTAAGAAAATCAATATCAAGGGGACAAATGACCTTTGAACCTCACAGGGCTTAATCCGCCTTTTTTCTTTTGAGATTCCCAGTATCAGACCCATTTCCAGTGAACCTGTAAGCCATACTGCACTTTTAGGATCTAGATCAATGCTAAATGCAGGGGAAAATCTAACACAGAAATAATGTGCATATGTGAAGCTAGAATAAAGAAATGAGAAAGTGAAACATTTATTTACTGTTAATATCCTACTATGCAGCAGGAAAATTTCCCAGGTGTTTTAAATATGCTATATTATTTAGCTTTTCCATCCATAAATAAAAGTTGTTTACTTTAGACCAATTTTATACATGGGGAAATTGAAGCTAATAAAGGCTAATTGGCTTGCCCCCTCCTCCCTCAAATCCCAGATCTATTAACTGGTAGAGCTGAGACTTAAATCTTTGGTGTTCTGACCATTAAGATCACACTTTCTCTATAACACTACAGGCAAAAAGTACACTATATCTTACCATTCCCTATCCATGCATTATTTTTTAATGTTTTCCAGCCTTATTTATCAAGGCAGCATGTGATTTGGAGAATCAAAGGTTTTTGGAAGTACACAGTGCAGGAAATCTTGGCTTCACCTATTTAACACTTAATTATTAATTATTTACTCAAAATGCATCACAAGAAATAGCACCCAGGAGGTAATGGTAACAACAACTACAATAATAGCTAGCAACTTCTGAGCACTTTCTATGTACCAAATTTTTACACATTCTTCTTAATTTTTCATGCATCAAAGAAGAAATAATAATGGATATTAGAAAATATCTAGAATTGAAAAATTAATTCAGCACTACATATCAGAGCTTGTGGCATACAGAAAAAGCAGTAAATAGAGAAGTTAAAATTTAGCCTCATGTGCATATATTAGAAAAGAAGCCTGAAAAAAACGTGCTAAGTACTCAACTTAAAATTCCCTCCACAAAAATCCCAGAGACACAAAACACTGGAAGTGTTTGGTACATGTGAAGGTTGGGGGGTCAGGCAGGGCTTGGTCCAAAGTCCTTATAAAGAAAAATTAAGTACCCAAATTCTTTCCCTCTCATTAAGCACTCAAGTGACTACTCTTTCTTCATCATGATGGGAGACTAGAGGGTCATTGCCCAGAGAGGTTGAAGCACAGAGACTCTGGATTCAAAATCCACACTACTGGTAGTCAAGCTTATCTCTACAGTCAAGAGAATAGAGAATTCTTCTGTGGGAAAATCAACTTCCAATCAAAGACAAAAGATTTATTAATATAGATATAGGAGACTCCTCCAATGAAATGACTGGTTCTCCGTTGGCATGGTCCACACAAGCATTTAGAACCTCCACTTCAAATTTTAATGTCAATCTGTTAATGATGAAAAACATCCAATAGAAGCAGAGACTAAAGTAACCAAACAAATATATAGGAGGAAGAAAAAGGACTCAGAAAAAACAGAGGCAATGTGCAATAGGTGCATTGAAAACTAATTTAGCAGAAAAAGAAGCAATTTATTAGTACAAGGCAAGAAGCACACAGGAGGTAGTTGTAGAAGAAAAAAATGTAATCATATATCACAAGACTCACCTGTATTAATATTTACCTATTCATAGTAAAGAGAGGCCTGAATATTAATTTAACCTAAAGAGTGTTAATAAGGGGGGCCGGCCCCGTAGCCGAGTGGTTAAGTTCACCACTCCACTTCAGGCGGCCCAGGGTTTTGCCAGTTCGAATCCTGGGTGCAGACACAGCACTGCTCATCAAGCCATGCTGAGGCAGCATCCCACATGCCACAACTAGAGGGACCCACAACTAAAAATACACAACTATGTACTGGGGGGTTTTGGGGAGAAAAAGGAAAAATAAAAATAAAATAAAATCTTTAAAAAAAATGAGTGTTGGGGCTGGCCCCGTGGCCGAGTGGTTAAGTTCGCGCGCTCTGCTGCAGGCGGCCCAGTGTTTCGTTGGTTCAAATCCTGGGCGCAGACATGGCACTGATCATCGAGCCACACTGAGGCAGTGTCCCATATGCCACAACTAGAAGGACCCACAACGAAGAATATACAACTATGTACTGGGGGGCTTTGGGGAGAAAAAGGAAAAAAATGTAAAAATCTTTATTAAAAAAATGAGTGTTAAAAATATGAGAAGAGAGGTGTTTGTATTTTGTAGCAGAAATGGTAAAGAATGAAATTATCATCTTCATAATACCAAGTTGATAAATACTATTTAAAACAAAAATGAATAAAGAATAGCAGTATAGAAATTTTATTTGGAGATATAAAAGTAATATCAGAGGAAATAATGAAAGGAAATATGAGCAACTGCCTCAAGAGCAGGGGCCAAATCCTACTGCTGCTTGTCTTTGTTTAAAAAAAGCCATGCTCATGCATTAGGTGTTGTCCACGGCTGCTTTTGGGACATAACAGCAGAGTTGAGCAGTTGTGATAGAGACCTGATGGCTCACAAAGCCTAAATCATTTCATACTTTGTTCTCTCTTTCTTTTTTCTCCCCAAAGCCCCTCAGGACATAGTTGCATATCCTAGTCACAAGTCATTCTAGCTCCTCCTTGTGGGATGCCTCCACAGCATAGCTTTGATGAGCAGTATGTAGGTCTGCGCCCAGGATCCAAACCGGTGGACCCCAGGGCTGCTGGAGAGGAGTGTGCGAACTTAAGCACTCAGCCACGGGGCTGGCACTCTCCCCCCAACTTTTTTTTTCCACTTTGTTCTTTATAGAAAAAGTTTGCTGATCCTTGCTTTAGGAAGCAGGAATCAAAAGTGGGGACATAGCAGAGGGCTGTTTTCTTTTTGGCCTTTATAGTGTTATTTTACTTTTTAAATTATGTACATGTATTTATTTTCATAAAAATTATGTACACCTGCAATTTCCACAATGTTATAAACCAATGCAGCCTCAATAAAATAAAAAAAAATAAGTGAAATTAAAAAAAGGAAAAAGATAGAAAGCTACCCAACTCATTCTATGACGCTATTATAAACTTAAGGCAAAAACAGGCAAGGACAACTGGAGAATGGAAAATTATAGCCCTGTGTCAGTTATAAACATTGATTGAAAAATTTTAAATAAAATATTACCAATTCAGATCCAGCAATAAATTTACACACACACTCATACATATAGCATATCAATACAGAGTAAGACGTATCCTAGGAATGGAAGGTGATTCAACACCAAAAAGAGCTATAAAATAAGTCATCACATTAGCAAATTAAATGAGAAATACTAAATTATCAACAACTAGATATAATAAAAAGATCTGATAAAATACAAGACCCATTCAAAATTTTTTAAAAAATCTTTGCAAGCTAGAAATAGAAGAGAAGTTCCTTTATCTTCTGAACATTATCTATCAAAAATTTAGAGGAATTATACTTAATCATGAAATGTAAGAAACACTCCTTTGAAAGTCAGGGAAAAACAAGGATGCCACTATTGCTGTTTCTATTCAATATCATACTGAAAGTTCTAGTGTAATAAAATAAAGGTAGTAAAAAGTAAAAAGATCAAAAAAGTGTAAAATTCATTATTTACAGATGATATGATTATCTACATGCAAAATAAAAGAGAAACTAAAGAAAACTTTTAAAATACATAGAAAGTCCAAGAAGGTTAGTGGATTCAAGAATGACACACAAATTTCAACAATGGACTTATAAAACAATGGACTTATAATTAAGAAAATTATAGAAATAAAATATAGGAATAAAAAAGAGAACATAGGGGTCGGCCCTGTGGCTGAGTGGTTAAGTTCACGTGCTCCGCTTCCGTGGCCCAGGGTTTTGGCGGTTCGGATCCTGGGCGCGGACATGGGGCCGCTTATGAGGCCATGCTGAGGCTGCGTCCCACATGCCACAACTAGAAGGACCCACAACTAAAATATACAACTATGTACTGGGGGCTTTGGGGAGAAAAAGGAAAAACAAAATCTTAAAAAAAAAAAAGGGAACACAACTATAAGCACTAAAAATATTTTTTAAAATATTATAATAAAAAGATATGCAATGAATTTGAAAAATTATTTTAAAAAAGCAAATTCTTAGAAAAACAAAAAGTGCCTTACAAAACTGAGTAATTCTACTAAATTTATAAAGATAATTTAACGTATCATTATAAAATTTCCCACAAAGAAAATGCCAGGCCCAGACAGCTTCCTTAGTAAAGCCTCCCAAACACTTAAGGAAGACAAAATATACACAAATTATTCTATGTAACTGAAAGTGAGGGAATATTTTCCAACCTGTTTTATGGGACCAACATAACCTTGATAATGAAATCTTAAAAGGATATTGCGAGAAAATATCTTTCCCAAACATCTAAACCAAAAATTAAATTTAGTAGGAAGGAGGTAAATAAATAATTTACCTACGAACGCAAGGTTGTTTTAAAATTCCGAGATTACTCATTATAATATACCACATTTACAGATTAAAGTAGTTTATCTCAAAAGGTGAAGAAGAAGCATTTGATAAAATGTAACCTCTTTAATGATAATCAACTCTTAGAAAACTGACGCTAGAAAAGATCATAATGTGATAAGTGATATCTATCTGAAGAAGAAACAACAACAGCAACATCATGCTCAATCATGAAAACTTTAAAGCATTTCCATTGAATTTTGGAACAAGAAGAGAAAGCCTGGAATTGCTGTTGCCATTCCTATTCAGCCTTGCACTGGAGGTCCCAGTCAATGCAGGGAGGCAATAAAAATAAATAAAAAGAAAACAGTTGGAAAGGAAGAAATAAAACCTTTATTATATACATAGCCAACGTTATTATGTATGTAAAACACCCCAAATTAATTTACAAACAACTAGAATTCATTGATACAGTCAAGATTAAAAAATCAATTGTATATCTATATACTAGCAATAAAAATTAGAAAATATATTTTAAAAGTGACACAAATTATGATAGTGTCAAAAATATAAAATACCAATAAATGTAACAAGAAGTACAAGGCCTCTACACAGAAAACTATAAAACATTATTGAAACGAATCAAAGAGGTTTAAATAAATGGAGGAATATATCATTCACAGATTGAAGATTCATTACTGGAATCAATGTAATTCACTAAAACCCCAGCAGGAGTGTGTGTGTATGTGTGTGTGTAAGAATTGATAAGCTGATTATAAGATTTATATGTGAATGCAAGAGCAAAAAATAACAAAAACAATCTTAACAGATAATAAGACTTACTATAATGTTATAGTAATTTTCTGGCTTACATTGCTACAGATCAATAGATAGACCAATGGATCAGAACAGACAGCCTAGGAACAGACTCAACATATATTAGAAATAACATTGCAGATCAGACTGAAAAGTTGAACTATCAATGAATGGTGTTGGGCCAATGGGTCATCTATATGGAAAAAACATCAAGTTAGAACCCTACCTCACACCAAAAAACAAAAATAAATTCCAAATGGATTAAGGAATAAAATGTACAAATTGAAACACAGCAGATTATTTTATAGATTCAGGGTTATGTAAGAATTTTTTAAACGAAGCACCCAAAGCATAATCCACGAAAAAAACATAGATATATTTGACTGCTTTAGTTATTATATCAAAATATACCAAAAACATATGAAAAGACAAGCCAATAATTGAAGAAGATATGTATAATCTTTATAACGGAAAAGGATTAGTACACAAACCTATAAAGAACTCCTATAAGTCAAAATATAAAGAACAAGAATCCAATAGAAAACAGACCATGGATATAATCAAACAAGTTACAGAAGAAGTAGTGAAAAATCTATAAATATATGAAAAGTTTATCACCCACTAGTAATTAAGGAAACATAAATCCAGAAAATAATGAAATACATTTCTTACCCATCAGAATAGAAAAAAAATAGTAAATCTAAAAATATCAGATGTGGTAATTACGTAGGAAACTGATTTTTTTGAACATCGCTGGTGAGCATGTAAAATAGGAGCCTCTTTGAAGGGAACTTAACAATAAAGACAAAAACACTTACAACCTGTTATCCAGCAATTCCACTTCTATGTGTTCTCCTAAGACAAATTTCACACACTGCATCAGGAGACACATAGAACGATGCTCACTGTAGCACTGTTTGTTTGTAATGGCAAAACAAACTAAAATCACTTAACAGAATGAGAATAGATAAATTGTGGTTCATTAATACAATAGACTACTATTCAGCATTTAAAGCGAATGAACTAGAATGACATTTATAAACACAGATAACCCCCCAGAATTATGTTTAATGAAAAGGCAAGCATTATAACAGAAAACAATGGTATATTTTAAAGTAATACATACATGAACATTCTCTTTTATACAAAAGTGTAAAATCATACATGGGAATAATACTCATTAACTTCAGGACTGTGGTTACTTCTGGGAGAAAGAAGGAAGGAGAGAGAGGTTTAGCTGTATCTATAATGTTATATTTATCAAAATCAATAAAAGAAACCAAAATCTACAGGATGACAAAGTGTTAACATCTCCTTCATCTTAGTGGTGGATCCTTGAGTTGTTTTCATATTATCTTACGTATATTTGAAAAATTTCCCTAATTAAAAATTTTAAGATTTAAATACCTTTAATTCATTAGGAATTTTAGCATAAAATATGAAGAAGCAGTATAGCATTTTTTTTTCAAATGGTTGTCAAGTTGTTCCAACCTCTTACTGAATAAGTCATATCTTTCCTTTCTAATTTCAAAAGCCACTTTTTTTCATATAATAAATTTTTATATGCTCGCGTTTTTTTCTGGACTTCCATTTCTGTTTCACTTATCTGTGTTTTTATTCCAGTGAACAGTCAGCCATTGTTACGATAATTGTAGTCTTATGATATGTTGCAATTTACATAAGGGCAAATCTCTAGTATATGCTCTCCTTTTACTGTTTTATACGGCTTCACATCCAGCAACATTTTTTGTCTTTTACTGGTTATTTTCTTTCATGACTCATTTTGTTTATATTTCCTTACAATTTTTTCAAAAAATTGATCATATTTCACAATTCCTTGAAATCTTTACTTTTCCTTCTTTTTTTTTAGTAATTTGAAAATTGTCTATCCTAGTTTTATTCTACTAATGGTTATATTTAAATTCAAAAATAAATTTGATTCCTTAAGTTAGGCATGATTAGTTTTCATATCAGTGATGTCAGTAACTCCTTTTGAGACAACCACTTGTTACTAACCTATTCTGATAATGAAGAGAGGTATACAACACAATGGGAGAAAGCTGCTTGGAGTATGTCTGGTTACACGTTCCAGTCATGGGCCACCATGTAGTCAGGTTAGTGTGAGTTGGGGAGGGACTGCACAGGAGTTTAGGGTGAATTTCCCTTGGTGTCACAACGTAGCAAAGGTTACATACAAAATGTGGCACTGAGCTAGGGATAAAATCTAGGTCTCTATTTTTTCAACCAATCAGCTACTTTCCTTCAGAGCCATATTTCATGTATTTATATTGCCTCCTCTGAGCCCAACCTGATTCCCAGCATTGTGGAAAGAAATGTTAGAGTTCCAAGCCTACTTCTCCCTGTGTTACTCTGACCATGTATTATTATCTTTCTGAGCCTTGTTTGCCTCACCTATAAAGAGGAAAATCATACCTATTTGGTGGAGTTGCTGTTAGGATTAAATATAATTGCCAAGACAATGGGGTCAGGAAACAATAAAAGACTACACACATGTGTATACGTACATGTTCATGTGTATATATATGGATATATACATATACATGTGTGTATACATATACATGTATATGTGTACGTGTGAGATTAAGTTAAGCCTCCTGCCCATGAAGAAGCAATGAATTGCCACCCATGTTCCTAAAAGAACGCCAGGAAATCCTGGACCTGCTATATCAAAGGCATGAAGACTGCCATACAGATAATCACCATGTGAAAAATGATTCCTTATCCTCTTCTAATCTTATCCTATAAGCTGATGTTGAGGAGTCACAGGGAACCAACAAAGTTTGTTAATCAGCTGCACCTGTGTCTTGTTAAGTGGAAATTGTCAAAATCTTCACACAGATACTGCAGTCTGATAGAGATAATAAAGAAATGGCTTACAGATGGCACACTAGAAGATTCTTCTCCCTCACTGAAGGCTTGTGAGAAGACAGCCAAAAGAGGTAGACGGGGAATGGAGCAAAACATTCTCATCACGCAAAGTCTAGCATATCAAACAAGGGCATAAGCAACATGACAGAAGAAAAATAAGATCTTTCAGGGAACTCTTTCTTCTCCCTATAGCTCAGAATACATATCCACCAGCATACAGACAAAAAAATGCCTCTCTTTTCCTCAATCTGACAGCATTTCCTACAGACAGGTCTGTTCTCAATTTCATTCGTTCTTGCATTCAAGATAATCATTTCATTTAATAAACAGTTATAGCACTTCTAGTCTGCCTTGTCCTGGGATCATAGAAATGAATAAGACCCTTTGCTCTTAGAGGAACTAAATATGTAAACACACACAAAATACTGAGGTAACACCTGCAGCCAGCCTAGTGAGAGGAAGGCTGCATCTTTACTGATGAATAAGGACTGGCAAGGCAGGAGTGAAAGTGTGGAAGACCTTCTAGTCAGGGGGAGCAACAAGAACAAAGGTTGAGTGGTTTGTGGAATTAGAAGCTGTTTCCTGTGGCTAGAGCAAAGAATTCTGGAGTTGGGTGGGGTAAGAGATGACACTGTGGCGTCAAAAGCCACAGTGAACTGTGTGAGGTGCGTTAAGGAGTTTTACTGTTTACTGAGAGCAATATGAAGAGGCTATTGAAGCATTTTAAGTGTAGGTGTGAAAGGTTCAGACCTATGTTTTGGAAAGAGCACCCCAAAACTGATTTCCTGTTTTCCTCCCAGGGTGATGGAAAGGTCAAGGTGAACAAACAGAT
Organism: Equus przewalskii; assembly: GCF_037783145.1. NCBI lineage: Eukaryota > Metazoa > Chordata > Mammalia > Perissodactyla > Equidae > Equus > Equus przewalskii. The sequence goes on along the minus strand of NC_091832.1, from coordinate 9,472,258 downwards.
TGCCAACTGCCTGGATGGCTGCAACCCTAGGCCAACCTACGACGTGCTGAGAGTATATCTCTACATTTACCCACTCCATGTTTCCCTTGCCCAGAGGTGCTACCGAGTTAATAGGACAGGGAGGGCAACAGATGTATACACGTTTGATTTATTAAACGAGCTGCTCATCAGGCACAGGGGAGGAGGCCACAGGTTCTTGTCAGTGCCTCTGAAATTCTCAAACCAGAGTGTGTAAGTTTCCATCCTTATACAAAACCAAAACTCTCTCCTTTTTTTGTTCATCCAGTACCTCTCTTAAGGTGAACTTATTACCCCCAGGCGATCCCACAGTGTTACCCACTTCTGATCTCTATTAGGTTTGTACTCTACTCGCTTGTATTATCATTTTATTATAATATGGCAAATGATGTGAATTCCTAGGTTATCTTGTTTAATGTCGGCACAACCCTTTCCTTGATGAGATACCTAATGCCTATTTTCTTACAAACGTATTCAAATCATATATGGCAGACTGATTGCAAAATTTTTCACAATTCTTTCCACTCTGTGTCTACATTCTTTATACTATGATTTTGCTGCTCCTCCCATGAAAAGGTGAGTCTCTTGAATCTGGGCTGACGTTGTGATCGGCTTTGGCCAATGGGAATTGGTGGAAGTGACAGTGTACCAGTTCTGAGCCAAGACCTCAAGAAGCCTTGTGTAGTTGCATGTTCTTTCTTGAAATCCTACCACCAACATTTGATCAAATCCAGGATAGGCTGATAGAGGATAAGAGACCATACTGAAGAGAGCCCAGTTGTTCCAGCCAAAGCCATCCTAGACCAGGCTACAGCCAGCTGACTTGCAAACATATGAGAGAACCTAGTAAAACTTACAAGATTATCTACACGACCCAGAGCTGATCATCAATACAGAAGAACCACCCAGCTGGCCCATGGACTCATGAGCATTAACAAATGCTTATTCTTTTAAGCCACTGAATTTTGGGGTGCTTTGTAATTTAGCAATAGCAAATGATACACTATGTAATGCTCAGTTTTTGTATGCAAAAAAAAAAAAAAAAAACAGAAAAGAGAGCAAAAGAAAGAAAGGGAAAATTAAAAATAAGGGAAAGAAATCACTCATATGTAGAATCTAAAAAAGCTGAACTCATAGAAACCAGAGACTAGAATGATGGTTACCAGGGGCTGGGGGATGGGAAAAAAGGAGAGATGGTCAGAGTATGAACTTCCAGCTTTAAGATTAGTAAATTCTGGGGATCTCATGTAGAGCATGGTGATTATAGTGATACTATATTATATACTTGAAAGTTGCTGAAAGAGTAAATCTTAAATATTCTCACCACAAAAAAGCAATGGCAATTATATGACTTGATGGAGGTGTCAGCTAATGCTATGGTGGTAATCATTTTTCAATATATAAGTGTATCAAATCAACACCTTGTACATGTTAAACTTATACAACGTTATATGTCAATTATATCTCAATAAATCTAGAGCGTATTTTTTTTTTTTTTTTTGGTGAGGAAGATTGGCCCTGAGCTAACATCTGTTGCCAATCTTCTTCTTTTGTTTGAGGAAGATTATCCCTGAGTTAACATCAGTGCCAATCTTTCCCTATTTTGTATGTGGGACACTGCCACAGCATGGCTTGATGAACGGTGTGCAGGTCTGTGCCAGGATCTGAACCTGTGAATCCTGGGCTGCTGAAGTAGAGTGCATGAACTTAACCACTACACCACCAGGCTGGCCCCTTGAGAAAAATTTGAAAAGAAGAAAAAGTAAATAAAAGAAAAAGGGGGAAAAAAGTAATTTACCTCACATTGTAGTTCATAGCCATACTACATGTATTAAACTGACTTTTTTTTCCTTACTATCTTTGTAATGTTTTTGATACATCTATTCTTCCTTAAATATTAATTCCACTTATTTTTAAAATACTATTATTTAAACTTGGTCAACTAATAGATGTTTTGATAAATTTTTCTCTAGATTTTTACTCTCCAAATTCAGGTGGTGGGGAAAAGATCAGTTCCTGCCCTTAAGAAGTCTGCAGTTTGGCTAGGTTCACGGGAGGTCATGTGGATATGTTCTAAAGCAATGCCAATTTCTTTCTCTTGACTTATCTGTAAAATGAGACTATAGTATTAGGAGGCAGAAACCTGAGTTTGAATCTTGCATCCACCACTCACTGCCTGTAAACTTTAGTGTGTTTTATTTTACCTCAGTTTACCCATCCATAAAACCAGAATAATAATACTTTATCTCTAAAGGCTTAATCTTCAGCTAAATAGTTAACACAAATACTCTTTTGAGGGTTCTTTCAGCTCCAAGATAGAGGTTTCTACAATTCTATTTTCTTTTTTTTTTAAAGACTGGCACCTGAGCTAACATCTGTTGCCAATCTTCTTTTTTATTTTTTCCTTCTTCTTCCTCCCAAACCCCCCCAGTACATAGTTGTATATTCTAGTTGCAGGTCCTTCTGGTTGTGCTGTGTGGGACACCACCTCAGCATGGCCTGATGAGCAGTGCCATGTCCGTGCCCAGGATCCAAACCTACGAAACCCTAGGCTGCCAAAGTGGAATGAGTGAACTTAACCACTCGGCCACAGGGCCGGCCCCTATTGTTCTATTTTTATTAAGTACTTACAGGGAACTTCATCTGCAAAATCTCATGTAATAATCACAATAATTGTGAAGAAGGTCTTAATATTCCCATTTTACAGATGAGGAAACTGAAGTTCTCAGAAATTAAGTAACTTGCCCAAAGGCACAGTGCTAAGGCTGGTAGAATCAGGATCCAGAATCAGGTTTATTTGACTCAAAAGCTGGAGCTCTACACAATAAAACATAGTATGCCCCTCTTCTCAGTACTGGACAATCTAAGGCTAAACAAAGAAGTAGCAAACTCCTATTCTCCCATTTAGAATCATGTTGCAAATTAAAAGGCAATACTAGAAAGATCCATGCTTTCAATTTGTCTCTGAAGACAGACTTTTTTATAAAAAGCTCCTGATGGATAGCAAACTGTAGAGCAGTGATTCTAAGAGAGAGAGCGAGCAGCACTTGCTTAGAAGGGGCCTTTCCTGTTCCCAAAGCACCTGGGAATTATGGGACGACTGTTCTACAGCATAGCTTCATGGCACTGCTTTCCAGGGCAGAGACCAAGTCAATAACTGTTATCAGACAGGAGCTTGAAGTTGTTTGCCAGCAGGAGGAAGCCGTTATACTAAGCCAAGCAAACTCTCTCATCCAGTTCTCCTGAGGCCAATGACAGCGCTTGCGAGCTACTGATAAGATAGAGGTCTAGGTTCAGTCTCCAGCCAATACCAGGGCTAAACCATGTTCTGTTTCATGGTTGGGGTCAGGGCTAGAACCAGCACAAGAGTTCAGTCTGGAGGCATAGTTAAGATTCAGTCTATCTGAGAAAGCAATCAGTCAATTTAGAGAACAATCCAATAAACAAATCAAAAGATTTTATAATTGCAACATGAGTTAAATGTGTTTTGAAAAGTTGATGCAATATTATCCTAATTGTATTTGCAACATTGCCCTGCTATGTTTAGCTGACACATTTTTCATCATTCATGCAAAGCTCAGGTTGAGCTTCTACAAACTTCAAATTATTAGAATCCACATTTATGGAGCTTCACTTTATATCAGTTTTGGAAACCTGAGAATTGGAAGAGATCAATTTTAAATGGAAAAAGTGGGAGTATCTCGTGGATTGCAAACAGCAGATAAAATGTTTCTTTATTAAAGGCGGCTCTCTCCAATGAATTTCAGAGAACACTAAGATCTCCCCTTTGTTTAAAGACAATCACGGTTTTCTGAGTTGTTCACTAGGGCTTTACCTTGGGAATGAATTTTTCATGACTGATTGATTGAAAAGACAATGCCAACAGAGAATAATACAAGCGTAGGGACCTGTCTTACAAGGTAGAGTTAAATTACTCCAAGGGTTAGAATGACAAACCCAGGTGCTGCCTACAACTCGGAAGTAAATTGACAATTACAAATCTGTTGAAAAATGAGAAAAATCAATTAGGAAAAGGTTGACTTGTACTAAAAAGTAGTGTTTGCTTTATTGAACACCATTCAGTGGATTTTGGAAAGACACAGAGACAGCACTATGGGAAAATGCCTATCTTTGGGTGGGGAATGGGAAGAGGCAGAGGGCCAGGAAAGTTAAACTGGGAGAGAGGAGATCCGCCTTCTCTTCCTGGTTTATGTCACTGACTTGCTACTCGACCTTAGGAAGATTACTTCCCATCTCTGATCCTCTATTTTCCCATTTCTAAAATAGAGATAACTGAAGAGTTTGGACAAAGTAATACAATTAAGTCAAGTCAAGGGTGAAAAGGGAGACTCTAGATTCTATATATATTTGTATGATTAATTCCCGTATTCTTCAAGAAACATTTATTGAACTCTGATTATGTGCCTCAAACTATTTTATGTGCCAGGGATACGTAGATAAACAAGACATTCATAGTTGCTGCCTGCAGGTAGTTCACATTTTAGTGGGGGAGACAAACAACACACAAGTAAATAAATAAATGTATAATGCAGTATCAGGTAGTAATAAAAACTATGAAGAAAAATAAAATAACAAATGGTCAGGGGACAGAGTGGAAGATGATCTATGATCTGTCTGGCTTAAAATTATCATTATTCTACATATAACTTGCTGAACACCTACTAAGTTCCAGAGAAATAATTAGGTACTTTTACATTGCAAGTTATTTCTAATCCTTAAAAAAAACTTTTACAGGCAAATATTATTTTTCATTTTACATATTATGAAAAGTAATATGAAGAAAACTAAAAGATCAAGAAACTTTCTGATTGGTCACCCTTCAGAGATGGGATAAGCTATCTCACACAAAATTTGGTTCAGGTGTTGAGAATGATGATGTCATACATTCATGAAGAGGGTATGAAAGGTTTATAACTTACATAATGAGGATTTCTGGCAAGAGTAGACTCCCAAACTGGTCTGAAAATGGCTAGAGAGAGCAGGAAAGGAGGCTTGCTTGCAGTTTCATGTTGGTTAGGGACTAGGGCCAGGGTGAGGATTCTCACATGCACAAACCAGGGCTTGAGTGGTTTGAACCTCCTGCCAGTGCGAAAAGAGGGAGCATCGTGCTTTCTTATCAGCTTGCCTAGATGTAGGGCAGAAGGGAAAGGAAAGGTAGGTCTTAAAAGATGTTAGCAGTCAGATGTCAAAAATGGAATTAGAGGGGCCAGCCCGGTGGCACGGCGGTTAAATTCGCACGTTCTGCTTCAGCGGCCCAGGGTTCGCTGGTTCAGATCCCAGGCGTGGACCTACGCACTGCTTGTCAAACCATGCTGTGGTAGGAGTCCCACATATAAAGTAGAGCAAGATGGGCACAGATGTTAGCTCAGGGCCAGTCTTCCTCAGCAAAAAGAGGAGGATTGGCAGCAGATGTTAGCTCAAGGCTAATCTGCCTCAAAAGAAAAAAAAAAACATTCTTAAAAAAAATGGAATTAGAGTGTTTAATATACTTTCTAAAGATATAGCTTACATAGCAGAGACAGCATGAATGAAACTCAGGTCTGGTTTTGCCTAGCTCCAAAGTCCACGCTTTTCTATTTTACACTACGGTAACTAACTCAAATGGAAAGAACATTGGTATGGTACCATGCAAAAGGTACTATGGTAAGATGGTGAGTATCTGGACTGACCCTACTACATAAAACAACTTTAAATGCTCTTAAAACTTTGGGAGAACTAACAAAATATCAAGTAATTATGAGGCCAAAATTTAAGTGATTTCTAGATCCAACAGAGAGCATTTGCTGAATCTGATGAATCTGAGCTTGGCAAAATAGAGATTGGTTTTCAGGGCTGCCAAGGCAGTTGGAAATTAAAGAAACCATAGAAAAGTGCGACCAAAATTCTGTGTGCAATTTCCCTTCAAGTCATTTGCAAAATTCTAAGCTGTTCATATACAGGATGAAATACTAATAAACGAAGTAAAAAGCAGCATCAAGGAAATTAAACTGCTAAGTGGAGATTTCAACAGTCTCACAGTATTGCAGAAAAAGAGTTTGGAGCTCAGGGCCCAAGTTGGAAAACCTTGCAAGATACTGCATACTGTTTGGTATACCAGAAGGGCTATGCGCTTGCAGTAAGGGCAAGTCAAACACACTCCTGAATTTGTATACCTGAAATTCAGCCTTAACTGGATAAAGATGATCTTTCCAAAAGCTATCTGCTTGCCAGAAGAAAATTAAATCCTCTCAGGGGAAAATAATATCAATAAAAGCATCTACATCTTTCAAACACAATATCCAGATTTACCAGACATGTCAAGAAATAGGAGCAAATGAATGAGAAAAAAAGAAAGAAACCTGACCCACAGATTGTCCAAATATTTCAGGTATCAACAGGGACTTTATAATAATTATAACTAATATTTTTGAGAAAATAGAGAAAAGACAAAAATTTACCAGAGAATTGGAATATAAGGATGCAAGTGGAAGTAGAGAAATAAAGAAATTTAATAAGTGAAAATAAAGAGTTTCATAGATGAATTTTGATAATTCACTAGCCCCAGAAGAAGAAAGGAATAGAAAAATGAAAGATTTGTCAGCAGAAAATATTCACATCAAAGCACTGAAAGAATAAAGGACAGAAAATAGAAAAAGAGTATCAGACTCATATGAGTTAAAAGATCTAAATATATGTCACTTGTGTCCCAGAAGGAGATGATAGAAAATGGAACAGAAGCAATATCTGAAGAAATACTAGCCACGAATTTTCCAAAACTGAGAAAAGACATCAAGCCACAGATTCAAGAAGTTCTATGCACCCCAACAGGTTAAATACTAAGAAAGTCAGACCTAGGCACATCGTAGTAAAGCTGTTAGAAACTAAAGACAAGAAAAAAATCTTATAAGAAACTGGAAAAAAATTATATATACCTTTAAAGGGCCAACAATAAGATTCAAAGTTGATCTCTCAACAAAAACAGAAGCTGAAGATGACGGAAGGGCACCTTTCAAGAATTGAAAGAAAAAATAAAACTGCTAACTAACACTTCTATACCCAAAGATAACCCTTCAAAAATTAAGATAAACACATTTTCAAGAAGAAAGAAAATACATCATCATCAGATGTAGACTATAAAAAAGAATAAAGGGGCTCTTCATGCAAAAGAAAAATGATCCTAGAAGGAAGTGTGTCAATGTAGGATGAAGAGTGCCATAAAGGATAAATATTTGGATAAGTCTACATGTTAAGGGTTTAAAAATACATACGCACACTTATATGTATAAACATAATATATATATTATATATATGTGTGTATATATATGTATACATATATGTATATATATCTACATGAATATGTATACACATATACGCATACTTATGCACACACATATATTTACTTTATATATATATACTTAAAATACATGAAAAATAATAGCAAAAGGGGCTAAAAGGGGTAGAAAATGTATTTAAAATATTGTACAAACCTAACATTATCCAGAAAATTGGAAAGGTATTCATTTAAGCTATAATGTAATTTCTAGCATAACTACTACAAGAATAAAGAATGAATTAAGAAGCTAATAGAAAGGATACCAATTAATAATGAAAACATTTTTTTCAGAAAGTACAAACTTCTAGCTATAAGATAAATAAGTGCTGGGATGTAATGTAGAATATGGTGCCCATAGTTAACAATACCGTATTGTATATTTGAATGTTGCTAAGAGAGTATATCTTAAAAGTTCTTATTGTAAGGAAAAAATAAATTTTGTATCTATGCGTGGTGATGGGTGCTGACTAAACTTACTGTGGTGATCATTTCTCAGTATATACATATAGCAAATCATTGTATTGTACACCTCAAACTAACACAATGTTACATGTCAATTATATTTCAATTAAAATAAAAGGTAGGATAAATGTATAATCTGAACAGAAGCCCAAGATGATTGAGGAGTTGGTAAAAGAATATTTATATGCTCTTCAGTGAACTCAATCTTCAGCTACAGAAACAATTCCTACCAGGCTACTGAGAAAAGTTCTAGTAAGACTGGGAAGGCATTAAATAATCATAATCATAATAATTGAAACCATAACAATATTTGATTAACAAAAAAAACTAAAGCCAAGAAAGGAGAAATTAAAGAACAAAGAAGACACACAGAAAACAAGCACTAAGAAAGTAGACAACTGCAATATGTCAATAATTACATGACATATAAACAGATTAACTGCCCCAGTTAAAAAAAATAAGATTATCAGACTGGATTTTCAAAAATTATATGTTTCTTATATATGTGCATAATTGCATATATATGTACATCAAAAGACATGTACAAAAATGTCTAGGGCTACATATTCTTTTTGTGTGTGTGTGAGGAGGATTGGCCCTGAGCTAACATCTGTTGCTAATCTTCCTCTTTTTGCTGAGGAAGATTGTCACTGAGCTAACATCTGTGCCAATCTCCCCCTATCTTATGTGGGATGCTGCCACAGTGTGGCTTGATGAGCGGTGCTAGGTCTGTGCCAGGGATTCAAACCTGCAAACCCCAGGCTGCCAAAGTGGAACGCTCCAACTTAACCAATACATCATCGGGCCAGTAGGTCACCATATTCCTAATAGCTGAAAACTAGAAAAAATACCAATATCCTTTAAAAAAGAAGGAATAAGAAAAGTCTGGCATATACATACTATATTATACAGTAATGAAAATAAATGAATTACATGCAAAATATGCATGATTCTCACAAACATAATATTAAGCATAAGAAACCAGATAAGCAAGACACAAAAGAAAACCTGTTATGTGATTCTGTTTATATAAAGTTTAAGTGCTGGCAAAACTAACCTATAGTGTTTGAAGCCAGGATGGAAGAGGAACTGATTAGAGGGAGGAAAGAGTGGCTCAAGTAATGGCTATGTGTGTGTGTTCACTTGCACAAGTTCATTGAACTTTACACACAATTTGTACATTTTTCTGTACATATATTCAATAAAATACTTATTAAACAAGAAGTAAAACCATTTTTTTACTCAAGGAACAATAATAAAAGTACAACATTTTAAAACACGTAGGATGTAGCTGAAGTAGTGCTGAGGGGGAAATTTGTAGCCTTAAAATGCATATCTAGGGGGCCGGCTCCATGGCCGAGTGGTTAAGTTCGCCCGCTCCGCTGCAGCGGCCCAGGGTTTGGATCCTGGGCGTGGACATGGCACCGCTCGTCAGGCCACGTTGAGGCAGCGTCCCACATCCCACAACTAGAAGGACCTGCAACTAAGATGTACAACTATGTACTCGGCGGGGGCGGTTGGGAAATAAAGCAGAAAAAAAAAAAAAGATTGGCAACAGTTGTTAGACCAGGTGCCAGTCCTTAAAAAAAAAAAATGCATATCTAGGAATAGAATAAAGGTTAAAATCAAAGATCTAAGTCTATCTCATAAAGCCAGAAAAGTAAACACAAAGTAAAAAAGTACAACACAAGGTAAGCAGAATAAAGAACACATTAGACATGAGCAAAAATCAATGAAATAGAAAATTAAAGAATAGAAAAAAATTGAACAACGTTAAAGGTTTTTCTTTGAGAAGATTAATGAAATTAATAAAACCTTAGGGGACAATTTAACAAAAAGGGAGAAAATACACAAATTATGACTATCATGAATTTAAAAAGGGAAATCACTACAGATGTTAAAGATACAATAACATGACCTCGATAAAGCTGAAATTTAAAAAAAGATAAGATGATATTATTAAAACTTTAGTTAACAAATTTCAAAATTTAGATGAAATGGTTGAATTACTCAAAAGCACAATTTACTGAAATAAACAATTAGAAAATCTGAATAACCTTTGTATTTGTCAGGCTTCTGCTAAGCCCATGACATGCAACAAACAACCCCAAAGTTTCAGTGACCTACGACAACCTTGCTTATAAGCCTACAGATCGACTATAGCTCTGCTGAGGTTGGCTGAGAGTAGCTAGGGTTGGCTCCCAGTCTTCTGGGTAGTGTTTAGTCTGCCATGCATTTCCTTAGTCTGGGACTAGCAGCTATCTGAGGACAAGTTGTTCCATGGTAGACAACAGAAGAGACCAAAAAACCACTCAAGTATATTTAAAGCCTCTACTTGAGTCACATATTCTAACATTCCATTGTCTAAAGCAAGTCAAATGTCTATGCCCAGCATCACTGGGTCAGAGAAACATACTCTGCTTACTCTAAAAGGAGGCACTGCAAAAAGGCATGGTTTTTAATTCTACTATGGGAGGAGAAAAATTTGAGGAAAAAACCCAAGATCTACCAAAGTACTATATTTATTAAAGAAACTAAATCCATAATTAAAAACCTTCCTTTAAAGACACTCTAGATCCAACTAGCTTCACTAGCGAATTCACCCAATCATTTTAGGAAAACTCTTACACAAAGTCTTTGAGAGAATAGAAAAAGATAAAACTCCCTCCAAATTATTTTATGAAGCTAACATAACCTTGATACCAAAATCTGATAAAGACATTACAAGAAAGAAAGCTAATAGGCCAATCTCATTCATGAACATAGATGAAAAAGTCCTAAGCCAAATATTATCAATATCAAATCAAATTGGTTGTGGTATAACTGTATATTATATATCAATGAGAGAGAATGAGCAATTGTTAAACACAGTAATATGGATAACATGTTGTTGAATGAAAGAAGTCATGTTCAAAAGTGTAAATACAGTATGATTCCATTTATAGGCAGTTCTAGAATAAGCAAACTAATCTGAGTTGATAGAATATCTGTCACCTGTGGGAGGAGGCACCAGAGGGTCTTCTGGGTAATCAGCAATGTTTTACATTTTGGTCAGGGTAGTTGTTACGCTGGTGCATTTATTTGTTAAAATTCATTGAGCTATAAACTTGAAATTTGAGCTTTTCACTATATATATGTGAGTCTTCGATTAAAAAAGGTTCCAAAAAATTTCCCACTAATATTTATGACTCCCTGAGGACATTCTGAATACACAGTTGGTAATACATCTTCTAGCTCTAAAAATCTGTGATTCTACTGCCAACTTTTACTAGTTGATTAGAACCCTTACTACGTCTCCTTAACAACAGTAGATCAGCACTAAGAACAGCCCTACAAGCTTTAGATAATATAGAATACATCTAAAAATAGTTATAACAGCTTAAGTGAGAAAAATACTTGAAAGACCATAAATTATTTTGAACGGTTGGCAGTTTTCTTGAAAATCTCTGTAGTGAGAGGTAAACCAGTGCTTTAATTAGGACAATGGCATATTTTTATACTAGGGGCCAACAGAAAACTAAAGCTGAAATATTACAAAGCCAAGTTGGTAGACAAATATATGACATTTCAGCTTTGGAGGAAAGCTAAATCTAAATGTCAAATTATGTAACTGAATGTTTTACCCTCTACAGTTTCAAAGGAATAGAAATGCCAACATCAGAGTTCCTGAAATTTAGAGACATACAATTTATGACATAATAGAAAAATCACAGAATTGAGAGTGAAAATCTGCGTGCTAGTCCTGGCTATATCACTTATTAAAGTTGCATAATTTTGGAAAAATAATAAGATATCCAAGTTTTTGTTCCCTCATGTATAAAATTGGTGTTAGTAATATGTACCTCAGAGTATTCTAGGGAGACAACACATAGAGTACATCTAATTAACCAGATGATTTTTGAAGTACTTATCTTTCATTTGGTTTTTGACGATTCTTGTCTCAACAATCCAACTATTTGGAAATTCGAAAATCCATATGGAATCCTCCGGGCAAGTGAAACTACATGCTAGAGTTACATTCTAAGCATATACTTGTGAAACACATCATAGGAGATAAACTGAGGTCATTCTTCTTCCAGAAAAGAACAACTCTCCCCAAAGAAAGTATTTCCTCTAAATTTTTCCCTAGAGAAAAGTGAGGGACAAGATCAGACCAATTCAATGTCAGCTAAGTCTTTCCAAACTGATTCCCTCTGCCAACTGCAGCACACCTACAAGAGCTCCTCAATTTTCAGTTTAATTGTGTTTTCCCATATCTAAATATGATTCTGAATCTCATGTCACTAAGTCAATCTCTCCAATATCATGTTCCCCAGCTTTTCTAGACTAAGCTCTCTATTTCTGCCAGACCTGGCTCACCAACAGCCCCAAACATAGCCCCAAATGCTGCTTCTCCTCTGTCAGCCCGGTTCACTCCTACTCATGTTCTGAGACTCAGCTGAGGTGTCATTTCCTCCAAGAAGCTTTATATAACCCTCAAGCTCACATAGGTACCTCCTCTATGCTCTCTCAGCAACCTGTACGCCCTTTCACAGCAATCATCAGGCTATGTTGTTAAAGGCTTATTTACTGGTCTATATTCCTTCTCCCTCCAAATGGAAAATTCTTAAGGATAAAACTTCTTTTTATTCTTTCTATCCTGACATTCAGTAGGTTCTTGTTGTATGTTAGTGCTAAATAAGTGAATAAGTGAATTAGTGCCTAATTGAATCCATAAATAAATAAAATAATTAAAGGTACTGTGCTCACTCATTTCAGCCTCCATGCCTTTGTTCTCACCACTTAGGTCTTCCTGGATTGCTCCCTTCCAGTTACCCTATCCTTCATTCAACTTCCATCTTCTAACTACTAGAGTGTAAGCACTGAAGATACAACAAAAAATAAGATGTTCCCCCCGCCCCCCAAGGACCTTACAGTAGATTAGGGAAGACGTAGATGTAAATAACTGTGTACAATGCAGTGTGACCAGGATCCAGCAGAGTAAAGCAATGGGGCCTGTGGGATCACAGGAGAGGACCAATCCCAGCCTCGTATACCAGAGATATCTTTCTAAAGGAAGCTCTTCCTGACATAAGACTTTAAAGACAAGTAAGATTTCCAGGTAAAGGGTGAGGATCAGGGATGGTGTAAAACATTTTAGACAGAAAAACTTTGAATGCAAAAATAGAGATGTGAAGTACTATAGTGTAAGGAAGGAATGTAGAATCAAGCTTGGCAATAAGTTTAAGTGACCTGTCTAAGACCAGAGTCTGGTCAGTTAAAAGATGAGACTAGAGCCCAGGCTTCCTCTCAGCCCAGTACTACTGTCATTACTCCAGAAAATATTATTGTTGGATTGCACATGACTAGCTTCTATGAGTTTCCAATGGAAAAATACCCAAGCGTGGCACTTGGTCCTTTTGCTGGTGGGCCTCACCCCCCAGCGTTCTTTTCCCAGCAGTCGTGGCAGATCTCAAGATTCTAGCAGTTCACTTGATGGTGTGAAGGCTGTCATATAATAAGACATCTATAGTGTGCTTGAATTTTACGAAATGTTTAAGCCTCCATAGCAACTTGGAGTCCTAGTCGTGACTCAGTGAAGCAACATAAACAAAGCCCAAACATCACTCAAGGATGAATTTCTTTGACAACATATCTTTGTCCAAAGAATGACAACTCCAGGGGCTGCCCAGTGGCACAGAGGTTAATTTCGCACATTCTGCTTCAGTGGCTTGGGGTCTGCCGGTTTGGATGCCGGGTGTGGACCTACACACTGCTTGTCACGCCATGCTGTGGCAGGTGTCCCACACATAAAGTAGAGGAAGATGGGCACATATGTTAGCTCAGGGCCACTCATCCTCAGCAAAAAGAGGAGGATTGGCGGCAGATGTTAGCTCGGGGCTAATCTTTCCCAAAAACAAAACAAAAAACAACAAAAAAAAGAATGACAACTCCAAATCGCTGAAAGGAGCCAGAGCAATTGTCCATTCCTGAGATAAACAATTTGTCAACCAAGATGCTCAAAAATGTTTCAATTATCCCAATTTTGCCAAAGTATCTAAGAAAAAAAAACAGTCTACCTACCACAATACACAGTAGCTAATGCCAACTAAGTGTCAGGCATTCTGTGCTCATCAGCATTATTCGTAACAACTAGGTAAATGTCAACATCTCTTTCATACAGTTGAGAAAACAGAGAGACACCAAGCCACGTTTCTGAGGTCACAAATCCTGTAGAGATGGAGCCAGGATTCAAACTTGAGTCTGTCTGACTGTGAAGCCAGTCATATTGGTAACTCCGTGCAGTTAACCAAGTGCTCTCCATCTCTCCCTGCCTCACATTTAGTGACTATGAATGTGGGATCAAGGAGAAAGTCCCAGACAAAGAGTGAGGGGCCCTAGTTATTTAACCACTACTTTTCTGTGTGACCTCATTCTCACTGATAGGAATATGTCTAAATGATTTCTAAGGCCTCTACTAGTCTGACAGTCTGTGACTCTGCTAGATTTTTAAAATATTCTTATATAACAACTTCCCCATGAAAAGGTCATGGCCCTGGGAGTTGCCTGTAGTGGGCAGATAGGAGGATAAAACCCTCAGAGAAATTGAATTGAGTTCTCCGGGCTTATCAAAGTGGAAAAATAGGCACCTAGCTGCCAAAAAGTGAAGGAGTAAGTCCTTGGGAGATGAACTTAGTTAAGGCAGAGGCTCTTGTGCATCAACACTGTCAGCAGCAACCTCAGTCAATGTCAGTGCAGTGAAAACTCAAGAAAAATATATTGTTGCTTTGCTGAAGTTGATATTACCTTTCAACCAAGTGGTACGTTAGATTCCACATTAGATCTGGACTAAGGGTCAAAGGACCCAATATCTTACCCTAGGTATTCAGGCTGGTGAGCATTTTTAATGGATCCCTCCCTGCTTATGCACAAGGCCAAAAGGATTCCATAAAAATCCAAGGCAGCTCATCTCTTTAACTTAATTTCTCCAGACTGATTCCCAACCCCTGGCTTTTCTCATCTTTGTCTGATCCATAGTTTCTGTGCCATTGCCTCACATCTGAACAAGAGAAGTTTGCTTCATTCACTTAGTTTTAAAACATTTACTGAGTTCATACTATATGCCAGATACAAGTTCCCTGAAGTCAGTAATAGCTATACTGAAATCTGAAGGATGAGGAAGATTTATCAAAAAAGACTAAGAGCAAGAAGCTGGGGGTGGTGAGGGGACAGGAGGGGCCAGGAACAAACAGAAAAGTCTGGGCAAAGGACACAGGTTAAGGAAGGATTGATCAAGAAATTAAGAGTAGCTCAGTATGGCTAAGCTGTAGAGTATGCTGGGGAAGTTACAAGAGATGAAGCTGAAAAGGTAAGCACAGAACGATAACTATGGGATAGAAAATCTTGATTCTGCCCACTAGCAGATTCTGCCTACTAGCTATGTGACCAATCTCAGATTTTTTATCTGTAAGATGGAGATAACAACTCCTACTTATTACAACACTTGGTTTCCAGCATTTAGTAAGTGCTTAAACATTCATTGAATCTGAATCCTGGCATGGAAAGGAAGGAAGGGAACTGCAAAAGCATGGGGCAGTGGGATTGGACAGGTTCCCCAGGGACGAGAAAAAGTGGATTTTTGGAGTTTACCCAGGGTTCCTAGTCTGGCTTTCAAGGAGATGACAGGGTCAGGTTCAGTTCAAGTACCCAAGTCTTGTGCCTGTTATGGTTTCCTAAAATTCAGGGCACAGAATCATCTCAGCAGCTTCCTCTCTCCTCATGCTGTGAGTTCTGCACAGAGCCCTAAGAAAGTTGTCAGCCATGAGATTCTTTCCCCTCCAATGCAAACACACATGGCACAGGCATATGATTCCCATCTGGATCCACCCCCGACTTCCGGCCAAGAGACTGCTGTGTAGGCAGGACCGTCTGCCTTTGAATTTGCCAGCCTAACCTGGTACCCTGAGCCAGCCCTCTCCAAGCAGTAACACATAGACCTGGCAAAATTCACGCTTCCATAAATTCCTTTCAGGGGCCTATCTATCTCTATCTTTTCCTTGCCCTGTCAGAAGAGGTTGACCTGGGCCAGGGACATGTTTGCTCAGACCAGATAAATGGATATTTATTTCTGGAAGAGAACAGGCAGCCTTTCCTTTAATCCAAGGAACAGATGCTGGCCCAGGAGGAGAATGGGCTGAAAGTCCCACCCATCACTCTAAGGCCATTAGGGCCAAGAACTGTTATTCAAAGCAACAGACTCCCGCCTCCCCTCAGGTTCCCTGATGGCATCAGTGCCCAGCCACTGCAGAGTTATTACCATCATCATCTCTGTTGGATTCTATGCCCCAGTCGAATTGGCAGCGTTCCTTCTATTTGCAAACAGATTGCAAAATAAGAACCCCAGGAAGGATGCAGACTGGCCAAGCTCCAAGGACCTTCAGCAGCCATCATGCAAAATCAGGGTTGCATCCCACTCCCTGAACAGCAGCAGGTGCTGGCACCGCCTCTCAATGGCTCTGGATCACTCGGATGTCTGGCCTCTCCTCGCTCCCTCTTCCTTCCTGGTCTAAACAGCCTGGGAAAAGGGGGCTGGGAGTAGAACTTCCTGGGAAATTATAAGCCAGAATTCATCACTGGGGCCTCAAACTATTCACAAGTTTCCTGACATGGGGGATTTAGCTCCATGAAGACTAGGCTGGAACATAAGACCAATGGACACTTTGACTCATTTTCCTCCAAGGTTCTAAACTTTCTACTCTCTTCTGCCTTCATGTGTCATTCATGGTCCTCTACTATCTAGCCACTTGTGCATAGGTCCAGCCTTCTCTCTTGAACTGACCCTTCTTCTCCTGCCTATATCCCTTCATTCCGTCCCTTGATCACTTATCGTCAAGCACAAGCTGAGGATAAAACCATAACAACAATGGTCACTGCTACTGGCTAAGTATTTATTGTGTAACAGGCCTTGTGATGAATGCTTTACACATATTTTCTAGTTTAATCCTAAAAAATAAAACATCTCACATTTGAGGAAACTGAGGCTCAGAGATTGTAAGTATCTTTTCTAAGATCATAAAACTAAGTATGTGCAATGTTGAGATTGAAATATCATTATTGCTTGAAACAATGTTTTTGAACTAGCTCTTCCTATCCCCCTTTCACAGATGAGGGAAGAAGTCCAGAGGTTTAGTAACATGCCCACGGTCATACAGCTTGTGCCAGACTGGAACTTAAAATAAGACCTGTCTGATTCCAAAGCCCTTACTCTTAACCATTACAACTCATCTGCAAAATGGGGATTACATTAGCTACTACACTCCCACAGGGAAGAGAAAGAAACACATGTCTCATCTAACTCAATGACTCCAGTAAGATAGTGTCAACAAAAACACACTGTAAACAGTAAGGTAATGTTTGATGTTAGTTACAATTGATATTATTTACTTCATATGGTAAATATTTTATTCACTTACTTTAATAAGAGCGGTGAGAGGTAAATCCTTGCCTTGTTCCTGATCTTAGGGAGAAAACATCCAGTTTCTCACCAATAAGTATGATGCTAGATACAGGTTTTTTTGTAGATTTTCTTTATCAAGTTGAGGGAATTCCCCTGTACCCTTAGTCTTAGTTTGCTGAAAGGTGTTTTTTGTTTGTTTTTTAATCATAAATGGTGCTGAATTTTGTCAAATTTTCTTTTCTTTAGCCTATTGATGTGGTAGATTACATTAATTAATTTTCAAATATTGAACCACTTTTGCATACCTGGAATAAATCCCACTTGATTGTGGTATATAATTCTTTTTAAACATTATTGGATTCAGTTTGCGAATACTTTGTTGAGGCTTTTTGTATCTATGGTCATGATCAATATTGGTCTGTAGTTTTCCTTTCATGTCATACTTTTCTCTGATTTTGGTGACAATTTCCTTTTTGTCATATAATGCAGGTAAATATTGTTCTTCTAACCCTCTTCTAGCAATTTGTGCATTTTCCTAGAAATAAAGGTTTGGGAGTCAAGTTCTAGATCTAGTCTGTAATTGCAGATGTAGTAAAAAGAAAGTGCAGGGACTTTGGAGCCACACAAACCTGGGTTTGAACCCCAGTTCTGCCATTCTTCTGTGACTTGAGCCACTATTTCACTTCAGTAGACCATTGTTCCCTAATTGGCAAAATAAGAAATAATAATTTCTTCCTTGCAATGTTATACCGAGAATGCAAAAAACAAAACAAAAACAGAGGCTAGTATAGGGCATTAATACATAATGAGACAAGGACATCTTTGCGTCATTATTCTAAAAATCTAATTTGATAACAAAACCGGAGATGAGTTGGTATGCTTTTATAGCTGTTCCCTGAACAGGAGACCCAAAGGTTTCCATTAACAGCCTCAGCATCGCCATCCAGGGGCCAACATGATTTTTCTAAAACACAAATCTGACTATGTCTCATCCCTTCTGAAATCCCTTGAATGGCCTCCCATTCTCTTCAGGACAAATTCTAAGTTCTTGAACATGGCAGTTGGTACCCTAGTGATCATCCATCCCTCCTCTTCAGACTCATCTCTTCCATTCCTGTGCTCTAATTTAGCCATGGAAATGACAGCTAGCTCATTATGCTATTCTGCACACTCTGCTAAACTGCCTTCTTGGAACTCTGTGCCTGGCTAATTATGTTTTAACACTCACAACTCAACTTTGGTACCTTCCTCTTCACGGAAGCTTTTCTGACACCAAGTTGTAGTTAGAAACCCCACCTTGGTGCTTGTTTAACTGTGCTTGCCTCTCTCCCAATGTTAATGACCATCACTTAACTATCTGGATAAAATCTCTTTCTCCCACTCGATTGTGAGCTCCTTGAGGACAATGACTATGCCTTGCTCATTGGTGGTGCACAATAGGTACCAAGATAATGTCTGCTAACTTAAAAAGAAAGGTCCATAGATGGCTTTTGTATCAATATCCACTGTGAAGTATATGTTCACTAATCAAAATCCCTCAATTCATAGCATCATTTCTGTTAGGAGCTCTCAAATTATTCCTGGCTAAGGAACAATTAGACCCTCTGCTGATTTTGTCTCCAGAGGAAAAGCAGGCAGTTACTTCCTCATTGCAAGGTGAACACTCTTCTTTTCTTCCTCCCCCTTTCCCCCTTTTCTTTGTATAGCAAGCCAACCGAGGAGTAGTAATTATGAGAAAATCTACACTATAATTATTGCAGCACTTAACTTTGTATTGACATCTGTACAAGAAAGAACTCTAGGAAGTGATGAACAATGATATTTTTTCCTACCTTTCTTTCAAATGCACTTTTTTGCTTTAAAAAATATCATAACTTTTGACACATGTCTTAACAGTTTTCAAATATCTAGATTTTATATTTTGGGAGGAACTCTTGAAACATAAGAGGTACTAGATTGCCAGAGTTGGAAGGAAACTTAGAGACTATTAGTTTGATTCCTTTATTTTACATTAGCAAAACTGAGGTTCCCATAGGGGGATGTCACACAGAATTGGGGAAATAGTGGCAGCAAAGGGAAAATACATATAGGCTTCAGATCTTGGGTCACACAGCCTCTCTGAGGTTCAGTTTCTCCCTCTGTAAAGTGCTGTTAATAATGCCTGCCACATAGAACACTGAGGATTAAGGGAGTTCATATATAGAAAGCACTCAAATGACCTAACACACACTAGTTTTATTCTATAATGATAGTTATTTTTATTATAATTTACAGTAAATAAGCACTGGAATCTAAGGATCCTGTTCTTTCTGCTATACAATGCAGCCTTTTTAAGTAAACTTGACATTTCTACCAAATAGGATAGTAGCCAAATCCATACCAAATAGAAAGAGATACGTGAAAGAGAAAGAGAGAGAGAAAGGGGGTGGGGGAGAAGGAGGGAAAGAAAGAAGTAACACAGATTTCAGCTTAAAGAATTAAATCTGACACAAGTGCATTGTGTTATTTAATCTAAGATTCCATACAAGTGAACTCTCAGGGACTCTAGTCTGAGCTATTTAGCTAGAAAACCTGTGGGAATTTATCAGTTGAGGAATCCTTGACAGGGTGGCTGAAGAAGACAGGCAGGTGCATGGGAGAAATCCAGAGGTCACTTGGTTGTAGATGGTTATCAATGCCCAACTCTGCCTAAAATATAGGTAGATCAATGGGAAATAGGCAGAGGCCACAAAGAAAATGCATCCTGATCACACCCTGAACTGCCTTATTTTTATCCAATAGGCTGCAAGTGGCAGCTAGGATGAAGGCTACTTTAGTTCTGCCATTTGTCCAAAATGATTCTCTGTTGTTCCCCTCAAAGAAACTCACTTTCAATATCTGAAGAATATAGGTAATGCCTAATCAGTAGGGCTACTGTGAAAATTAAAATTAAAATAAGTAGTATATATAATGGTACTTTTCATATTATAAATCAACTTACAAATGTTAGACTTAACTATTACTAAAAATGTTTTTCAGGATTTTTTTTTTTCAATAGACTTTTCTCAGATGCCAGCACATCATGAAATTAGGACTTAGTATAATGATTATATTTATTATAACCTTATATGGCCACATATGTAAGTGTTGACAAATATGTATATTATCCTTATTGTACTTACTAATATTTTAGTAAGTTGCACTAAATTTACTAATTGCACAAACATTTATTGAGCACCTTCTATGAGCCAACACTGTTATAAGTGCTTTACAGATCCTAACTAATTTAATCCTCACAATGCTATAAAATAAGTACTGTTGTCCTCATTTTACAGAATAGGAAACTGAGGCCAGAGAGATTAAATAACCAAAAGATATTTTTATTAGAGCTAATACATGAACTCAAGCAGTCTGGCTTCAATCTCAACTCGTATAGTAAACTACACTTAACAAAGTTATTTCCTTTTGATTTCTGGTACTACACTGGCATCTATTTTAAGCTTTTCTGTAATTCAATCAATGACATGTAATGAGTTATGTACATATTATAGGAAATCTGACTATTTCTTAAAAAGAAATCAATTAATCACTTATGATGCCATTAAAGGAGATCATAAGAATATGATCAACATGTACCTTATTCTGTAGTTGATATTTTCATCACTGGCCTCAGAAAGTAATAGAAATTTATTCTTCTATTCTTATGGCACAACACTGAGCTAGGTTCAGAATTCCTCTCTCTGGTCCCCCTTACCCAGGTCAGTAAAAGCCTCTCCCCTACTCCTGCCCACAATTCATATGTTGGAATCCTAACCCTCAGTGTGATGAAACTAGAACATGGGGGCCTTTGGGGAGATGATGAGGTCATGAAAGCAGAGCCCTCATGAATAGGATTAGTGCCCTTCTAAAAGAAGCCTAAGAAAGCTCTCTTGCCCCATTCTGCCATCTGAGGTTACAGTGAGAAGATGGACATCTATAAGGAAGTAGGCTTTCACCAAACACCGAATCTCCTTGCACCTCGATATTGGAATTCCCAACCTTCAGAGCTGTGAGAAATAAATTCCTGTTATTTATAAGCCACTCAGTCTATGATATTTTGTTATAGCAGCCCAAATGGACTAAGAAAATTGGTACTGATAGTGGGGTGCTGCTGTAACAAATGCATAAAAATGTGGAAAAGCAGCTTTGGAGCTGGATAACGGCAGAGGCTAAAAGAGTTTTGAAATGTGTTCTAGAAAAAACCTCCATTGCTGTGAAGGGATGTTAAAGGTGATTCTGAAAGAGCACAGAAGGAAAGGGGGTAAGTTACAGAAAAAGGCTCTATCTTCTTAGAGAATAGCAAAGTGGTTGTGAACAGAATGTGATAGAAACATGGTTGGTAAAGGCCATTGGATGAGGCCTCAGATGGAAATGAGGAACATGTTACTGGAAACTGGAAGAAAGACAATCTTTGTTATAAAGTGGCAAAGAACCTGGCTGAATTGTGTTTGTGTTCCACTGCTTTGTGGAAGGTAGAACGTGCAAGCAATGAAATTGGTTTTTTGGCTGAGGAAATATCTAAGCAAAGTGTTAAAAGAGTGGTCTGATTCCTCCTGACCATTTATAGAAAAATGCAAGAAGAGAAATCACTTAAAAACAGAATTGTTAATCAAAAGGGAAACAGAACTTGAAAATTTGGAAAATTCTCAGCCTATCCATATTGAAAAGAATCAAAAAGTTTGTTCAGGAGAGGACACAAGAGTGTGGCCAAATTTGATAAGGAGATTAATACAGACCAGCCATCTAAACAGATACCAGATCAGCCATCTAAACAGATGCCAAAACAATGGAAGTATGACCCCAGAGGCATTTTGAAGACCACTGGGGCTGCCCCTTTCATCACCAGACCAGAGTACAAGGGCCTGCACCAGGGAAGAATGATTTCAAAAAAAAGGTTGCTGCTGCCCCTGCTTCACATGGCACCTCATGTCACAGATTCCATTTCCCACATTCTGCTGCTGCTCTCCCTGGCTGCCCTGGGTACAGCTCCAGTGGGCCCTAGTCAGCCAGTGAGCTGCAACTAGCAAACCACTGGGGGCTTTGGGGGTACTGATGGGGAGTGGCTACCTCTACCTAGATTTTGAAGGATGGAGCTGCTTGGAGAGGGTGGCAGCAGGGGCGAGGCTGCTGCAGATAGCTCCCACTAGGAAAGTGGCTAGTGAAGCGATGGGGAAGGGACTGCCTCCCAAACCCCAGACCAGTAGGGCCACCAGCATGTGATCCAAGCTCAGAAGAGCAGCAGGCATGCAACTCCATGCCCTGAGAGCTGCAGTTTGAGCTGCACCCAGCAAAGCCATGGAAGTGGGGCTACTCAAAGTCTTGGGGGCCCAGCTCTTGCCTGAGTGTGTCCAGAAGGCAGGAACTCTGCCCCAGTAGGCCTGGAGGGCAGAGCCTTGAGTCAAAGACTACTCTTAAGCCTTAAGGTTTTGGATTGCTGAGGACCTCTTACGTCTTTCTTACTCCCTATTTCTCCCTTTTGTAATGGGAATGTCCATCCTATACCTGTCCCACCACTGTATTTTAGAAGCACATAACAAGTGTGATTTCACAAGTTCACAGTTGGAGGGGAATTTGCCTCAGGAAGAATTGTACCTTGAGTCTTAATATATCTGATTTAGATGGTATTTAGATAAGATTTTGAATTTAAGACTTTTAAGTTTATGCTGGAACAAGTTAAGACTTTTGGGGATGTTAGGATGGAATGAATGTATTTCACATGTGAGAAGGACATAAATGGGGTGGAAGGCAGATTACTGTACACTGAATGTTATGTTTACCTTCCCCAGCCCCAAAAATTCATATGTTGAAATCCTAACCCTCATGGTGATGGAATTAGGAGGTGGGCTCTTTGGGACATGATGAGGTCATGAGGGCAGAGCCCTCATGAATGGGATTAGTGCCCTTATAAAAGATGCACAAGGAAGTTGACTTGCCCCCTTCTGCCATGTGAGGATAGAGTGAGCAGACAGCCATTTGTGAAGAAGTGGGCTTTCACCAAACACCAAATCTGCTGGCACCTTGATCTTGGACTTTCCAGTCTCCAGAGCTGTGACAAATAAATTTCTGTTATTTATAAGCTATTCAGTCTATGGTATTTTGTTATAGCAACCCGAATACACTAAGATACCTTTCATATGAATGTTTTATTAACATAGGAGTCTTTTAAAAAGCAAGGAAAGGATCTATTCAGTTACTGAGCAACACACATCCTACAGCTGCAGACTTTCTGGCTCCAAGAAGTCTAGGAAAATGCCTTTGCAATACCAAGGAGTTGTTGTTTCCAAGACACACACATGACATCATTTATGATAAAAGCTTAGGGATTGTTGGTCTACAAAGAACAGAAACCCACTCAAGCTTCCTTCCAGAAAGTAGGGTTTATTTAAGCAAGAATGTTAAAAATATCAGGCCCCAAGACATGGGCTTCATGGTTACTGGAACAGAGTCAGGTAGTTTCTGTCTCTTTCTTTCTTCACAGTCTCTCACTTCTGCTGTATGTTTGCTTCATTCCTCTCTCTCTTCAATAGGCTCTTCTACTTATCTACTTGCACGTGGACATCATAGCCTCTAAAGAACGGTAGCCTCTAAAAAACTTACTATGATTAACTTCATATGCTCCGCTTTGGTGGCCCAGGGTTCGCAGGTTCAGATCCCAGTCGCATACCTACGTGCCACTTACCAAGCCATGCTGTGGTGACATCCCACATATAAAACAGAGGAAGATTGGCACAGATGTTAGCTCGGGACAGTCTTCCTCAAACAAAAAGAGGAAGATCGGCAACATACATTAGCTCAGGGCCAATCTTCCTCACTAAGAAAAACAAAAACAAAAAGGTAGACTCAAGCCCAAATCAACCAGACTTTCTAGTTGCTTCTCACAGTCAATCAATGAATTATCTAATTTCCAGGAAGAGAAAATGTGACTGGTTCAGCTTGGATTGGATAACTAACTATTCCCAGTCTATTCTGAAGCTGAGATCACATGGTAAATAGAGTTGTCTCTTCCAGGCTGTGACAAATTCTTTTAAAGGGTGTGTGAGGATAGAGAAGAAATGATGGGCATCTCAAATACAGTATTGTTCAACTGAAAACTTAGTATTATGGCACTGTTTATTTCTTTTTTCAATTTGAATTGTCAAGAATATATTATCTCTGATCTCACAAAGACTAACTATCTTGTGGGAATGCTATATAATTTTCATCATCATAATCCTTTACTGTTTGTCTCATATTTCAGATAAGAAAGTGGAACCTAAGAAAGTTTAGATCTCTCACATGAGAGCAAAATGAACTCAGATCCTCTGCTCTGTCCACTACACATATTCACTCAATTGTGGCCAGATTCTTTTCAAATATCCTCCAAATCCACAATTTTTTGTATATAAACATTCAGTACCAGATAAGGCTGAGAAAAAAGAATTTCTCTGGAAAGAGATTCTCATTCACTTTTGAACTTGGCCATTTTGTAATGTATCCTCTTGTGACAAATGGAAATTTCCATATATGGCTAGTATCTCACTTTTCCAAAGGCTCATCAGGAAACCACTGTCTCTGCCAGTGGCCACTCTTGCCTAACAAACACCCTGGCTCTTAATAAGGAGATAAAGGTTAGTCTGCTTGATAAACTCCAAAATCATCTGATGAGGTGAAAGAACACAGTCTTTAGAGAGAAACAGACCTGAGTCAGAATTCTGGCTTCACCATATATAATCTGTTTGGCCTTTGCTTCCTCATTTGTAAAATAAGAGCAATGAATGATCCCAATCTAATAGAGTTAATATGAAGATTAGAAATACTGCAAGCAGAATGCCTGGAACAATAAATCATATAAATGCATTTAAGTTTCCCACACATATTCTGTGAGTGCCTACTAGTGCTAGTTTACTAACCTAAGAATGTGCTAGGCTCTCTGTGCGCATTGTTGTCATGCTTCAGAGATGCACACCTGTCTCAGTAGCCAGGCATTCTGGCTGCAGGAGATATAATGTTACTTTCATTCCTCCCAAGGACTCTCAAATAGATTAAGAAAATGAATTTAAGAAAGACTTCTCCAGTTCAATGACATATCATCTGTGCTTACATACTTGTGTGAGGATACATACACAACTAACATTACTTTTAATTTTATTATGCTTAAGTCATTGAAAGGGACAAAAATAGTGTAGCTAAACGATTACATTAGGCACAAAGATACATGTCAAATATTGTTACATGTGTTTGGGTGATTTAAAATGTAGATACATCAGATAGTCTTTAATGTCTGCAATAGTTGGTAAATTTCGCTACAACAAAGTAATCAGAGAATTCTGGAAAGAGGCAAAATGCAAGAGGATGCATACTCTCAGGATGTCGTAGCTGGAAAAGACCTTAGAAGATTATTTAGTCCTTTCATTTTAATAGCAGGTAAATCAAGTTCTAGGGAAAATAAATATACCCTAGATCACATGGCAAATATAGAAC
The DNA here is from genome assembly GCF_037783145.1 of Equus przewalskii. Lineage (NCBI taxonomy): Eukaryota > Metazoa > Chordata > Mammalia > Perissodactyla > Equidae > Equus > Equus przewalskii. The sequence goes on along the minus strand of NC_091832.1, from coordinate 9,446,531 downwards.
TAGCACTAGATTCCAAGTCTTCTTTCTCTTTGTCCAGTGTTCCCATGCCAGACAAAGGCCTGATGATAGAACAATTGCTTTTCCTTCTAACATTTATATTTTAAGCCTAATCCACCAGAATGCTTAGGGATGGGGCCGATTTAGATGGCGAGAACAGAATGAGAAAAGGCAGAGTCGAAGAAATGTATAAGATGCTTTCTGGGAACAATAAGTGACACAAAATGCTGAAGTTTAGTTTGGAGTAGGCAGGCGGCTGGGAAAATACAAAAGGACATTAACTCTATTGAGCAGTGTGTATTAGGCAAGTGATAGACACTTTACAGTTTTTCTGTAAAATCAGAGTGATGGCATCCAGGTTATACCTCTCAGAGTATGTATTCTTTGAGTATAAGGGAACATCCTATAGCTAGGTACATGAGAGTTGTTGAGTACAAACGTACTGACAGTCTGATATCAATCAACTCAATCTGATTACTATTGTAAATTGACTGGGAAGGCATGCTATCATGACTAGCTCAGGTGTAGGAGAAAAAACAAAAGGCTAGAAGGCAGGAAACAAGTTCTGGTCTAGGCTCAATTCTCTCTGTGATCTTTGACAAGTTACTTCGTTTGCAAAAATTAATTTAATTGCTATAAACCCTTTCCTACTGTTTATAGAAATGCTTACTATGTTGTTAAGAAGTTCTTATGTACATGTACCTCTTAAGGTAGTGAGGTACAAACTTTAATTTGCCTAAGAATCACCCGAGGGGCTTGTGAAAAAATGCAGACTCCCATATGTATCCCAAAAACAAAATATGCTGCTACAGTACATCAAGAGTGGGGCAGGAATCTGTACTAAACAAGCATGTTTGATAATTCTGATATTGATAATTCACAGACCATGTTTTAACAAGAACTACCTAATTCAGTGTATTCTCCCCTCTTTGCCTTGGCTACCAGGAAGCACAGTTCAGTTTTAAGCTTATACTTCCTTTCATTGCCTATCTCTGGTTATTTTATCCTTGTTTCAATGGTCCTATTATATTATTGTGGGGGATTTGTTGTTGGTATTGTTTTTTTCATTGCTTTTAATGTAAGTATCTTACATTCTTTCCAGCAGTGGTAGACATAATTAATAAAGAAATACAATTATATGGTCATTGACCTTTTCTGGAACATGAAGTTTGTATTGGATCACCCCATGTGACTAACAAATCCAATAATTTCATTATTCTATAATGCAAACAAATGCACTACCAAAATCAATATTAAATATTAAGAACCTATACATACCCTCTACTGTGTTAGTGAATAAAGTAGACTTATAAAGTTAAGTGCTATAAAAAAGTGGAGAAGGGCACAGAGAATGAGTGTGGTAAATAAGATTGGTGTATAAAAGATTTCTTTATTAACCACAGAGGTCTAATAAATCCTCACTGAAAGGCTGGTTTTTAGCAAAGATTTAAATGAGGGAATGGGGTTAGTCAAAGATTTATCTGAGAAAGAATATTCCAGACAGAGGGAACAGATAGAAGGATGCCTGGAACACTCAAGGAAGAGCAAGTGATCAATGTGGCAGGGACAGGGTGAGTGAGGGACAAAGTAATAAGAGATGAAGTCAGACAGGACAGGAAGCCAGATTAAGTAGTTTGTTCTAAATTATTTTAAGATACTTTTATTCCAAGTAATGTGGGAAGCTATTGGGGAGTTTTTAGCAAAGGCATGACATGATCTGAAATGTTTTGAAAGGACAGCCCTGGCTACTGTTTTAGCAATAGACTGCAGGGAGGCAAAAGTAGAAGAAAGACAAACTATGAGGCTGTTGCAGTGATCCAAGTGAGAGACGATAGTGGTTCAGACTAGCGTAGTATTGGTAGAAAAGCCAATTGGATTATCTAAAAGGTTAGATGTAGGAGATAAGATTTTAAGATATATAGGGCTGCTGTTTAGATCTTGCTTTAACTGATCAGAAAATGCTGTCTAAATTGTGGCCATGATCAATGAATCATATAACCCTCTCTTTAATCTGTTTACATAAAATAAACTTTGAAGGATAAGCAGAATTTGATTAAGGGAGAAAGATTCTGATCCTGTGGCAGTGCTTTAAGCCATTAGGGTGACCCTGCAACACACATGACTCTAATGACTACCACAGAATTTCTGGCCTCAAAGGAGGAAGAACAGGCTGTTAAGTTGTCTTATGTTTATTCATCTCCTTCTATGTGTCAGTCATTATTTTAAACACCTAAAAAAAAAAACCCAAAACACTTGTGTAGTACACATTATTATTATTATTCCACATACTATGAATAAGTAAATTGATAACTCAAGGGGTGCCAGCTGGTGGCATAGTGGTTAAGTTCGTACACCCCTTGTCGTTGGCCAGGAGTTTGAAGATTACATCCCAGGCATGGACCTACACACCTTTCATCAAGCCATGCTGTGGTGGCATCCCATATACAAAATAGAGGTGGATTAGCACAGATATTAGCTCAGGGACAATCTTCCTCAAGCAAAAAGAGGAAGATTGGTAACAGCTATTAGCTCAGGGCAAATCTTTCTTAGCAAAAAAAGAAATGTGTTCAAGGTTATATAGTGAGTAAGTTGGGAAGGTGAACTTTATTTTTTTCTTTTTGAGGAAGATTAGCCCCAAGTAACATCCACCGCCAAACCTCCTGTTTCTGCTTTGGAGATTGGCCCTGAGCTAACATCTGTGCCCATCTTCCTCTACTTTTTATGTGGGACGCCTGCCACAGCATGGCTTGATAAGCGGTGCTAGGTCTGTGCAGGGGATCCAAACCAGTGAACCCCTGCTGCCAAAGTGGAATGTGCAAACTTAACTGCTGCACCACCGTGCCAGCCCCAGGAAGTTGAAATTTAAACCAAGTAGCCAGGCTCCAAAACTCTTACTCATTAATCACTACACTACATCACATCTAAAGACTTCTCTAAGTCTCTATTTTTTCATAGGAAAGTTGGGATAATAACAGTATCTGCTTTATAAGATTGCTGTGAGCATAATAAGAATGATTATTTAGCCCTCAAATTAATGATAAATAGCTACCAGTATTATCAAATGATGTTATACTTGACAAAAAAAATATGACCATTATTTTTGCTAGGTCCTCAGATGGCTATTCCCACTGTACATATTGGTAAATTGAGGCTCAGTGATGCTTAAACGATTTGCCATGTCACAGAGTGAGGGGTATTATTTGATTTCCGATCTCATGTCTCTAAGGTCTCTTCTGTTTTCCTCAGTGCCTCTAATGGATGCAGAATCCAGACACATGCAAGGGCACTGAATGCAGCCTACAGTTCCCAGAAACACTACTGAAATGCCTTATCAAAACCCGTGGTCAATGGAACCCACATATAAGACTAAACAGCTTCCCCACATATCAGCAAAACCCAGTTCCAAAACATAATAGAAAAAAAAAATCTGATGCTCAATAGCTATAAAAATAGAAACTATCTCCAAATAAACTTGACAAAAAATGAAGAAGTTCCATAAATAAAGTTATCCAAACCCCACTAGTATGGACAAAAAAAGAGGAAAAACACCATATTCCTGAATTGAAAGGCTTAATATTGTAATATGTCAACTCCACTCACATTACTCTATAGATTGAACACAATTTTAATGAAAATGCCAAAGATATCTTTAGAATGTGAAAGAGTAATCCCAAAAATCATCTCCCAAAACATTAAAAAACCAGTCAAGAACACTGTTTTTTAATAAAGGGGGACTTACGTTCAAATAATAAAATATATTACAAACTTGCAGGTGTTAACATTCTAATGGTACAGAAATAGCTATAAAATGGAACAGTACAGAAAGTCCTGTAGAACTCATTCATTCATTTACTATCCAACAGAAATTCAAAGAATGTCTACTATGTACCAGGAACTATTCTCTGTAAATACAGAGAAATAGGAAGACAAAGTACCTATTCTCACAGAACTTACATTCTAACGATGCAAGATAATGAGAGACTTAACCAATATGATTAAAAAAATAAGCTTTCCATGGAGAAAAGATAGATTTTACAACAAATGATGTTGGATAACTGGCTAAGCATTGAGAAAGAAGTAAAGTTAGGTCGCTATGTCTAACTTTGCTAACCAAAATAAGGTAGGTTAAAGGTTAGACGTAGAAGAGGGAGGAGGAGAGGAAGACAAGCCAAGCCACTGAGCCCTTAAACAGAGTCTAACTGCATAATTACTTATATACTTTTGAAAAGAAAAGGTCTGTCTTTGTTTAACCACAAAGATACAAGTCCCCAAAAAAAGATTTATAGGTTTGACAATGTGCAAATCAAAACTTTTAAACTTTAAAAATACTATAAAGAAATCTTAAATGTAAATAATAAAATGGGAAAGTACATCCAATTTTATAAAACAGAAAAAGTTAATTTAATCAATATAAAAAACTTTCACTTAATAGAAAGAAAAGATATACCACAGATGAGGAGAAAATATTTGCAAAATACATATCAGATAAAGAACTGGTATGTTCAATGCACAAACAAATCTTAAAACCCAACAATAAGAAAACAAAAGACCCAACTAAACCATGGGCTAGAGATGTAAATAGACACCCAACCAAAGATACAGATGGCAAATAAGCATATGAAAAGATGCTCAACATCATATATCATTAGGGAATTGGAGATTAAAACAATTATAAGATAACACTACACACTTATTAGAATGGGCAAAATCCAAAACACTGACAACACCAAATGCTAGTAAAGATGTGGAGCAACCGGGAACTCTCATTCACTGACGATGAGAATGCAAAATGGTATGGCTACTTTCCAAGACAGTTTGGTGGTTTCTTACAAAACTAAAAGTATTCTTACCATACAACCCATCAATTATGAACCTTCATATTTATCCAAATGAGTTGAAAACTTAGATCCACACAAATACCTGTACACACATGTTTACAGAAGCTTTATTCCTAATTTCTGAAACTTGGAAGCAATCAAGATGTCCTTCAACAGGTGAACAGATTTTTTAAAAACCCTGGTAGTACAATGGAATATTATTCAACAATAAAAAGAAATGAGCTATAAAGTCATGAAAAACATGAAGAAAACTTAAATGTGCATCGCTATGTGAAAGAAGCCAATCTGAAAAGGCTACACACTGTATTATTCCAATTATACGACATTCTGAAAAAGGCAAAAATGTGCAGACAGTAAAAAGTCAGTGGTTGCTAAGGAGGTTTGAAGAAGGGAGGCAGAGAGAGATAAGTAGGTAGTGAAACAATTATTTTGTATGAAACTGTGATGGTAGATATTGTCTTTATACATTTGTCAAAATCCATAGAATGTACAACACAAATAGTGAACTCTAATTAAATTATAGACTTTAATTAATAGTAATTTTATCAATATTGACTCATCAATTGTAATAAACATATCACACTAATGTAAGATGTTATACAAATAGAGGAAATTGGGGGGAGTGGCAAGGGGATATATGTTAACTCTGTACTATTTGCTCAATTTTGTTTTGTAAACCCAGAAATGATAAAAAAAAAGTTTATAATTTTTTTTTTAAAAGAGCTCTCACAACCAAGAAATATCATTATTATGAGAGAGAGAGAGAAAAAAAAAGAACAGGAACAGGAGAGTTGCAAAAGAAAAAAAAAATCAAAACGAAATGAAACTATAAATTGCCACTAGTCTTGCTGAAAAAGTATAACAACCAGTACAGAAAGTTAAATCATTAAGAAAACAATATTATTTAGTTTTGAAAGCAATCCTCTGATTGTATAAAGGCTGGCACATTTATACACTGCTAGAGGGAGTATAAAATGGCAGAACTTGGCGGGCATTTTATTAATATGGCTTAAAAGCGTTTTAAATATACATAACCTCAATTCTTTATCTGGGAATTTGGTCTAATGAAATAATCACGGTGAACACAAACTGTTTATTACAGCACTGTTCATTGTAGAACTTAATTGTCCAACACTAAGGGATTGATAAAATAAATTATGATGCATGCAAACAATGATCTCCTGAGATTCCTTTAAAAGAAACTTATACAAAAATATTTAACGAGTGGAAAATATTTAGGATGTATTGCCAAGTGGAAGATAAAGTGGGTTTACAAAATAGTTTCATATTATCTAATTTTAAGGAAAAAAATATAAGTACACAATTTTACTTTTTTGTCTCTGTATATCTCAGTAGCTTGCTAGCTAGCTATGGAGACAAACAAAAAAGTAAAACTATGCCAACATACTAACAGTGGTTCTTTTTATTGGGTTATGAGCAGTTTTTGTTTTCTTCACTTTGGTTATCTATATTTTTTACAATTTCTACAAGGAATATGCATTGCATTTATAATATGAAAAAGTGTAACGTAATGGTTAAGAGAAAAGATTCTGGAGTCATACTGGCTATACCTTGAGCTAGTTACTTTGCCTTTCTAAGCCTCAGTGTGTACCCCTGTAGAAGGAGAATATTAGTTATTTTGAGGAATAAGTGTGATAATGACTTATCCATGATAATGTTAAGTATTTAACATAGTGCTTGTGCCACAATGTGATCAATAAATATTAATAATATATCATCATCATCATAAAGAGAGCTGAGAATTAAGGGAAAAGACAAAAGCCCATTTACCTCTACTGAGACATTATATCCAGGACTGAGAGGAGATGGGAAATGGGCTTAGCGACCCCACAATTATACAGTAAAATAGCTAGCCTGCCTGGGCTTCTGAAGCTATAAACATAAATGTCTCATTGCGAATTAAGAAAACAGTCTTCGCACAAATCCAAGCGGACACGAGAGAGCAGGCAGGCGTCTGTGTGTTGCTTCAGTTACACAGTGATAATTAAGAGCTGACATTTGAAACACCCACTTCAAAAATCTAACATCCTTAATATAGGGTAATATAACACTGAACTTTGTAAAGATGTTAGCTTCAGCTAATATTATAATTACTGTATATGTCTTGCTCTCATGAGATTTTTGTGTAGATTTAATTCTATTTCACTTTCTAGATCTTTATTCAAGTAATTTTTAAAACCACATCACCAGAAATAGTCAATTAGTTAATAGTTTAAACTATAACAACATATATTCTTGCACTTCCAGATGCGCAATTGCTCAATGCCATTGGGCAAATGCAAGAAAACAGATTAGCCAACAAAATGAAAAATAGAGCTGGGGGGCTGGTCCTGTGGCCTAGTGGTTCAGTTCTGCGTGCTCCACTTCATAAGCCCGGGTTCGGGCCTATCAACAGGTCAAAAGATAAATAAATTGTTTATGTCTATATAATGGGGGATATACATAAAATATATAAAAGGAAATAAAATATTGACGCCTGCAATATCGATGAATCTCAACATAGTTATGCTGAGTAAAAGAAGCCAGATAAAGAAGAGTCATACAGTGTAATTCCTTTTACACGAAACTCCAGAAAACAAAAACTAATTTAAAGTGAGTTAAAGAAGATTAGTAGATGCCTGGGGAGGAGATGGTTTCATGATTGTACACACATGTCAAAACATCAAAATCTATACTTTAAATATTTGTGATTTATTTTAGGTCAATTACACCTCAATATAGTTGTTTTTAAAAGTGAAAAAGGAAAATGTAAAGAATACAACATGGAGGCCAGCCCGGTGGCACAGCCGTTAAGTGTGCACGTTCTGCTTTGGCGGCTCGGGTTTGCCGGTTTGGATCCTGGGTGTGGACATGGCACCGCATGACAAGCCATGCTGTGGCAGGCATCCCACATATAAAGTAGAGGAAGATGGGCACAGATGTTAGCTCAGGGCCAGTCTTCCTCAGCAAAAAGAGGAGGATTGGCGGCAGATGTTAGCTCAGGGCTAATCTTCCTCAAAAAAATAAAAAAGAATACAACATGGTGCCTGTCACATAGCAAGCACTAATAAATGTTAGTTACTATTATTATTAAAGTACAATGAGATTAAAAAAACTTCATATACTACACGATTAAGCTAGCATCAGATTTCATGCTTAGGAAAATAAATAAATTTGGGTATATGTAAAATATAGAAGACAAAAGCCTAAGCAACAAAAACAGATAGTTGTAAGGTTCAACATCAGCAAATGAGAGGAATTTGAGTTTTAGACCCAAGTAGAAAGACAAAGAAACTACAGAGATGGTGGTAAATACAGGTAAGGATGATTATCTACAGTTAAGAAGCTAATAAAAATTCCCTTGAGGTGGGGGATTGAAGAATATTTTAAGACAAGAAGCTGTTTGGTTTTCATTTTTTGTGATGTAATTCCTTTCTCCAACACCTCGAACTTCAACTAACTCTAATACACTTAAATACTTAGGAGAATTGTGGTGTTGGTTTCATGTAATGTGTATGAATGTGTATCAGTTAAAAATAGGTATAGCTGTGAGAAACAGAAAAATAATTACAATGTCTTAAATACAATAAAAGTTTATTTTTGTCTCATATAAAAGAAACCTGGAATTAGGTACTCCAGAAATAGTATGGTGACTCTACCATTATCAGAACATAGTCTTTTTCTCAACCCACTAACTGGGAAAAAATATTTGCAAGTCATATATCTGACAAAGGCTTAATATCCATAATATATAAAGAACTCTCATGACTCAACAACAAAACATCAAACAATCAAAACAATCAAAACAACAAACACCAATCAAAAAATGGGCTGGAGACATGAACAGACATTTCTCCAAAGAAGATATACGGATGGCCAATAGGCACATGAAAAGACGCTCATCATCGCTGATCATCAGGGAAATGCAAATCAAAACTACACTAAGATATCACCTTACACCCGTTAGAATGACAAAAATATCTAAAACTAATAGTAACAAATGTTGGAGAGGTTGTGGAGAAAAAGGAACCCTCATACACTGCTGGTGGGAATGCAAACCTGGTGCAGCCACTATGGAAAACAGTATGGAGATTCCTCAAAAAATTAAAAATAGAACTACCATACGATCCAGCCAACCCACTACTGGGTATTTATCCAAAGAGCTTGAAGTCAGCAATTCCAAAAGTCCCATGCACCCCAATGTTCACTGCAGCATTATTTACAATAGCCAAGACATGAAAGCAACCTAAGTGCCCATCAACAGACGAATGGATAAAGAAGATGTGGTATATATATACAATGGAATACTACTCAGCTGCAAAACAGAACAAAATCATTCCATTTGCAATAACATGGATGGACCTTGAGGGAATTATGTTAAGTGAAACAAGCCAGCTAGAGAAGGATAATCTGTGTATGACTCCACTCATATGAGGAATTTAAAAATGTGGACTAAGAACAGTTTAGTGGCTACCAGGGGAAAGGTGGAGTGGGGGGTGGGCACAAAGGGTGAAGTGGTGCACCTACAACACGAATGACAAACATTAATGTACAACTGAAATTTCACAAGATTGTAACCTATCATTAACTCAATTAAAAAAAAAAAGAACATAGTCTTTTTCTATTTTGCTATCACCTTTAGCATGCTACCTCATGGTTCAAGATGGCTGCTCAAACTCCAGCCAATAGGTTCATATTCTAGCCTTCAGGAAAGAGAAAGATAAAACATAGTATGATTCCTCCTTTAAAAATACTTCCTTCCCAAAAGATGCATACTCTGCTTACATTTCTCTGGCTATAAGAGAATATGGAGAATGCCCTTTGTTTCTGGTTTTTCCAGGGCGTGATGTACACAAATAAAATCAGGGGTTTTACTACTAAGGAAGAAGAGGAGGAGAATGCGTAGTAAAGTAGGCAACCTGCAATCTCTGCCCTGGTGGGTAAGGAGGGGAAAAAATTCACATCTGATTCAATGCAGTGTGAAACAGAGGCAGTATACATAAGTAAGAACCCAGAAGCAGAGGTGACCATGAAAATGTGGCATCTTATCAAAGAAAATTGCACAGAAATCTTGTGAATTTCTTAGACTTCCACAGGGTGTGGAACAGGGATCTAAATTACCCTTAGCTAGGTCTCAATATGCTAAGAAATACCCCTCACACCCTCCCCAATACATACCTATCATCTGGATTATAAAGAAGTTTTAGGGAGGAGAGTGGCTCAGAGCAAACAACTTCTACCCTAGGATGATAGCATAACTTTACTCACTAGTGCTGTCTCTGAGGTCACCTCCACTTTGAATCTGTTAGGACCTGCAGAACCTACTTGATCCCTCCTGTCTTCCACCACATCCCAAGACCAGATTTACTTCCATAAATTGGGGATTAATGCTAGATCCCCAGCCCCTAGCACAGCTTCTGGTACATAGTAAGTGCTCAATAAATATTTTTTGACTAACTTAAACCGAAAAAAATATCTATTCATCTATCAAGATGTTAAACTTAGTAATCAGGGAACTATAAATGGAAACAACTGAGATGCCCTTTCCACCCATGAAACTGATGAAAATTAAAAAGCATGACAGTGTTAAGGGCTGGTAAAAATGTAGGGAAAATGGTACACTCATATACTGTTGGTGAGAATGTAAACTAATAATCTAGTTTGGAAACAATATGGCGGCTTCTGCTAAATAAATAACATGCATAAACTATGACCCAACAATCCCACTTCTAGGTATATGACTTGGAGAAATGTTCACAAATAAACAAATATTAATACATACAAATGCCTAATGCAGCATTATTTGCAATGCTGAAAACTTAGAAACTCCCTTAATGTCCATCAATAGGTGAATGGGTTTAAAATGTGGTATATTCATACGATGGGATAATAGCAAAGCGGTTGAGATTTCTATTGCTCACTGTATCCAGTTCTCTTTTCCTTCTGGACATACTTCTACACCTCCTGTGCTTTTAGGTGGGTCATGTGATTATTTCTGGCCAATAGCTTATAAATGGAAATAATACTTCTGCATTGAAGCATTTAATTACTTGCATGAAACCCTACAGCCTTCTTTCCTCCTGCTGTGGTAACTGAGGAGGACTTGATTTTCAGAAGGTGTGCTGCCAAGATGGTGAAAGCTCCTTCGACCTGGGCCCTGAGTGAATTTCTAGAGCAGAGCATGCCACTCACCCATGCTGGTTGCACAGCAGGAATGAGAAATGAACATTTGTTTGTCTTAGATAACTGAGATTTTTGGGACTTAGGCCTATCTTGACTAATACAAATAATTAAGAGGAACAGATTATAGCATAGCTAGTTTTAGTCTCCAAAACTACACAGTTCTCAAAAATTTAATATTGAGATAAAAAGGCAAATTTCTGAGTAATTTGTACAGGATGATTTTTTTGTAAATCCAAAACCACACACACCTAGAAAAAATACTAGATGATTTTATATGGATGAAAATGAATGATGTAAAACAATATGAAAAAAGACAAGAAGGCAATATATCACCTTTAATGAGTGAGGATGAGAAATGAGACTTGCTTTTTTGAATAACAGGAATTTCAGCTATATCTATGTAGTAGGTTGAATGGTGTTCCCCCAGGATTTATGTCTACATCTAAATCTCTGGAACCCATGAATGTTACCTTATTTGGAAAAAGGGTCTTTGCAGATGTAATTAAATTAATAATCTTGAGATGAAATCATTTGGATTACCCACCGGACCCTATACCTAACAAGCATTCTTATAAGAAACAGAAGACAAGACTCACAGAGAAGAGGAAAAGGTGATGTGAAGACAAAGACAGACTGGAGCGATGCAGTCACTAGCCAAAGATGCCAAGGGGTGCCTGGAGATGCCAGAAGCAGGAAGAGACAGGAGGATTCTCCCCCGGAGCCTCCAGAGCGAGTGAGGCCCTTGATCTCACCTTAATTTTAGACTTCTGACCTCCTGAACTACGAAAGAATAAATATTTGCTGTTTTATGCCATCCAGTTTGTGGTAATTTGTTGCAGGAGCCTGAGAAAACAAATACAATCCACAATGCCCCCTTCCTTAAGGGAAAAAAAAAACTGGAAGCAAATATGACAAGATATTAATGGCTGTTAAATTCTGGGTGGGAGACAAGGATGTTCGTAAAGTTGTTCTTTATATTTTCCTACACATTTTAAATTTCTCACATTAAAGTTTTTTAAATGACTTATACTGGGGTTATATTATTAAATGAATTTTAGTTTGTTGTATATCTCTCGCTATCCAATTAACCGTTTTGTAAATGCTTAAAACCCTGAGGGGAAAAAAAACATTTTGGGTTGTTCAGTAAACACACTCATTATAGACAGTCCACCATCACAACGATTTTCAAGGCCCTTGACAATTGACCTCCATCTCATTTCATAGCCCTTTTTTTGTGTGTGAGGAAGATTGGCCCTGAGCTAACGTCTGTTGCCAATCTTCTTTTTGCTTGAGGCAGATGGTCCTTGAGCTAACATCCGTGCCAATCTTCCTCTACTTTGTATGTGGGACACTGCCACTCCCGTATACAAGCTTGGCTTGATAAGTGGTGTGTAGGCCATGCCCAGGATCCAAACCTGTGAACCCCAAACCACCGAAGCGGAGCACACAAATTTAACCACTATGCCACCGGGCCCGCCCCACACAGTCTTAATTCCTGTATCATCTAACTTCCTGACACATAACCCATGTTCTAGCTTAACTATAGTTTGCCAGACAGGAAATTTTTAAGTGTTCATGTCTTTGTTCCTGTTGTTTCCTTCACTTAGAATGGCCCATAAAGCCTGGGAACTACTTCTTCTTCTAGATCCAGTTCAAATGACATCTGTCAATGAAGTCTTCCCTAATTCCTCAGAATTAATTAGTTCCTGCTTTGTGTCCTATTTGCATTTAGTCTATAATAAGTTCTCATATTTGTGACTTCATTTTAATTGATTTTTCTCTGTCTGTCTTTGCCTATAAACTATATACTTAGTCAAAACTACAATAAAATATATACATTTTATATCCCCAACAACCAACACAGTGCCTAACACAAATCAGGAATCCAGTGAATGCCAACTAGATAAATGAGTGAATGAATGATTTTATTTCATAATTCAGTGCTTCTTATCCTGAATTTCTGTATGTTTAACATCATAAGCTATTGTTAATTTAAGGGAGAGACCTGCAGGAAAACAGATTAACTGAAATAGACCCAAATAGTAATTTCTCTCTAACAGCATTAGAGACTGCCTTCTTACTTTCTCCATTATGACCAAAAGAAAAAGAGAAACTAACTGCAGAGTTACTTTAACAACAGAAAACTCATCTCATCTCTTGGCTCTGAGGCCATATGATCCCATACCCACTGCCCAGCAACCAGTACTCTAATGGCATCCCAAGTGACTCTCCGACAGGGCTTGGCGCTCTTTCCAACAGCCTGACCCAGAACTTGTATTCTGACAAACCCGAGCCACTTTTGTTTACTTCATTAGAGGGAAAGATAGAAAGAGAATATACTAACCATTCCTTTCCTCTCCGCACCAACACTGCCTGGAGGACTTCCCAAATGTCCATATTTAGAGGGTACTAGAAAGTGCTGACTTTGTCTCCTTAAAATAACGTGAATCCTAGAAAAGCAGGCATATTGGAGTGACCTTCGGCAGCACAGAACCAAGGGAAAATCACACCATCTGACCACATCCCTCCATCCTTACACCCACCAACACGTTTACTGCTGAAATCCTTAATGTTTAACTCCAATTAGCTTCTCCTCCACTCAGAAGCCTTCAGTGACTACTGTCACTTATTCATTTCTGAACCCTACTAAAGTTAGTCTCAATCTGTATATATATCCAGTGCCTATCACACTGAGTGGCATATAGTGGGAATCTCAATGAACATTTATTGAATGAATAAATTAATTAATGAACAGCCATACAGTCCTTATGTAAGGAGTACAAGGAGGAGGAAGAGGGGATATTGTCAAGTTAAATCCTATGTACAAATATTCTCAGGGAATTTATCCATAACTTTTCTCTTGCTATATCAACATTTTTTCATTTTCACTTTTATCTTTTTATTGAAGATAACTTGCATACAGTAATGTACAAAAATCTTAAGTGCATAGTTCATGAAATTCTTACCTATGTCTGCTTCCTAGGAAAAGATACAAGAATCTTATGATTATTTAATCTCATTTACTCCCTTCTACCTTTTGCACTATAATTGTCAAATATATTATTTCTGTTATAACACCCAGATGACATTATTGCTATTATTTTAAACAAATATCATTTTATTCATTTATTTATCCTTTTCTATTGCTTTTCATTCCTTCTTGCAATTGTGAGAATTTTTGAGAATTTATGAAGGACCTTTATTCACTGATTCAAGAAACTCAGTACATTTTAAGCAAGATAAATACAAAGAAAATCACACTTAGGCATTTCATAGTCAAACTGCAGAAAACCATCTTGGATCATTTTTCTTCACCCTGAAGAACTTCCTTTAGTACTTTTTGTGGTGCAGGTCAGCAAGAAGTGAATTTTCTCAGATTTTGTTTGCCTCCATTTTTGAAGGATATTTTCACTACTTGTATAATGCTTGCTGCTTTTTTATTCCTTTCAGCACATTAAAAATGTTGATCTATTGTCTTCTGAATTTCACCATCTCTATTGAAAGTTCATATCTATTGTGCCTTTGAAGAATACTGATTTTTTATCTATAACTGTGTTTAAGATTTTCTCTGTCTTGGTTTTCAACGTTCTTAGGGTAGATTTGAAAAGGCAGTCTAAAGTATAGAGGAGAGACACCTTTGGGAATTATTAGCATATAGGTGAAAAGTGGAAGTCATAAGGGGTGAATGAGATTATTTAGGGACAGTATGAAGAGAAGGAAAGGGAAGGGGAAAAAAAGAAGAGATGGAAAGGAAAGAGAAATATTTAGGAGGCAATCTATTGAAATAATTCATTTAAATTAAATTGAAACTTGATTCAGGGTAGACAGTCATTAATAAACACTGGTTAAAATTGAATTTTAATTTCTCAGCCACTGGTGGGGGAAGGTGGGGGGTGTGGATCGGGGAGCATGTCAAGGCAATCTCCTGGCAGAGGAGGTAGTGAGTGTGCTCAGGGCAGTGTTGCCCAACAGCTAAGGAAAAGGGGACACTTCTGTTTTTGAAAAAGAAGCCAAATATTCCCTAGCGATAGCTCAAAGTCTCTCGACAAACTGTCCCCACTGAAAGGAAACGAGCAAAAGCAAACCTAAGGGGAAAGGGAACCTGTAGTCCCCTGATCCTCAGAGGCCCTGCCTTCCAAGAGGAGCCTGAGAACTGTTGGGCAGAAAATGACTAAAAATAAGGAAGGGAATATTCTCTTCCTCTTTATGATTTTGGTTTCCGTTTGAAGTTTCAATTTCACTTGAGCAGCTGCAGTCCTCTATCGCAGAACACCTAAAGTGGTTGAAGCAAGTATTACTGGGAGGAAAGGAGGCTATGGACTGGGAGTGAGGAGACACAGGCTCCAGTTCCAACTGTGCCACTGACCTACTGGGTAATTTTAAGCAAGTCTCTTCTTTCTGGGCCTCAGTTTCCCCATGTGTAAGCCAAGAATTAGACTGAGCTAACATACCATAAACTGTTTATCATTGGATCTTGATTTTTTTGCTCTTGTTCTCTCTTTCCCTCAGAGATATCATTTTCATGACTTTGATATCACGTTTATCCTAATAACTTCCAAATCATGCTGTCCTCTCATTAGCAGTCAGAGTAGTAGCTCTAACAATCCACTAGTCATTTCTACCTGGTCATTTTGCCACATCTCACACTCAATACGACAAAAACTTCATTATTCTAACTTTCAAATCCCTTCTTCATTCAATGTGCTTACCTATCTAATTTTACTTTCAACTAATCCCCAATACCTTCTACTTCATGGAAAGTGAGTGGCTATTCACTCGATCCCACTCACTCCTGTTACCTTCCTCACTATTCCAAGGACTTTTACTCTATGTATGTCATGTCTCCCTACATGCAGTGCCCCCTCCCCTTGGACCATCTTAGTGGAGGGATCTCAATTTCCCATCATACATATATTACAGATTATAAATAGGCATTTAGTAGATTGCCTTAACTATTAAAGGAAGGAGCACAGTTAGTTCAATGCAAAGAACATCATCAGAATAGAAACAAGGAAAGTTGGATCCTAATATCTGACTCAGGAATTGATTTACTGTGTGACCCCAGATCAGCTATATAACCTCTCTGAACTATAATTCTCCTATCTAAAACATATACTCATGAACTGTCCTCATGCTATTTCCTTTGTCATCAAAATTACCTTAATCTTTCAAGCATAGCCCCATTAATGCCAGCTGTCTGAAATCCTCCTGAGTTTCCCATCTACCATGGAAATATACTGATAGTTGGAATGTGATCATTCTCTTCGTTCACACTCTGCATCTCTATAATATCACTGAGTCTGTCTTGCACTGCATTTACTTGAGAACATATGTACCTATCTCTTCCACAGGTCAGAGACCATAACTATATGTGCAGTGCCTTTCTCGCTGCTTGTCAACAAGGAAGGACCAAGAAAACGCTTGTTGAATGAATGTGTGATCCTACGGAGAAAAGGGAATGAAAGGAACATTGGGGAAATTAGACATCCAAGTTTTATGCTCATTGTGACATTTCCTCTTTGGAACCAGGAATGTAGCCACATAACCTGTTCTAAAATTCTTTTGAGAGATAAAAAAAATTCCATGATATAAAAGCATTTAAATGAAGTTTGGAGTTTCATTTGTCTTTTAGACTCCAAGTCTAATAATGCTATTTAGCATTTCTATAGTGTTTAACATTTCCAAAGTAGTATTCAATGTTAATTAGTTAATCCTAATGCTCTGTAAGACAGGTCAATATTATGATCCTCTCTGAAAAGTTAAGAAAATGAAAATTCAAAGGTATTTTGGCTTCCCCTTTCAGAATTGTAAGACACTGCGGAATGTTATTACAAATATAAAGTAGTATTTTAGAACAGAAATTAGCAAAGTTTAGAAATGAAGCAAAGGAAATTGAATGGAGTTCTTCCTTTCACTATGGGCCAAGCATAAAAGGCAAAAAGGGGCCTGGGTACAAGACTCCTCAGCTAGTCATTTCTGGCCCAGACAGACTGGCTTCTCATCCCAGCAAGAGGACTGAGGTTTAAGCAGGAAAATTAACCAAGAAATTCAAGGGCCGGCCCCATGGCCAAGTGGTTAAGTTTGTGCACTCTGCTTTGGTAGCCCAGGATTTTGCCCGTTCGGATCCTGGGTGGGACCTAGCACTGCTCATCACGCCATGCTGAGGCTGCATCCCCCATAGCAGAGCCAGAAGGACCTACAACTAAAATACACAACTATGTACTGGGGGGCTTTGAGGAGAAGAAGAAATAATAACAGTAATAAAAAAGAGGAAGATTGGCAACAGATGTTAGCTCAGGACTAATCTTTAAAAAAAAAAAA
This sequence comes from Equus przewalskii, assembly GCF_037783145.1. NCBI lineage: Eukaryota > Metazoa > Chordata > Mammalia > Perissodactyla > Equidae > Equus > Equus przewalskii. The sequence goes on along the minus strand of NC_091832.1, from coordinate 9,429,192 downwards.
AGAAAAATTCAAGCATACTAGACACTAGATTTATGGCAACAAGCCAGATTTCAGAGCCCACCTCTGTGTTGCTGGGTTGAGTTAGATGACACGACCCTTGGCATGATCGGAATTGGCTCAAGGACTGAGGAGCAGTGGAGGTGTTAAGCTTGTAGCTTGAAGTTTCAGTGAGTGAAGCTGAGAGGCTCTTTTGCTTTTTCCCCAAAGGTTGTACCCTAAGCCTATAGCTCCACTTAGCAAAAGGAGAGCAGGCCTTGGAAGGTTCCATATGGTCATCTCTCTATCCTTGTGCCCCTCCACCCAGCAGCCTTCTCACAACTCTTAGTGCAGAATAAGCAAATAGAATGGTGGATGACATTTAAAATGATAGGAAATCTTTCTCTCTCCTAGAGCTGAATTTAATGTACAGGAAGCAGGAAAAGGCTACTCACCCCACGGAGCATAAGTCCGAGCAGAGGGGGAAACACAAATGCCAGAGACTAGTAACTAGGTCAAAGAAGCTCTTTTTGATTAGAGAGGGTAAGTCTTTGATGCCTAAATATAACTAAATTCCTTCATTCATCCACTCATTATTTCATTTATTCATTCATTTCTTCAGCAAATTGCTGAGTTCTTCCTCATAAAGAAATGAGATAAATAGAACACCATTCCCATACTCAAGGCATTCAAAATCTAGTTCAGGGTTCCTCAAAGTATGGTATGAAGCACCAACTGCATCAAAATATGCTTTTCTAAAATGCAGATACCCAGGTCCTACCATAGACCTACTAAACATGACTAAATATTTCAGGTGGACCCCAGAATTTTTTTTACCAGGTATCTAAGGTGATTCCTATGTCCTTTAAAGCTTGAGAACCGCTGGAGGTAGAGCAGATAATTACTCAGACTGAGAGACAGTGTGGTATAATGAAAGAGCCCATGCTTTAGGGTCAATCAAATATGCTTTTGAATTGACCACTTCCTACTACACATCCTCTTTGAGCTCTATTTTCTTTATCTGTAAACAGGAAAATACAACATCTACTCTCACAGGCATGGTATAAATTAAATGAGAGAATACATATAAAGTGTCTAGTATAGGCAATGAAAAGAGCCAGCAAGGGAGGGAGGCGGGAGGGAGAGAAGTTAACTGATTGGTTCTCTCACTCCCTCTTGATCACATTTGAATGCCTTTTTGAAAATATCTATTTATACAACACGAAGGCAAGCTTACAGGTGAGAACTTTTCAGTATGGACTGCTGACATTTTGATTGAGAATGCTGATTGACAAAATTGACAGATTCCTTAAAATATATAACTTACCAAAATGCATTCAAAAATAAATAGAAAGCCCGAATAAACTAATAACTATTTAAGAAAATTAAGAAGGAATTAAAAACCTTCCATTAAATAGAACACCAGGACAGATTATTTTACAGATGAGTTCTAACCAATTTTCAAGGTGCAAACGTCTCTAGAGAACAAAAAAAGGGAGAATATCCCTTGACTCATTATTCCATAAAGCCTGTATAATTCTGATGTCAACACCAAGAAAGGACAATAGGAAAAAGAAAAATCAGCAATCCATTTCACTCATGCATATCAGTGAAAAGATTTTAAACAAAACACTAGTATAGCATATTCTCACTGTGGAATAATAGACAATAGTGAAAATAAATGAACTATAATAAAACCTAATGACAAGAATAAATCTTAGTAACACATCAAATGTAAAAAGCAAGTCTCAGAAGACCACCTACTACATTATACCCTTTTATAAAGCTCCAAAACAATGAAAATTAAATAACATGTTTAACCACACATATATATTTGATAAAACTATTTTAAAAACATAAAGTTCAGGATTGCAATTATCCTGGAGGGAGAGGCCCAGGAATGAGAAGCAAAAGGAAGATTTAAGTTATTGTTAATGTTCTTTTCCTTATATAGCATGGTGGGTTCTTGAGTATTTATTATATTATTAAAAATAATTAAAAATTAATAAAAGGGCCATACATAGATCAATAATGATAGCATATACGAAACAAGGATTAAGATTAATCAATTCAATACACCTAAAGTCCTTATTAAATAAAAAATTGAAATTAAAAACTGAGGTTTTCAAGGCCAGGAACACTATGTGCAGGATTAGAGATGGGACTCAGGCCAAACCTCCTAGTTCAGTTTGGCCTTGGCCAACTCAACCCAGCTGGAAAAATACCACTGTTTAAATTTGTTGGAGCTCATTTAAGAAAACCTATAATAAAATCTGGCCCAGAGAATTTTCGTCAAGCCTGGATTCCCATAGGCCTCCCAGACTGAGTGAGGGCAGATGCAGTATCTAGCAGTGGGCCAGGTGTCAAGACACAGTGAAATATGCAAGGCAAGAAGTACAGATTTCATTCTGTCTAGCCACTATCATCCATTGGTTGTGTATCTGTAAGTAATAATTATAACCAACCTTGAAATTTTGGGTAGGCTCTTAGAATTTTCAAAGTATTCTCATTCACATTGTTTCCTTTTCATACTCGTAAGACTGTGCCCTAAGCATAGAAGGAGGCATAGCAAGTACTGTTACTCAAGCACATAGATAAGGAAACTGAGGCACAAAGAAGTGAAGGGGAATAGAGGTAAAACCAGAACTCAAATCCAGTTCTATCTGATTCCAGGTCTAGCCCTCTTTCTACTATACCAAGCTACCTCTTACTTATCTTCTCTTTTCTCAAATTAAAAATTTGGAGAGTGCTTTGACTATTTATATCCTTGAAAACATTCATACCCTTTGACTCATTAATCCTGCTTCTAGAAATCATACTCAAAGATTTAACCTAAAAGGTAATTAAAAAATATTACTATCATCATCATTACTATTAACAATAGTTATCATGCATGCTTACCAAATGGCAGACACTACTCTAAGCACTATATAGTCTGTCACAGTTAATCCAAGCATTAGTATTCCTACTGTATAAGTGAGGAAACAGGTGCAGAGAGTTTTGAGTTAAGATTTGATAAAAATCACATGGTCAGGAATTAACCCCATGGGCTGAACCCGAAGCCTTGTTCTTCAGCATTATTTTAAGTGGAACCATCATGACAACAAGTGACTCTCCTTGGGAATTAAGCTCATTGCTTCCCCACTAACTCCTTGGCAATATAGCAAGCCTGACAGCCAGAGAAAGTGACAAAATAACTCCATTTCCAGCCATGTGTGTAGAGACCAAGAGGGATCCAGGGTATGTTCGTGAAGTATGGCAAGAGAAAATTCCTACCACAGGCAGATTTTGTTGCCGAGCTTAGTTTTATGTCCAACTGATAGTCGATTCCAGTTTGGGGCTAGGGAAGGATTGGGGGTTTTGTCAACTAAACCAGCTCCACCAAATTTTCTGTACATTTGGCAAGCCATTTGAGCTCTGAATACATATAGCCTGCTATAATCCAACTGACTGCTTGACATATACACTTTATTGCCTAATAGGTGCCTCAAATTTAATGTGGGCAAAACAGAACTTTTGATATTTCACTTCCCAAATCAGCTCCACTCTCAATCTTCCTCACTTCAGTAAAGGACACTTCCATTCACTTAGTTGCTCAGGTCAAAAGACCAGGAGTCTTGGATTCCTCTCTTTCTCTCAAACCACAACGAAACAGGTCGTGTTGACATAACCTCAAAATATATCCAAAATCTGTTCACTTCTATTTGTATTATTATCATTCTTGTCCAAGCCACCACCCTCTCTCATGTGGACCACTGCAATTGTCTCCTAACTGGTCTTTCAATCTTTTCTGTATATAATCCGTTCTCCACACACCAGCCAGGATGACATTTTTGTAAACATAAGTAAATTGTTATTCCCCTGCTTTAAATCCTCTGAAAGCTTCCTATCACATGTAGAATAAAACCTGAACTTTTTACCTTGGGCCATAAAGGCCTATTAAATCTGGTCTTTCCCTAACCTTCCAACCTCATTTCAGACTTTCTTCCCATCATTCACTACTCTCCCACCACTTTTGCATGTTCTTTTTTCTGAAAGGTACAAAGCTTGTTTTCCCCTTAGTGTCTATTTATTTGCTGTTATCTTGGTTTGCAATAATGATCCCTTAGATCTTTCTAAGATGGGTCTTTCTTGACATTTGGGTCTTAATTTAAACGTTTTATCTTTAATGAGTCCTTCCATGATCACCCAATCTAAAGTAGAGCCTAAGTCTCTCCATAGTTTATAGGCTTTAAGCATTTATATTTTATTGTTTCCTTCCATTAGAATGTAAGATTCATGAGAGGGGGACCCATGCTTGTCTTATTCAAAGGTGTGTATCCAGTGCCTAAAACAGTGCCTGGCATATAGTAGGTGCCCAATAAATATTTATCAAATTGATTTATAGATTCAATAACATGTAGTAATAAATGTTTGGTATGAAGGAGGTGCTCAGAAGATATGGCCCTCAATCATAAGATCATGATACACTTGAACCCAAGATTAACATCTATCTACTAGCTTTTCCTACTCGGCTCAAGCACACATTGGGCAACTGCTTTGCTTCTTACTGCGTTGGATTTTACCTGTAAAATGAGGATTGAAAAATTCTACCTTGCAAGACTTCAGAGATTAAATGAAACAGCACATAAAGCACCTATACATAGTAGGTTCCCTTCTGCCCACAGCTGTCATAAGGATCAAATGGGACAGTTGATAGAAAAAGTGCTTTATAAACTGTAAGGGGCTATTTTACTGTAGGCTTGATATTCTGAAGCAGAGATCTGCAGACAGACAGATGAAGTCAGATTCATTAGATTCTGGCTGTCAAATAAAATATGCTTTAAAATATAAATTTTGGACTCTTCAGAATTAAACAGGATTCTCCCTGCCAGCAAGCAGCACAAGGCTCTGCCCAAAGCCATTAACACCACACAATCCATGCTTGGCAAAGCTAGCCCTCATATTGGCAGATAGGATTTTCAATTAACAGATGGGGATCTGGCTCTTGGAGCACTTTGGGGCAGGATTCAGTGGTGCTCCAGGAAAAGCACTTGCGGCACAGTAATCCACTGGTCATCACGTCCTTATGTCCTGCACCCGTTCATTTAGGTGGCTTGCACCTGCTCATCTAGGTGACCACAGTTCCTCAAGAGGAAGGACGGTGAATCCACCACAGCAGCAACTAAGATGCTTAACACTTTCCCCTCTGCACAGGCTTCTATTTAGCTAGGAAAACTGATTATTAATTAGACTTTTTCCTACAAATGCATGTGGATTTCAATCATGAGAAATGGTGCGTAGTCTGTGCCTTCTCTGAATTGCAAAACTTGATTATCAGCAAAGGCACGCTTTGTGAGCTTCTGTTTCTACTACAAAGTGCCAATCTCCACTGGGTCCTATTTCTACAATTATTTAAGATTTAATAAGCACCAATAATGCACCAGAATCACTCTGTCTCTCTAATCGTGTCATTAATGATCCATCAGGCTCCTGTGGGTGATGGGAAGGAAGAGGAACAAGTTAATTATCAGTGTGGCGTTCAATCTGAATCAGTTAAATTGCCTGAATTATTGAAGTTCAGCTACTCAAGTAAAATGGTGACCAAATTTCTGCAATGAAAACTAAGGCATTTATCTTAGTGTCTCTAAAAAGCTGAGAGGAGTAGAAGAGAGACAGGAGAAGGAAAACATAAAACAATTGTTATGGCTGTTAAAAAGGAAGTAAAAAATGCCTAAAACAAGAAATAACCAGACATTTCTCAAAGGGATCTGTAACACATAACTTCTAAACCTTTGCTAATGATGTTCCTTCTACCTGGAACACACTTTTTACCCCACTTCTGCATGTTAAAAAATTATTTATCAAGATCAAGTCCAAATGCCAACTCCACCATGTAACCTGGAATGATCTTGGTATCTTCCCAGATATCTTTTTTCTTCATCTTCGAAAATCTATTCATCTTCTAAGTCCTGTCAATTCTACCTCTTAAATACCTTTCATACCCTATATTTTAAGAGTAGAGACTGTTTTAGTCATCCCTACATCTTCGTCCCACATCCTTTCCAAGGTAAATGGGGACACAGAGGCTTGGCTCAGGCTGGGTTCTACAGAGCCTGCCCAGGCAGGAGAGTGGTGAGGCTGGTTCTTAATTGTGAGCCTAGGTCAAAGAACAATTGTCTAGGACCAGAACAAGGTGGCATCAGAAGGCAAAGAACTGACTAAATGTCAAGGCCTAGATCCAAAATGAAGTAAGTATCTGCTCTGGCAATCAGAACTTGTTCAGGCAAATGCGCACAGGAGGGAGTACCTGGAGAAGCGCCCTGCGGGCTGGTAGAGGGAGCCTTTATTGAGGTGCAAGCCATGGGATCAAAGGGCAGGAGTTAAGGGCTTTGAGCCAGTCCAGACATCTCTGGAATCCACCACAGTGTCTGGCACATATTTGGTCCTCAGTATGTGTTTTTTGAACAAAGAGAGTGCCACAGAATTTGTCAGCCCCTAAGGTTGGAAACTTTCTGTAAAAGTATGATCACCATAATCCAGGTCCAGAAAATCAAGCATCTTACTCAAGTGACTAACTTGAGCAAATTCAGCAAATTGCTCTTGTGTGATTTTCTCCTTGAATTTAAATCTTGTATTTAGAATTGGTAATGGGCAAGAGATAAGCCTTCTGAACCACTTTAGGCAGAGCTTACTGTTACTGCTGGCCTTTATCTGGATAATCAAATAATAAAGTCAGAAGGCAAGCTCCCAAACTAACTCTAAAATACTTTCAATGTTATTTGTTCAGTAAACTGCAGAACATTAAATTTCTATATTAAGTAAATTATAAGGAAGAGTGCACTTTGCAAAATTAAAAAGTTCTTGGTTACTTTATCTATTATTCCACTGGGAAAGTTCCCAGATTGTGCCATGTACCATTAGATAACTTTTTGGATGGATGGTGGGTAGTGGGGAAAAGGTTCTTAAGGCTCAGCACACGCAGCCCCAGGATTTCAGCTGTAATTCCATAGCTTATTTCTGGGCCCTGAGGCAAAAATCCTTTATTGCAAGCACCCAGTTCTGAGATGCATTCATGACTTTAACCTTCTGCCTCACATTAGGAATATCAGGAAATCAAGAGATGAAATATGTTAGACAGAACTAGAAGGGCCTGTCAAGATCATTTGGTCCCAAGGTTTCCACACTGGGCCTTGGAAGGCCTTAGAATGTTCCCAGAGAATCTTCTCAGGATTTACTATACTTTAAAACTCCTGTTGATCTCTTTTACATGTTGGAATTCTCTATAAGATTCCTATTATAGAAAGAGCTCTCTAGCAAAAACAACTTGAAAATCAATGGTCTATACAGGTATAGAGCAAAGGGCACTATTACTGGCATACGTCTGGTATGATTTCTTGGTTGTGTACCTTCACTCCCTCACTTACTATGGAATCTCACACAAGCCACCAAAGAGAAGTTTTTCATGTAAAATGGTGACAATATTATGGAAGATATTGGCTAAATGCTGACCAATACCATTTTCTCTTTCTATGAAAGATTACATATCCCAGTACACTGTGCAGTTAGGTTGTTCCAAATAACAAGTACTGTTCAAAGGTGTATGGATGGAAATAATAAATGCCACTTCCAGGCTTAGACATAAAATCTCATATGCAATCATCTGTTTTCTTTTTCCCTTCTACAGTGACCTTGAAGCAATGAGGTGAAGAGGACAGCATCCTAAATTGAAGGATCCTTGATCCCTGAGTTATCACGTGAAAGAGAACCACCCATTGGAACTTTCTGACTTAGGTCACTCTATGATGTTTGTGAGAAATAAACCTTTTTTGTGTTAAGCTTCTGGAGTTTGGGGCTAGCATTATTTATGTTCACTTACTACCTACCCTCAAAGTTTTGGGGAAGATTACTTAAAATATATGTAAAGGCAACATAATGTATGTCTTATAGAGGCATTCAACGAATCTTAGCTGCAACTTTATAGAGAACATAGAACTGATTTAAAGTCACAGAGCAAATTAGAGGCAGAGTTAGGACTGGAAACTAAGCTACTGCTCTTTCCACTAACCCAGTCTGTATTCCTTGACCCTGGACAAGGCCAGTATCCTCTCTGGGCTGCAGTTCCTTCATCTACTACATAAGGGAGTTTGTTCATGCATTAATTCAACAAATATTTATTGAGTATCCACCACGTGCCATGTACTCCTTGTCTAGGTTTTGAGTATACAATTTGATCAAGACAAACAAGGTACTACCTTCATGAAGCTTATATTCAACTGAGGGGAAATAATAAGCAAAACATCAAACACATATTCAAGAAAATGAAACAGTAATAAGTGATATTCGAAAAATTAAAACAAGATGATACAATAAAACAGAGTGACTGGGTAGCTACTTTAGATTGGTCGATCAGGAAAGACTTCACTGAGGAAGTAACATTTAAGCTGAAAGGAGCCTTGCTTACAGGGGAAGAGTTCTCTGGGTAGAAGTACAGCAAGGGCAAAAGCCCTAAGGCAGTAAAGATTTTGGCTGGCCTATTCTTACTGACAAGCCTGAAAAATCTTTGCATTAAGGCACGAACTCACTCTCAGTGGTTTTAAAGATGGAAAAGTATTTGAAGACTTGCCATGCCAACTTCCTTTACCCGCTTTCCTCCAGTAAGGTTGACCTTTGGAGTTTCAGATCTGAGCTCAGCTCACAGAGCTGGTAATTTACTGGCAATTTACTAACTTTAAAAAGTTACTTAACTTCTCTAAGTCTCAGTTTCTTCATCTGAGGATGACAGGGTGATAATCTACATATACTATATAGGATTGTTGTGAGATAATGCATGTGGCATGCCTGCGACAGTGCCTGCCATCTAGCAATGCCCAATAGCCGAGAGAGGAAGGGGAGATGTGGCTAAGGTCATAAAGGTAATATAGTATGCAGCGGAATGGAAGCCAAACTCACGTGTTCTGACTCAGTAGCTCTTTAGATCAGAAAAAGCATGGAGAAAATAGCATCATCTAGAAATTGTTTTCCAGCTTGGCCACGGAATCTTTTGTAGCTTTTTGTCTAGAATAAACACTGTATCAGTAAGAATCTGTTGAGAACACTGACATTTGTATCATTCATGTCACTTGGCCCATCCTGCTACGTGAATCTGCATGTAATTTAGTTAGCCCTTACATTGGTGTCTGATTCTTTAGGTGTCTTCAGTCTCATCTCCACATTCAGTTTGGAAATCCTTCCAGATCAGATATAATGATCAGAGAGGAAGAGACTGTTGACCTCAGTCAAACCATATTCTCTCTCCTTAAGCCAGTTCTCTTTTCCTGCTTTCTTAGGTCCCCATTTGATTCATACAACACCTTCCCAACACACGAGGTAGGTGGAATACAAACCACTGTTTCTGTGTGACAGATGACAAAGTACAGTAAAATTGGCAGAGCTGGGACTAAAACTCACATCTTCTGACTCCAGAAGAGAGAATGCTACCTCTAGATCCAAAGTATTTTGAAGGAATGATCTCAATGCTTTCTTGATATCTTTTTCATTTATTTAGATTTCCCAAATAGGCAACAGGACCTGAATGGTATAACACTTCAGTTCTTGTGAAACTGTTCTGACCTCCTACCCTCACCTGATAGTCAGAGGTTAGTTCCTCCCTTATCTATACTCCCATAAATTTATAAATGTGGCACATAAGTATTAGTCTCCATAACAATTCTGATCATTCTCTGTTGAAATTATGTTTTTGCATCTTCTCCTACCAGACCATGATTTCCATTGCTCTATTCAGAATGTACCTCAGTGTTCAGTACATACAAAGTATTGAATAATGGGACTTCTGACAAACGGTTCCCCTCCACCTGATTCTCCTCCCCCTGCCGCCAACCCCGCCTGCCCCAGGGCCCTTGCTCTCCTCCTTCCCTCATCACTCTTTCCTAATTAACTCCTTCTACCCATGCTTGAGATCTCAGGTCACATGTTTACCTTCTCAAGAGTCTTCACTGCACCACCTTCCTCCCTCCAAGATAGGACATGCCTGCTTACATATTTTTATAACACCATGTACTTCTTTATACCACTTTAACTGAGTTCATAATCCTAAATTTATCTGTATAATTGTTGGATAAATTTTTGTGTCCCCTCTAGATTGTGAGTTCATTATGGACAGTGTTATGGGCTGAATTATGTCCCCTCAAAGTTCATACATTGAAATCCTAATCCCTAGTACCTCAGAATATGACTGTATTTGGAGATAGGGCCTTTAAAGAGAGGATAAAATGAGGTCAAATAGATGAGCCTAATCCAATTTGACTTGTATCTTTATAAGAAGAGGAGATTAGGGCATAGACATGAGTATGCACAGAGGAAAGACCATGTGAAGACAGGGAGAAAGACAGCCATCTTCAAGCCAAGGAAAGAGGCATCAGAAGAAAACAACCTTGCCTACACCTTGGTGTAGGACTTCTAGCCTCCAGAACTGTGAGAAAACAAATTTCTGTTGTTTAAGCCGTGCAGTATGCGATAGTTTGTTATGGCTGCCTCAGCAAGCTAATACAAACAGGAACCATGCTTGTTTTTATTTATTGATGTATCTCTGGTATACGTCACAATACTTGGCACATAGCAGTCCTTCAAGCAGTATTTGTTGATAAATGAATGAAATATTCATTTAATTGAATTTATTGGTAAGGCAGTTGTTTTCGTTTGTCTGCCTGTTTGATTGTTTTGGTTCAGGATCAATGAATGTATCACAAACACCCGAACTTTATAACGAACAACTAAGTGAGGCTATTGCTTAGGACAGTGACCTACGTCAAGTCAACTTAGAACCCAGGTTCCAGCAACTTCAGCTTCCACCAGAGGTCTTATCCTGGTCTTTCCAGCTCCAGAAGATGTCCTCCAGGGCAAAACTTACTAACTTAATACCTCTTTTATAAATTCTGGTTTGCCACTCACAGCAGAAAATAACAAAATACAGGGAATGTACTAATATATAAGAACAAAACCATGGATACAATTTCCTGTAATGATTAAGCTGACTATTCTAAAGCTTATTTATAGAAAATTACATCCCAATTATTTACAGTGGGCATGAGATCAGTGAGGTCCAAGTCTCTGTCTTCATCCAGATCCAAATCCTCTAAATCTTACTTGAGCTCTAGTGAGGAAAGGTCTCTGATCTTATGCTGCCTTTTAATACTGTCTATAACTGTTTCCTCTCATCCACAGAAGTCATGAGTAATGGGGAGAAAGGTCATTGGCCTGGGAGTCAGTAAACTTTGGTGCCAGACCCAGTTTCTGCTACTAACTTGCTATGTGATTCTGGCCAAGTTATTTCTTCTATCTGAGCCTCAGTCTTCTCATCTGTAAAATGAGATGTTAATACCCTATTGCCTCTATGGTATCTTATATCTCTTGACATCCTAAGATATCATGAATCATGTCCAAATTTCTAAGCAGAGCATCTGACTCTCTTCAATAAAAGGCTTGTCTCCCCTGCACTCTTTTTTAATCTCTAACTCCTTCTCCCCTAAACATCCCCTGGAATTGCTGCCTACACACCTTTGCATGAAATGTAGTTCCCCCAATTATCTATCCACTGACACACTACTTATCCTTCAAGATCCAGCTTAAACCACACCCATTCCAGGAAGTCTTCTTGCCTTCCCCACTCCAAATCCCCACAGCATGCTGCTTGCACCTCTGCTGAGTGGTCATTTCTCTCAACTGGGAAATAGTTTTTGTTTCCATGTCTATCCCCTCTTCTAAACCAAACTCCTAGAGTGTGGGGACTAACATATTGCCTTGTATGCTAAAGACACCTCATCAAACTACTAGTGTGAATGAAACCTTCTCTTTCTTAAAACTATTTGCCCTTATGAATTTAAGCATTTTCTTTGCAGAAAGGAAGAAGTAGAATGAGCCTTAGGGAAGAGAAGAAACAGCTTCAGCAGTGGCTGCCCCTGATGGTGACAGCTTAACCTGCACAGGAGCCCTGAGGCAGAGAATATCAGCTCCAGGCAGTTTTTAAAGCCTTCTTTCCAGTCTGCCAGGAGGCACAGCAACCAAAGGTCTGGACACCACAGGTCTGACAGTAGTGGCCAGAGGCAGGAGCAACCAGCCTCCGGAGACAGTAGCTTATCTAGGGCTTCTGGCAGTGAGACTCATGGCACCAGGAGCAGAAGAAAAATGAAAGAAGATAAAATAATAAAAAAAGCTATTATGTATGAGTGCCCACCACACATCAAGCAAAAGGTGAGCACTCAAGATGTGTTATTCCTAATCCTCACAATTTATCAATAGGACCCATATACTGTCCCTGTTCTATAGATAGATGAGGCTCAGGAAGGTTAAGAAACTTATTAGAGGTCACACAGTAGTAGTAGATGGAGTTGGAATTCAAACGCAAGTCAGGCTGGTCTTTTCTCTATAACACTGCCTCTGTCTTCAGGATCTTGGGATTCTCCTTTCCCAAGTGACCGTGTTTCATTTCAAAAGGATTTGTACTCAAACTAGTTTAAGTATTATCCCTTTATAGGGCGTATTCACCTTAATCATGGCCTATTAAAGATAGAAAAGCTTTCAAGACCCAAAGGAATTAATCTTATAGGATGGAAAATATGGCACAGGGGTGTAACACAAAGAACAACCATCTCTGATCCGTGAGATCTGAGTTCTCATCCCAGCTCTGAGGTTAAACTGCTCTGTGCCCTTCAGCAATTCACATTCTCTGTCAGAGTTTCACTTTCTTCACCAATAAAATGAGGGTAGAATTAAACGATCTCTAAGAGCCCTTCCAGCTCTGGCATATTAGGGCATTTAATCGAACAGGCTTTTGTGGGTTCCTAAAAACAGAAATAAACTTGTTAAATATGGCCTTGTTTCTATAAACTTGTTAAATATGGCCCATTCCTAAATTAAGAGTGGCTTCCACAAAGAGAAGGCAGACAGCAATGAACGGGTAATTACAAAGAATGTAATTAATACACATGCAATTATTACTCACTCTGTGCCATGACTGGTCCACTGTACAAAGAGGACTGCATACTGGGAGAGGGTGGATGGGAAAGAGATGCAGTGATCAATATCAGTTCTCGTCTTATTCAATTTTTAAAGGGCATTTGACACAGTTGATCATTCCCACCTTTCTTGAAAGCATTTTTCACTTGGCCTCATGTCATTACACTTTCCAGTTTTTCTCCCAACTCACGTATCACTCTTTGTTATATTTGTTGGTTCCTCCTTCTCTTTCAGACTTCTAACACTGGAAAACCTGTAGAGTTCTTCTCTCATCCTTCTCCTCTTCTCTATCCACACTTGCTCCCTAGTGATCTGATCCATTCTCTTCATTTTAAATATCATATTTATGTATCATATTTACGCTAATAACTCCCTAATATATATGTTAAGTTCTAACTTTCCCTCTGAGCTCCAGATAATTACTACAACTACTTACGTGAGATTTTGTCTTGGATGTCTAATAGATATCCCAAATTTATCATGTGTAAAATTGAACTCATGATCCCCTCCTCCAACACTATTCTTCTTCAGTCTTGTAAATATTAGTAAAGGAAACACCATTTACCAACATGCTTACCAAGGCCCAAATTAAGGCATTATCCTTGATTCCTCTCTTTCTCCTTCACCCATTACAATTATTCCATCAGCAAGTTCTTCTGACTTTGCCCAACTTCTCTCCATCTCCACTAACACAACTATGGTCCAAGTCACCATCATCTCTCATCTGGACTAATGCAGGAGCCTAACTGCTCTCCCTCATTCCATATGTACTGCCCTACTGTCAATTAAAAATGTATATCAGATCATGTCATTCCCTTGTTTATTGGCTTCCCATCAGACACATACTAAAATGTAAACTCCTTAGTGTGACCTACAAGGCTCTACATGACCTGATCCCTACCTATCTCTCTGATTTCACATTCTGTTCCCTGACTTAATCAATTCACTCCAGCATAATAGCCTTCTTGCTTTTTTCAAACACATCAAGTTTGTTTCTGCCTTAGGGCTTTTGTATTTGCTGTTCCCTTTGCCTGGAACATACTTTCCACAGATCTTTACATGTTGTCCTCCTCATTTTAATTCAGTTCTCAACAATGAGTTCACGTCCTCAGAGAGCAAAAGATCAATGAGCAGGTAGCATGTCATTTTCAAAATGAACCAGGTATCAATTGGTGACTAATTTCCCTTCTCAATACAGCCCAGTGAGTTCAATCTGAGAGAGAGTTCTCCTGAGCATTCCTCCCCTCAAAGAACTGGTCCTTTCTGAGGGAAAAGTTCTCACTACAATGAAGAAATAGGGTCACTTAATAACAGATTTCTCTGGGTGTTATGGACTGAATGTTTGTGTCCCCCAAAATTCCTATGTTGAAATCCTAACTCCCAGAGTGATTGTATTAGGAGGTGAGGCCACTGGCAGGTGACGAGGTCAAGAGGGTAAAGCCCTCATGAATGGGATTAGTGTCCTTATAAAGAGACCCCAGAATGTTCTCTCGCTCTTCCCACCATGTGAAGACACTGCAAGAAGACAGCATTCTATGAATTAGGAAACAGGCTCTCACTAGACATCCAATGTGAAGTACCTTGATCTTTAGACTTCCCATCCTCCAGAACTATAAGAAATAAACTTTTTTTGTTTCAGCCACCCAGTCTATGGTTATAGCAGCCAAAATATTTGTTATAGCAGCCCAAATGAACTAAGATACTTGGTATACTTCTCAAATCTTTGGAAATATAAAACAATTTAGTTTCATTTTATGATTCTATTAAAGAGGACATGGGAACAAACATTATGAGTTAACCACAAAGATCCTTTCAGTGAGGGGGCTGGCCCTGTGGCCGAGTGGTTAAGTTCGCGCGCTCCGCTGCAGGCGGCCCAGTGTTTCGTTGGTACGAATCCTGGGCGCGGACATGGCACTGCTCATCAAACCACACTGAGGCAGCATCCCACATACCACAACTACAAGGACCCACAACGAAGAATATACAACTATGTACTGGGGGCTTTGGGGAGAAAAAGGAAAAAAAAATAAAATCTTTAAAAAAAAAAAAAAAAAAGATCCTTTCAGTGTACTCCCCCTAAAATTTGGGTGTGCGGGACTGGAGGGAACCCATCTTATATCACTTTATTTCAGAAAACTAAGACTTTTCTATTGCTTCATTCAAATTTCTTCCCCACTCATCATGGCTTCCTTTCCCAAAGAGGAGAAAATCTGCCTCCTAACTCCCATCTTGAATGGATGTTCTAATAAACCACAGGCACAGACATCTCCACCTACCTCCAAATGTTCCAAGAGACCATTAATCCGATAAACTAGATGCCCAGAAACAACTGGCTGATTAGCTAGGCTGATTTGTAGATGTGTTTCCTAAAGCAGACGAGTGTTACTTTCAGGCAAGAAAATGGCTCTTCTATTACCTTACGTTTTTCAAATATTCCCTCCTCACTAGCTCAAAATGTTGAAAAATAAGACACTATCAGCACAGCAACAAATGCCAACAATTCTTTTTATGGTTTTATTTCCATTTGCACGGGAAATGTAAATTCTGAGTAAAGTGACCTTGGTTATAAAAAATAAGGAGGCAGAATCAGGATTGATGGGCCCCACTAATAGTATTTCATTCTGACAAGCAGGAAAGAAGTATGTTGATCCTGAAGGTGTGTTGAGATGTAGTCCTGAATGCAGGCCATGTGGGAAATACCTTCCTAGAAAGAGTAATTTACATCTAAACAAAGGGAGCTTTGTCGATACCTGGCAGCTACCTAAAGAGACTACTTCCCAACGAGGTCCTTAAAACTCAAACGTTGGCAATGAACTTTGTCTGATTCACCTCAAAGCCATATGCCCCGTAGACTTTCAACTTACACCAAAGAATCGGCGACTCTGGCCTGGAATGATGAACAGCAAGTTTGGCAAGAAATGTTGTAGAGACAACTGACCAGGTCACATGACCAGGTCAGGATTACTGAGCATAAGAACCAAGCTGCAAAATGCAAGGGATGTCACCTTTATCTTAAGGGGCAAAATGGAACAAAAAGTGACTCAAGGGAAAAGAGTTAGTGCTAGGCCCAGGCAAAAGTGGCTTACAAAGGAGACTGGGTGCCCTTTATTACCTATCAGGGTATTTCTCTTCCTCCTGCCTCTCTGTGCTCTTTTGCAGATGCTCACCCTGTGTACTCATCTCACTCTCAGGTGACAGTCAACAGCTTCACACTGAGACATTGATAGTAAGACATTGATGGTAGCTTGTCAGGACCCCGTTTCCTTAGTCCCCGTACATACTGAAGATGAGCTATCTGCAACTTAAACATAGACCCAGGCTCTGTACATGGGAGAACTAGACTAAGTAGTAAATATTAGGAGCCTCACTCTAAGAATGGGATTAGAGTGGGGCCTGAAATGGGTTCTGTTGTCCGAATCTAATTCTGTGAAAAATAGCATGTGTATCAGAAAAAGTCAAGTATTAGATTCAGAATATTCAACTTCTATTAAGTGCTTCTTAAATGCCATGCTCTGTGAATTTGTCTTCCCAACTACCCTATAAAGGAGGAATTATAATCCTCATCTGCCTGATGGGGAAATTGAGGCTTACAAAAGGTAAGAGATTTGCCCCTGGTCACAGAGCCAACAGAAGACTAACCACTTCAAGTCTCAGTCTCCTCCTCAGTAAACAAGAGAAAATAATTTCTTTAGAGTCTTGTAAGGAATAATGAGGAATAATGCTTGACACAGAGAAAGTCCCGCTTACTTGTGCAAACTCATATCTTGCTTCTTCCTCCATCTCAATGATACAGATCTACATTCAGTTGTCTTCCTTCCGACTGGGACATTTGCTCCACTTCATTCCTTGTCCAAATTCTACACATCCTTTAGATCCCATGTCCACTTCTTCAGACTCATCTCTCTCCACAATCTTCCCCACCCCTCATTATCCACTGCACAACAATCAGTACTCTAGCTATTCAAAAATGATGACCATCCTTTGCTTGAACACTTTTACTGATAAGGAGTCATTTTCCCATGAAAAAGTTCATTTGATCTTTGGTCAGCATTGTATATTTTTAAAAATTATTACTTATAAATAAATAAGAACTGACTCAAAGATTTAGTTACAAGGATGTTCACTGTTTATAATTGAAACTTCAATGTCTGACCATAGGAAGTTTATTACATAAATTATGAAACCTCTTTACAAAGAAAAATGATAGAGCTCTTACAAATGATGATATAGATCAATACTTATTGAAATGGGAAGATATTCATTGATCTATTGATAAGTGGAAGAAGCAGCTTACAAAGCCTAGTACAGTTTATACAGCTCTAGCATTTCTGAGAATATTCCCCATATTATAGTTTTACGTATGTCTCTCTTCATCACAAGAGGAGATATTCCTTGAGGACAAGGCCTTGTCTTATTAATTCTGCATTCATTTCAATATGCCTTCAGTGAGCACCATGTGTGAGTATATACATTAAGGGGTGAAGGCTCAGACACGAATTGGACACTTTGGTCCACCAGTATCTACTGCAGTTCTGAACACAAACTAGCTTTGGTAGGTAAGAGTTAAATTGCACTGAATTAGACAAGAATGATTTGGATTGGATTAAATAGCTTTCTGTAATTTGGGCTACTAGATAGCATTTTAGCAGAAGGTAAAGGGAAGTGGAGTAGAATCAGAAGACCAACGTACGAACAGCAGCTCTGCCATTTATTAGCTATGAGATTACTGGCAAGCCTTAGTTGCTTCATTTATAAAATTAAAATAACACTGTTTACCTCATAGGTCTAAGGTGATGATTAGATATAACAAAGTGTGTAAAAGTTCTTCACACAATCCCTGGCATGTAATACATGCTTAATAAATGATTTCCAAAAAGACAATAACTCAAAAAGCAAAGCAAATAAGACAAACAACAACACAAACACTCAAAACTAAAGGCCTAGCCTGTGCCAGGAACTGGGCTTGATGTTAGGGACTCAGAAATTAAATAATCTTTCCAGCCAATCAAAAGTTGGTCTCTTGCTCTTCCAGGGATCAATTTGCCTTCCTTGCATGCAGTGAGGGCAAAAAGCTGGAGGCCAGGTTAACATTATCTCTCCATGTGATCACAGGATTGATCAGGTGCTGGCATTACCTAGACCAGCTCCTAGAGTAAAAGACAGCTACTTTCCTTCCTCACCCTGGGAAAGGGCCATGTACTCACAGGCTCTGGCTTCCATGCTCCCACTCTACTCACTCCCATGTATTTCTGGTGTGCTTAGGGTGACTGACTGCCCCAGTTTGCCCAGTACTGACAAGTTTCCTAAAATACTGGACTTTCAGTGCTAAGATCAGGGCAGTCCTAGGCAAATGACGACAGTTGGTCACCCTAAGTGTGCTAATGGCTCCCCAAGAGAGATCCTGATAAATTCTGGCATGTACTATGCCTTTGTGGGGCAGATGGAAACAGAGGTTTCTACAGAACTGGACTTGCACTATTAGACACTTGGACTAAGCTCCTGATCTTTCCATCAAGATAGGTTTTTGGAAGACATGATTCTATATACAGAAAATCCTAAAGAATTCTCCAGAAAAATATTAGAAATAGTCAAAAACTACAGCAAAGTTTCAAGGGACAAAATCAACATACAAAAATCAGTTGCATTTCTATACACTAATAATGAACTAGCAGAGAGAAGTCAAGAATACAATCCCACTTACAATCTCAACAAAAATAATAAAATATCTAGGACTAAATTTAACCAAGGAGGTGAAAGACCTATACACTGAAAACTATAAGACATTATTGAAAGAAATCAAAGAAGATGTAAAGAAATGGAAAGATATTCCATGCTCATGGATTGGAAGAATAAACGTAGTTAAAATATCCATATTACCAAAAGCAATCTACAGATTCAATGAAATCCCAATCAGAACCCCAATGACATTCTTCACAGAAATATAACAAAGAATCCTAAAATTTATATGGAACAACAAAAGACCCCAAATAGTCAAAACAATCCTGAGAAAAAAGAACAAAGCTGGAGGTGTCACTACTCTCTGAATTCAAAATATACTAAAGCTATAGTAATCAAAACAGCATGGGACCTGCAGAAAAATAGATATACAGATCAATGAAACACAACTGAGAGCCCAGAAATAAAACCACACATCTATGGAGAGCTAATCTTCAACAAAGGAGTCAAGAACATACAATGGAGAAAGGACAGTCTCTTCAATAAATGGTGCCGGGAAGACTGGACAACCACATGCAAAAGAATCAAAGTAGACCATTATCTTACACCATACACAAAAATTAACTCAAAATGGATCAAAGACTTGAATGTAAGACATGAAACCATAAATCTCCTAAAAGAAAATATAGGCAGCACACTCTTTGACACTAGTCTTGGCAGTAACTTTTCGTATACCCTCAGGCAAGGGAAACAAAAGAAAAAATAAACAAGTGGGACTACATCAGACTAAAATGCTTCTGTACAGCAAAGAGAACCATCAACAAAACGAAAAGACAACCACCAACTGGGAGAAAATATTTGCAAAGCGTGTATCTGACAAAGGGTTAATTCCCAAAATATATAAAGAACTCATACAACTCAACAACAAAAAAATGGACAACCTGATCAGAAAGTGGGCAGAGGATATAAACAGACATTTTTCCAAAGAAGATATACAGATGGCCAATAGACACATGAAAAGATGTTCAACATCACTAATTATTAGGGAAATACAAATCAAAACTACAATGAGATATCATCGTACCCCCATCAGAATGCTTACAATTAATAAGGCAAGAAATAACAAATATTGGAGAGGATGTGAAGAAAAAGGAACCCTTATACCTCGCGGGCGGGAATGAAAACCGGTGCAGCCACTATGGAAAACAGTATGGAGAGTTCTTAAATAATTAAAAATAGAAATACCATATGATCCAGTTATCCCATTACTCGGTATTTATCCAAAGAACATGAAATCAACATTTCAAAGAGATTTATATACCCCTATGTACACTGCAGCATTATTCACAACAACGCAGTTGTGGAAGCAACCCTAGTGCCCATCAGTGGATGAATGGATAAAGAAGATGTAGTGTGTGTGTATATATATATACACACAATGGAATAGTACTCGGCCATAAAAAGAGACAAAATTTTTCTATTTGCAACAACATGGATGGACCTTGAGAGTAATATGCTGAGCAAAATAAGCCAGTCAAAGACAAACACTATATGATTTCATCCATACGTGGAAGATAACACGTAGACGAGGAGAACAGAGTAGTGGTTACTGGGGGGAGGAAGGAATGGGGGTCGGGTAAAGGGGGTAAAGGGGCACATATGTATGGTGACAGATAAAAACTAGACTATTGGTGGAAACGCGATGCGGTCTACATAGAAACTGATATATAATAACGTACATCTGCAATGTACATGATGTTATAAGCCAATATGATCTCAATTAAAAAAAAGAGGGGGCTTTCTCTCAAGATGACAGCTTTTTCTGGTGTCTTGGTGAGGAATAATCATCACTTTTTAAATCACTCTCTAAAGATCCCCACAGAGTGGAAAACCACATAGGCCCTGTTTTGGAATACAGGTTCCACTACTAACCAGCTTATGACTTTAGAAAAGACATACCTACATCAAGCCACAGTTTTCTTATCTGTAAAGAATTAAGTGAGCTAACAACATAAAACATGTAGTAGAGTAGTAGAATTCAAATTAATTCTGTGTATCTACTAATTGGTTCTTCCTTGAAGGTGTTCATAATTTTCTGTATTCATTATAATTATTGATGATGAAAATGGTGATGATGATTATGAAGAAAGTTGGTGAATTTAATTAAAAATTCTAAGCATACGATATTTCCAAGAAAAGCAGACTGTGCTGTAGTTTTATTAAAACAGGTTTTTAAAAGGCAGCATGTAGGTGTCTGTGTGCACACAAGTGAAAGGAGGCCAACTACCAACAAATTTCTGAACATACTCAGGACAGCTCAATGGGTACCATCAAATTCAGAGTAAAGGCCACCTCTCTTTTACATGTCAAAAATTAATACAGCTCTACACAGTATGAAACAGCAATTAAAAAATAAAGAAAGAAAACATAAAAAAATACTAGGAGTAAATGAACCAACACGTTATTGTAGTTGTATTTGGATGGTGGTTTCTTCTTCTCTGGATTTTCTCAATATTCTAAAATAAATATGTTAATTTACTTTAATGAATTTTTTAAAAGCTTTTAATTTTTGAAGTTTCTTTGAGAGTCATCATCATTCCTAATTGACCCCACTCTAGTTCTCTATCCTTATCTATCACTCCTCCCTCATAGAGCCAAACTCAGAATTAAGAAACCCTTTACAAAAATCTTTTTTAGATTATAAGGCACTTTCAAATGTGCTAAATCATTTTAACTCACAATAGTCCTCTAAAAAAGATACATTCATTCACCATGTCATGGGAAAGGAAACCAATACTTGAGTCCCCCTATACACACAACACACACCATACACACACACACACACACACACACACACACCCATCACTCACTCCTCTTCTGTATTCCCTATGATTTCATTCAGTCTTATGATTTTGAATACCATATTTATGTTAATATCTTTTAAAGTTTACCTCCAGCCTTGGCCTCTCTCACTCCTTCTCCATTTTCCCACAGCAAGTGGCACTATCTTCCAGCCAGATGCTCAAAAAAAAACCCAATAGCCACCCTCTTATCATCTCTCACATTCAATCTACCCCAAGTCCTAACTATCTCACATGAATGATGCTGTTGTAACCTGGCTTTCAGTGCTCTCTGTGTGGCATGTACTTATATGCCTGACCCTCGTGGGTGGCTCACGTGTGGCTTTCACTTGCAAGGCCCTACAGAGAAGCCAATACAGCATAGTTCCTTGACATAGGTAGTAGGATATCTGGCTAAACATGTACAGTATCCCTCAGATCCTGTCCGCTAGTGGCAATATTCCACAGCTCCTTACTCCTGGTATGTCCTCATCTAGCAAGCTCTTCTCTTGGGAGTAACACCCTTAAGAAAGCTCAAGTTACACTACCTTTCACCATTGTGTACACTTGGCCCATAAGAAATTCATGATTTCTTGCCCCCACAAAACTAGTAGAAGCCAGGGATGCCCCACTGTCTCTCTCCTCACCTACCTTCACAAGTTACTCTAGCCAGCTTCCCAAATTCATAAGTCTGAAGCAAGAAGTATGTTCCCAAACCCTGGTACACATGTAAAACTCTCCAAAGAATTCCAACCACTCTCTGATGACAGCCTAAGAGGGGGTGAAAAGTATCTGTGGTTCAGCAAGCTTCAGGCCACAGAAAGAGAAGACAGTGTTCTCTATGTGCAGGAACTCCATTCTTTCTCAGAGGTCTTCAAGGACCCATCTCACTTGCCTAGGATGCTTCGTTGGGCCAACAACTTATTACTTCAATGACTTTGCTCTGAATTTCTTTTCTTTATATAGTTTATATATAGTTTATACAGTTGTGAAGGTCTCAGGACCAATTCAGGCACCATTTGCAGGTCCTAAAGGGATGTACCTAGCAGCTCTTCTTTAGAATGTGGATGTACCTACTGCATATGGTCTCACCTTTGGACCCTAGGTGAAATTTGAGACAAGAGGAAATGTCCTTTCAACATTCATTGTAGGATAATCGTCTGGAGATAGAAAAAGATAACGAGCAAAATTTTAGACATGTTGAATTTGAGATGTCTGGGACTGTTTCCAGTATGTCTGTCTAAACAGTTTGCAACTGCATATAAGGGTCTGGAGCTCAAGAGAGCGAGCCTGGCTGGAGATGAAGATGAAAGTCATTAGCATATAGATGGTATGTGACCCATGAGAGTGGGGAAGAGTACAAAGTAAGAAGAGTAGAGAACTAAAGACAAGCCTTGGGAAATACCAAAATTCAAGGACTTGTTAGAACCAACAAAGGGGACAGAGAAATGGCAGTCAGATAGGTAAGAGGAAAATAACAATTAAATATGGCATTCATATCCTCATTTCCCAAGAGGTGTATATTACTCTCTGTTCTCTTCATACAGCAGGTTCTTACTGATGTCACATGAGCCTTGTCTAATGAGGGCCCAAAAAGTACACAGGCTTGGCTGGTCTAGAGAGCCCAGATGACACTATTTAAAATTCCACTGTGTTCTTCAATCAGCAGAGACAGTGTATCATTTCCATCTTCGTAGCAAGCACTAATGATACTTGCACAGATGACAAATGTCTTCTCTGGTGAAAAATTAATGCACCACAATAATTTCCCTACCTGGGGTTAATGAACATGTCAGATGCTGAAAATGAGTTGTTTGAAACTAAATTACTATAATCTATATTTAGAAGATTGCCACTGGGGGTGGAGGGAGAAGGAGAGTTATGGGTATATGTAAGTGGATATATTTGAAGTTCTCTTTACCTTTGTTCTTAATTTTCACTAGGTCTTTAAAAATACTTACTTGTTCAATAGTCTCACATACAGAAGAAACATTTTATCACATATCCTATAATCTTGGCCGGAACCCTCCTGAACAATTATCTTTATTCATTCATTTAATCAATACATACATATACTGAACATTCATTATGTGCTAGGCACTTTGGTATGTACTAGAGATAAAGAAATGAATAAGACTTAATGATCTTTGCCCTCAAAGAGCTCATAACTGTGCATAAAACGAGATAAAATTACAATTAACTGTAGTACAACACTTAAGGCAAACATGAGGGAGGTGGAGTGGATATATAGAGATAGACTCTCTCATCTACCTGGAATCCTTTCTGGAAGCTATGATGCTTCAAATTGAATCATGAATGACAAATAGGTTAGGCAAGTGGAGAGAAACTACTTCAGGCAGAGGAAAAGACTTGTGCAAAGGCACAGAGGTGTGAGTCAGCAAAGCTGTATGTGAAACTTTTATAGTGTATAACAGATCAAAGGGATTAAAAAGGACTCACATGTAAAAATACATTTGGGGCTGGCCTGGTGGCATAGTGGTTAAGTTCTCATGCTCTGCTTTGGGCGGCCTGGGATTCACAGGTTTGGATCCTGGGCACACACCTAGCACTGCTCATCAAGCTATCCTGTGGCAGCATCCCACATAAAATAGAGGAAGATTGGCACAGATGTTAGGTCAGCGACAATCTTCCTCAAGCAAAAAGAGGAAGTTTGGCAACAGATGTTAGCACAGGGCCAATCTTCCTTACACACACACACACACACAAATACATTTAATGAATGCACTTAATGCTTGCTGACAGTAGAATATAGGATTAAGAGGAGAAATTGTGAGCCAGGCTGACCGGCATTCTAATTCCAGCTCCACCCCATGACCTTTTTCAGATTTTGGGCAAAGTGTCACTAATCCCCATAATCTCTCTAATCCTCAATTTTCTCATCTATTAAACAGAAATAATTAGCACTTATAGAGCAGCTAGTATGTGCTAAGCAGTTTAGGATTATCTAATTTAATCTTCAAAACCACCAAGTAAGCACCATTACTTGACCCACTTTATAATGAAGAGCTAAGGCAGAGACATCAAATGATTGCCCAAGCTGAAAGAGGTGATTAGTAGAGCCAGGACTCCAACTCAGTACTCTGACACCATTCCATGCTTTCTTAACCATTATTCTGGACCTATTATACCGGACAGTTTTAAGCTCATGCACATAAAGTGGTTGTCACAACACCTGGCACCTAGTCTCTCTAAAAATGATAAGTATAAATGGTACCTATTTCATTATTATTATTTTATTATGACTGATATTGCTAGTAATTATTATTAGACTGTGGTTGCTATGTAGATCAAATGAGAGAATAGACTTCAATCTTATAAACTTATAAAACTAAACTACCAAACAAACACAAAGGATTATTTCTCTAACAATAACTTTGAGATACACGCTACGGCTCAGAGATATTAAAGAAACAGCATGAGTCGAAGTTGGACAATACTGAGCTTGAAATCGGCCTCTGCCATTTACAGTTGTATGTGGATCTGTGCACATCAATCAGTTCAAACCTCTGGGCCTCATCCCTACTATGGAAATAATAGTAATAATGATTAGTATAACAGTAATAATATATACAGCATAGTGCAATTTGAAGGAGTCAATGAGATATCACCTAGGAAGAACATATTACAATATCAGGCACAGGGTAGATGTTCAAGCACTGGTAGCCATTTATTTATTACTACTACTATATTTATAATAATTATTATCATTTTCATTATAACTTAGGCCTCCTGTGAGACAGAAGGAATAACTCTTTGAACACAAATACATGTTTATTTTTTCCTAGAAATTCCTGTGGGTGGTAATTATGATTTTCAGTGGTTTGTGCCACTACCCTCTATTTCAATTCCTTGATGCAATCTTTTTAACACTTACTGTCTTTGTTTTCTCTGTTTTCACCAGCACAGAGAGAGGACAGGAAATAATAGAATTGGCTGCTTAAAATAAGACGCCTGTATGAAGGAGAAAAGAAAAGCCCCTCATTTTGACAGATCAAGTAATGATTTTATCTACCACGGGAGTCTAAACTGCACCAGTACAAGAATTTTAGTGGGTGTAGGAGTTATAACCATCATAAGTGACACTTTCTATTTCCTTTGAAAAATCATCCTGATTTATTACATTTACTTAGAAATTGTCACAGCTTCTTTTTCTGGGACACTTCCTCTGCCCCCTCCAATATTCATTCCTTCAAGTGAGCAAGGTGGTGGTGTGGTGAGAGCAGACAGATCAGACTGCTAACACACCCAACGAGTTCTGTTCAGGCTGGGCTCACGTTGAAAAATAATTTGGTTTCTTTCTGTCTACCCACATCTTATTCATAGGAGGTGAGGTGTGGGAGTGGATGAATAAAACAACACCTCTTCTATTTAATAAAAACGGAGAGATATCAGCTCCTATGAAATAATTCAGAGATTGCACATACACTATGGCAAAGCACAAGGCCAGGTAAAGCTCTGAGCCTGCCAGACAGCAACTGTTTGCTTCATGCCTCAAAATCTATGTATGTGCTGTACCTTCTGCTGGAAATCTTCACTTCCACCCCTCACTCAACACACACACACACACACACACACACACATATATTTACTACTCATTTCACATTTCAAATATCATCTATCGTCTTTCTCATTAAGATTTTTTCAATCACTCTCATTTTAGGTTGGTTGTTTTCTATAGAGCTGCATGCTTTATAGTAACTATCACATAGCATTATAAATATGTACTTTCTTTCCAAGGAAGTGGAGCAGTATAGTAAAAAGAGCAAGAACTTTGACCTCAGGGAGATCTGGAGTTGAATCCTAACTCTGTCACTTATTAGCTAGTAGACAAGAGCAAGTTACTGAACTTCTTTGAACCTTCGTCTGTAAAATGAAGATGATAAAACTCCACAAGGTTGTTAAAGAGAATTGAAAGAGAAAGCAAACAAAAGTACCAAGAGACACAATTTTTTAGCAGTTGGAAGTAAAGACAGAGATTTTAAGCATTAATGGTCCTCTCTGTTTCCCACGCTTAGACTCTCCTACATACCCACTCCCTTCTCCATCAGCATGGTAATTCAACTCAACTTTTATTGCTTAACTCAAATATCATTGCCTCTAGGAAATTTTCCCTCATCCTTCCAGAAAAGATGGATCCCTTCCTCTTCTGGGCTCCTTAAAAAGAGAAATTATGTCTATCTTGATCACTGCTATATCCCTGGGGCTAAGGATAATCATAGATGCTCAATAAATATTTGATTGATGAATGGATGAGTGAATGGTGAGTGCATGAATACTTAGCAGTTTCTCCTCTTCTTATATCCCACTGTGCCTAGCACAATGCCTGCAAAAAAATGATGCTCAAAATGTCCATTGAAGGAATAGACACCTATATCGTTCCTATCTAGGCTCAAACTGACCTCTTTCTTTCTGCTGCTTTTGAAATTTATTAGTTAATAGAGTCTTGCCAAGGTTTTCTAGACATGGAAAGGTTCTCCTTTGGCTACAGCTGAGCCAAAGTTTTTGCTAGAGCAGATGGACTAAGCTATAACAAAAAGGAGACTGGATCCAGGAAGCTCTGAGAGAAAGCTGACATCCTACTTGGCATGGCAGGACAGAGACAAGCTGGGTGAAGCATAAAGGCAGATATTTATACCTTGCAGAATGCTGGGCTTTGGCATGTATGATCATTTGCAATTTCTCTACCTGGCATAGTGCCCTCTGGGAGTCACCTAGGTCCAGCACAGGACAGGATCACTAATAAGTGAAAAAAAAAAAATTCTTGGGGCCGGCCCAGTGGCACAGCAGTTAAGTTCTCACGTTCCACTTCTTGGGGGCCCGAGTTTGCCAGTTTGGATCCCGGGTGTGGACATGGCACCGCTTGGCAAAACCCATGCTGTGGTAGGCGTTCCAACGTATAAAGTAGAGGAAGATGGGCATGGATGTTAACTCAGGGCCAGTCTTCCTCGGCAAAAAGGGGAGGATTGGCGGTAGTTAGCTCAGGGCTAATCTTCCTCAAAAAAAGAAAAAAATCCAGTGGATGTCACTGGCTGAGAGAACCAAGCTTGGGCAGGAGTATAACATGTTCAAAAGGTCCACCATCACATGCAAGCCAAAGCCTTCACTGTTCAATAGACTGTATGGACATGACCCTAGCAGTATGAGTTCTTACAATAGAGGAAAAAAATATAAACTTTTATTAACTTCCTTTTATGTTTTTATTGTGGTAAAATACACATAAGATAAAATTTATCATTTTAACCATTTTAAGTTATAAAATTCCATGACATTTAATATCTTCACAATGCTGTGCAATCACGATTAGCATTTAGTTCCAGAATATTTTCATCACCCCAAAAGTAAACCCTATATCCATCAAGCACTCACTCCCCACTACCCCACCTATCCCCTCTCCTTGGCAAATATTTATCTGCTTTTTATCTCTTTGGATTTGCCTATTATGGACATTTCACATAAATGAAATCATACAATATGTGGTCTTTCATGTCTAGTTTCCTTCAGTTAGCATAATGTTTTCAAGGATAATTCATGTTGTAGCATATATCAGTCTGTCATTCCTTTTTATGGCTGAATAATATTCAATGATGTGGATATACTACATTTTGTTTATCCGTTCATCCACTGGTGGACTCTTGGGTTGTTTCTACCTTTTGGCTATTGTGAAGAGAGCTGCTATGAATATTTCTGTACAAGCTTTTCCTTGAACATCTGTTTTCAATTCTTTTAGATATATACCTATGAGTGGAAATACTTTGTCATATGGTAATTCTATGTTTAACTTACTAAGGAACCACAAAATCGTTTTCAACACTGGCTGCATCATTTTACATTTCCACCAACAATGCATGAGGTTAACCTCCCTTTTTTGAAGTATCTATATGTAAAGCACTTTATACAAATTTTCACATTTTATCTTCCCATTAATTCTACTACGAAGGTATTATTATCCTTTTTTTGCCCACATGAAACTAAGGATTCCATAACTTGTCAAAACCCATGTCTCTCTGGCTATCAAGTCTGGACCTTGGGTCACAAAATTAGGCTTCCTTTCAAGCTCATATGCTCTGGCTCTTCCCCAAGAGAATGGAATAAGCCCCAGAATACATTCCTGGCTCTGCCTGTCCCCAACCCAACCCCAACCCAACAACCTGAGGGTCCTTTCAGTCATCCTAAGATTTTTAGTATTCTGTGTACTAAATATTTTCACAGGTAGTATTAGATTTAATTACAATTCTATATACAGAAAAATTGAGGCTAAGAGGTGAAATTCAAAGTCTCACAAAATTAGCAGAACAGAAGCGTTTACTGAAGTCAATTCTACTGCTTTTTGTTCCAGAAAGATCCATGAAGTAGTAACTAAATTTAATGAATATCCCAGTATCACCTTTAGATATCTTTAGAACTCATCAAGAGGTCAGCTTTTAAAAACCATCTATAGCAGTGGGGCCAGCCCAGTGGTGTAGTGCTTGAGTTCACGCACTCCGCTTCAGTGGCCCAGTGTTCACGGGTTTGGATCCCGGGTGCAGACCTACATACCACTTGCCAAGCTATGCTGTGGTGGCGTCCCACATACAAAATAGAGGTATATTGGCACAGATGTTAGCTCGGGGACACAAATACCTATCTGTAGCAGTGTAATCCTTTTTACACACAGAAGGGGAACTTCTACTTTTGGCCTGATGATGTAGCAGGGAATAGATTTAACATCTTTCCTTAAACAACAATAAAACTGAACAAAACATATGAAGCAAGAGATGTTGAAAAACAGGCAGGAAAGGACAGAGAATGCCTGAGAGAGGGTAAACAAACAAGGTGACCCTATGACTACCCAGTTTACCGTCTAAAGTGTTTCCAGGCCACAGCACAGACAGGTGAACCAAGGTAGACTCTAGGGATCTCCCTAAGTTGAGAAGATGTATTTGGGAGTTTGGAGATGCCAAAGTTGCCTGAGTTCACGGGGTCCTCTGGAATCTTCAGCTGAGTACAGATCAGTGTGAGTGTGTGTGAGTATGTGTGTGTGTGTGTGTGTGTGTGTGTGTGTTTAGAAACAAACCATGGCTGGAGAAAGAACCACTGGAAAGGAGTAGCCAGAAAAACCCTGAGTTCATGAAAGCTTGGAGTAGTTCACATTACCAATTGTGATGGTTAATTTTATATGTCAGCTTGGAGAATGTTTTTGGATGAGACTAACATTTAAATTGGTGAATTTGGGGTAAAGCAGATTGCAGAGTGCTCTCTGTAATGTGGATGTGCCTCATTCAATCAGTTGAAGGTCTGAAAAGAACAAAAAGCAGGAAGGAAGCTGATATTTGCGAAGCACTACTATATTCCATAAATTTTGCTAGATTATCTAATTTATTCCTAACATCCCAATAATATAGATATAACTATCCTCATTTTAGGAGAAGGAAATTGAGATTTAGAAAAGCTATGTAATTAGACAAAGGCCCTAGGACCAGGAGTATTAGATCTGGGATTTATACTCAGCTCTGTCTGCCTCCAAAGTCTAGGGTGAGACACCATAAAAGGAAAATATCTCAGAAACCCTTTTAGGGATGGGGAAAAGATTCCGGGACCATTTGACTTTTACAGGCTGGTCGCAGATGTTCAAGTATGTAGCCCTTCATAATCATAAGTGGCCCTGTATACAGCATTGGGTCATAACTTCTTGAAAACTTTTCTCGGTTCAGATTGTGTTTTTTTTTTTCTTTATTGCAGTAACATTGGATTATAACATTATATAGCTTTCAGATGTACATCGTAATATATTATGAATTCTGTGTAGACTGTATCATGTTCACCACCCCAAAATTAATTATAGTCCATCACCTCACATGTGAGCCTAATCATCCTGTTTGCCCATCCCTCCACCTTCCCCTATGGTAACCACCAATCCAATCTGCATTGCTATGTGTTTGTTTGTCCTTGTTTTTATCTTCTACTTATGAGTGAGATCATACGGTATTTGACTTTCTCCCTCTGACTTACTTCACTGAGCAGAATACCCTCAAAGTCCATCCATGTTGTCAGAAATGGCCGGATTTCATCATTTCTCATGGCTGAGTAGTATTCCATTGTGTATATATACCACATCTTCTTTATCCATTCGTCCTTTGATGGGCACCTACGTTGCTTCCAAGTCTTGGCTATTGTGAATAAGGCTGCAATGAACATAGGGGTGCATGTATCTTTATGCATTTGTGTTTTCAAGTTCTTTGGATAAATACCCAGCAGTGGGATAGCTGGATCATATTGTAGACCTATTCTTAATTTTCTGTGGATACTCCATACTGCTTTCCATAGTGGCTGCACCAGTTTGCACTCCCACCAGCAATGTACAAGGGTTCCCTTCTCTCCACATCCTCTCCAACATGTGTTTCCTGTCTTGTTAATTATAGCTATTCTGACAGGAGTGAGGTGATATCTCATTGTAGTTTTGATTTGCATTTCCCTGATAGCTATTGATGTTGAGCATCTTTTCATATGTCTGTTGGCCATCTTAATATCTTCTTTGGAGAAACTTCTGTTCAGATATCTTGCCCAGTTTTTAATTAGGTTGTTGGTTTTTTAGTTGTTGAGATGTATGAGTTCTTTGTATATTTTGGATATTAACCCTCATCTGATACATGGTTTGCAAATATCATCTCCCAATTGTTAGGTTGTCTTTTCATTTGGTTGATGGTTTTGTTTGCTGTGCAGAAGCTTTTTAGTTTGATGTAGCCCCATTTGTTCATTTTTTCTTTTATTTCTGTTGCCTGGTCAGACATAGTACTTGAAAATATGCTGCTAAGACTGATGTCAAATTGCGTATTGTCTGTGTTTTCTTCTAGAAGTCTCAGGGTTTTGGGTTTTACATTTAAGTCTTTAATACATTTTGAGTTGATTTTTGTGCATGGTGTAAGGTAATGGTCTATTTTCATTCTTCTGCATGTGGCTAGCCACTTTTCCCAACACCATTTATTGAAGAGACTCTTCTTTCTCTGTACAATCCCATTTACAATTGCAACAAAAATAATAAAATACATAGGAATAAACTTAGCCAAAGAGGTGAAAGAGCTGTACACTGAAAACTATAAAACATTGTTGAGAGAAATTGAATAAGACACAAAGAAATGGAAAGATATTCCATGTTCTTGGACTGGAAGAATTAACATAGTTAAAATGTCCATACTTCCTAAAGCAATCTATAGATTCAAGGCAATCCCTATCAAAGTTCCAACAATATTTTTCACAGAAATAAAGCAAAGAATCCTGAAATTTACATAGAACAACAAAACACCCCAAATAGCCAAAGGATTCCTGAGAAAAAAGAACAAAGCTGGAGGTATCACACTCCCTGATTTCAAAATATACTACAAAGTCATAGTAACCAAAACAGCATGGTACTGGCACAAAAACAGACACACAGATCAATGGAACAGATTCAAGAGCCCAGATTGTTTTGAACTGGAAGCGTCTTTTCTGATTTCTATTACGGACATTTCTCAATCAAAATCATAAAGTAATATCAAAGATATTAGATACTGAGTATTTCTATGAATCAGGCACTGTGTTG
Organism: Equus przewalskii; assembly: GCF_037783145.1. Classification (NCBI taxonomy): domain Eukaryota; kingdom Metazoa; phylum Chordata; class Mammalia; order Perissodactyla; family Equidae; genus Equus; species Equus przewalskii. The sequence continues at coordinate 9,397,131 of NC_091832.1, read as the reverse complement.
GTCACTTCAGACATATCTCATTTTAAAAATAATTTTGATATATTCAGTATTCTCCAGAGTACCAGTGGGCCTGAGTTAAACGGGCAGCCAATGCCCCATCACCCCAAAGAAGTTTTATGTTTCACTCATGCATATATTCACAATTTTTTCTTCTGTCAAATATCCACTAAGGGCTAGCTCAGACAATGCTCCTGGATCTGAAGTCAGGAATCCTACTCTCTTAGCTTCTCTGGTACCAGAACCTGATAGTTCAAGGGCCTAAGATAAAGAGCTGTTTGGAATCAGGGACATTTTGTGCTTTCTACATAATTCACTCTCACAAACTCAGCCCTAGCTGATCATTCACCTATACTGTCTCCAGCCATAACCTTCTGCTTTAAACATGCTCCTGGACTTGTCCCTCACCGAGCCATTTCCAAAGCCCCTTAATCAACACTCAGTAAATATTACCTGAATGCCCACTCTGTGAACACACAGGAGAGGATACAACAATAACGAGGCATATAAGAATGAATCAAATATGAATCTGCCCTCAAGGAATTTAGTCAAGTAGGAATCACCTTTGACCCTTCTTTTCTCCTCTACCTTCACCTTTTTTCTTCTAAACATAACCCTATTCCATCTACCACATGTCCTACATATTGCTCATGCCCAAACACTTGGTTCCATCCTCACTGTCACTAGCAGAGAACTGCCTATTTCTCCAATTTCCTCCCTGAACTTCATCCCTCTGTTTCATTCTTTACACCAAAGTCAGAAGGAGCTTTCTAAAATTTTATACCTGACCATGTCATGCCCTTAGTGAAACCTATCCAATAGCTTCCAAATAACTATAAGAACAACTCCAAACTTCACAGTGAAATTTTAAGGAAGAGGAAATTCTATTTCTGACTACTTCTATTGCTTTATCTTTCATCAATCTCTTCCTCCACCAAAAAAACTCTTTTCTTCAGTCTTACAAAACGATGTACTTGCATTTTCTTATGTAAACCATGCTCTCTCATGCCTCTAGACCTTTGCACAGGCTATTTTCACTGTCTAGAAAGGAACTACTTATTCATAAAACAATTTCTGAGCAACCGTTGTCGGTAGGGCATCTGAGAATATGACATGATTTAGATATATGATACCTGCCCTTAAGAAGCTTGTGAGTGGGTAGTAGCCCATGGGGGAAGGTCCCAAGTGTCCTCTGCTCTGGTTCCTGCATGTGCTTCATTGTATCCTGCATATTCAGTTATAGAAAGTGCCATTTATCCCTCCCTATGGCATTGCTGCCTGTCAACTGGATGAATGAATAAAACTTCTCAGGGGATGTGATTTCTGAGAACTGATGATTTCTTTTTAAAGGCCACCTTTACCTACCTTGAAGGACTGTTTTAAAAGTCATGGTGCCCCTTGATGCCTTCCTGTAGGACAAAGGAACTCTGAGCTTATCTACATGTAGATATTCTATTAATATGTAATGACTCTTAGGACAGGAAGGAAATGGAACTGCATTTCTTTTTTGGACATTTCCAACAAAACCAAAGAAGGAAAATGGCTTCATCTTAATGAAAGAGGCTGCTCTTGGGAATGTGCTTAAGGGAAGGTTACAAAAGTAATATTTGAAGGAATATGGACAAAGCACGATTCATCATTTCTTCCCAGGAAAATGATTATCAGGAGAAAGGTAGCTTCAAGGCCAGTTCTGCCCTGCTTCACAAAAGATTCCATTTACATTTCAAGAAAGGATAAGAAAGAATACTCTACAATGACGCTATTTTACACAAGGCCTTCCTTGTCTTTTCCAGACAGAGTCTGATCCTTCTTACTTCTAATGACATTGCCTTTCTCCCCGTCTATACCCTCAGACTACCCAGGAAGAAAAAATCTTTCCCAAAATCCTACTCTCACTCCCCAAAAAACTCACTTTCTAAACACAAATCTAATCGATCCCTTTAGCCATGTCTCCCTATACATTGTAAGAGAAAGTTTAAGCTCCTCAGTGTAACATTTAAGATCCTCCACATCTTAACCCCACCTACCTCTGCAGCCCACTTCTTCTTGTTGTAGACTCTAGCACACCACCATTAGGTGCTCCTGTCCCACCACTGCACATGTCTATGCTTGGTGCTGTTGCCTCTGCCTGGAATACTTCTGGCCCCTTCCTACACTAGTTATTCTCTGTCTGCCCTTCTATTTCTACCCTTCTCAGTCATCCTGTGTCCTGGGAGGCAGGGAGGCCAACCTCTACAGATGTGGGATCCCTTGCCCTCTCTCTTCCTATTGAATTAGGCCAATGGAAAGCACTGGCAGGAGACTGCAGAGCAGGAGGAGAAAGAGGTTGAGATATTTATTATGTTCCCCCACCTCACATTGGCCACATGAGAGAGTTGTTAGCTACGGTTCTTACAGGATTCTAGTCACAGCTTCCTCCCCTTCTCCCTTAAGTGTTTGGGGTGGCAACAGCTTTTACTATTGCCAGTCCCTAGATACTCCTCCATCCCTGATAATTCTCTTAAACCTCTACTCATCTTTGTAAATTGTCCCTTTGAAAAAGATCTCTTCAATTATCCTCTTAGATATGTCATCTGTTTCCTGCTGAGACTGACTGGACGAACCTTTATAACCTAGCTAATCTTTCCTTACCCTTCAAGATCAGTTCAGAAGGTCCCCAGGAATCCCAGAGCTTAGCTACAGAGTCAGTTGTTTCCACAGATCCCTACTTGTACTGCTATCATACACTTACCACTTTGGATTTTTAACTGTCATGATAAAATAGAAATTCCGTGAGAGCAGGGACCTTCCCTGTATTGTTCATGCTATTTATCCAATAATTAAAATGGTGTCTGGCACATTGTAAGTGTTCAATAAATATTTAATGACTGATTGCTTGAAATAAAAAATAAGTCTACATTCTCTCTATATCCTTGGCATTTGGCTCAGAGAAGCTACCTCAGAAATACTACTTGAACTTTTCTTAAAAGAAAAGAAAGTAAAATTTTCAGGGGTAGGTATGGGAGAGGGGAAAGAAAACTTTTGTTGGTAAGACAATATAAATTGTTAAGTCTCATACTAACACCTATTTCTTCCCATCTCAAGGGAGTGAGGGCTAGAGTAGAGGAAGCATCTAGAAATGAGGATGACACAGAATCATTAGACTAGAAAAATCAGGACAGTAATTCTCTACTGATTACTTTCTGTGTTCCAGGCTCTGCATTAGTGCATTCAAATAATTATTAAGCCTGTTAATTCTCCAAGCAACTTGGTGAGGCTGGTATTATTACCTTTATTACCAATGAGAAAATTACTTTCAGAAATGTTAAGTAACTTATTCATGGACACACAGCTAGTAAGTGGTAAAGCAAAAAATCATCCCTACCTATGCCAGTTTGGTTTTAAGTATAGTGTTCTTTGGTCTCAACAAAGGGAAAAAACTTCTGATGTCATTCCCTTCTGCCTTTAAACTGTTGAGAACTGTGAAGGGTCAGAGATTTTATCCTACTTGCAAGCTAACAGAATAACTGCATAGTTTCAAGGATACTGGCAGAAGATACAAGACTCCTGGGTCACCAACAAAGGACTCATGGCAATGGCAGTAGCTAGAGATAGATTTGTACTGGTTTCCTGAGCCCCATTTTCCACATGGCAATGCAAAGAGGGTCAGATGATAATTGGACACAGAGTGGGTTGTGTTATAGGAGGGAAACTCTGAGCTAAGAGAATTCTAGTCTTTTATACTGTACAGCAAGCACACCTGTTCATTGCTCCAGAGGGAGACAGTGTCTCTATCTTCCAGGGATGATCACTACACAAATATCCCAGAAAAGATAGTTTAGAACAAAGACAATCAGCTTCCTTTTGTATGTGAGGCATACAAAAACAGGAGATATACATGCATTGTCTCCTAACTCAAACTTCTTCTCTGGCTTCTGTATAAATACTTGTAGTGACAAGTATTTCATCATCTCTTAAGGCAACCAATCCAGTCAGATAGCAATTGTGGTGTCACAGAAGAATTCCTGACTGTTTGATTGAGAAGAATAAATGAGATGAGACCTAGTACAAAGCAGATATTCAACAAATACACTCCTAATACTTCAAATGCTCTGACGTCAGTTGATTGTTATTTAAGAAGAATCATCCACTAATTATCTTCCAGGGGAATTTTGGCTATCTGGCGTTAAAAGCTCACTCAATATGGACACAAACTTATTTCCCCTTAAACTCTTCCTACAAGAACTCTTTAGACCAATCAGATTCTTTTTTACTGAGCAGAGGATCTGATTGTTTTTTTTTCTAAGATTGGCACCTGAGCTACTATCTGTTGCCAATCTTCTTTTTTTCGTTCTTCTTCTTCTTCTTCCCAAGGTCCCCCAGTACATAGTTGTATATTCTAGTTGTAGGTCCTTCTGGTTGTGCTATGTGGGATGCCACCTCAGCATGGCTTGATGAGCGGTGCCAGGTCTGTGCCCAGGATCCGAACTGGCGAAACCCTGATCCGCCGAAGTGGAGCACGCAAATTTAACCACTTGGCCACGGGGCTGGCTCCCAGATGTCTTTTACTTAAAACAGAAAACACTTTTTATTCTGTAAAAGCCAAGGAGCATGGGAAGCACAGCAGGTCCCAAAAAAGACGATGTAGTAATTCAGAGAGTGAAGAGGCAAGCAGAGAAGTCACTCTACCAGAAAGTTTCAGCTGGTTGCGGAGTAACTAAGTGGAAATATCCAGCAGGTACAATGAAACTTAGAAAGAGAGATTTGATATGTAATTATAGGGACTACATTGTCCAAGGAATTATTACAATAAACTCCTTGTAAAGTTATACCAAGTAAAATCACTTTCACCATACATTTGCTCACAGCCCTTACAACTCAATATGGTAGATGATACTATTATATCATCTTCATTTAATGGAAAAGGTAACTGAAGCTCAGTGAGATTCAGTAACTCATCTAAGAGAAATGAGCCAGAACTCTGGCTCTAAAAATGTGTTTTTCCACTACACCAGGAGAAAGGAGAGGATAAAAAAAATGAATCCTCAAGAACATACATCGAGAAGAAGGGCAAGGGAAGCTAGAGAAGTCATGGAAAAAGAAATAAGAGATGTGCATGGTTTGAGCATGGTTGTGGATTATATCCTACATGTAAGCTCCTCACAGGCAGGACCTGTACTTCATCATTATATCCTTGTGCTTGCTACTGGGCCTAGCACATAGTAGGTACCAAATGAAAGTTTGCTGAATGAATACAGTTGTTATCCAAGTCATTAAATTTTTCCCTATAAAAATTTTTCTAAAGATAGCTTAATGACTAACTCTGATCTATCTTTTTTAATGAAAACACTTAATTGAAGTACATGGGTATCATTAAGGCAAATGGAGATGTGAATGGGCATGAATCTGTTTCAACTATTTATTTATTTGACAAGCAATTATTGAGCTCCTATTCTGTGCTAGGCAACCTGATACGTTATGCCAAAGGAATAAAATAGAATTTCTTAATTATAAAAGGAACTTGAGTGAACTGTACATTCCTTATGTCCTGGATAAAAGTAACTTAGTAAAGAAAGTCATAGGAAATTTAGGCAATAAACCTTTTTTCAATCTGCATATCCAGTAATCTTCTGATTTATTTTAGAATTTCTTCCTAAATTCTGTCATCTTTGACTCTCCGTAACCCAAAGATTTCTTGCTCAAGTTGTTTCAGAGGCCAAGAAGTTCCACAAATCATTGACTCCAGAATACATGGTAGGCTTAAAATGGCCTCCTTGAGATCAATTCCCTATGGACCCACATAAATACTCTCACCAGTGAGGGAAAAAAATAACTACATGTATACAATCCCTTAGCTAAACTTGGTGGAGATTGAAAAATTGGGGGATTCAGTATTTTAAAATTATTAAAAATTTTTTCAATACATATACTATACATTCTTCAACACACTCAGTGTGTTCCAAGGCGGTAGTAATCAAACATAATATTTCTGTTGCAAAATATATCAATATTCACACTAAGTGGGATGAATAAAGACAGTTAGCTCATGTCCAGATGTCAGATTTTGCCATCAAATAAGTTTCACATTACTTAAAAAGTCCACCAGTTTTGGATTTCAGAATTAAAAATAAAGAATTGTGGCCCTATACCAACTAAGTGTTCAGAGGCTTCACCTAATCATAATGTAAACAACACTGTCTGCTGCTAGACTCCGAGGCATCTATCTTTCTGATTGCATCTCAGTCTGGCCTCCTCCAAGCCCCTCTGCTGAGCTGCCAGAGAAATCTGCCTAAAACGCAAATCTTAACATGTCAGTGGTAGGGCCTGGGGGTGGGAGTGTGGAAGGGAGTGATATTTGGCTTAGCTATCTAGGGATGAGAATCTGCTAAAAGTCTCACAGTCCGATGGCAGATGTAAGATCTCTGGCATATTTCCAGGGATCATTCCACTAAACTATGTTGACTTGGTTTCCCTTTGCTCTAAAGATAAAATCAAAACTCCTTATGGAAGGAAGATTAGCTTTGACAGCTGAAAAGTCATAGCTAACTGCTATGGTCTCAATGTTTGTGACCCCCAAAATTCATAGGTTGAAATCCTAACCCCCGAATATGATAGTATGAGTAGGTGGGGCCTCTGAGAGGTGATTAGGTCATGAGTATGGAACCCTCCTGAATGGAATTATAAGAGAGATTCCCACAGACCTCCCTAGCCCCTTTCCATCATGTGAGGATACAATGAGAAGTTTGCGACCCAGAAGAGGTCTGTCACTAGAACCTGATCACCTTGCACCTTGATCTTGGACATCTAGCCCCCGGACCTATGAGCAATAAATATTTTTTATAAGCTACCTAGTCTTGGGTATTTTACTATTGCAGTCTGAAAGGACTAAGAAGGTAACCTAAGATTAAGAACTGGCTCCATAATTTGTGGGGGGCCAATGCAAAATGAAAATGTGGGGTCCGTTGTTCAAAACTTATTAGGAATTTCAAGAAAACACTTTTTAAAAGTACAGGATCCTTCTGAGTGAGAGAATGCACAAGTTGCACATCCATGAAGGAAATTCATCCATTACTGAGAGCTTAAAAAGAAGGCATGTTGCAGGGTGGTACATTGGGGAGAACGCAGGATTTGATATTTAATAGGCTAGGGTGCACCTACCAGCTTGGCCATTTGTTTTCCGTGTGACCTTTGGAAACCACTTAATCCATCTCATCTGAAATGTCTTCATCTAAAAAGTAAAAACATCCACCTCTAAGAACTACTGTGAACGTCAAATGGAATACTGTACGTGAAACAGTACAGTCCAAATATTCCCAAAATGAGTCTCCTAATAAGTAAATAAATATTTCTGAGTAATAAGAGCTCTTTGCGGTTTGTTTTCTATATTTTCCCCTCTCCAATGATAAGAAAGTAATCAGGTTTTTGAGTTCTCCTGCCTTAAGGGCTCTACAGGCCTAAAAACAGAAGTTGCTTGAAGACAACTTCTGTGCTTAGTTATTATGAAAACCTAACACTGTTGAGGAGATGTACTACCTATACTGTCTAAGGAAGGAGGTCACTGCCTTGAAGTGAGGAACAATGGAGAGACGACCCTTAGGTGAGGAAGAAGTAATAGGGTTCCTCCCTTTGTCAGTCCAAGTCGTTTGACAAGAAGAAACAAAAATAGCATTAGATCTGCTAGAGAGTTTAGGGGAGAATTTGCTATTAAGGATAAGAGGGAGGGAGCACGAGTAGTCAGGGAGAGCTTTCAAACAGCAATGCAGGTCTAACACCTGTGAAAGAGAAGAAGCAAGAAGTGGGTAGGAAGAGCCTCAGGCTGCAGTGTAGTTCTGAGAAAGTCTCAGCCAGGCCTAAGGGGACCCTGAGAAAAGTTGCCCTTAGAAGTTTTCCACATTGTGGGCAGTAATGGTACAGCTCTAGTACCCCTACCATACCCAGTCCAATGACTGACAGTAGGCCAGAATAAGTGTGGTCTGATACGTCACCTGGAGGTTATCTGTCAACCATGTTCTCTAGAGCAGGTTTTCCTGAAGGAAGATATGAGCAGCACATCATGATGGCCATCACCCTCACACATATGCATACCAGATGGGAAAAGGACTGAGGCCTTTGGATAGGGGCAATGTGGTGGGCCTATGGAGACTGGACGAATATAAAGATTATCATGCCCTAGTGTGCTGTGGAAGTAGCAGGGATCTGAACTCAAGGGCCTTTGCAGGCTTGTCCTTCTCCAACATCAGATTTCTCATCCTTAAAGGCTTAGTTTAAACATATGACTGCCTCCCTGATGTCTTCCCAGATTGTCCATGATTTTCCAATTGGCAACTCACTTTTCCCACTTCTGGGATCCTATCATACTTTGCTTATAGAAGTGTTATATTTGCATACTTGTCACACCAACTTGACATCTGCTTTCTCAATAGCAGGTTCTATGTCTTATTTAACGCAGCACAGAGTTTCCTGGCACAGAGTGGGAATTCATGCTTGTTCTTTGCTACTTGGCTTGGTACAACATAGCAGCATCTCTTCTTCAACATCAGCATATCTCCATTAAAAAAAACTAATTAAAGTTCCCCTAACCACTGAAACACTCAATACTTTCCCATGAGAGTTTCCAGATTAATCCACAAGAATCCTTCGAGTATGAATATAAAGGGTATCTCCATTAGGCACTGAGAAGTGGTTGGCATTGTTTTTACTTTTGTTTATCTCTTGACTTATACTTGGCATTCTAATTGATGCAACAGAGGAGTAGTAAAAGGAACAAGAACCAGGACAAGATATAACATAGGAAGGCATTTTTATTTGTTTTTATTTTCTGAAGATTTGAGTCCTAGCATCTCATTATTTAGGAAATGCACATTTGAAGTTAAGCAATACATTACAGAATGCAGGGATGGTTCAATATATGAAAATCAATCAATGTCATATATCACATTGCCAGAATAAAGGACAAAAACCACATGATTGTCTCAAATGACATAGAAAAAGCATTTGAAAAAATTCAATACCCTTTCATGATAAAAACATTTGCCAAACTATTAACAGAAAGAAATTATCTCATTATAATAAAGACCATATATGAAAATTCCAAGCTAACATCATATTTAATGGTAAAAAGCTGAAATCTGTTGCCCTGAGATCAAGAACAAGGCAAGAATCCCACTCTCTCCACTTCTATTCAACATGGTACTGTAAGTCCTAGCAAAAGAAATTAGGCAAGAAAAAGAAATAAATAACATTCAAATTGGAAAGTAAGAAATAAAATTATTCTGTTCTCAGAATACACAATCTTAACATATAGAAAATCCTAAAAAGTCTACAAAAATAACTGTTATAACTAATAAACAAATTCAGTAAAGTTGCATGATACAAAAATAACATACAAAAATAAGTTAGGTTTTTATAAACTAACAACAAACTATCTGAAAAGGAAATTTTAAAAATCCCAATTACAATTGCATTAAAAAGAAAAAAATATGAATAAACTTAACCAAAGAGGTGAAAGAATTGTACACTGAAAACTATATGACATTGATGAAAAAAATTAAAGAAGATACAAATAAATGGGAAAACATTCTGTGTTCATGGATTGGAAGACTAACTATTGTTAAAATGTCCATATTACCCAAAGTGATCTACTAATTCAATGTAATCCCTATGAAAATCCGAATGGCATTTTTTTTTGGCAAAAATAGGAAAAATACCCTAAAATTCATATGCAATCTCAAGGGACCCTGAAAAGACAAAACAATCTTGAGAAAGAAAAACAAGGCAGAAGGCCTCACACTTCTTCATTTCAAAAGATATTACAAAGCTACAGTAATCAAAACAGAATGAACAGTATGGCACTGGCATAAATGCAAACATATAGACCAATGGAACAGAATAGAGAGCACAATATATGCATATATAACATATATATGGTGAAATGAACTTTGACAAGGGTGCCAAAGCTGCACAAGAGAGAAGGATAGTCTCTTCAACAAATGGTGTTGGGAAATTGGATATTCACACGCAAAATAATTAAGTTGGACCCTTACCTTACACTATACACAAAAATTAGCTCAAAATGGATTAAAGATCTAAATGTAAGACCTGAAACTATAGAACTCTTAGAATAAAACATAGGGGAAAACCTTCATGACATTGGATTTGATCATGATTTCCTGGATATGACTCAAAAAGCATAGGCAACAAAAGCAAAACTAAACAAATGAAACTACATCAAACTTAAAGATTTCTACACAGCAAAGGAAAGAATCAACAAAGTGAAAAGACAACCTGAGGAATGGGAAAAAATATTTTCAAACTATATATCTGATAAAGGGTTAATATCTAGAATATATAAAGAACTTTTACAACTGAATAGGAACAACAAAATAATCCAATTTAAAAATGGGCAAAGGACTTGAATAAACATTTCTCCAAAGAAGATACACAAATGGCCAGTAAGCATATTAAAGATTCTCAACTTCACTAATAATCAGGGAAATGCAAATCAAAATCATAATGAGATATTACTTCACACCCATTAGGATTGCCACTATCAAAATTACAGAAAATAACAAGTGTTGGGAGTGACGTCAGCATCTTGGCAGACTGAGTTGTTCCCTCTGTCTCTCCCCTGTAAGTCACAACCAGTAGGACACCCATTAAGAAACAATGGATTCTCTGCATAAGAATGCCTGAGAGAGCCATACATCTATACATCTGAAGGTGGGTGGACTGGATCTCCTGGAGGCAGTGGAACTAGGGGAGCAGCTGAGGCAGCTCCTGAGACCAGAAGTTCTGGGATGGGTGGCCACACCTGTGAACAGAGGCCTCAGTAACTGAGGTTAACACCCACAAACAGAGGCTCCAGGAATCCAGGCAGCCCATGCTGCTGGAGGCACCAGGAATAACTGTGGAGTCATGACTGGAGACTCCAGGAATCATGAGATACCCATGATCCAGCTCCCCTCCTCTCCTCCGGCAGTGGCAAGTTTGACACCAACCCTTCCAACAGTGAAGGCCGTACCCAAGAAACGGATAGCCTCAGCAGCAGTGGTGGTGCCAGTGACCTGAAGTTTGAAAAGTATACTGGCACCAGAGACCAGAGGTAGCAGGAGCAGGAACAGGGGCAGCAGCAGCACTCGTGGCTCAGCCCTTCTTCTTCCCTAAGCAGTGGCAGATGGTTCCCACAACCTTAGGCTTCAGGAAACACAGTGGCACCCGCAGCTTAGCCCCTATCCCTCCCTCAGCAGTGATAGGTAGCATCTGCAATCTGAGGCTTCAGAAGCCACAACAGTACCCATGACCCAGCCTCCAGTGGCAGCACCCCAACACTAGCCCAATGAACAGTGGGGGCTGTATACAAGACTCCAAGCCCTCAACATCAGTGGTGAGACCCACTAACCCAATGCCCCAGGCAGCAGTGCTGCTACCACCCTCAGATAATCCGGGAGCAGCAGTTCAGGTGGTACATGCAGCAGCAGCATTCAAACCCACGGAGAGCCCACAAAGAGCCAGTGGGGGAACACGAGACCCAGGCAACCCCAGAAGCAACAGAAGTGCTCACAGCCTAGTGACCCTGGTGGTGACACCCATGACTGCAGCAACATCATAAGCAGCAAGACACCAGCAACTTTGGAGTCACAAGCAGCATAAAGTAGGCAATGATAACATCTCTGGCAGAGGCAGTTGAGGGTAGAAGGCCCAGACTCTCAAATATAGCCAGAAGCAGCTCAGAATCAAAAGTAAACAAAGTTTTACCCAAATAAGATAGGTGTTTACTACCACAAATTGTGCTGGCAGAGGAATAACTCATCAAGCACCATGAAGAATTATAGTAACACAGTAGCACAGGAAGAAAATGACAACTTTCCAGAAACCAAACTTGAAGTCATGGAAGACTGCAATCTAACTGATAGAGAATTCAACACAGCTGTCATGAAGAAACTCAATGAGTTGCAAGAAAACTTAGAAAGATAGTTCAATGAGCTTGGGAATAAAATAATGAACAGAAGGAGTACTTCAGCAAAGAGATGGAAACTCTAAAAAACAAAAAATACAGAAACTCTGCAGCTGAATAACACAATTAATGAGACGAAAAATAAAGTAGAAAGCATTGGAAATAAAACAGATCATATGGAGGCCAGAATTAGTGAGCTCAAAGATAGAAATCTAGAAAAGATTCAGGTGGAAGAGGACAGAGAACCAAGATTTTTAAAAAGTGGAGAAATTCTATGAGAAATGTCTGACTCAATTAGGGAAAGCAACATAAGGATAATGGGTATTCCAGAAGGAGAAGACAGGAAGAAAGTAGCAGAGAGCTTATTTTAAAAAAATAATAGCTGAGAATTTCCCAAACCTGGGTAAGAAATTGGATATACAAGTACATGAAGCTAAGAGAATACCCAATTATCTCAATGCAAAAAGACCTTCTCCAAGGCACATTATGTTAAAGACTGTCAAAAGTCAATGACAAAGAAAGAATATTCAGGGTGGCCAGAGGAAAGAAAATAGCTTACAAAGGAACCTCCATTAGGCTATCAGCAGATTTCTCAGCAGAAGCTCTACAGGCTTGGAGAGAGTGGAATGACATATTAAAGATGTTAACAGATAAAAACTATCAGCCAAGAATACTCTATCCAGAGAAGTTATCCTTTAAATATAAAGGAGAAATAAAGGCTTTCCCAGACAAACAAAAGCTGAAGGAGTTCATCACGACTAGACCTGCCTTACAAGGAATGTCAAAAGGAATCTTCCTATCTGAAACAAAAAGGCACTGGTTTACAAAGATTTCAACATGGTAATAAATAGACAGAATCAGAAAGTTGCAACTCTATATCGGAATAGGTTAGTAAACACTTAATTATAACATAAAGGCTAAAGGGAAATAAAGCATCAAAAATAACTATAATCGCTTAACTTAGTAACAAACTCACAAGACAAAAAGGGATAATTTGCAATAACAAAAACATAGAAAGGGAAGAGGGAAAGGATGGAATCTGCATAGGTTAACGGACATAAGATGCTATCAGCAAAAAAAGGACTATCTCATCTATGAGATCTTTCATACAAACTTCATGGTAACCACAAAACACAAAATCAGGGCAGAGTCACAAAACATAAAAAAAGAGAAAACTGAGAAACACATCACAGAAAACCACCAAACTCGAATGGCAGTCAGAAAGACAAAGGAGAAGAAACAATGGAAATATAGAACAACCAGCAAACAAAAGATAAAATGGCAGTATTAAGCTCTCATGTATCAATAATTACCCTAAATATAAATGGATTGAATTTACCAATCAAAAGACACAGAGCAGCTGGGTGGATTAAAAAACAAGACCCAACAATGTGCTGCCTCCAAGGGACCTATCTCAGCTCTAAACACAAACATAAGCTCAGAGTGAAGGGATCGGAGAGGATACTCCAAGCAAATGATGACCAAAAGAAAGCAGGAGTAGCCATACTTAGACAAAATAGACCTCAAGCCAAAAAGACAAGAGACAAAGATGTACATTATACAATGATAAAACAGAAATTCCACAAAGAAGATATAACATGTATTAATATATATACATCTAACATAGGAGCACCAAGTATATAAAGCAACTATTAACAGACATAAAGGAAGAAAGTGACAGCAATAATAGTAGGGGATTTTGATAACCTACTAACATCAATGGATAGATCATCCAGACAGAAAGTCAACAAGAAAACATTGACCTTAAATGAAACACTAGACCAGACAAACTTAATAGACATACAGAAAACATTCCATCCAAAAGCAGCAGAATACACATTCTTTTCAGGTGCACACAAAACATTCTCAAAGATAGACCATACGTTGGGACACAGAACAAGTCTCAAAATTTAAGAAGACTTAAATCATGTCAAGCAACTTTTCTGAACACAATGGTATGAAACTGGAAATCAACAACATGAAGAAAGCTGGGAAAGTCACAAATATGTGGAGACTAAACAACATGCTATTGAACCACAATTGGACGAATGAAGGAATCAAAGGAGAAATAAAAAATACCTGGAGACGAATCAAAATAAAAACGCAACATACCAAAACCTATGAGATGCAGCAAAAGCAGTACTAGGAGAGACGATATAGCAAGATAGGCCTACCTCAAGGGATGAGAAAAATCTCAAATAAACAATCTAACACTACAGCTAAAAGAACTAGAAAAAGAAGAACAAATGAAGTCCAAAGTAAACAGAAGGAAGGAAATAATAAAAATCAGAGTGGAAATAAAATAGAGACTAAAAACAAAATAGAAAGAATCAATGAAACTAAGAGCTGGTTCTTTAAAAAGATAAACAAAACTGACAGACTCTTAGCTAGACTCACTAAGGAAAAAAAGAAATAAGTCTCAAATAAATAAAACCAGAAATGAAAGAGGAGAAATTACAACAGATACAACAGAAATACAAAGGATTATAAGAGAATACTATGAAAAACTACATGCCAACAAATTGGATAACCTAGAAGAAATGGATAAATTCTTAGAATCATATAACATTCCAAAACTGAATCAAGAAGAAATAGAGAATCTGAATTGACCAATCACAGGTAAACAGATTGACACAGTAATCAAAAACCTCACAAAAAACAAAAGTCCAGGACCAGATGACTTCTCTGGTGAATTCTAGCAAACACTCAAAGAAGATTAAATACTTATCTTTCTCAAACTTTTTCAAAAAAATTGAAGATGACGGGATGCTTCAAAACTCATTTTATGAGGCCAACGTTATCCTGATACCAAAACCAGACAAGGACAACCCAAAAAAAGGAAAATCATAGGCCAATATTGCTGATGAACATAGATGCAAAAATCCTCAATAAAATATTAGTAAATCAAATACAACAATACAATTAAAATGATCATATATCACAATGAAGTGGGATTTATTCCAGGGATGCAGGGATGGTTCAACATCCACAAATCAATCAACATGATACACAACATTTACAAAATGAAGAATAAAAATGACATGATCATCTTAATAGATGCAGAGAAAGCATTTGACAAGATCTAACATCCATTTATAATAAAAACTCTCCATAAAACAGGCGTAGAAGGAAAGTATCTCACTCAATACAAGAAAGGCCATATTTGACAAATCCACAGCTGACATCATACTCAACAGTGAAAAATTGAAAGCTATTCCTCTAGGAACAGGAAGAAGACAACTTTCCCACCACTCTTGTTCAACAGTGTATTGGATGTTCTAGCCAGATCACTGGACAAGAAAAAGAAACAAAAGGTATTGAAACTTGAAAGGAAGAAGTAAAACTGTCATGGTTTGTGGATGACATGATTCTATATACAGAAAACCCTAAAGAATTCATCAAAAAACTATAAAAATAATTAATGGATATAGTAAAGTTTCAGGGTACAAAATCAACATACAAAAATCAGTTGCATTTATATACACTAACAACAAAATAGCAGAAAGAGAAATCAAGAATACAATCCCAGGGGGCTGTCCCCATGGCCGAGTGGTTAGATTCGCATGTTCTGTTTCAGCGGCATGGAGTTTCACTGGTTTGGATCCCGGGCATGGACATGGCACCGCTCATCAGGCCATGCTGGGGTGGCAGCCCACATAGCACAACTGGAGGCACTCACAACTAGAATATGCAACTATATACTGGGGGACTTTGGGGAGAAGAAAAAAAAAAGAAAATTGGCAACAGTTGTTAGCTCAGGTGCCAATCTTTAAAAAGAAAAAGAATACAATCCCATTTACAATAGCAAAGAAAAGTATAAAACACAGAAATTTATAAATATATACATAAATTTAGGAATAATTTTAACCAAGGAAATGAAAGATCAATACATTGAAAACTATAAGACACTACTGAAAGAAACTGAGGAAGAAATAAAGAAATAGAAAAATATTACATGCTCATGGATTAGAAGAATTAACATGGTTAAAACATCCATACTACCTAAAACAATCTACAGATTCAATGAAATCCCAATCAGAATCCCAAGGTATTCTTTACAGAAATAGAACAAAGAATCCTAAAGTTTATATGGAATAACAAAATACCCACAAATAGCCAAAGCAATTCTGAGAAAAAAGAACAAAGCTGGAGATATTACACTCCCTGATTTCAAAATATACTACAAAGCTATAGTAATCAAAAGAGCATGGTGGGCTGGCCCCGTGGCTGAGTGGTTAAGTTCAAGCACTCCGCTTTGGCAGCCCAGGGTTTCACCAATTCAGATCCTGGGTATGGACATGGCAGTGCTCATCAAGCCATGCTGAGGCAGCATCCCACATGCCACAACTAGAAGGACCCACAACTAAAAATATACTACTATGTACCAGGGGGTTTTGGGGAGAAAAAGGAAACATAAAATCTTTAAAAAAAAAAACTAGCATGGTACTGGAAGAAAACCAGACATACAGAACAATGGAACAGAACTGTAAGCCCAGAAATAAAGTCATACATCTATGGACAGCTAATTTTCTATAAAGAAGTCAAGAACATAAAATGGAGAAAGGGAAGTCATCAATAAATGTTGCTGGGAAAACTGGACAATCATGTGCAGAAGAATGAAATTAAACCATCATCTTACACCACACACAAAAATTAACTCAAAGTGGATTAAAGAACTGAATCTAAGACCTGAAACCATAAAAATCCTAGAAGAAAACACAGGCAATACACTATTTGAGAACAGTCTTAGTAGTATCTTTTTTAATATCAGGTCTCCTCAGGCAAAAGAAAGAAAAGAAAAAATAAACAAATGGGACTACATCAAACTAAAAAGCTTCTGCATGACAAAGGAAACCATGAACAAAACCAAAAGACAATCCACCAACTGGAATATGACATTTGTAAATCATATATCTGATAATGGGTTAATATCCAAAATATATAAAGAACTCATACTACTCAACAACAACAACAAAAACAACCCACTCAAAAAATGGGCAGAGAAGATGAACAGATATTTTTGGAAAAGATATTCAAATGGCCAAAATGCACAAGCAACATCACTAATTATTAGGGAAATGCAAATCAAAACTACAATGAGATGTCACCTCACACCCATCAGAATGGCTATTATTAAAAAGACAAGAAATAACAAGTGTTGAAGAGGATGTGGAGGAAAAGGAACACTTGTAACACTGCTGGTAGGAATGTAAATTGGTGCAGCCACTATGGAAAACAGTATGGAGTTTTCTCAAAAGTCAAAAATAGAAATACCATATGATTTATTTATTTCACTTCTGGGTATTTATTCAAAGAACACATCAACACTAATTTGAAAAGATATATTCACCCCTTACGTTCTTTGCAGCATTATTCACAACAGCCAAGACTTGGAAGCGACCTAAGTGTCCATCAACAGATGAATGGATAAAGAAGATATGGTATAGATATACAATGAAATACTACTCAGCCATAAAAAAGATGAAATCTTCCCATTTGCAACAACCTGCATTGACTTTGAGGGTATTATGCTAAGTGAAATAAGTCAGATGGAGAAAGACAATCTTCGTATGACTTTACTCACATGTGGAAGATAAACAAACAAAGAGACAATACAGAGAACAGATTAGTGGTTACCAGAGGGGAAGAGGGTGGGGGGAGGGCAAAAGGGGCAAATGGGCACGTGTGTGTGGTGACGGATGGTGAATAGACTTTTGATGGGAACATGATGCAGTCTATACAGAAGTCAAAATATAACGATGCACATCCCAAATTTATATAATGTTATAGACCAATGTGACCTCAATTAAAAAAAAGTGTTAGTGAGGATGTGGAGAAATTGGAACCCTTGTTCATTGGTGGTGGGACTATAAAATGGTGTAGCCTCTATGGAAAACTATACGGGAGTTCCCCAAAAAATTAAAAGTAAAGTTACCATATGATCCAGCAATCTCAATTCTCGATATAAATCCACAACCATGTTTACTGTAGCATCATTCACAATAGCCAAGATGTGGAAGCAATCTACATGTCTATTGACTGATGATTAGATAGAGAAAATGTGGTATATATACATACTGGAATATTACTCAGTCTTAAAAATGAAGGGAATCCAGGCTCCATCCCAGTGGCATACTGATTAAGTTCAGCGTTCTCCTCTTTGGTGGCCCAGGTTCATGGGTTTAGATGCCAGGTGCAGACCTACACTACTCATCAGCCATGCTGTGGCAGCCACCCATGTATAAAGTGGAAGAAGACTGACACAGACGTTAGCTCGGAGCTAATCTTCCACAAGTAAAAAAATAAATAAAAAATTAAGGGAATCCTTTCATATGCTACAAATGGATGAAACTTGAGGACAGTATGCTAAGTGAAATCGGCCAGTCACAGGAAGACAAATACTGCATGATTCTTCTTATATGAGGTATATAAAGTATTCAAACTCTTAAAAAAAGTAAGTAGAATGGTAGTTCTCAAGGGCTAGGGGCAGAAGAAAAAGGGAAGTTGCTGTTCAATGGATATAAAGTTTCTGTTTTGCAAGATGAAAAAAGTTCTAGAGATCTGTTGCATAAAAATGTGCACATAGTTGGCACTACTGTACTGTATAGTTAAAAATGGTTAAAATGGTAAATTTTACATTATGTGATTTTTACCACAATAAAAAAAAGACATTAAGTAATGCAGATTCATTGAACAAATGACTAAAATCTTTTTCATAACAAAAAAGTTCCAAACTCTCTAAGACGTATCAAGGAGGGTTCCTATTATTTATTCGAAAACATGTGCCTATATAAAATATTCCTAAATGAAATGAAATGAATGTATTAAAACTGTATTTAATGAGAATTTTTATGGTTAGCTTCTTTATTGTTTTTTGATGTAGATTTATTTTAATTATTGGTTATAATACTAAAGGAGATTATATACTAAAAAGATACATCGAGATTTGAAAAAGTCTTTAATCAAATTTCTTTATATTCTTTGCACAGTTTTCTAAGTGAAATTGTTTTTAGCCTTAATATAAAGGAAACTAAGAGAAAAGAAGACATAAATATTGCAGAAAATCTTAGGTTTGAAACTGATTTCTTTTTGTCATCCTCACTCTCAGCAAAGCATCTAAAATTTTTGATATTCTGTGGCCTAAACTTTATGGATAATAGACTAACCCAAAGAGGGGATAACTCTCTATTTAGGCATAAACAGGAGTCAAATCTTTGCATTTAGGTTAAAAACATTTCCTTTCCTACATGTATGCCAGGTATCTAAAGCACCTAGCAGTTTCTTACATAAGCAAAATCTGTCAAAATTATAATAGCTCCCAATGTGGTAAACTGATTTCTTTTTTACTCATGTAGGCACTGTAAATTTGTACAGTCCCTTTTGATATTAATAAATATGTATGTAAAAATAGTACTGATATTCATACCCTTCGACTCAGTGATCTTAAACTATTTCCATTACTTCCTAAAAAAAAATAGAAGATAAAAAACACTAAACAACCCTAAATGTTAGAACATGTTCATTAGCTATGCTAATTTAAAAAATGAATGTACAACAAAGAGAATGAAGTAACTTACGGTATGATTATGCAATTGAATAGTCTTTGACTATTAAAATTGTAATCACAGGGGCCAGCCCAGTTGCATAGTGGTTAAGTTCACCCGCTCCGCTTCAGCAGCCAGGGGATCGCAGGTTCGATCCTGGGCATGGACCTACACACTGCTCATCAAGCCATGCTGTGGTGGCATCCCATATACAAAACAGAGGAAGATTAGCACAGATGTTAGCTCAGGGGCAACCTTCCTCAAGCCAAAAGAGGAAGGCTGGCAAGAGATGTAAGCTCAGTGACAATCTTCCTCATCAAAAAAACAAAAAAATGTAATCACAAAGACTGTGCACGGAATGGAATATGGGCTGACATTGGAAGATTATATGATGTTCTGATGTTAACTAATAAAAGGCCATATATAGTTGCATTTCTATGACTGCAGCCATTTTAAAAAATGTGTATACATAGGGAGACTATTGGAAGGAAATATCCAAAAATGGAATTAACTGTGTTTCAGCGGAAGGATTAGTGCTGAATTTTTTTCAAAATTGATTTGGCTTTTATTATTTTTGGAAAAAAAATGTAACATAAAATAAAACACATAAATCTCTGTTTACTTGATAATTCAGAATATTATCTCTTCAGGCTCTAGCCAGTGACTTCAAATACTAAGTTCTCTATGAGCTCAGGTTGAAAGTCTGATCAAGATAATCATGATTTCAGAGTTGGAACAGAGGGCTGCTTAGCTCTACTGTTCCCCACTTTGGAATTGTATAGGGAGTTTCAAATTGGCTCTATATTCTCTCTAGCTAGCTGATTCACGTCAAAGCTGTGAGACCTTGAGCAAAGTTTCTAATCTTTTTTAATTTCAGTTTTCTCATCTATAAAATAAAGATAATAATACCTACCTCATGAGAATTAAATGAAATAATATATGTGTGATGGTATCTAATATAGTGAATACCATATAGTAAGGCCTCAAAAAATATTAGATAAATGACTGGATTCAATTTAAAAAGTTAGTGGATGAGTGGATGAATAAAGTACTAAACAAATGAATGAGAAAAGAGTCAGTTTTTGAGGTCTGGTTCTGACATAAATTAGCTGTGTGACCTTAGGCAAATAACGAAACCACTCTGAGCCTCGGTTTTCCTTTAATAATTTGAGGAGGTCAAAAAAGAAGGATCTTTAAGGTTCCTTTTAACTGTAAATTGTACAAATTATACATGGATGACAAGTGTGATACTAGCATTTCATGCAAAGAAAGGGATATACGTTCTGTTACATTTTTTTTTTTTTGGTAGCTGATAACCCTAACGCCCTCTCTAAAAGAGGCTCTCAATAATCATTTCCCTGATGCCTCACTTTTAACAAAGTAGTCCAACCCACTTTACTAAAGTTTTGACAGTTTCACAGTTAATGTTAGAAGATTTTCAGAAAACATAGACTGGAGGAACAATCAGCCTGTCAGCTCATAGACTCCTTTCATTCTGTCTCTTCACCATGTGTGATTCCATTGAGATTTTAAGTACTGAACTAATAGATACCTAAACTGAAAAAGGTTGGTATGTGCTGACAAAACCGTGGTGATGATGTCAAAACATTCAAGATTCAGTAATCCTTACTCTCGATCTTCATCAGTCTCTTAGTTTTTCCTATTATCTGTTTCTATGTTTTCAAAACACTGATCCTACTGATATATTTGAACTCCTTTCTGATATTAATGTATTTATAATGCATGCTAGACTTTTGTACCCACTATTAATTTGATCATATACAACTTTTCAGATCCTTAATACTTTTCATAAAGGCTCTAACAGGTAAGAATTACAATACTTAAAGCCATAACTGTCATTACTGTGAGAGGCTGGTGGCATCATAAAAAGAACATGGATTTTGGACTCAGATATCTAAATTTCAATCCTGGCTCTCTGCTAGCGTAGCCTTGGTCAAGTTATAGTCAGTTCACTTGTAACATGGATGTAATAAGATGCCTAACACATAGTGTTGTTGCTAAGATTAAAAAAGAAAATGCATGTACAATACATAGGATAGTGCTTGACATTGTCACGTGCTCGATTAATGTTTGCCAGCGAGTTGACTAGATTTCTTTCTATTAATGTACTTCAATAGCATCATCTTATGCATTTTCCTAAAATAATCCTTCTAATAATTTTAATAATGAACACATATTTGTATAGCACAGGGGTCAGCAAACTTTACATTAAGGGCTAAATAGGAAGTATTTTACACTTGTGGGCCACACAGTTTTTGTCCTAACTATTCAACTGAGACAAAGTAGTAGGAAAGCAGCTCAATACATAATATAAATGAATGGGCATGGCTATATTACAATAAAACTTTTTATTTACAAAAACAGGCGGCCAGCCCATGTGTCATAGTTTGCCGACCCCTGCTAAAGCACTTTATAAAGCATATTATTTATGTTACCTTAGTTTATCCTCTTAAAAACCCAGAGGAAAGCAGGTTGACTATTTTTATATTCAGTTTACAAATGAGCAGAAGCACGGATGTGAATAGACTTGTCCAAGATCTTACAGTACTACGTAGGAAGATCTTTACTATGAAAAGTGGATCTTTAATTCTTGATTAAATATGATACAAAATCACTTAAGCATGAGTCAGGATAAGTGAAGGTCAAAGCATTTCCACAAATGAGTAGATTTGTGGATCGTTTGCTAATACATAATATCTGAAGTAGTAATGTTCCCTTGCTATAGTTGTATTACCAAACTTCAAGCTCTATGTAGCAATCTGGTATGAGTAATAAGGAATGGTCCAAAGATACAGTGCCCTACTAGTGAGTGCCTTATCACTAGAAGCTTTCAAACAGAAGTTGAATACCCTCTGTCAGGAAAACTGCAAAAGGGATCACAGAGAGTGAGAAAGTTACATAGAATGAGAGTTGAGGTTCCTCCTAGAGCCAAGACCTAGATTCCCTGGACATGAAACATGAATACATCAGATATTTTTGAAAGAACATTTGAGATTAAATCATATTCCTATTCAAAAAAAATGTTTAGAGGAAGAAAACCATGAGATGATAGTTTAAATGTGAAAAAAATATTAAGAATGAAGAGGTGACTTGAAAGGAGCTAGAACAAGGGAACTAGATAGAGTCGGCTTGGTTGAAGGCCCAACTTAGAGGCATCAAGGACCTCTTGGAGGGAGAGATGTGTAGTGCTGTTAGCTCCTTTTCTCAGCTAAGAATGGAGACAGAAGTGATTATCACAGTCTTGCCAGCCCAAAGGGAACTTAAAGATTATCTGCCAACTTTTTAATTTTTCATGTGTGAGGGGTTAGGGGCTCAGAAAAGGCAAGTGACTTGACAGAGAGCAAAGAAGGAGCTAACAAAGGAAATAGGCCTCAAATCCACCCTGCCAATCTCCTAAGCCCTTTGCTCTTCTATTCACCTAGTTGCTTGTTACCTCATTTCAGACCCACTGCAATCCTGCAAACTAAATTCTATTATTCTCATTTTACAGATGAGGAAGCTAGAGAACTCAAGTAACTCAGCTGATAAATGATAGAGCTAGAAATCAAATTCTGGTTTCCTGTTTTCTAGTCAAATATGGCCTGTCCTTTTAAGCCCTTTCTCATGTCTGAACTAAGCTGGTTTCCTGACAGTGCTTATTACAAATATTGCTGAGAGCTCAGTAAAACATTTAAACTTGGATTCATTTATAAATGTCACCACATACATCCTGACCTGAGAGGAAATTTGAGCCCCTCTACATAGAACTGACAAACAGTGAGGGAAAGGGAGAAGCTTTATGGTTCTGTACCCTTGGAAGACCCTTTTAAGGTTTCATATGACCAGGAAATCAGATTAGCTACTACAATGGAAGTAAGTCATGGCTTAAATTTCTGGGTAAAAATGAATTATGCATTTTTTAATACTTCACTAGCTTGACTTACATAAAAGTATAATCCAATAGAGGATTCTGATAATTGTAGAAGTCCCGAGTGCAGGCAGCAGGCTGAGAAAGGAGAAAGATGGTCGTCCCCTGAATAACCAACAAAATTCCACGTGAGGCTATTCTTCTGGATTCTGTTTCTATGGATCCAGTTAAACATATTGTGAGTCCTGTTCTCCAGTAAATCCAATTCATTTCTAAATATTTTGTGAAATAAAACTAAATAATGATTCTACAGATGGAAGTGTTCAGAGCCACAGAGCAGTGATTGTCACCATGGACAGTTAAGTTCATGCAGCAAAAAGAATTCAATTACCATTTAACCTTGTAATTCTCAGAAAGGCTTTGAGGTTCCAGAATATCTGTCCAATATGCTATTAAATCTATAAAATCTTTAATCATCTTTAGCTTCATTCTTCTCTTCTAGGAAGAAATGAAGGCCTCAAATGGCCCTGTGCTCTTGGCACCAAAGGATGATCAATTATAGTAAGAATGGCATTTTATTTGCAATATATCCTAAAAATGGTGGATTATAATGCTGCTGGAAAACTTCACTAATAATGAGAGAGACATACTCAAAACTGTCTAAGAAAGAAACTATATATATTAAGGTTATATTTGCCAGGTCCTGTGCTAGGTGCTTTACATACTTTCATTACTTCTCACAACTCTTAAATAGGTTTAACATTCCCTTTGTTACAGATAAGGAAAATGAAGCTTAGGAAGGTCCAATAACTTGCCCCAGGTACATAACCAAGGCAGTAGCAGAGCTAGGATTAGAACTCCAAAGCCTATACTCTTTCTACCATAGCCTTCAAGCTGCCTATTCCAGCCCCAAATTTCTATTATTCTGCAATACTGTCTTTCTATTCTGCCTTTTGGTCTACTAGCAACTAACTTGACAGCTTATTGCTTATGATAGTGACTCTGACCATTCATTTATTCCACAGGCATATGCTAACTCCTTTACTCGACCCTTGGGAATATAACACAGTCTCTGCCTTTAAGGAGCTCATAGATAGTGGAAAAGATAGAGGTATGTGGGTGTATCGTAGATATAGAACATTTCCATCATTGCCAACAGTCCTGCTGGGCCGTGCTGCTATAGATATCTGACTTTGGGATAGCTAGTTGGACACCCCTTCCTCTGGAGCATAAGAGCCTCCAGAACTGTCCAAATGGCAGCTGTGGAGAATATTGTTAAGCAAGGGACTATGTTTCTCAGAATGTCTTTTCCTATATGGTTATAGGTCAAAGTTGGTTAAAAGAAGAAAGTGCACATGATTTAGAAGGTGAAAATAAAGCAGTAGCCATTAGTCTATGCAGATCTTTGCTTAGTCAGACATCAGGCACAGAGGTACCTTGGGAGTTCCAGTGTGTCCTTCTTCTCCCCTGCTCTAATTGCAGCTCTTTTCTCTTACTGGTGGCTTTGGTGACTAGAGAACTCAGACCTACACCAGATATTTGGCTGTAGATCAGAATCAGTAGCTACACAAAGGCAACAGCTCTCTATAGATCTCTCCATGACCACCCACTGTGCTGTCTCACTTTGATGCCTTTCTTCTTAGACTGACAAGCTGGTGATTCTTCTCTGATCCTCTAACTCCCTGCTCGTCACTTCCTGATCGTCACTTCCCCAGATCCCCCAACAGTTAGGTAATGTCTAACTCTTTTAATGAAACTTTTATCCCTTCACATCTATAATGATTCTGCTCCTCTCACAGTGCCCTAACTGGTGCAGCAGCCATTCCAAGAAATGGTAGCAAAGGACTACTGGCAAGAGCTCTGTCCTGAGAGTCGGAAAGCCTCAGAAATGTGGTATTGGTGAAAAAATACAGCCTTTAGAGTCAAATAGACAAAGATTCAAATCCTGGCATTGCCACTTACTAGATGTTTGCAACCTTGAGCAGAATATTTTATCTAAGTTTTTTCATCTCCATAAGGAAGATAACACCTTCATCTCAGACAATCAATGAGAATGTAAAACAATAAAATGTATGGCAAGGACCTAAAACAGCATGTGGCCAAAGTAGATGCTGAATCAACAGCAATGCTTAAGACTTTGCACTACTAAGTTTTAGTCATAAGTTCATCACCTCTTAGGCGTGTGAACTAGAACAAATGACTTCAACCTTCTCAGACTCAGGTTTTTCCTTAAACTCTATCATAGTTTGTAAAGTGATACGTGTTTCAGGTTCCTGAGTAAAGAATTAACAGATACTGGACTGTAACCCAGCTAATCTAATCTCAGACTATGGATCTTTTTCAAGGATTGGGCTTTCACCAAGCTCTAGGAGTGGCATTTTTCCCCTAATAGGGGAAATTCAGTCAGTTGTTGAAATTCATTTCTCCTCCCAATTATTTTTATGGCATCCTTCAAAGACTCTAATATCTCCATTAAATTAAATTTACCTAATTTGGCATTTGGAGGAGACAAATTGCTGATATGAGTCAGAGCCCCAATGCCTCAAATGTATTTTTGGTAAGAGTAGTCCCTGAATAGCTGAACTACTAATGTACATGAAGCTCAGGTCTGCCAATAGCAAAAGAGTCAAAGCCTCCACACACTAGGTTTGGGCACCATGCCAATTTTACATCTCAACTAAAATTCAGCTGCCAACTGTGTATGCACACATACATATGTATGCATAGAGAAAACACATGAAGGAAATTCACAAGCATGTTAATATGGGTTCTTTCTGGGTAGTATAATTATGAGTGATTTACCATTCTTTGTTTTCTTTGGAAGTCTATGTCTTTCATGAGGATATATTACTTTTTAATTACAAACAATTATATATTTTTATTCAAATATGCATTTTGCTTAGGTTCAAAGTAATTCGTATAACAAATTAAAATTTCATTTTTTAGGAATTGGGAATCAAAATATTGGGTTTAAATTCTAGCTCTGACACATTCTAGCTGTGTGACTTCAGACAAGTTTCTTAGCCTGTGAACATCAATTCTCATCTCTGTTAAATGAAGCTAATAATATCTAACTCATGTGGTTGTTTTGAAGATTAAATGCCATGATGTAAAGTTAAATTCTTATAATGGAGCCTGACACACAGTAGGGACTTAATGAATGGTAGGACTGGTATGGTTAATTGAGACAGTAGTAGTTGTAATAATAGTAGTGGTACTACTACTAGCAGTAATAGCAAAAGTAAAATAACAAATGTAATAATACCAATAACGACAACAGTAATAACAATGCTAAAGGAAGAATGAATTTTAGTCATTAGGCCAACTGTGTCACTTGATTAAGAAATTGAGGTCTAGAGGAGCTGGATCAAGCTTGCAAAATTGGATGGAAAGATCCCTTCTCATTCCCAATATTGTGCCTTTATATCTCAAAAAATTTACATTGCAGAGAATGTTGATTTACTTACCAATATGTTTTAACACCCTAGATGCTAGATGAGCAAAACTAGGTCTTGCCTCTGATAGAATTCACATTGTATCAGAGAATCAGGCACACTTACAACTATTTCAAAAATGCTATCAAGGGCTATTATAGAGGTATGGAAATGTGCAGTGGGACCATAGAGGAAGAAACTACTAGCCCTGTTTGGCTTGGGGCAGAGGACAGAGAAAGTTCACAGAGGTGACCTCTAGCCAGGTCTCAAAGAAACAAGAGCATTTTGATAGGGAATTAAGAAGGAAAGGGACACTAAGTGCATAGAGCTGTGTGTGAATGAAGGCCTGAAGGCTGGAGGGTGCATTACTATAAAAGGAGAAGTTTGATGTGGATGAACCAAAGACAGATTCATTTCTTCAACTACTCAAAACAATATTTGTTGCGCACTCTTCTGTACCAGGCAGTGTGCTAAGCTGACTAGGTGGTATGTGAAGGGCTCTGATTGCCAAGCCAAAGAACTGAGACTTCATTCTATAGACAATGGAAATAGTAGCTTTTTAAGACAAAAAGGAATAACATCAAAGCTCCTCTCTCTTTTTTCTGATTATGCTACTGCTGACTGAACTATTTCCTCTGGGTAGGATCTAGACATTGGGGATAAAAAGTGGCACTGGCATTAAAACAAAAAATTCTCTAAGAGCTACAGCTGAAAGTGGAGCAGACCTTTGTGGAGCATTTCATTTTGTGCCTAGCTGTGGCAGCAGGAAAGTAACAATCCTTCCCCATTGATTTTCCGGTGGCAGAAGCAAAACCGCACTTTGAGGAGAATGACCTCTGGGTTGATTAAGATTTGAAAAATGTTGAATTTACGCTATAAATTCTGGCTCAAGCTGAAGAGGCGCTAATGTGATTGGAACTCATGCAGTAACTGTCAGAGGCAAGAGATTGATCTAAAATTCATGTTCAACAACCCTGCTTTACCCATTGGGCTAAAAAACAGTTTTTAAAAGTGGGCAGCTTCTTTAAGAAACATAGGAATACAGGGTCAGCCTGTCCTCACCCTTCACTGTTGCTTCATATTCCAGGCACATCCTGAGTGGTTAATATTTTAACACTTAAATGAGATGCAATCCAACCGCTTAAAAAGAAAGAAAGAAAGAAAAAAAACCTTGAAAATGTATTAAAAGTTTTTTAAATTGAGAAAAGATGGCAAGGATATATTTGGTGCAAGGAATTCACTATATGTCAGCCTAACCTTCTCTCTGCTCCAGCATTGCTTAAAATTCACTAGGTATAGCATTTTGTTTCAGCGGTAAGTTCGCCTCAGCAGGGAGGACGGGCAGAGTCAATGAGCAGCTTCATTTATATTTGCAAACTCTGCTTTTCAATCCCCAGATGATCCTGGACCCACAGTACAGAAAATCGGGTATTTATTGTCATTCTGGTCTCTCTGCCTAATGCTTTGCTTCAAAAAGAATGAAATTTCCTCCATCCTAAAAGAAAAATTAAGCCAAATCCTCAATCTTGCCTGTTTTTTTCAAATAAGGCCCCTTTTCTAGACTGACATGAGAAGGAAAAAATGCCAGACACACCTAACCCTGTATGCCAAGCCATAACAGAGACACATTTGCTATTACAGAGGTGCTGTTTGGTATGACCTTAATCCATCTCCTGTGGGGGAAAAAAGGTTTTTATTTTCATATATTTGTACTGAAATACACAAACACATTAAGAGGTCATTAATATGAATTAAACGCTTATTATGTGACCAGCCCCAGGTCAAGTGTAGCCTTTAATGTGATCCCATAGTACCCTGGGCTACCGTGACCAGGGCACTTATATATTATAATGCAATCATTAAGGTACAGATATCACCTTGAGAAAAAAGGATTGGTTTTTTTTTTTTAATAATCATATTCCCAGTAATTGGTTTAATGCCTGGAATGTGTTAGGTATTCAGTAACTATTGAACAAAGGAAAAAAGTTCTGAGTGAGATTGAGAGAAGTACCAGGAGAAGGGGAATAAAGAAAGGAGTAAAACGGAAGAAGTGAAGAGAGAAAAGAACGTGTGTGAAACATATCTCAGAAGTAATATTAGAATTATACTAAAATATTATTATACCTATAGATATATAGATCTCTATCTGCCTATCTATCTATTTGCATGTACGTATCAGTGCCCCCACAAAACATAATATCATGAAACAGAATATGCCCCCCTCCCTCAAGTGGAAGAAGGTAGGAAGACACTGTGTTTTCTTCCCCCATTTTACCCCAGACTTGAAGATCCAGAGTCTATATTAACCAAATTATCCATTAACCAGAAAACTGAACAGCGGCTTCTCTACTACATTGGAACAACTTTTTAAAGGAATGTTGTCCTCCCATCGTAATCTCTATCTATCTTCCTCTATCTTGCAGAGACTTAACTCCCAGAAAACAATGCAGGAAGAAGATAGGAGAGGACTATTGTTAACACAAAGCATCTTGGAATGTGTATGCCACACATTTCCTAAGGCAAAGGACAGTTACCAGAAACAGGGAACCATGCAAACAGGAAATTATAGTGTTCCACATAATATATACTGCACTTCTAGGTAACAAAACATGAAGAAACTAAGGTAGGACTGTGTGTATGAATGTGTATGTGTGTACATGCATATGCTAAAAAGAAAAGAAGATAGCATCCCCCAAAAAAGAGAAGAAGATTCTTCTAAACACTGGGAATTAGGGTAGAGATGGTGAAGTATTATTTTTAATGACAAAAAATGAAGAAAAAAAGAAACTACAATCAACAAGTTAAATAAATAGTGATATATTCATATCTTTGAGATTATGTACTCTGAGAATATTTAATTGTAAAAATGCTCAGTATATTGTACTGTGTGAAAAAAAGCAGAATATAAAACTATATTGCAAAATTCCAATTATTTTATGTAAATCACTTTATGCTCCATCTCCATCTCTTCACTGTTGGCAAACTAAACAGTTGAACGCACTTCTTGTAGAAGGAAGTCTCAGCCATTTCTTTCTGTGCAGCTCCTGACACAAGGTGAGACTTCAGTAAGTAGTTGTTGGAAGAATGAGAGAATAAGTAAACACAGGCATGCTCTAGGCCTCTAGAGAAGAGGAGCACATTATGCAATGGCAACTGTCAAAGGTTACACTCCACCAAGAAATAGGTCTTTTTCAGGGTCATTTGTCTCCCACTTGCCCAAGATATCAGAGTGAGGCCAGAGGATAGAAACAATGGAAGTGGGTATGCATATATCTTCATGTTATGTAAGAAAAGCAGATGCTCTCTCCAATCATTTCCCTCCTCAGACCATTAGAGGCCAGATACCCACAGAAGTCAGGCCTCTGGTTACCTGCAAGACCTCTTTTTACTGTGCCAGGGCCTTTTTTATTTACAAAATAACTCGTGATACTACAATTACCCAGCTTTCAACAACACACAGGTAAAACCAGTAACACAGAGTTGGACCAAGAGTACTCAGGTCAAAAACAAGTTGGTTAAGATAACAAACTGGTCAAAAATGAACAATGCCAGTCACATTATCCTCTTGTGTCTTTATTTTACTTCAACCACTCCCTTTATACTGATTCCTTCAGATCAGCATTTAAACAAGTTGATATCTCTCCAATTTAAAAATTAGCCTTTCTTGACTCCCTATCTTTCTCTAGCCAGCATACTAGCTCTCCCAACCTCCTTA
Source organism: Equus przewalskii (assembly GCF_037783145.1). NCBI lineage: Eukaryota > Metazoa > Chordata > Mammalia > Perissodactyla > Equidae > Equus > Equus przewalskii. The sequence goes on along the minus strand of NC_091832.1, from coordinate 9,366,641 downwards.
AAAACTCCATTCATCCATCTATCCGACACACACACAGCTAATAAATTTATCTAGAGGCCTACTATGTGCCAAAAATTGAACTAGGTGCAGGGATCACATAAATAGAATAGGAAGGTTCCTACTCTCATGGAGCTTACTTTCTATTGAAGGGAATACAAACAAAAATAAACAGACAAAAAAAAAGAAAGAAAATGTCATAGTTACAGATACTGTGCAAAGAAGTAAAATAGGAGTAGAAAGTACTGGCTAGTTAGATTGTGTGGTCTGGAAACTCATCACCAAAGAGGTGACTTTTAAGGTGAAATTTGAGTAAAGGAACTAGATAAGTAAAGATCCAGGGAAAGAGTATCCCAGGCATTGAAAACAGCTAGTGCAAAAAGCTAGAGTAGAGACAAGCACAAATTATTTGAAGAATAAATACATCAGTGTAAATACCAGAGCATAATGGGCATGAACAGCGTGGTACAAGATGAAGTTGGAGAAGCAGGCAGAGGCTTGACAGTGCAGAGATGTGTAAGCCAGAGTATGAGGTTTGGAATTTATTATAAACACAATTTACAAACCATTAAAGGGTTTTAAGCAGCGGAGCAACAGGATCTGATTTATGTTTTCAAAAGATTACTCTGGAAGCAGGGGATGAGATGGGAGGTATTGCCATAGTCCAGGTAAACAATGACAGTGGTTTCGATTAGGGTGGTAGTAGCGAAGAAGGAAAGAAATAGATGAAATGGGATGTTTTGAGGATAGATTCCGTTGACTTATCGATGGCTTGGATATGGAGAGTAGGATTACAAAAAGAGGAATCAATGATAACTTCTGGATTATTTCTGAATAAAATATAAGGTAACTTCCTAACGAATGTGTTCATTATCTCAACTTCCTTAGTTCCCACTTATTCCCCGATCCATCACATTATGACACGATCCCAAACAGCCACTTGTCTTAAACTGCTTTTCTAAAGATCACTAAAGACCTTCTTTTGCTCACTCGTGGGATTTTCCTAAGTGCTTATCTTACGTGACCTCCCAGCAGCGTATGACACTGATGTTTATTTCCTCTTCCCTTGACTTTCCAGGTTTCTCCTCCCCCTATAGCTGCTCTTTTTTGGTCTCTATTGCAAACCCCTCTTATTCTGGGTGTTCCTTAAATGTTCTAGTTTCTTGACAAAAGAGTCAAGGACTAAATAATGGGTCCAGTAATGGGTGATGAAACACCTAGGTTTCAACTACCATGAATATACTGAACACTTGTAAATGTAAATCTCCAAAGGAAATACTTCCTCTAAGTTTCAGACAGTATATTCAACTGCCTTATGGACATCCCCCCATAGTTGCCTTGATGCTTTTAATACAATATGTCCAAAATGCTCCCAGATACAAAAACTTGCTCTCCTTCTTCTGTCCCCTTTCTCAGTAAACAGTTCAACTTTCTATCCACTAATTAAAGCCAGAAATCTTGAAGAATCTTTGATTCCTTCCTCTCTCATACCCACATCTAATCACGAAGTATTAATTCTGTCTTGAAGTACATTTTTAATCTGTCCCATTCTCTCCATCCACACTGCTTTAAGTCACCATTTTTTATAGCCATAGTTAATTTTAAGCTCCTCCTAACAGTCTTCCCAACTTCAGATTTCTCCCCAACCAATCCATTTTCCACAGTGCAGACAGAGTTCTATTCCTAAAAACAAAAACTTCATCATGACACTCTCTCAAGCAAAACTCCCCAGTGCTTTCCCATTGCCATTCAAACATAATCCAGTCTCTTTAACATAGGCTTCAAGGCCCTGCTTGATTTAACCCCTGCTTACCTTTCTACTCCTCCCACTTCCTATTCCCATCTCCCATCTCCTACCCCATTCTAAGTAACAACTACAACAAACTAACTTCATTCTTTCCAAAGTAGCATGCTTTGTCTCTCTCCTCCCACAGATCTGGGTCACTCCTCTGTCTCCTCCTATTTATCTGGCTAACTTCTTTTTATTCTTCAGGTCTAAACTTAAAAATAATCTCTTGCCTTACCACCACCAAGGCTGAGTTGGGGCTCTCACATGTGATTCCAGAGCCCCCTTGTTATGGACTGAATGTTTGTGTTCTATACCCCAAATTCATATGTTGAAGTCCAAACCCCTAGTGTAGCTATATTTGGAGATAGGCCTCTATGGAAGTAATTAAGGTTAAATGAGATCGTAAAAGTGATGTCCTGATCCAATAAGATTAGTGTCCTTAGAAGAACAGACACCAGAGAGCTCACTCACTCTCTCTCCACATGTGCACACTGAGGAAAGGCCATGTAGGGACATAGCAAGAAGGTAGCCACCTGCAGGCCAGGAAAAAAGCTCTCACCATAAACCAAATTTTCAAGTACCTTGATCATGAATTTCCAGCCTCCGAAGTTGTGAGAAAATAAATTTCTGTTGTTTAAGCCACCAGTTTGTGGTATTCTGTTATAGCAGCCCAAGCCAACTAATACATCCCTATACTTTCTCTGTTGTAGCACTTGTCATAAAGTACGTAATCATCTGTTTACTTCTGTATAAGCACCATTAGACTATAAGAACCATGAGGATAGTGATCCTGGATATCTTGACTATATTTGTATTTCCAAAAGCTGCCACTGTTTTGTTTTGTTTAATTAACTAAGTGATTAAAAATAATAAGTTATTACAGTTAAAAATAATGTATTATATACTTGAAAGTTGTTAAGAGAGTAGATCTTAACGTTCTCAATACAAAAAAGAAATGGTAATTATATGACATGATGGAGGAGTTAGCTAACACTATGGTGGTAATCATTTTGCAATATATAAGTGTATCAAATCAACATGGTGCACCTCAAACTTACAGAATGTTATATGTCAATTATATCTCAATAAATCTGGAAAAAAATAATACCTTAGTTCTGTTGTGCCATGATTTAGTATTGCAAATTATGTGTCTTTAATAATTTTTGGTTAATTTTTGAGTGTCCTCAAAACAAATAAAAATTAAAATACCTCTCTGTATAAAATAAAACAAATAAAAATAAAATAGAACTTATACATATATAAAACCAATGCAATGTGTATAATATGTATATAAGAAACTTATTACAAGATCTCTTCTTTTCACATACTGTGATAGTTAATTTTATGTGTCAAATTAAAGGGTATTTTTGGATGATACGAACATTTTAAATGTTACTCAGTGAACTTTGAGTAAGAAGATTGCCCTCCATAATGTGGGTGGGCCTCAACCAATCAAAGCCTGAATAGAACAAAAAGACCAGCTTCTTCGAGCAAGAGAGAATTCTCTAGCAGACTGCCTTCAGACTTCATCTGCCCCATCGCCTTTCCCGGGTCTCTAGCCTATAGGGCTTTGTGCTAGAACTGCACCATCAGCATTCTGGGTCTCCAGCCTGTCAACCCACATAGAAAATTTTGGACTTGCCAACCTCCATAATCATGTGATACAATTCTTTATAAAAAAAAATCTTTTTTTATATGTTTACACAATCTATTGGTTCTGTTTGCCTGGATAAGCTTGACTAATACACACACACACATGCTTATAGGTGCTAAGAAAGAGAACGTTACTTCTGAGATGATATATTTCCAAGGCAAAGTAAAACCCCCTCACAAAGGAAACAGATGAGGTTCATTATTCTATATCTTTTAAAAAGTCACACTTTTTAATGAAAACCAGAACGGATGAGAACTTTGAAAAAAATATGAATGCTCACATAGGTTTGGTCACTATGTGAATTCAGCTCCAAGAAACCTACAGGCCACCACTACCTGGAAAGTGATTTATGAGACCCATCTGGAAGAGCAGGTTGACAGTAAGATGGAACACATCAAAATGAAAACCTCCATAATAACCCAGGTTCTTATTGAAATGTGGCCAATACACAGTCAGTTGCAAATAGCCAGGGAAATTGCCCCAGCCTACACTTGGCTCATCCTGCTCTCAGGTTATAGACTTTCATATTTCTGGGGTCATATTTCCAGCTCAGATACCCCATTTACACACTCTGCTTATTTTTGGCTTATCAGACTCTGGCTCTCTACTCTGCTCCAGCTTTTGTAGTTCTGCTCCTTTCCCTGATTTCAGGGTTACAGCAGCCTTAGGTTAAGATGCTGCTTCCTCCAGCTCCCGCCCTGGACTCCAGTGAACCCAGGACTCCCATAGAAGAAAAGAAGATTTTGGACCATGGAATAACAATTCATGGTCCAAAATATTGAGAAACAAGCAATAAAGAGAAGAAATAATGTATGTGAAAATACTCTATTATTTTTTAAACGGTGAATAAATATTATTGGTAAAAATCTGCAATTGTAAAGCATTTGCAATCTGTAAAATACTTTTATATCTGTCTTCATTGATCACACAGTAATTCTGTGAGGAAGAGAGGGCAGAGATGAGGCTCCTTATAGTCAAGGGAGGGAACTAAGGGTCACTGAAGTTAAACACACCTCTAATCTCAGGCATAGTTACATATGCCAGGGGCCTAAACCAAATCTTCTCATTCTAAATCCATTCCTTTCTCTATCTATCTCTGTCTCTGTCTCTCTCTCTTCTCTCTGTCTCTTCCTCTCTTTCTCTCTCTCTCTCTGTCTTTTGTTTATTCCCCTCAATTGCCAAAATAATGAATTCAGTACCAAAACTTTTTTGTTGCAACCCACATATGTGACTTCTTAATACTGTTACATACCACGAAACAAAGAGATCTAGTCTCTATTTTCAGAAAATTCAATGCAATTCACAACTAATGAGGATTTGGGGGAAGATATTAATCAGAAAGTGACACTTTAAGTGATCAATGTCACAAACCCCATCTAAAAGCAAGAGCTAAAGAGGACAGACACCTTTCAGGAGGTGAAAGGAGGGAGAATAAGTAATGGGGACTGGGAGTACACAATTTGCGCTTCCTTTGTGAATATGGGTGCACACACAACCAAGAGACCTTGAAGAAAGCTCAGCTGAGAAGTGAAGAAAACAGCAATGCAGCTACTTGGAGATAACATAGTAAAGCAGATGTCAGATAGGCCTACATTTAAAATCTTGCTCTGGGGCCATTACATTTATCACTTTGCTTAAGTTATTATAATCAGTGATTAACAGTATCTCAGCTTCTTCATTTGTGAAAACATATTAATATTTACTTCAAAGGGTTAATCAAAAATAAATAAGAAAACAAGGTAGAAAATCAATAAATGCTACTTCACTGCCTCTTAATGAATTACAGTTCCAGTTTTCGTTAATACAATTTCAGCTCCTCTGCACAGGAAGACAGAAATATTCTGAACTCCCCAACTGAAGATCATCCCAGTCTGATATACTCAAGCTCAAATGGGAAAGGTCAGGTCTAAGAGGCAGACGTAGGGGTAGGAAGAAGACAGGCAGAACTACGAGGGCACTTTCCTCCTGAAACTAGGAAAACGGCCCTATACAATTTTTGAAAGATAGAGGCTTGGATTCCCGAGTTTTATGATGCAGGAAACCAGTTCAAGTGTCCCTAGACCCCTCTGCAGTCCTCTCTTTAACTCTTATTGAATCCAAGCCTGTCTGAATCTCTTAACGGATGCAAAATATGGGCCATGGGCACAGATGCACCTGTCCCACATGCAAGGAGGGCAAAGCTGGCAGCGTCCCAGGATAGGGCCATGTTGTGCTCAATTGGCTGCATTCCCAAGCACAACTAGAAACCCGTATGCAGCTATCTATTTTGGGTTTCTGTTCACAGTGAAGACAATATGCTCTTAACTTTCTTCCCATGATATTTCCCTCCTGAAATTTTAAAAACCAACCACTGTCTTGATCAGCAGAATTATGAGGTCCTGGAATCCCTCTAGCCTACGTATCTGAGGGACACAAATCAAATCTGAGGTAAAAGGGGAAGCACTTTCTTTGCGCCAAAGTTTGTGCTAGGTACTATATATACATTGTCCATTTTAACAGCTCTATGCGTTAAGTGATATTATTAAATGAACAGAAGAGCCAAGAGTTTAGCCCAGCTAAAACTGACCATAGCCTTCCTCTATAACAGTTGTTGCCATCAATTGGTCCAAAGGTAAAATAATTTCAAAACCATATGAGGGCTACTGGGGCAGTGGACAAGGGTAGTTCAACTAGGTTCTAATTCTTTTGATTTGCCATCTTTCTCACAAGCTTCATAAATCTGAACAAACCTCTTCCTTTTCCCACATCTATATGAGAATATATAAAATGTAAATTGAACTAAGTACTCTGTAAAATCCTTGATACCTCTGACAAGCTAGCATCCCTCACATCTTATGATGACAACGATGATGATAACAATGACAACAAAGACAATGAGGACAGTGACATACACTGCATTTATTGAATGCTTAATATATGCCAGACACTGTACTAAATGCTTTATAGATGGCAAAGGAGGAAAGTTAAGGAAAAGTTAAAATGAAGCACTTCAGACAGATAACACAGTATGCATAAAGGGCTGGGGTAAGAGAATAGCAAGGCCCCCTTAAGTAGCTGAAGTTCTAGAAAGGATGTATAAAATAAGAATAGTGAATGAAGGACAGATAGCAGCTCAATGTGACCAGGGCACAGAAAGGGATAGCTCTTGAATGTGAACTAAAGAGTTATTTCTTTATCATATAGAAAAATAGGGTAATTGGAGAGTTGGAGCAGGACACTGACACAACCAAATTTGCTTTTTAGAAAGATTGTTTTGCCTATTATATTGAAGACAGATTAGAGGAGAGCAAGTAATCTAAAACAGGGGTGATGGAGGCCTGAACGAGGGTAGTGGCAATGGGGACAGGGAAAGTTAAGTAAATTAAAGGAATATCAAACATGCAATATATTATCATTATTAGCTGTTGCAATAGTAAATTACATTTGTAAAGTACCTAGCAGAGAGCTTTTCTAGACCCATTAATTCTTCTATATCATTCATTCACTCATTTATACATTCAAAAATGTTTATTATGTACCTATTTTATACTAGGTTTGTTTTTCTTTTTACAAAAAGAATGAGCACTAGTGAGATTAAATGAATGTCTCTAACTATTCACATTCATAACCGAACATGATGGAAGCTTTCTCACCACACTCTCTGCAAGGAATGTCCTTCCCACTAGCCAGTAGATGTTTGGAAGTGTGAGCTTAAACCTCATAAGAATATCTAGGAATGAAATGATAGATTCAACAGGTATTAGTTTGTAGATGATAGTTGAAGTCATAGGAATTGAACAGTGTGAATGAGAAGAGCAGGGAGATTGTGTGAAGAGAGTAGGATGGGACCCTAGGGAATCTCAACACTTGAGGGTCCTCAAAACAAAAGAAGTCCAACAAGGAGAATGAGAAGTAGATGGAGATGTGAGAGCAAAACCACGATAGAATGTTGCCCGGAAAGCTAAGAGAGGAGAGGGGGAAGAAGAGTGACTGACAATATCAAATGCTGGAGGTCATGTTGGATGAGGTTATAAAAGATGTTTCAAGGTTTATCAAAGAAGCAGTTCCAATAGAGTGGTGGAGGCAGATGCCAGAGTGCAATAGGTTGAAGGCTGAATGGGAAGTGAGGAAGTAGAAGCAGTAAATATATGCAACTCTTTCAAGAATTTTGGCCATGAGGTCATACAGCTTGATGGTGTCCTTCCTTGATATCTCATTCAGTGATTATGATTCAGTGAGGTTCAACAGGCACAAAGGTAGGAGTACCCAGAACACAACCTAGCAATGAGTAGGTGCTTTGCACTTGGTATTTGTATGCATTTGACGTTTAACAAACATTTATTGAGTATTTACCAAATCCCAGGCATTGTTCTTAGCAATGGGGATACAATAATGAGTAGAAACAGATGTGGCCTTGACCATAAAGTATTTATGGTCTAGTGGTCTATAGCATGTATGGTTGGAGCGGGGGAGTGTGGGGAGCTACATTAAACAAATAATCAGACAAAGTAAAACTGCAATAGAAAGCACTTTGAATGAATTGTGTATAATACGAATAAGAGTGCCTCCTAGCAAAGACAGAGTAGGCTGGATCTAAGTAGTCAACGCCTTTTCCTACATCTGAGGTTGAAGCCCAAGCTGCAAAGAATAAAAAGCTCACTGGGAGCTCTCCGTGGTCCTGACTCGGGTCTGTATATGTCTTTCCTGCCTGCAAGAGAATATGGCTCTTCTTTCATTGGATCTTGCCAAATACAGCTCAGATTCAGTAGACCTGATGATCTCTGGGCCTGCCTGCAGCCACAGGATTTTAGTTTGCCTGATCTAACCCAGGTTTGAATAACAACATATGTGAAAAATACAGGCGAGGCAATAGTGTATAGTAAAAGGAATGCCTACAGCAGAATCAGGGAAACCTGATTTCAAATCCTGGTTTTCTCTCCTTTCAGTTGTGTGGCCTGAAACAGGTCACTTTATCTTTGAGGATTAAATTCTTCATCTGTAAATGAGGAGGATAATTAAATGTTCAGCCTTGTTCACAGCATTGTTGCAGACTTGTGGGCCCCAAAGTAAAAATAAGGTCACAGAATCAGAATCTCTTTATTAGGAAGGATCATAAAGGCTTTATGATCCAATTACAATGTATGTGAAAGCACTTAGACAGTAGAATGAGTGATAAAAGATGAGTTATATTACACCTAAGGCTCCATACATTCTCTTCTAAAACCATAAATTTAAATGCATATGTATATATACACATATATTTGTAGAATTGTGTGTGCAGACATATATCCATATATATAAACCCACAGAGTGTAGTATTTTATTAAACTTACATTAATAGGAAAGAGTCCATTTCAATTACCAATTTTATAGGTTGGTGAATAAATGAGAAATATATGAGAAAATTTAAATTGTGCTATTCATTTTATTTATTTATCTTGATAAGATCTGTTTGACTGTATTGTTAATCATTTTTCTAAAATACTAGAAAGTGGGCCACCACTTGTTTGTAAAATTTTTTAAAAATCATCAACAATGTGCACATTGGCTTCTTAAATATTTTGAAGTGGCATTATCTGGTAGGAGAGATGATGAGCATCAATTCTGAGAAAGAGTCACTAAAACTGCCAGTGAGTTTTCACTGAAGATGTTCCTACACTGTTTAAAGCTTATAAGATCAAAGGAATATGACCAAGCAATCTATGGAAAAGTTAATGCTCCACTCTCTGTGGAGCTGACAGCTTGAGCACCACCGCTGCAAGAGCAAGCATCTTTAAGAAGCCACAAAGAACTATGGGTAAGAGGACCAGTTCTGCATACACAAAAGCCTAGGTTCAAATCACAGGTTATCAGTTACTTAACCTCTTTCTACCTCAGCTTCCTAATCTGCATAATGAAGATGATAATAATAATACGTACTTCATAGTGTTGTTGTGAGGATTAGGTGCATGTAAAGTATTCAAAACGGTGGCTGGCACATAGGAAGCATTTGACTAATGATAGTTGTTATTTTTATTTTAGAGGAGTACTCTATGTTAGCTATAAGGATGATGAAAATATTAGTGTTCACTTGAGTCTTAGGCATCCTCTAACGCTATTCCAAACCCATCACTTTTTCAATGTGAAAACTGAGGCCTAGAGAGGGGAAATGACTTATCTGAGGTCATGTAGAAAGTTCATATTGGGACTGCAATCAGAATCCAGGCTTCCTGACTCCCAGTTCTAGGCTCTTTGCTACCTCATCACTAGCCCAACAACTCTGTCTCTGTCCATCTCCTCTGATAAATGTTGCATTATGTCAGAAGAAAGGGACAGACTGTATCTTAATTAGAATTCATTTTGTTTGTCTTTATCTCCCATACTACATTGTGAGCTCCTTAATAGAAGACTGCATTTTACTTATATCAGATGATGCAGCGTCTACAGAGTGGTACAAAAATAAGTATTAATTGATTGTATTTTATTATTCAACATAAAAAAAGATCAGATAGCAGGCATGCTCTGGGGTTAGTAACTGGAATCAGCTTCAATAATAAGTCACTTCCAGAGGTTTGTTAATTAGAGACGATGTTAGAATAGAAAAAGTATTGAACTTACTGTTAGAGAATCTGGGTTCTAAGCTTAAACCTGTGAATAACTAGGTGAACTTGGGCTGAAGTGCCACACAAATGTAGGAAAGATGAGGGAAGTTCGAGAGGAATAAAACTCAAAGACAGGCTAAGAGTTTGAGAGTCAGGTGAAAGAATTTGAACTTTATCCTTAAAACAAGGGAGAGCGAGAAACAGATTTTTAGGTTAATGGCATGATCTGGACAGTGTTTTAGAACTAGCACTCTGACAACTATGTGAAGAGCAAATTAGAGGGAGAAAGCTTAAAGGTCAGAAAAATTACCTCTTTTTAGCAGATTAAAATACCAATGCTTAGAGAAAGAAGTTAAATGAAAGTAGTTCACTGAAAGTCAGAAGTAGAATAAAGATTTGAAATCAGGTCATAGGACGCCAAAATCTGTGTCTACCTACCATACCCCAACACCCCTCAGATAAAGGACTTAGAGGAAATGTAGAAACCAGGGAGTTGTATGGAACAATATTCTGCACAACTTTGCCTTTGGGGAGTATAACCATCTGGTTAAGATGGATTATCCTTAGATTTATACTCCAGGGGTCAATGTCAAAAATATCAACTTTCCAATGAGGTAAAATTTGATTACATGGATATAAGTCTTTGTTAAAGGTATAACAAATGACTTACTGATTTTTTTTAAAAGAATCATCACATCTTGTTATGCCTATATACTAACCAAATTAAAAGCTAAAAATGTATCCAGATGATAATTTGTTTACTTGTGTTAATATAAAAAGATACATATCCATAGAGATGTGTGAACACACACGTATGCACATATGCATACAGGTCTTGCATACCTGTAAGTAAAATCAGATATAAATTTATTCCCAGATGCTTGAATTTAGAACATCAACTGTTTTGTGGAAATCTCCTAAATTTAAAATCAGTAACTTTGGTTCAAATCCTAGTTGCACTTCTTACTAGCTATATGATTTGCAGCATATTCTTCATATTTTGGAGCCCCTATTTCCTAATTCATAAAACTATGAATAATTATGGGGTTGCTGTGAAGATCAGATGACATATGTGAGCATGCTTTTAAATAGCCTTAGACAAATGTAACAATATAATGTTTAAGAGTCCAGGCTCTGGAGTAGGACTCAGTCCTACTTCTGCTAGTTATTAACTGGAACCTTGGGTGAGTCATTTAGTCTCTCTGAGCTCCAATTTCTTGATATGAAAAACTGAGGCTTATAATAGTTTTTATCTGATAAGACTATTGTAAGGATTAAATTAATTAATGCATTTATAGTAAATAAATTAGTCAATAGAGATAAATGCATGGGCTGGCATACAGTAAGCACTCTGCATGTTGGCTATTATAATTTTTATCATATAGGCATGGAAGGCAACTGACTCACACCTGTTTGCAACAATGGCAAAAAAAATACAAGAAAAACATGAACACGCTACAGAAAGCAAATGTGACTGTTGCAATAATAAAATTGAGAAGACTAGAAGGGTCAGAGACATAAAGCTCACTGCTCCATGATTCAGTGATCTAACCTACTAATGTCCTCACTCACTGTGTTCTGTGACCATGGAAGACGAATGATGCAGACATGTGGTACAAATGACAATAAACCAAAGTCTCAGGTCTATCCTTTCAGGCCTAAGGAGAAAAACTGATACAGGCTATGACCAGAGAGGGCATGTGAGGAGACACTATGTTTTGAAGAAGAGAGGGAGGTATGAAAGAATAGGAGGGTCAACAGAAAACTAGTTCTACAAACAGACCCTGCCTGCTCTTTGCTGTGCCAAGAGGGTGTTCTTAACAAGTACAATAAAGAACAAACAAAAAAACCTCAACTGATGCAAAATCTATCTTCATTTAAGAGAGAAGGAGAAGTTGAATCAACTGGAGTTCATTTGCAAAGACTGCAAGAAATTAGAGAGGGTTAGGGAGGATGGTTAATTAGACCAGTTTTAAGAGAGTGGAGAGACATAAAATGACATTGTATAAAATATACCAAGGTAGGATCTCTTCTAAGAACTTTCTAAGGATGGAAACAAGAAAGCAAATGAGGTTTTGAAACCTTATATTGATTATGTTCCATTCCTCTCCTTGTAACTTAGTAATTCATTGGAATGATGTACCTTAGGTTAAAATAAATTGCTTTTTATGAGTCCTCATATAACTGAGTTTTGATTTGACATGTAATCAACTATAAAAGACATCTTGCCAGGAAAGCAATTCAGTAGAGTCAGTAGTTTAAAGCCAAGCAAAAGAGGAGCTCTTACTGCACTTTAGAATTATGCATTTCACTTTAACTTTCTAACTGTGCCCTCTGGATGACATGGTCCACACTAGAACACAAACTTTTCTGCTTTAGTTTCTTCCATTTAGATTCATGTGTACATATTGAATGCAACACAGAAAGGCCATTCCAAGACTTCCCTTGGGTTAGCTTCTTCCTAGTCTAGTCTAGCAAGATTCCAGCTTCATGCCCTTAGGTAGCTTCATAGCTTCATTTCTAAAATTCTGCCTTTTCCTTTCCCTTCCTTATACAAGCCAAATCCCTCCATCTGAGGGACTGGACTAACCTCAGCTATTCAACAAATTCTGACTTGAAACAGAAAGCATAAAAGGGAACCCAACATTTAATGCGTACCTACTGTGTCTCCTCACAATGCTAGGAACTTTCACATTGATTATCATATTTTAATGGTTTTGACAACTCTATGAAGTAGATATTATCATCCCCAATTTATGGATGGGGCTAATGAGGTGCAGAAAAGTTAATTAACATGCCAGAAGTTTCAGTCATTCTTGGTGTCTATCCGTTTGATAGCGATCATGCGCTCCAACTACCCCTAAGCTCCTGAACTGCATTGTAAAATCATAGCTCTTCCCTAGTAAGTGTTGTCTAATGCCCATAATTGGCTTTCTAAATCCAATTCTAGATTTTTGTTCCAGGAATTCACCTAAGTTCTCCTTTATCATAATGATGATGGCTTTTCCTTGCTCCAACATGTTTCCCTCATAAGAGCTGTACACGCTTGTCTGAACATCCATGTATGGCTCAACCACCTGTCAGGATACTGCCAGTTCATCTCAAACATGTCAGAGCTCCTGGTGCCTTCAAGGATATCCACAGAGACAAAGACTTCATACTGCTGGCAGGATTGCAATAAATGGTGGCTGAAGCCACCATAAACCATTCTTTCTTGTCCGTGATACTTGTTGCCCTTGCTGGTTCCTTATCTAGTTTGACTCCCTAGACTACAGATGGCTCTCATTGCTAATTCTGAGCTCTTTCTCCCCGGTTTCTGACTATGTTTTTCTTCCCATGTATCAGTGTGGAGCTCCTCTGACAGAGTTCTTATGGCATTCTCTTGAGAACATCTTTTTGCTAACTATGTTGGCCCATCCACGATGCTACCTCTTGGCTTAAAAACAAACAAAACAAAACAAAAAAGTATCAATAAGACCATGTTCTTTTTATGGTTAAAATAATCCACTGGCATCACCTACAAAAAAAAGTTCCAGGCAGCTTAGCATTGTATTCAAGACCGTCCATGACCTGAACTCTACTTATGTCTCTAGCCTCGCCTCTGGCCACCACCCCTTTAACATTATGCTCAAAATAATTGAAGTATTGACACTTCCCTCAGGAGAGAGAGATTCTTCATATGTCTGTGTCTTTGCTCTTATGTTTCTTCTACCTGGTTTGTCCTCTTCCCAGCTTCCTGGACGCACTTCCCCTTTATTGACTTTTACTAACCCTCGAAGAAAGTGGCATATAGGTTGTGTTCTAAGAAGCCCTAGAGTTCAGAGGAGACAGAGATAGAATAGGGAAAAGCAGAATTTGTTTGTGATTCCATCCCCCACTGTATTAGAGATATATGTATATATTTATTAATGTTTCCTTCTAGATTCTTTGAATCCCAGTACTCACTTTAGGACTTGAATCCAAGCAGATATTAGAGGATATTTGTTGAATTGTGCCTGAGACAGGCTCCCTTACTGATGTTATATACCTTTAGATTTTCTAACAAGACGTCACCAAGACCTCTAATGATGACTGCAGGTCTGTGCCTTGATTGGGGACTTCAGGAATCTTGGATCTCAGTTCTTGGCCATCTAGTTAAACCTCTCATGTGCATCCCAGCAACTAATACGCTGCATTTCTCTAGCAAGGAGGGCAGATCCAGTGCTGGAAGTCAGTCTTGGGTATTATAAAACAGTACCCTCTTCAGCCTAAGTCAGGTTCAGCACATACTTCCAGAGAGCTATCAGTCATTCCTCTTAAATCTAAACTACTTTGCCACAATCAAAGAGTTCATAGTCCTTTTCCCAGATCAAGATGTTAGTGTTTGTCCATTTTAAGACATTTTATTGTTACCTAGACTCCTGATCTGGCTAAACATGCAGATTCCTGAGCCTCACCTCAGGGCTGCTATGGAGGGGTCTGGGAATGTGTATGCTTCACAAGTACCCCAGATGATTCTCATGCTCAGGAAAATTTGGGAAACACAGTGCCACTTAACATTTTCTTCTCAGGAGTACATGATTGCTGTACTAAACTACCCCTGACCTTTGCTTCAGCTTTTCATGGTTTATTCTTATTCAAGATTGTAAGAATACCTGGAAATAGAAAACTAATTTTTATTATATAATACATATTCTATACAAATAAATACATTAGATATTTTTCTATATGCCTTCCTACTCTTGCATTTTAGGATCTGAATGATAAGACATACCTTTCAAATTGGAATACAGGTCAGTGGCCCAATATCAGAATACCATGCGAGGGCACATAATCATGCTTTTCAACAAACCAAATCTGCTCTGCCCTACCCTCATCTGTCACCTTCACAACAATCTGAAGTTAGGCATCTGATGAGTAGAAAGAACATTGGACTTATCATTGATTAATCTAGACTTTGCCACAAATTGACTGTGCAGCCTTGATCAAGCCATTTTACCTCAGTTATCCTCAGTTTCTTCTTCAAAAAATAGAGTTAAAAATAACTATTTTACAAGTTGGGTTTATGAGATATTTAAGAGAGAGAATTTATAGAAAAGTGCTAATAAAAATGTAATATACCCTATACTTGACTGTAAGGAAGATACAAAAAGAATTAATAATAATGTAATAATATGAATTAGTTAATTCAATATTTTATCAGAATAATATTATATTCTGCAAATATTTGATGAATATTTCTATGTGCAAAGTACTATTCCAAGAGCTGTCAGTACAGTACTGAACAGGATAGATTAAGGAATCTACTCTCACGGAGCTCATCTGCTACTTGAAGAGGATATTGAGTGAATAATTCTAAAATATTTAATTACAAGTGTGATGTGTGCTTTGAATGTACCAGGTAGTATGAGAACATATAACAACAAAAACAACTCAGGCTCAATCAGTGGGGTCATGGACAACTTCCTTGTGGATAGTTGATGGTTGAGCTAAAATATGAAGGCTTTTAACATAGGGAACGGGTTGTGGATTTCAGGCAAAGAGAACAGCTTGGGTTCCTTCCTGTGCCTAAAAGACACATGCTCCTTTCAAGGGACTGAAAGAAGGCCAGTGCTACTGACTGGTGTGCAAAGATCATGGAGGAGAGAGGTACCAGCTACGTCCAGAGACACAGGCAAGTTCTAGTTCATTAATGGCATTGTGGGCCTTGTTAAGGAATTTTGTCTTTGTCTAGGGTATAATGGGAAGGCACTGAGGCCTTTAAGCAGGGAACTAACATTATCAGATTTTTAAAATTTTAAAACATCATTGTGGCTTTATGATAGATAATAGATTTGAGAAGGTTAACAGTAGATGAGGGAAGATAAGTTAGGGGGCTAATAGACTAGCCCAGGTGAGAGATGATATGGTTTTGATGAGGAAGGGAATGGTAAAGATGGAGATGAATTTATGAATTTGAGAAGCAATAGAAGGTAAAAACAGTATAGCTTCGTAATTGATTGGGTAAGTGGGTGGTGTGCTTTGCAATACTAAAGCAATATATAAAAGTATTAGTATAATAACGTTTTACTTATTACGGTTTTCTCCCAGATAATTAGTGTCTTTATTGGGCCATCAGTAACGGGTGGTCTACTACACAGAAAGCATTGTACTTAGAGCTCTGGTTGGCAGAAGTCAAATAGAACACAGGTTCTACCTTCAAGAAGTTCATGGTCTTGCAGAGGGCCTGGTGTTACCTGTAATTTTGACAACAATTCTGTGAGACAGGTAATACACTTCCCATTTTACAGCTGAAAATGCTGACAGCCAGAGTGCTTGTCAAAAGTGGCTCAGTAAGAGAATGGCAGAGACTTCCACCTCACTCTCTTTTCATGACTTCTCCAGTGCCTTGTTTGTTCTCAGAATGAAAATAGATGCTCTCTGGATCCCTGCTGATTCCTTCTGGGACCTACCAATGCTCCCCAAAGGCATACATCTAACAAACAAAATCTCAAGTAGGCCCTTTGGGATGTTTTACATTTCAGTTGGAGGTCAGCAGCATGTTGTGCAGTCTATCCTGATGAACAAAATAAATAGATTAAATCCTTTTCCTTAGTGTTCAAATCCTTGCCCAAGTGACTACAAGTTCAGGTGATAACTCCCTGCTAACTACAAACAGTTACTCAGAAAAATAATGTTGGAATAAATCTTAACCTTGGAGACAACAGGTAGAGTGGGGAATATCAAGACAGAGTTAGCCCACTCCACAGGGCCCAGGCTTAGGAGGAGACAGGGCCTAGGCATGGGTGATATAAAGCCTTGCTATTCAAAGTGTGGTTCTTGGACTGGCAGCATCAGCATCAAATGAAAACTTGTTAGAAATGGAGACTTTCAGGCCCTGTGGCAGACTTACTGAATCAGAATCTGCATTTTAACAAGATCCCCAATGATTTGTATACAGAATGAAGTTTGAGAAGCACTGACATAAAAGTGTACGCAAAGGAATCTCCACCTCTGATAGCCCAAATGACCTGAAATTCTATCAGTAATATTGGTATTCTTTCTATTTATCAAAGCTTTGGTCTTCTTTGAGTCTTCCTTCTGTAAAGATAAAAATCTCTCTGGCTTGAAACAGCCCAATAATGATGAAAAACCATGGTATGTGGAGTCAGACATATCTGGGTTGGCATCCTGGCCCTAAATGAAGGTTATGAATTTTGGCATTTGCCGAGAACCTCTGAGATTCAGCTTGTCTCACTCTAAAATAAGGATAACAAACGAGCCTTATCAAATCTAAAATAGTGGGGTTAGGTAAAAGAAGACAATGGATGCTAAAGGGCTTTGTATTTATCGTATAGAATGCAATTATTGTTTCCTATTATTATTATTATCAAGATTAATGTATTTGTTCACTCATTCATTTAATCAGTCATAAAGCTGTATAGTGAGAACCTACTCTATGCCACCCTCTGTGCTGTGTGCTGGGGATAAATAGGTGAAGAAGACAGCTGTTCCTGCTCTCAAAGAGTTCTCAGGCTTGTGGCAAAGAAGATAAGACATCATACAATTATCAGTGCCCTAAAAGAGGGGCAGAGCAATGTTAAAACCCAGGTCCCTCAGTGTTAGGCCACTGTTGCTTCTCACCATCATAAATTTCAAGAAAAGGTGGTGTGTTTTGGTGAAAAGCATAGGAAGTCTGGAGCCAGACAGGCTGGCTGGAATATTGACTATGCCATTTCCCACCTTGGGCCAAAATCTTGAACCTCTCTAAGCCTTAGTGTCCTTGTTTGTAATAGCATCTATATGACTGAGCTTACCTGAGGATAAAATGGATGTGAAAGAGCTGAGTAAACTGTAAGTTGTTGGCTATTCGTTTGAATAATCAAGTATCTACTCTGTGCCAAGCATACAGAAGTCTCCCTGGGGATATAGGGATGAAAAGGATTCTGTTGCTGTCCTCAGAGAGCTTCCAGTCAAGTATAAAGTTGCAATAAATGCTCAAAAGGGAAAGCCAAAGGTAGATGTGATGGAATAAGAGAAGCACAAAATGTCATCTGGATGGAGTTGGAGGGGTAGGTTCAGGAGAGCCAGCTTTGAGAAATGTATCGCATCTATTTAAATGTTTTCAATGTTTTATCGAGAATAAAGAAAATCTGCAAGAGAAATAAGAGCTGGAGCAAGAAGAGGGAATATTGTGAGTTAACAGCATACAATAAGGCAAAACAAACACTAATAGTAATAACAATAGCTAATGTTTATTGAACACTTATTAAGTGCCAGCATGGTCTTAAATGCTTTATAGGCATTCAGCACACTGAATTCTATCTTTGATAGTCTACTGTTTGTGGTCTTACCTGGAAACTTATGATACTCTCCCACCTCTTGACTTTTTCTGCTATCTTCTAACCATGAAATTCTAGATTTGTCTGCCAAGTTTCAAAATAAATGCTATTGGTCCTATTTTAACTTACTTCCCTCCTGTCTTTTCCCTAAGCACTTTTTGACGCCCATCCCACCTCCAGTTCTATCGATATGGATTCCATATTTAGATGTACTATTCATTTTTCTCATATTTAAAAATGGTCCAAGAAATGTGTCTTTCAGTGCAGTAGCTCCTCTTTTGAAATCCGTATCTGAGCCAAGAACTTTACTTCCTCCTAAAAGAGATTCTTACGCAGATAGATTCTAGTCTTAAGCAAAACACAGACATTTATAAAATCCAAGAGCTCTAGGACACATGAGAGCTTTAGACTTTGTTACCCCAATTTCAACAATATAGATGGAGATACAAGAAATGACTAGATTTTAATCTCATCATCTTTTATATAATTATTCTTCAGTGGGCCCACAGGAAAACGTCTCTGAATATTAGAACAGAAAATTTTGCTGTCAGTTTCATTGAAGGAGAAAAAAGGCACCAAACTGTGCTTCTCCACACATCCTTAAAATATGTGGTTTCTGTGTTTTCACAAATAGATGGAGATACGATTTTCAGGGAAATTCATTTCCAAGTTCTTTTTATTTTTTGAATAAAGTTCTTAACTAGGTCATGCTGGCTGCTTGACTTTCAACTAGTTACAAAAAAATACTTCTTTGATTTTGAAAATTGGGCAATGCATTTTTGATCAGAACAACTGAATTACTATGTATCAATGTGATCCAGAACTGCTACTAACCTCAGAATGGGAGATGATCAAAAGTCTTGTGTCTCTCATGAAACTGTAAGATCTAGATTTAAGTCTTTTGAGTCATAAGTTCTCTAAGCATACACCTTGTTATTTCACGCCTTCTTGCTTTTGCTCATGTCCTCCCCACTACTTCAAATGCCACCCTCTCTCTTCTTCACCTGGATAACTCTGAAATACCCTTCAAAAGTCAGTTTAAGTGTCATATCCTCTAGGAAGCCATTCCTGATTCCCACCCCCATCCACATACCACAGACTAAGTTAAGAATTCCTCTTCTTCTACCCATAATTCTTGTGTTGATGTTTGTCACAGCACAAATGACCCTGTATTATTACTGTAGCAAAGGTAATGCTATGTGCTCACTACACTCCAATTTCTCTTCCTCCCAGGCACACAGTTAGACTACACCTCTCAGCTTTCCCTGCAATCGGATAGGACTACAGACTAAGTCTAGCAAAGGGAGTGTGCACGGAAGAGATGTCACTGCTTCCAAGCCCAATCTTCTACACTCTTTCTCTTCCCTCATCTCCAGTCAGATGCAGAGATCTAGGTCCCCAACTGACTGTGGAGCTGAGTTTCCCTACTAATCCACATACATTATAACTAAATGAGATGTAAACTTTTACATTAAGTCACTGAGGTTTTGAGGTTGTTTGCTGCAGCTCATATTGCGTAATGGAATAATTAAATGTTTACACCTTGCCTCTAGACTATGAGCATCTTGAAGTCAGTGTTTTTGTTTTACTCATCTCTGTTTTTATAACATTTAGCAGAATGCTGACAGAGAGTAGGTGCCCTGGAAATAAATATTTATTCCTGCTATATTTCTCACAATTACTTTTCCTTACTTCCCCAGTGAAATTACTGGTAATTTTTGGTTTCTCTTTTATTTAACAAGACAAAGCAAAGCATTCTGGATCTGCCTGAGGCAGGACAAATAAATAAATGAACAAACATCATGTAAGTTATCTGAAGCTTACTGGAGTTCAGGTTTCCCAGGTCAGGCATAAGAAGATAATGGAACATGAACATCCACGAATTATATGAGGATCAACAACTTTCACATTAGAATCAAATTGGCAGAAAAGATACTCCACCAACTAATTAGGGCAACTAATGTACTTCGTTTCAAAGACAATTCAGTATTAAAAGTCACAGCCAAGCTCTCCAGCTCATTAGCGAATAAAATAGGCAGAATCCAACATCAATGAGAAATTACCTTCAATATTTTTTAAGAAAGTACTGGTACTGGTTAATGCCAATGTGTATCCCAGATCTTTTTTCTGCCTTTCGATGGCCTGTTCTGTCCCCTGGGAGGCACCTATATGAAATACACCGCCAACAAGACTCTTTGGTCTGCTGAGGGGCATGAATCCCACTCTGAGATGCTTGGACTCTACTTGATAGGCGGTAGTGACTTGAACAATTGAAGACTCTGGGAAAAACAAGATCTATAAGATATATTCCCAATCTTTCCCTAACATTTTAGCAGTTCGTGAAATAAAAACTCTATATTTGAGTCTGTCTATACATATGAGAAAAAAAAACAGTTAAATAGGGCCAAATTCTTCACTTAAGGAAGGAGAAATCTTGGATTTTTTTCTTAGAGATGGCCCTCACCAGGAGGTAGCCATTTTTGAGAAAGTCACAGTAGTCTTGCCTCAGCAGACCCAGAATGCTTTGGTTCCTCAGCAGACCCAGAATGCTTTGGTTTGTCCTGTTAAATAAAAGAGAAACCAAAAATTATGAGTAATTTCACTGGGGAAGTAAGGAAAAGTAATTGTGAGAGATATCCCAGGCAGCCCAGCGAATGATTATAGCCCACAACAGACTAAGGCTTGAATTTAAAGGGACTTATTTTAATCGAACATGTGAAATGTTGAATTTATACAAAGAAAAAGTGTGAGGGAAATGAACAGATCCCAGCTCCAGCAAGGCCACATATCTTTGTGGAAGATCCTCATCTTCAGGGCTCCGTCGTCTTCTCTTCAAAGAGAACCAGATGGGCTCTGGGTCTCTTCAGCTGGCCTAATCCAATGAGGGGCACCATAGGTCTCCATTATTCTGAGGAAACTGAAAATGCTTGTACTGCTGACCTAGTGGTAGAGCTTTGAAATTTGTGTTTTAAAGCCTACAAGTTTATAATGTGCACTCCTATTTCTAGATACGTAAGGGGTCAGAAAGCTCTGACCAATAATAAAACAAAAAATGTATTTGACTAACCATTCTAGAGGAGAGACTAAATTAGCTTTCTATTCTCTCTTTAGAAAATGATGTTACAGAATCATATTCATATGAAGAGACCAAAGAAAAGGCAGCCAAAAATGTAGGGAAAAATTATAGAAGTATGTTAGGAAGTTAACTAATAAAATATTATGCTATTTTAAAATATTTTTTGATGTCTGTGGCACTTAAAAATAATTTAATAACTTTTCAGCTTTAAAAAAATTATAATTTATGATGTTTCCTTTTCCTATTCTAACTTAATACTAATTTTCATACCTAAGTTTGTATTTGTAATGTCATATTGTCCTTTTTTTTTTTTTTTTTTTTTGGTGAAGAAGACTGGCCCCAAGCTAACATTTGTTGCCAATCCTCCTCCTTTTGTTTGAGGAAGATTGGCCCTGAGCTAACATCTTTGCCAATCTTCCTCTATTTTGTATGTGGGTTGCTGCCACATCATGGCTTGATGAGTGGTATAGGTCCACACCCGGGATCCAAATCCATGAACCCAGGCTGCCAACGTGGAACGGGCTGAACTTAACCACTACACCACAGGGGTGGCACCAATATCATACTGTCTTAAAGCAGCCCACCAAATTAAATAAGCTTAAGGCCTCACAAATGGCTGCATCCCTGCTCTTATGCATTCATCACTTGCAACGTCAGATCCCTCTGCCAGTGCCCAGCTCGACTTAGCTAGAGTCCCTCTCATCCCTGCCTCATCAAACTAGAGACCAGGGGAGAGGGGTAAAGGAAGGAACTCTGGGGCCGAAGCCAGCATAGGCAGAGCAGCATGGTATAGTGCAAAGGGTACAGAGTTTCTGTCAGATGGAACTGGGCTTGAATCTAGCTTCTTTCCTTAGCTCATCTGTTCCTTATCACCTTTGAGGAAACTGAGGCTCTCTTACACTTGGAAAGTTCTTTAACCTCAGTGAGCCTCAGTTTCCTTCCCTCAAGATGATAAAGAACAGATGAGCCAACAGTTGCGAAAGAAGCATTTGATAAACTGTAAGTTGTTTCAGACAAGAGATTTAGTAGCAAGTAATTTGGCTAAAGCAGTACATGGCAGAATTAACATTTGGAGTCCAGATCTTTCTGGCTCAAGGCACATGCCTGCTCCCGTTATACCATGATGCCTCCTAAAAATAACCACACCTTGCCTGTGCCACACGCATGTTGGTGGACAGGATATGGGGTATTCATAAGGTCAAAATGTAACCTTTATCTTCCTTGCATTCCCCCCAAACAAAGATCCTTGCTACCATTTCTGATGGGTACAGTCTCATGCTTCAGTTCACGTGTTGACATCATCGGGGAGGTGAATGAATGACCCAGGGCTTCCAGCTTCAAGTCAACCAGGATTTAGTTAGTATTAAGGTTATTTTAAAAGTCCTTGTGTTTCAGAAACATATACTGAAGTATTTATGGAATAAATTATATAATATGGGATTTACTTCCAAATAATACAGTGGGAGAGGGGTTAGAAGGGAGTAGGGATAAAAATAAAAACTAATTGGCTACGAGTTGATCATTGTTGAAACTGAATTATGAGTATGTGAGGTTCATTACACTATTTCTTTTTACTTTTGAATACGGCAGAAATTTTCCAGAGTAAAAAGTGAAAAAAACCCTGAGTTATTCAATACCACCCTGATGCATTTGGGGCTTTATTCCAGCCTTTTCTCAATTGTCTCCTGGCATTTATTGTTTGCTCCATTTATTTTCAATTTTTGTGATAACTATATAAGCCAAACATCATTACAGCATGGCAATAATATTAATAACAACAGCCTCAATTTTTTGAAGTTCTTGTTCTGTGCCTGTCCCAGTGCAAAGTAATTTATTTTCATTGTCTCACTTGATCTTCATAAGAACTCTCTGAAGTATGCACTGGTACTTATTTTATGGACGAAGAAACTGAGGTTCAGGGGGATTAAGTAACCTGACCAAAGTCTATAGTAAGTGGTATGTTTAAATCTTGTACCTTAACCACTATGTTACCTGTCTCTTGGACTCTGCTTTATACTCTAAGAAGATGCCAAGCTGTAACAGGCCACCACCTAGCTGGAGGAGGAGGAAGGCTTATAAAAGTGAAGGAAATAGCCCTAAGTTTTCTCTGGTATGATACACCAAATCTGAAGAATACGCACTATATGTCTTTCTTATACATGGTATATTGTGCAAGACCAGAAGGACTCACATCTTTCCTTTTATAAAGCTAAATCAAAAATAAGAGAACACAAATGTCAAAAGATGTAATGAGGCATTTATTTTTTTACATAATAAGAAAAAGAATATAACAACAATAAAACAAGCAGAAGGGAAGAGAGAAAAAAGCATTGATTAAACACTGACTGTACTTAGTACCTGACATAGGCAATATCTTGCTGTTTACAACCCCAAGTCCTACACACAAGGATGAACCTCACTAAGTAAATAGATGTTTGGCTCTGCTGAGAACCTCAAAGGTGGACTTTGAAGGGAATGTGGGCTAGGACCTAAAGAGAGTTAAATATTCTGCATAATAGAAGGGGAATTTGGAATTTGGGAGGGGATAATCTGGGAGGAGGGAAAAAGGCATCAGCAGAGGGTGAAAGCCTGGAATACCATGAAGGATAACGTGGAAGTGAAAAAAAACCCTGGCGGCAGAGTAGCTATTAGACTATTTTTAATTACTGACTTTTTTACACTTAAAAACTATGGGGAAGACTGCCTATGAAACCCAGGGGACCACACTGTAAGTAGACGATTCACAGACTCATAGTGGAGTGAAGGAGAGAAAAAATATAATTTTCAGCAACGTGACTACAAAGCTAGACATTCCAAAAAGATTCTAGATGGCTAAGCTTGGTTTCTGACACAGCATTTCTAATAAAGCAGTGAGAATATCACAAAGAAGTGAGGGAAGGAGAGAAAATGACCAGAGGTCCTCGTAAAATACTGGTCTGACGTTTTGAGCTGTGGGGTTAGAACAGCAGCAGAGGTCTAACCAGCTGAGGAGACCTGAACTGGTTCAGAGGCTCTCCTGTCTAGAACCTAAATGGCTAGGAAGTTTCTGAATCTTCCATCCAGAATCTCCTCAGTTCCAAGAAGCAGACTCAGATTGTTAAAGTGCAACAATCTTAATATGCGCAGGGCAAAGCTCTACCACTAGGTCAGCAGTAAAAGCATTTTCAGTTTCCTCAGAATAATGGAGACCTATGGTGCACCTCTCACTGGATTAGGCCAGTTGAAGAGACCCAGAGCCCATCTGGTTCTCTTTGAGCAGGAAGCAGTTGCATTATCCCTCATCCACAGCCTGGGCAATTTGCTTTGGGTTGGCCACTATGAGATCATCTCCGACCACCTGGATGTTTGTATTAACAGTGATTCTTTTTCCCTGAATTTCTCAGTCATTATAGTCCAGGTGATTTTTATAGGATACCACTGGGTTGTTCTTTGAGCTAACACAGGGCTGATGTATTTGCTGTGGTTAGCAGGAGACTTAAATTCCAGATCATACATCCCAGACTGGAAGAACTGAGAATCCATTCATCTCTTACAGCCAGCCTTTCCAACAGCATTCATTAGCAATTTCAGGGTTTCTTTACACTTTAGGCAGAGGTGGCCAAACTTTTCCTGTAAAGGGCCAGATGCTAATATTTTCAATCTTGTGAGTTATATAGTCTCTGTCACAACTATTCAACTCTGCCACTGTAGCACGAAATCAGCTATAGACAATTCCTAAACAAATAGGTGATACTGTATTCCAATAGAACTTTACTTACAAAAACAGGCAGTGGGCTGGATTTGGCCCACAGCCCATAGTTCACTGACACCTGCTCTAGGATGTTAATAGAAAACTGCCTCATGCCTTTCATTGGTAGCTTCTTTCTCTCATTCATCCTTAATGATGTTCTTCAGAGTATGACATTCCTTAACGACATTCCTCAGCCCCAATACTCATGGCTTTCTTGAAGTTTAGAGAATCAGTAAGGAGAAGCATGAACTCCTGAGCTGTCAATTTTTGCCACTGTGAGAGCTACGATGATTCACACTGAATGGTAGAACTAGCAGGAGACATATGAATTGTCTTTAAGGTCAACAATGTGGCAATACACTGAAACTTCCTTTTCAGTATATCCAGCCTTATAAACAATAAGAGATACTTCTAGTGTGCGTTTGCACCAATATAGATTTATTTTTGGTGCCATTCTTTTTTCTCCTATCCCACAACACTCATTGCTTTACTGATGTGCTCAGCAGTCTTGGAGAAACCTTTTCTCACAGAGCTGGTCTTTTGTTCCTGACATCTTGGGCACCACAAAGACCAGTTGAGCCTGGCGGCTCTGAAAAGATTTTTCCGGTGTTAGGATCTACCTCAATAGATGGGGTTCCATCAGAGTCAAAGATCCCTCTGGCAATAACCCTGAGAACAGGCTTCGGTCTGGCCTAGATTCTTGGCACCCAGGAAGAGGCAGAAGGTTCTGTAGATAATAATGGGTAGTGTTAATGCTCCCAACTAAAGAATTTTAAGAACAGGCAGGTCTAATATTCAATTTGAAATTGTCTGTGGTACAATATAAACCTACCGTCTATTCCCCCAAACCCCAAAATCAGCTGCATACTCAAATACGTGTGTGAGTAGAGTTTTGGGGAAATTGACTACCTTAGATCAAGTTCTCATCATTTCTTCCATTACTGCCATACTGAACTCCCTGCCACTAGTCCTACCTCTCTACAATTTATTCTCCTTACCAATGCGTGAGTGATTTTTTTTAAAAAGGGATACTCTCATAATGTCACTCCTTTGCTTTAAATCTTTCACTAGCTCCCCTTGGGCTTTAGGAAAAGTCCCAGCTCTTCAGCATGATATTCAAAACCCTCTCTTAATTCTATAGCCTCATGCCCTGCCACCCCTCCTCTTCCTCACAGCCTACATTCCTGACATAGTACATATGCAGTTCCTTGAAGAGACCATATTCTTGCTCATCTCAGATACCTCCCAAATGGAATTTCCCCTACTTGGGGTGTGTTTCCTATCAGACTTTGTATGTGTAATTGCTTATCTTTCAGGCAAAGGTTGTGTATCACTTGTCCCAGGCTGCCTTCTCTGATCCCTAAGCCCACACAGGCTGGCTTGAGTGCTCCTATTTGATTTTAGCAAAATACTCTGTACTTATTTCTACATGCTATTCTGTGTTATACTTGATTATTTCTCTGTCCTCACCCACCCATATGAATTCCTTAGCATAGGAACTGGATATTTTCTTTTCTTCACTTTCTTTTATTTTTTGTATCAGTAGACCCTATTATAGACCTCATGTAGAATAAGTACACAGTATACAATTTTGAACAAATGAATTAATGATAGTTACTTTAGGTGCCAACAGACAACACCTCAAAATCCAGAAGAGGAGAGTTAGGAGATGTCTAGGGAAAAATAAGTAAACATATATATGTGTGTGTGTGTGTGTGCGCGTGCGTGTGTGTTTTGCTGAGGAAGATTAGCCCTGAGCTAACATCTGTTGCCAATCTTCTTTTTTATTTATTTGTTTGTTTGTTTTTTGCTTGAGGAAGCTTAGCCAACATCCGTGTCAATCCTCCTCTACTTTATATTTCGGTCATTGCCACAGCATGGCTGAAGAGCAGTGTAGGTCCATGCCTGGGATCCAAACCCACAAACTCCGGGTGCCAAA
This sequence comes from Equus przewalskii, assembly GCF_037783145.1. NCBI lineage: Eukaryota > Metazoa > Chordata > Mammalia > Perissodactyla > Equidae > Equus > Equus przewalskii. The sequence continues at coordinate 9,339,596 of NC_091832.1, read as the reverse complement.
GCGGAGTGCACCACACTTAAACACTACGCCACGGGGCCAGCCCCAACATATATATTTTTTAAGGTGCATTAAGTTATAATACGCATATAGAAAAGTACATATATTATAAGTGTAAAGCTCAATGAATTATTTTCATAATCTGAGCACATTTGTGAAACTATCATTCAGATTCAAAAACAGAATATTACTAGCAGCTTACACAGCCTCCACTCATGCTCCCTTCACATTACTACCCCACTGCCCTGACTTCTAACGCATAGCTTAGTTTTGCACACTTTTGCACAACATACAAATACAATCATGCAGTTTGTACTCGTGTGTGTTGGCTTTTTTCACTCAATACTATGTTTTTAATATTCATCCATATTGTTGCACGTAGGTGTAGATAATAATTCTCACTGCTGCATTACAATCCATTTTGTGACTATAGCATAATTTATTTATCCATTCCATTGTTGATGGGCATGTGGGTACTCTCCAGGTTGGGGCTGTTACAAATAGTGCTGCTATGAACATGTCTTTTGGTAAACATAAATGTACATTTCTGTCAAGTATATACTAGGACTGTAATTTCTGGGTAACAAGGTATGCATATATTCAGCTTTAGAAGATACTGTCAAAGAGCTTTCCAAAGTAACTGCATCTACATAGAACTTCTTTTAATTCATGAAGTATGTGAAGCTCATAGAAAATCTCTATGTAAATACAAAGTACTGTTATTAACTCAATGCCTCATTTGCACAAGATCATCCTGTTCCATAGCAATTAAAAATAACATCTTTGATTAGATGAAATCAAATATCTACTGGGATTTGCATTTATAATCTAGATGTGTCACACTCTTTCCTCTAATCAAAATTAGATTTTGACACACTTTCAAATGTGTCAGTGGAAAGACAAACGTTGGTGTGCTGTCTTAAAAAGCCTATTAGGTCATGTATGTTCGCTATCATGTCAACAATTTCTTTAGAAATGTTCTGGTTTGTCAAGTGATTAGAAAGGACACTGATATACAAATCCAATATTTTCTACATCCTCATCAGACATTTTGCAGTATTCATATATATATATATATTTTTTTTTCTGCTTTATCTCCCCAAATCCCCCCTGGTACATAGTTGTGTATCTTAGTTGCAGGTCCTTCTAGTTGTGGCATATGGGACACTGCCTCAACGTGGCCTGACGAGCGGTGCTGTGTCTGCGCCCAGGATCCAAACCAGTGAAACCCTGGGCCACCGCAGCAGAGCGCAAGAACTTAACCACTCGGCCACGGGGCCGGCCCCAGTATTCATATATTTTTAAAAAGTATGATCCACCAATCCCTAGAATTTATGTCATCATGAACATTACATGGAGTAAATAGTTCACTTCTTTGCATTAATGATTTTAAACTTCAGATTTGTTATTATACTACTAATAGTACAGAAAACTTGCTTGGAGGGGAGAGGAAATATACAGCATAAAGAAGATAAAAATCACTGGAAATCCTACTTTGCACAAAAATTGTTAAAACTTCAGTGCATATTCCTCCAGATTCTTCTTAAATATCCCTGTATTGTATTTTTAAAACAAAATGGAATAATATTATACAAACACTTTACCTGGTTTTACTTTTTATTTTATATAAATCTATCCATATCAAGTTACATAAATTTTTAAAGCTCAAACAAAATCGCATAGTATGTTAACAAATATTTATCTCCTTTTTTGTTAAGTACCACCACATGGGATGGTATTCTTTTTTTAAAAAAAAGATTGGCACCTGAGATAACATCTCTTGCCAATCTTCTTTTTTTTTTCTTTTCTTCTTCTTCTTCGCCCCAAAGCCCCCCCAGTACATAGCTGTACATTCCAGTTGTGAGTGCCTCTGGTTGTGCTATGTTGGACGCTGCCTCAGCATGGCTTGATGAGCAGTGCCATGTCCGCACCCAGAATATGAACCAGCAAAACCCTGGGCAGCTGAAGTGGAGTGCGTGAACTTAACCAGGGCCATGGGGCCAGCCCCAAATATTTATCTTTTTAAGCAACAGATCAACTTGAATTCTTTCACAAATATTATGAAAGCATAAAATGTCCACAGCACTTGGTTAGCTGCTATGGGTATTGGTATCATGTCACTGGGAAGAACATCATTTTAAGGACTAAGTTGGATTTGAATCCTGGCCCTAATAAGTAACTGTGTTATCTGGAACCAGTTACTTGATATATCTAAGCCTGTTTACTTATCAAAAAATACAGCAACAAAATATACTTCACATATTTGTCATGAGTATTGGATGAAATAATATATAAGGAACTTCTTGACATAGTGACTGGCACATAAAAGGTATTCAATCAATTCACTTGAATCTGAATCTGTGGGAAGCACAAAAATTATAAGAAATTGTCACTATCCTTCAGGAACTCATAAACTAACAGCAGAGTTGGGATAGTCACACAAATCAGTAAGCGTAAGAAATCCATTTTCATTGATTAAATGCCTACTGTGTGTCCATGGCCATGCAGTACACTTTCATTTTTATAATCAGAGTCACCACTGCATAGGGAGAATGAAATGATCCATGGAGCAAAATGCTCCTATCTCTGTATTACACACTTTGGAGGAGCTTCCTTCTTACAGAGGCACCTGGGAAGATTGTTGAATGGCTGGAGCAAAGGTCTTTGAAGATCTGATGGAGACAGGGAGATGAGTAGAAGCAGAAACAAGAAAAATTGTCCTTTCATAGCTTTCAATTCTTTTCTATTTTGCAAAAGATACAGATTTGAATTCCACCTTTAGTGAGTGTCATTCTTTTCCCCGAGAAGTCACCCAAATGGGCCTTTTGGTTGGGCAAAAGTAAAGCAAAGATCCACTCTGATCTGGAAATGTTTGAGAGACTATGGCTAGATTGAGATAAATTTCTCTGTATAAAGACATAAAAGGTTATCTATGTTTTAGGTATGAATATATCTCAGAAGATTGTTTCTTTGGAGAAATGTGTTTTCTTTGGAAGGATCTAAGTTGTGCTGTGCCAGCAAATTGCTGTCTATTCTTGTGGTGAGTGTGTGTGTGTGTGTGTGTATGTGTGTGTGTGTGTGTTCACACAGTAGTTTACAGAAGATGGGATAGTTTTTATGGGGAACTTTGTAGAAAATAGGAGGCAAAGAGTGCTGACTCAGGTCCCAAGAACAAAGCTAAGGTACAAAGTTGGTGAGTGACCATTCTGGCCACTTCAAAAGGGATTCCCATCTTACTCTGACACTCTATGTATTGATGGCCATAAAGGCCCATGGAGGCAGACTTAATAGATAAATATAGAACATTCCATGCAAAAACAGTAGAATACACCTTCTTCTCAAGTACACGTGGACCATTCTCAAAGATAGACCATATGTTGGGAAACAAAGCAAGCCTCAATAAATTTAAGAAGATTGAAATCATATCAGGTATCTTTTCAAACCACAGTGCTATGAAACCAGAAATCAACTATAAGAAAACAGCTGGGAAAGTCACAAACATGTGAAGACTAAACCACATGCTACTGAAAAACTATTGGACCAATGAAGAAATCAAAAAACATCTTCAGACCAATGAAAACGAAAACACAACATACCAAAATTTGTGGGATGCAGCAAAAGTGGTACTAAGAGAGAAATTTATAGCATACACAACTACCTCAGGAAAAAAAATCTCAAATAAACAATCTTATACTATACCTAAAAGAACTAGAAAAAGAATAACAAAGCCCAAATTCAGTAGAAGGAAGCAAATAATAAAAATCAGAGCAGAGGGGCTGGCCCCGTGGCCGAGTGGTTAAGTTCGCGCGCTCCGCTGCAGGCGGCCCAGTGTTTCGTTGGTTCGAATCCTGGGCGCGGACATGGCACTGCTCATCAGACCACGCTGAGGCAGCGTCCCACATGCCACAACTAGAAGAACCCACAACGAAGAATACACAACTATGTACCGGGGGGCTTTGGGGAGAAAAAGGAAAAAATAAAATCTTTAAAAAAAAAAAAAAAAATCAGAGCAGAAATAAATGAAAAAGAGACTAAAAAGACAATAGAAAGGATCAATAAAACTAAGAGCTGGTTCTTTGAGAAGATAAAATTGACAAACCCTTAGCCAGACTCACTAAGAAAAAAAGAGAGAAGACTCAAATAAACAAAATCAGAAACGAGAGAGGAGAAATTACAACAGATATCACAGAAATACAAACGATTACAGGAGAATACTATGAAAATCCATATGCCAACAAACTGTATAACCTAGAAGAAATGGACAAATTCTTAGAATCATACAACCTTTCAAAACTGAATCAAGAAGAAATAGAGAATCTGAATGGAGCAATCACAAGTAAAGAGATTGAATCAGTAATCAAAAACCTCCCAAAACTCAAAAGTCCAGGACCAGACAATTTCTCTGGTGAATTCTACCAAACATTCAAATAAGATTTAATACCTACCCTTTTCAAACTACGCAACTTTTCTCTCTCTCTCTCTTTTTTTTTTTTTTTTGGTGAGGAAGATTGGCCCTGAGCTAACATCTGTTGCTAATATTTCTCTTTTTGCTTGAGGAAGATGGTCACTGAACTACCATCTGTGCCAATCCTCTTCTATTTTGTTTATGGGATGCCACCACACTATGGCTTGATGAGCTGTGTGTAAGTCCACTCCCAGGATCCAAACCCGCAAACCCCAGGCTGCCAAAGTGGACATGTGAACTTAATCACTACACCACTGGGCCAGCCCCTAACAACACAACTTTTAAAACATAAATGTAAAACAATATTTTGAGAAAATATACTTCAAAAATCTTTTTATCTAATTAGATTTTAAGTCAACTCAGATTCTGTAAATTCCCAGTCTTCCAGGTAATATTGTTGACATCTCTGTCTTTCTACCTAAGTACCAGTCTGACCTCAAAAACTCAGACTATTAGGACTGGAAGAGAAAATCAAGTGCAACCACTTCATTTTCTAGAAAGAGAAATTAAAATCACAGGAAGGAAAGCACTTGTCCAAGATCCCACAGCAAACTGGAGGTAGAGCTGGTCCTGGAAAGTAGGCTGTCTGACATCCTTGCTTACATTCACCATAATGCGTGCAATATCAGATATTCCTGCATCCCTATGCCCTTAAATATAACTTAAATGTAACTATACCTGGAGCCAGAAACTCAGAAACAATCTTCTGTTCTGATCCCAACTCCATTTTCAACTGACACAGCTAAGGACTCCTTTAATGTGTTCTATTTCAAACCATTATTTTACTTTAAAATAATCTTCACCATTAGCATAGTCTCTTAAGGTCAGGTCCAGAAGAAATCCTTAGATCAGAGATCCAAGTTTGGAAAATATCATTAGGATTAATACATGTGTATTACTCAGAACTCTCTCATTTATATATGAGAGAAAGCCAACTACCAGCTTCTTTTTTTTTAAAGATTTTATTTTTTTCCTTTTTCCCCCCAAAGCCCCCCGGTACATAGTTGTATATTGTTCGTTGTGGGTCCTTCTAGTTGTGGCATGTGGGACGCTGCCTCAGCGTGGTTTGATGAGCAGTGCCATGTCCGCGCCCAGGATTCAAAGCAACGAAACACTGAGCCGCCTGCAGTGGAGTGCACGAACTTAACCACTGGGCCACAGGGCCAGCCCCCAGCTACCAGCTTTTTAAATAAGGACATTTACTGGCTCTTATAATTAGGGAGAACAAATTGAAGAACTAGGTCAGGGATTCAAACAATGTCTTCCAAACTGTCTCTCTTCCTTTCATTTCATATTCCGTCTCTATGTTGGCCTCATTCTCTTAGTCTCCTTCATGACGAAGGAGATGTAACTGTCAGCAGCTCCAGGGTTCCATCCTTTATGGCTTATACTCCAAAGAGAAAGAGAGACCTCTCCTTCCCAGCTTCAGAAAAGAAAAGTCCCAAGGGATGACTCTTACTGATCCCTCCAGCATGCTTCACTTGCCCACTCCTTAACTTATCACTGTGGCCAGGGGGATGAAGGACCATGACAGGTGAGGCTAGGTCAAACTGCAGGCTCTGTGATTGGAGGGGTGGAAATCACAATTGGTGAAAACCCCATCAAAACCATAAGGCATGAGGAAAGAATTATTCCCCAAGGGTAAGAAGATATCATTACCAGAAAGGAGGAAAGAATGCTAGCAAACTAAAACAGCAGATATCCTCTGTAAATAATATTTATGGAGAAAGGGGGATTTGAAGTAGAACATATTTAGGACTGAGTTAGGACAATTAAAATGCATGCTATTTAAGATTCGGTTGGGACATTAAAGATAGAAGATAAGATATGTGGGGATTTAAAATTAGGTAAATTTAAGGTAACTTTGAATATTTAATAGTTAAGAGATAGGAACACAATTTAAGAATGAAGCAAGGTATTTCATCTGAGGATATATAAGACTGATCAATATTTATAATGAGGATTATTAAAATGAAAAATAATATTTACAAAATAATTTAAAACTTGAATTTATTGAGTTTCTCCAATAGATAAGTTATTATATTAAATATGATACATACATATAATTTAAGTCAATACTTACTATAAAGCTGATAATATGATGTCAATTTTATAGATAAGAAAATTGAAGCTCATATTGAGCAAGTAAGGTATCTAAAGTTATATATCTAGTAAGTGGCTGAGACAGAATTCAAACCTACTCCTGCTTGACTCCAAAGCCCATTCTCTGAACTACTGTGTACATGGAGGCATGTTTAATGGAAGATATTTATAACTGAGGAGGAGTTTTTCATATGGAGGAATAACAGCAGTGATATTAGGGATAAAATTAGGTCATTTAAGATAGAGGAAATTAGGTGATTGATATGAGGTATTTTAAAATGTAGAATACTTAAGGCTGTATTCACTACTTGAAACTGGTCCATGCCTCCCCATCTCAGAAGGCATGCACATATTCCCTCAAGAGCTGTGCACAGGGAAGGAAGTGCTCACACTTTCTGGAAAATATGTGAGGCAACATTACAGGAAGTAACCGTGTTTTCTGTGGACAGGAGACTGATATTGATGTGAGATCTCCTGAGAACTCTTCTGGTATGTGGTCACTAACTTTAGAAGGAGTTGCTGCCACAGACCCATAGACACAGGTGCAGCAGATTGTATCATGGTATTTCTTGAAAAATCGACCTACACTTTCAAAATTTCTGGATTTATCTGGCTTCACCCACTCATTACCAGAAAGCCAGTCCCTCTCTGTTTGGTATTTACACCCTTCAAATTCTTACAGACAGTGTCTGCCTCATTTTCATTACTCCAGCATCATCTCTTAGCCAAACTGCTCATCTTAGGTCTTTTGTACTCCTTCCTCGAAAGCCCCAGTCTAAATTTTACTTCAGAGACTGGGGAGCACTTCAGAATAATTTTGGAATGCAGATTATAGGCACTGCCATGGAATCTACTTCCAGTAGACTGGGCACCTTACATGGCTGCCAGCTAAACCTACACACATGAAACCTTTCCTGGAGAAATCATATTCTAGTAATACCTTTGGTCTCAAATTTAAAATGTTTCCTATAGGAAAATGATTCTTCTTCTAGCAAGAAACCCCTTCTCAATTGAAGGCTCTTTGGAGGGAATAATAAAGGGAAAAGAGATTAGTTTGGAAAATCTAAAATCTCTATTTAAATCTTGATTCTACCGAAGCTCTGATCTGAAGCTGGAGATAGAATTTTGAAACTCATCAGTTTATTAATGGCCATTAAAGCCCTGGCATTAGATAAGGACACTCAGGAAAAAAGATAAAGTGAGAAGAGCAGAAGACCCAGAACAGAACTACATTAAAGGTTGGCAAACTAGGAAGTGCCCAACACAACTAGTACAAATGACCTAATATCAGTCCAAGCTCTAGAGTGACTCTTGCACAAGTGGTTGTAGTTCTCAATATAGCTGGAGAAATTAATCACTATTCCTTCAGATCTTTCATAAATGTCTGATGAGATCATTCATTTTATTCCTTCAACATATAGTTTTGGGAGCCTACAAAAAGCAATAAGAGGCAAAGTGAACAACATCTTCAAATTAATTGTGTAACTATTATTTCAAAAAGAAGTTTTCAAAGGAATGGTTTAATATGGCTGCTGCAACAAAGTGGAAAGATATGGCTCAATAACTTTGAGGAGAAAAATGGGAATTTATCTCAACAGGAATAATATGCAAGGAAAGTACAAACCATTCAATACATCTGTCCAACTCCAAGTTTCCTCTATAAAAAAAACAACCCTTCAAGTCTCCCTAGGGCAGACTGAGCTACAAAGCCATCTATATTAGTTTTCCATTGCTGTGAAACAAATTACCACAAACTTTGCACTTAAAAATACACTCATTTATTAGTTTATAGTTCTGTGGGTCTGAAGTATGGCACAGCACGGCTGGATTCTCTGCTCAGAGTATCACAAGGCTGAAATGAAGCTGGGCTAGAGGCTTTGGGGGAAAATCTGCTCCTAAGCTCATTACTGTTCTTGGCAGAATTCAGTTCCTTGTGGTGGTATAACTGAGGTACCTATTTCCTTTCTGGTTGCCAGCTGGGGGCTGCTCTCCTAGAGTCCACCCACATTTCTTGCCACATGGCCCCCTCCATCTTAAAGCTAATAACAGCATGTCAAACCCTTCTCATAGTACTTTGAATCTCTGGCTTTTTCCATCTCTGACCTCTAGACCCAAATTTGAAAGGCTCATGTAATTAGGTCAGGTCCATCCAGATAATCTTCCTATTTTAAGGTCAACTGATTTGGGACCTTAATGACATTTGCAAAATCCACTTTGCCATATAATCTAACATAATCATAGAGAGTGACTTCTCGTCATAGTCACAGATTCCACCCATACTCAAGGAGAGGGAATTATCCAGGGCATGTACATCGTGGAGGGTAGGGAGAGTCATGGGGAACATCGCAGAATTCTGCCAACCACACTGTCTTAAATTAGTAAAAATCAAGGCAGTCTCACTTTCAAAATTGAGCTTAAACACACCTCCCTTTTATGAAGCCTTTTTTATGCACCCCACATCCCAAACCAGGTAGGAATAAATATTCTCAACTTTTGTTAAAGCACCTATAACACTTTAGTACACTGACTTATTTATACAACTGTCTTCCCATACAGACTAGGAGCTACTCAGGGCCAGACACTGGGTCTGATTCACTGCTATACCTTCAGGGCCCAGTATGGGGATTGGCACAGAGCAGGTTTTCAAAGACTATTGTTGAATGAATGAAAAAATGCTATCACTCATTAGTGACCCTGAACAATGCCATCTTTTGAAACAGCTCAGAGGTAGAGCTGGTAGGGAAGGCAGCAGTGGCTGAACAAGCAAGTGCAAAAAAATATTGAATCCCATAAACATAAAATAAGAGACAAACTTTTGAATCATATCCTTCTCTTCTTTTTCTCCTTTTGCCCAAGACTAACCCTTCATCCTATGTTCTAGATTCCAAATCTTCCAGTCTCTGCCAGGACTCCTCCATCTATTATACCCTCTCCATAAATTTTCAATTATGTTCCCTCCCTTGGCTCTTTTACTTCAGTCTACAAACATGTTCAAGTACTCTTCAGCTCAAATCTTCTGTTTGATTAAGCTTCAGAAAGGTAGAGTTCATCTCCTCCATGCTAACTGATATTTTTCTAGTCTGCCTTTCATCTGGGCTAGATGGTGTGCCTGCAGTCTTGCCCTACTCCAATCCATCCTTCATACCGATGCCAGAGTGAATGGTAAACCACAAATAAGATATGTCATTCCTGAGCTTAAAACTCTTTAGTATATTCTCATCACTTACTGGGTCAAGGTCAAGCTCCTTAATACAGCATTTGAAACTCTGTAACTATAGACATTTTTCAAAGGAAGATATACGATGGCTAACAGGCACATGAAAACATGCTCAACAACACTAATCATTAGGGAAATGCAAAACAAAACTACAATGAGATGTCACCTTACAACAGTCAGAATGGCTGTAATTACCATGACCAAAACCAACAAATGTTGGATAGGATGTGGAGAAAAGGGAATGTTCATACACTGCTGGAGGGAACACAAACTGGAGCAGCCACTATGGAAAACAGTACGGGAATTCCTCAAAAAACTAAAAATAGAAATACCATACGACCCACCTATCTCATTACTGAGTATCTACCAAAACAAATTGAAATCGACAATCCAAAGTAACATATGCACTCCTATGTTCACTGCAGCACTATTCACAATAGCCAAGACATGGAAACAATATAAGTGCCCATCGACCGATGATTGGATAAAGAAGATGTGGTATATATATACAATGGAATACTACTCAGCCATAAAAAAAGACAAAATTATCCCATTTGCAACAACATGGATGGACCTGGTGGGTACTATGCTAAGTGAAATAAGCCAGATTGAGAAAGACAAACACCATATGATTCCACTTATACGTGGAATATAAAAAAACACATGGACAAAGAAAATAGCTCAGTGGTTACCAGGGGAAGCGTGGTGGAGGGTGGGTACAGGGAGTGAAGGGGAGCACTTATGTGGTGACAGACAAGAAATAATGTACAACTGAAATTTCACAATTATTTAAACTATTATCTCAATTAAAAAAATAGTAATAAAATTTTTTTTAAAAAACCCTCTGTAACTATATCTCTGTGATGTTTCCTGCTCTTCTCCCACCTGTCACCCCTTCCCCACTATACCCTATGATTACATGAGGGCTCAGTAGTTTCTGAGCATACAGCATGTGCTTTTATGATTTTCTACATTTTCCAGGTAGTTTCATCTACCTGGAATGCCCTTCTCTGATGTCTTCACAGGCAGGATTAATTGTTCTCTCTTCAGGTACATAACTCTATTTTAGCACTTTTCACATAAAACATGTTCTTCTCTGATTGTAAGCCCTCTAACTGTATATTAAAGATTACTTCCCAGAACAAACAGGATAAGGATCCCTGAAAGGAATGATCATTCATACATTCATTTCCTCCTCCAAGTGTTTATTGAGTGCTTCCTCTGTGACAGGCACTGTGCTATGTGTGTACTGGAGACAAAAGGGAGAGCCCTCTGAAGGTGCTCAATGGCATTCATTTCTACCATCCCCCACTGCCACTGCTATAGTCAGGTACATAGTAGATGCTCATGTGAGGGACACATGACAGAAAAATCCAGTTTAAGATGAATTAGCTCTTCCATTTTTGTCTTTGTATCCCCAGCATCCAGCAATGAGCCTGGCAAGCAGCAGTCCTTAATAAATGTTTATGAATGGAAGACAAATGAATGATCCTTCACAGATGGAATGAGGCAGCTAAGGCCACCAAATAGAAATTTTTCTTAAGGACTATTATCCATGCAGTGTCACGAATCATTGAGATGTGTCACATTCTTTAAGATGTGATCTTTAAACAAGGTTATACCCCTTCTAAGCCACTAACAATGGAAAAATAAAACTGTTAAATTCCAATCAGAAGTTGGCAAAAATTATGTCACTAATACGCCCTTTATGATGACTCTTTCACAGGCAGCAGACGTACTCCAGAATTAATATAGCTACCCAACTATCAAGTTATGGTATGATATGGAAACTAGCAGACATTTTCCAGAAATCTTTCTAAATAAGAGCCTCAGGCCTCTCCACTCAACTCTACCTCATCCCCTTCAATCAACTTTAGCTAACAGCGAGGAAAACAATAAAATAAATAAAATAGAATCTTTCTCATGCTTTCAGGGCAATAAAGTTAATGATATGTTGCCACTAAAATTTCTCATTTTCTTTTATGTCAGATTTTGACCATAAATGAAATACTGAAAAAAGTTACAGCCTTCTCAAATGTGCCCAATCAGATAAAGAACATTTAATTAATGAGGCTGCATGGAAAATTTCAAAAATTCTTCAAACCTTGTGCATAGAATCAAAGAAAGGGTAATGAATATTAAATTCAATCCCATCTACTTTACAGATAAAGGAATTGAGGCCTACAGGGAGATAGACTTTCCCAAGGTTGTATAATGAATGGAAGGCAGAGCTAGACTAGAATCCAAGTTTCCTCCCTCCCTCATTGGTTCCTTTAAGGACTTTCTAAATTAGAAATGACCAGACCATGGGTCTTGCAAAACTTATTGGTGATCACAAAGATTATATGGGTGTATTTTATTCTAGTACCCCCCTTCAAAGCAGCCAGCATGGAAGAATCATTTGCGAATAAATTAAATCCTAAAGTACAAATTTCTTCCAGCTCGTGGAGATAAGAAATTCAGGAGATGGAATTTTTAAGAAAAGACTACAGAAATTAGTGACAGAAAGCAAAAAAACCTCATCCAGCCAGACAATGATATCCCATAACTGGAGGAAAAAGAAGGAATCATGAGAGCATTGAGATGGCAAACAGACAAAACTAATCCTCCTGGAGGAGGTGTACCACTACATAGTTATTATTCACAGTTCCCCAAGTTTACTGTATACCTGGAGGTGAAGGGAGGCCGATTCCAAGTCCATATTGGGAAGCACCTTTTTACCATAAGAGCAGCCTAATGTGGAACAAGCAGCCTTGTGAAGTCAGGATTTCCGTCTAATTGGAAATAACCAAGCAGAAGCTGAGCATTACAAAGGAGACTCTATCCATTTGGTGGGAAGGGCTTCGTGACTATACCCATGATTTCCAGTATCCTTTCCAATCTTGAGATTCTATTATTCCATGGTGGGAGTTTAACACTAAGAGATGATTTGGGTTGGGATTGAGGAGATTTCTTGTGTCCATCAAATTATACCACATAACTAAAGTTCTACACTGCCTCTTTGAATGAATTCAATTCATTAATACTTAATGAGGCAATGTGTACAATATTTGCTGGATGTTGAGAAGAGAGGTGAGGGCAACAGAAGTATAACATGGTCCCAGTCATTAAGGAGATCTGAGTCTTGCCAGGTGCTCAACTATAAAATGGAGACTATGTACTTGTTCTATGTACCTGATGTTATCAAAGCCAAGGTAACTTGCTAAACAGTATAACATACCTGAGTAAGTATGAATTTACTATCTTGCTGTGCAAAACATGTATAATCATATTAGCTAGTATTTATTGAGTGATTTCTCTGTGCCAGGCTCTGAACTAAGGTATTTTCTGGCGTAATCAACTCTCTAGAGTAGGTCTTATTATTACTCCCTTTTTAATGAGAGGTTAAGTAACTTTTCTTAGATCACCTAGCTAAAAAATGGTTACAAACACAGGCAGCCTGATACCAAAAGTTTTGTGTTGAACCACTACCATTTCTCTCCTTCTCTATGCATGTATGTATGTAGGTATGTACGAATGAATGAATGAATGTATATATACATCTACCTGATATCATGAAGTACAGAGGGAAGAGCACAGAATTCAGAGATAGGCAGAGTGAGTGTCTCATTCAGACTCTACCTCTTATTATTTATGTGACTCTCAGAAAATCATGTAATGTCTCCAACCTTGGATTACTTCACCAATAAAACTGGGGTAAAAATATCTGATTAACAGGTTAAAATAAAGTATCATTAAAAAAGGTGATTTTTAAAATATGTACCACTATAAATTAGTTATTATTACTTTGTCTGATCATAATTGTTACAATCTTAATTCTAGCAGCACTTCCTAGACTCCCTTAAACCCAACCCCAAATATATATGCCAAATTTAACAACTTATCATCTCTATTGCTTCTCCTTTAGTCACTATCTTCTCTCTCATAGAATGCTAATCTTGCCCCATCTGTAGTGTATTATAAATTAGATCATGTCTAGCTTCCTGTTGTGTTTAGAGAAAAATCTACATTCATTACTCCCAACTAGAAGGCTTCATATTATCTGGCCTCTCTCTTATACTCTTATCTGCCAGTCTCTGAGACCTCATGTCTTACCACTTTCCCTTTGCTCACTGTATCCAACCACACTGGCTTCACTGTTTTTGAACAAGTCAAACTCATATCTCCCAAGGTCTTTGTACTGGCTATACTCTCTGCATATACTCTGTCCTCAAATCCTCCCTCTGGTCACTCCTTTCCATAAGTCAGGACTCTGCTCATATGTTACCTCCTCAGGGAAGCCTCCAGAGATCATCTGAGCCAAAACAGCTCCCCTTCCCCCACTTTACCAGAATTCTCTATCCTTTACCTTGTTTTCTTTCCTTTATAGCATTATCCCTAGATAATAAGGGCAGAAACTTTGACTTGTTCACCACTACATCTCCAATTGACAACCAGAGCCTACTGATTGACACTCAAATCATTCTTTCAACACATCACTCAATTAAAGTAAAGATATAAATACTAAAGTCCTGCTTTTCTTTTAAATGAGCAGTCCATCCTTTCTGTTCACACCCTCATCTTCCAAGCCTCTAATTTGGAGCTCAACTCACAGAGCACCAGGAAGTAGAGCGTGTGATGAAACTCAGGCAAATGTCCCCCCCCCCCCCTTTATTTGGAAAGGAATTCTCTCAACATCAGGTCTAAAAATAGAATTTCAACAAAGCCTTACTAAGCCTTCTTTTCTGCCTTCAAATCTGCATTTGATAAGGATTTTAGACAAATGGTCACTGTATGTTTGAGCAGCTGCAAGGCTCTCTGGTCACTCATTTAGAGAATTTCAAGAGGCTCTTTGAGAGCCTCTGTTTAATGAAGTACATTTTACTCTTGATATATTACAACTACTCCTGAGTCTGGGCTTGAGATGTTAAGGCATTATAGTCAGTTGTGCATTCTAAATGATTTCTAGAATTTGTTTTTAACCTTTTCTCCCACCAATTTCCTGTTGTAAGGCCTTGAACAAGTCACTTCCCTATCTGGGCCACAATGGCTTCACCCACTGTGAACCTGTCCTAAATATTCGGTATAATCCAATATTTTAACTCTGGACAAGTCTACCTTCAAATTTTTCTCAAATAACATCAATTTAATTTTGCTAAAAATTTCATTTCTTTGTTTATCAAAAATAAATAACTTACAGCTTTTATTGGTGCAGTTTTTAAAATTAGAGGCTTATAAACAGCAACCTTTAGAGGCTACAATAGTTCCAGGAAGCCATGACATGACACCCAGCATGACTATTAATTTCAGTCTACGATCTGTCTAGATTGTACTCTCCAAAAGTAGGATCCATGGCTGAAACATCTCTATTCCAAGTACATGTCAGTTGTAGTATAACACCTGCTTGCGCCAGTGATGGGAAGTGCAATATGGGGGGAAATCATGAATTTAGAGTGTAAGTTTCAGAACTTACACCAAGACAAGTTACCTAACCTCTCGAGATTCAGGGTTACCATGATTAATAATAATAAACTTCTTGCAGAGACATTACAGGATTAAATTAGATGACTGGTATGGAACTGTAAACTCTAAAGTACTATATAAAATGATAACTGTGCTGATGATACCAAAGAGTGATATAGTGAAGGGGCTAGTCTTAAGTTTATAATGATAAAGAGGAAATGATTCTTGAGGAGGAAGGTCAAAAATTATTATTAGCTGTATGATTTTGTACTAGTCACTTTTCTTTTCCAGGTCTCAGTTTCCTTGTAATCAAGTGCTTGGACTAGGCGAATGCTAAGGCTATTTGCAGCTCTAACATTAAATGACAATAGCTCCTTGAAGGCAGAGACTGTCTTTTTTATCTTTGTAACTTCACTGCCCAGTACAGAGCATGTAATAAGTGTTAATAACTGTTGATCTGAACTAAACAGAACTGTGCAACAGAAAGAATAGGAAGAGGGACAGTTTCAACATATATTAAGGCGGTAGAATAAATAAGATTTGGTGACAGATTGGGAAAAGAGTGAGTGGGAAACCAGGCTGACTGCATTTCAAATGAAATGGAGCCCAGGTGACCAAATTCCAGCAAGAAGAACCATCAGTGACTAAATAATTGTCAGCACATCCTTAGAAAGATCAGTTTAAAGAATCTGGGTTATTTAACATGGAGAAGAGAATCCTTAGAG
Source organism: Equus przewalskii (assembly GCF_037783145.1). NCBI lineage: Eukaryota > Metazoa > Chordata > Mammalia > Perissodactyla > Equidae > Equus > Equus przewalskii. The sequence goes on along the minus strand of NC_091832.1, from coordinate 9,323,647 downwards.
GGGAATGGATCAGCTGCCACAAGCTCTTCATTCAATAAATGGCTTACAGCTTGGATTAAAAGCATTAAGGACTATTTCATGTCACTTTCAGATATCCCAATTTTTGTGATGTCACAGGGTTAGAAATTCAAGAGCTATCAGTTTTGACTATATTGTTTTTTAGAGAGAAGCACAGAACGCAACTGAGAGCTGGGAAGGACCTCATAGAGCGACAATTATAATTTCTGAACTTAAAGATGTGATAGATGGTCTGCTGGAGGATTTTGGGATGCTTTTCATGTCAAGGATATCTGGGACATATTCTATGTATATCAAGATTCCCAAGACAATTCGGAGGTTTATGGCAACACGATAATTTTAAATGGGGGTATTCTGAGAAATCCAGGAAAAATGACTGGAGTATAGAGAGATCATCTATTCCAATCCTGCCATTTGACTGATAAGAAAATTGGGAAAGTTGTTCAAGATCATACTTGAGTTAATGGCAGAGTTACTATTAGGGGAATTAAAAAGAAAAGAAACTAATATTCTTTGAGCATCTACTATGTGTCAGTCTGTGTTAGGCAGCTTTACATGTGTTATCTCAATTAATGACATATACACAGAATATAAGTTTAGTAGCTCTATTTCACAAATGGAGAAACAGAAGTAGAGAGTTCAAGTAACTGTCCAAAGTTATACTAACAGCAAGTTTAAGAGTTAGGATTGGCCCCACGTTGCCCCAGGGGGTCAAATCCTTAGCCCATGTTTGACATTATGCAATCTCCCTAGGACTATGGAGAACTTATGTAACCTGGTTAGCCAGGGATAGTCCTAGTTTATCCATATTATCCTGGTACAATTGTCAATAGTAGCCCTTCACTCAAAAATTTCAAGTTTGGAAAATAAATTATATGATCAGCCTACTTTTCACCATGAATTGAAAAACATAAAGCTCTGTTCACCTTCTTTCAAACAAAATTTGAGGACCCAGGAGCTGGGTGTCCATGAAGTTTCCTTTATCACTAATGGATCTTCAGAGAAAGTTGGTTTTCTTTTAAGATTAAAAAAAAGGTTTGTTTTTCCCATTTGCTACTTTCTGAGACCTCCTCTCATCCAAAAGTCAAAGTCATCAGTAAAGAAGGATATTAGTCAGAAAAGTAGATGGGGCGTCATTAAGCTAGGAAAGGGATTCTACCTACCCTAACTCTCAGACAATAAGCAAACCACAAGCAAGGGGAGGTCCCCATATCAATTTACAGATCACCAGCACAGAAGACTCTGGGAAGATTATGTTGGACATTGAATCAGATCCTCAATTCAACTGAGTATACTTAGAGTATAAGTAACTAACATCCAAACAGCACTCTACAATTCTCAAGCAGTTTCATTCATTTATGCATTCATTCATTTTTCATTCATTCATCCAACAAAGAGTGAGTCCTATTCTGTGCTGAACCTAAGCTAAATACTATAACTTTCTGAGGCAGAGGCTGTGTTGGTCTTACTTATTGCTAAACTCTTAACATCTGGCACAGTGTCTGACACATAATAAGTGTTCAATAAACATATGTTGGATGAATATGATTATGAGTGAATACAAAGATTAATAAGAGATTGTCCAAAATTCACTGTGTAGTAGAGAAGAAATACAAATTAAGTCAGAGAATATAATGCCCTAAGTATATAACAGAGGGAAACCAGGGAACTCTGAAAAACTGAGAAGGCAACAAAGACAGCCTGGAGGGTAGGAGTCAGAGAAAACTTCTGGGAAGAGCTTGTACCCAGGCTGAATTCTGAAACAGCAGTTGGCAATATATACTCTTAATTGGTTGTAAATATAACACAAAAAGTAGAGACTATTACTGTTTACAGAAAAAGAAACTAAGTCTCAGGGAAGCTAAGTTACTGGTCCAAGGTTACACTATGTTCACATTAATATACTCCTTCTTTAGCTCTAAGGAACTCACAGGGTGAGGGTAGAGACCTTTGGCAAGGATTAAAAATAATGGAGGAAGACTTATTGATATTCGGGGATTGAAGAAGAGATTCTAATTCTAACTACACCTTCTTTGACTCTGGAGAACAAAGAGCAACCAAGTCAGGCCAAAATGGAGAAAGTTTTAAGAGAAAGAAGCAAAAGTAACTTCAACAGTGCATTAATGGGTTCTTTTGTTCCAAGATCAGGCATTTGTTGAGAACTTACTATGTATCAGGTGCTGAAGACACAGAAATGGAATACATGTCTCTAATTTCAAAGAACTCAACGTCTAGTAAGATAACACAGGTACACACCAGCAGAGGAAGAAAGGAGGGAGGATTGGAGCTCATACCCAATCCAGGAACAGAAAAAATAAATCACTTTCCTGTGCAGAATTCTCAGAATCTTGAACACAGAAGGTCAAGCATGTCAGTAAATAGGAATACTGAAGACAGGCAGGCACTGGCCTCCGTGATGAGAGAGACCACGTCTAACTGAAGCTTGTATCACATCCCCCAACAACTGCCACCCTCCACTCCTCCCCTGGTACCTGGCTCAAGATCAGGCACTGAAAAAGTTTCTAATAAGGCTTGCTGAATGAAAGAACAAACAAATGAACGAATAACAAGTAAAAGATCAAGATGTACCTCCCTCCAAAACAACACTGGCATTTTAATACTAGACTTCAATTAAACTAACAGACTAGAGTTTCAGACTCTGAGAGGTAAACTGCCATTTTGAGAAAGTATAATACCTTTCCCATCTTTTCATAAAGGGAAACAATAATCCCCAGCCTTGACTGCATGCCCAATCCCACCCCTACACACACACACACACACACACACGAGTGCATGCAGGCTGACTCTGGCTGCCAGGAATTATGGATTATTCCCAGTGAGTTCCTATAATTTTTATTCTAAGTGACTTTCGGTAAGTCACTTTCCCTCTTTGGGTCTGTCTCCTCACCTGTAAAACTTTCCGAGTAAGAGCTGCTTTACTTAGTTACAGGGCCGCTGATGTTAAAGTGCTGTAGAATATGCCCTTCCCCCTTGTCCTCTATATCAGCAAATGTGAGCATAATTTCTATATCCCCAGTGCCTTGTGCACAGAGATTGCTCCATGACTTTTTGTCAAATGAATGAAGGCATACCATTATTATTCTAGGCTATCAGGAGAAGGATGAAAGCCTGATCTAGATAATATTACCATTCCTAGGAAGCACTTAAATAAAAACTAAAGAGAATGAAGCCTACATATAAAAGAGGTGGTCTGGTAATAAATCACACATTTGCATAAGCTATGAATCATTCTGTATAATTAGAACAAATAATTTTCCTATAAATCAAGGCCCCGACAGCTGTGAAGGTCTGATGTTTATCCTGCTCAAATCTTCTAATTATAGTGAGACGACAACAAATGATTCTTCTTTGAAGGAGAAAAAGTCAAAGAAGGAGATTTCCAGGGACAAGCATCACTAAATCAAATGGTTTAGATGAAGGCCCAAGAGACTTAAGATGATTCCCAATAACTCATCTCTTTGCTTCAGAAACATGTTCCTGGGCTTGGCAAGGCATTTGGTGGAGTAGTATTTTGTGCCTGAGAATGGAATTTTCACATCAATCTCAGATTCACACGTCTGAATTATTGTAATTTCTGGGTAAACAGTGGCTTTCCAATGTTCTGGCTGTTTTCCTGTGTGATAACATTCTAAAAATTCCTCAAGGGTTTGGCCTTCATCAACTTTAATTCATGACTCATCCTTCCCAGTCTACCTTCTTGAGAATCATTTTAAAGAATTTGGCTTCCCCCAAAATGCCACTACCACCATCAGGAGGCACAGAAAAAAGACTCTTAGCCTAGGCATAGGGAAATCTGGGCTCTGGGTAGCAGAGGATTCAAGGCAGGAGGGATCTCAGTTTCATCCAGTCCAATCCAGCATTTTACAAATGAGGAAAGTGAAACTTGAAAAGCAGACTTGCCCCCAAATTCCAAAAACATAAATGCAGAAGTAACACTTCTTCAAGACTAGTCCCAAAGCCCGTGTGCTTTCAATTATCCCACATCGCCCTCCATCACACCGCTTGAATCTTAGTTTCCTTTTCCATCAAACAAGATGAGGTATTGGAGGGCTTCTAGATCCATACTTTATATTTTTGGATAGCCAGAGAACAAATAACTCTTTTACTTTAACATTGTCTTAATACTAGGAATTCACTGATTAACACTACTAAATCTATAAAAGCTTAAGTGTCCTAATCTTAATTTTTCCTTTCATTAAAATGGAGATAACAACACCCTTGTTACTGAATTGTCTTAACGGTTAAGTGATATAACAGAAATGAAAGTGCTTTGTAGGCAATAAAGTAACCACAAGGATGATAGAGGAAGAGGAAAAAGAATCTCTCCTTTTCTCCAGTCTCATCCTTTCTCCTTCATTTGTTTAAGTGCCTGAAGGAGCATCTTTTTCAAAGGAGTGAAGATCTGACTGAACTCACAAGTCAAGCAGCAGAATAGGGAATAAATCCATTGGATCAGACCTCATCACTTTTGTCTCTTGTCGGGTTTTGTTAACCAGCATCAGAGGGAAAATCAACAGAGGCGGTAAGCGGGCCTCTCACTATAAAGGCCCTTCCATCTGGTGCAGCACCGAAACCATCAGTCCTGTAATTAAAATGCAATTGCCATCCCCTGCCGCAATCCCAGGATGGCCATTCCATCTGCATGAGATACAGGGGGGAAAGTGCCATTTTTTGCACTTTTCTGGCTCCATTAAGTTTATTCTCTTTCTATTAATTACTCTAACTACACTAGGGGCTCCTTCTTACTCTGCAAACCAGGGTGGCACAAACTACACATAGGATATCTGAAATAGCATGAATTTTTAAAACTTGGTACCCATCCCCATTACAGAAAAGCTTAATTACTTCTGACTAAATCTGTAATTAAAATATATCACTGGAGCAGATTCACCTGCATGTGTAGGTGTTGGTGTGCACGCCCATGTGACAGGAAGAGATGAATCACCCAAAGACAGCATGCAGAGAACAAAATTGTGTTAGGTGGCAAGATGATTCTCAGGGAGCACTTGAAAAGGAAAGTCAGAAAAAGTCAGAGAACATACAGGAGAAATCCTGCGAAGTCTTACATTAGAAAGAAAAATGATACCATGTCCAATAGCCAATCATGACAGTGAAGGCATTTGCTGGGGTGGAAGGAAACAAAGGTAGGAAGTGACTGGGAATGGAGCTGAGTTGTGAAGGCAGCCAAAGGTAGAAGGAAAACCTACGATGAAAGGAAGCCATGGTTGTAGTTACAAAGACAGTATGAGCCATAGAGAAAAGGCAAAACTAGAAATGGGAGAGTGGGAAAAGGGTTGAAAACCAGGATGGGCATATTCAGGAACAGAGCTATGAACTGTGTATGCTTGGGTCTTGGTTTCAAATGTTGTCTAAAATGTGGTATAGGGTGAGGTGGGAAGGATTAAATGACATATTTCAGACTGAAGCACTGTAAGAAAAAAGTACTGGGGCTGGTCCAGTGGCATAGTGGTAGGGTTCCCACACTCTGCTTCGGTCACCCAGGGTTCACAGGTTCGGATCCCAGGTGCGGACCTGCACACTGTTCACCAAGCCACGCTGTGGTGGCGTCCCACTTACAAAATAGAGGAAGATTGGCAACAGACGTTAGCTCAGGGCCAATCTTCCTCATCAAAAAAAAAAAAAAAAAAGGACTGAATTATAAGAAAACAGGGGTCCAATAATGTTTCTGCTACTTATAATTTGTCTAACCTTGAATAAGTCATTTCCCTTTTAGGCTTGCTCCCTTATCTGTAAAATATGGACAATAATACCTACATCTCATGTACTGAGCCACTGTGCACAGTTATACAACTGTGAGAGCACCAGTCACATCAACTATAAGATGAGCAGTGCCCCCCCGGAGTTGTGCAGTTCAAAATTACTGTGAAATCTGAATATGACCTAAAAAGGGAAAGTCTTTTTGCAATGGAAAAGTATGTATAAATGCATTCTATATATACATTAAGTCATATATTGCTGTTTGCCATGAATTTCCTTCTATTTAAAGTTAAGGTGTCGGACTAGAAGATTTTTCAGGGTCTTTTTCAAATCTAATATTGAATAGTGTTATGACTCGTTTGGATTTCATTCATTCACTCACTCAACCAAAATTCAACTGGGCCCAAACTCAAGTGCTGAAAATTAAAAAATAATTGAGATATGTTTCTTTTCCCTAGGAGCTCACAGTTGAGTGGGCTTTATACTATTTAAAATCCTTCTAGGTAAGACAATTAGTGCTTTTCAATTGTATTTTCATAGGCTCTGATATTCATGCACAATGACTGAATTATAACACTGTAAAATATCAAGCTAATAAGAAAAAGGAACTGTAAAATTTAAATGACGTTTAATGTTAGGCAAAGTCTTATCTTTAGACAAATAGAATTATTCTGAAAGTCTTTAGATTGTTTTAATAGGGAATTCTGGACTGGGGTTCAGACAGACTGGGCTCTAGTCCCAGCTTTACTGCTAGTCACTATGAGACCTTAGTGGGATCACTTAATCTCCCATGGTATCAGTTTCTTACTGATCAAATAAGAGATTGGGCCAACCTAGATGACACTTGACCTTAAACCTTTGGGGAATCAATATTTTAGCTAGTCTATTATCAAATTCTTTTTAGTAATTTCACTATAGAATACAGACACACATATGTTGGCAATATATACTTATACCAAAAATGACCAAACTCTTTCTGACATCTCATAATGCACTGCTACATACTACAAATAATTGATGATTTTTGCTAAACCAAATAAAGGTTGTAAAAATGAAATTCACAGAAAGATTAAATTACCATTAAAACAGTCCTTTCAAACTTCTTTCTCACAATTTTCATTTAAAGTGCCTCTGAGAAGCTGAACTCACTGATTTGACTTTCTCTATATGTTTTCACTTCCATCCACTTCTTTCTTACCAAATATTTCACATCCATTTTCTCTTTCAATTTCACTTTCATCAAAGCAGATTGTCTGAAGCATAGGATCCATACAGAGGAGAAGTAGGAGACAGGACTAGATATAGAATCCCAACTCTGACATTTCATAGTTGTGTGTCCTTGGGCAAAGGATTTAACCTCCCCTAGTCTCAGTCTCTCTATTATAAAATAGGAATAATAACAATTACTCCACAGTTACTTAAAAAGTTAAGAGTAATATGCATACAATTTCTAGTACAATGTCTGCTTACATAGTAGGTATTCTGTAATGCTATTTTCTCCCACTATAGCCTACCCATAACATCTCCTATAGATAAAAAGTTTTCTCTGGAAAGAAACATTTATTTAACCTGAAAATTGTGTTCTTTTTTTTTTTTTCTTTTTGAGGACGATTAGCCCTGAGCTAACTGCTGCCAATCCTCCTCTTTTCACTGAGGAAGACTGGCCCTGAGCTAACATCCATGCCCATCTTCCTCTACTTTATATGTGGGACACCTACCACAGCACGGCCTGCCAAGTGGTGTCATGTCTGCACCCAGGATCCAAACCAGAGAACCCCGGGACACCGAAGCAGAACGTGCACACTTAACCGCTGCACCACCGGGCTGGCCCAATGAAAATTGTGTTCTTGATTATGAGTATTAAAATAATATCTATATTAAACATGCACTACAGATAGCCTTGAAATTAAACATCAGATTACACTTACGTCATGCACTCATCTAAGAGACTAACTTGAAAATTGCTCACAGTTCAGTCCTTGCTGAACACTAATGCCAGACACTCAATTAAGTTATCCAGTATTTGAAAACGACAACAGGAGGAACTAATTTACTACCCATTCCTCCACATTTCTAACCTCTCAACAAACAGATAAATACCAAAAGAATATATACTTGAATTTTATTAGCTTAAAACTACCATTAGAAGTGTCATGGTCAAGTAGGTTATCCCTTCAGCTTTTATAGACAGTTAGTGTAAGAAATGTTCACCTATGAGAAACTTCCTAATATTTTTGTAAAATCTTAATTTAAAAATATCCAACTATGAATTTAAACAAAGCCTCTTATTTAAGGAATACACATTATAATCCCTACTAAAATGTAGCGCTAGGGAAAACTTCTTTCTCAATCAACAGGTCTGCTTCCTTTTCTTAAACAAAGGGAATAAATATAAGTTATTATGTTACATCTGCCTTGGTATCCAGGAAGCTCAGAGCTATGTCTAGTTTTTGAATGCAATGGTTATTTCATGTTTAAATGATTTTTGTACCCATGAGCACCTCCACAACCTCATTTGCACTATCTCCATTCAGAATGTTTTAAATAGTTTCTTTACTTTCATTCTTGCTCCTCTTCAAACATTCAGGAGCCTTAAAAAAAAAATCTGAACTTCTGCTTCCAGGAAGATGGAGTACATATGTTTTCATAAACTCCTGTTAAATACAACTAAAAATCCTGGACATTAAACATAGAACAAATATAAAAACACTCTTAAGTGAGAAGAGAAGCAGCAGACTGACTAGAGACCCCAGGACTCAAAGAATGACATGGTAGTTGGTTCCATAGGTACTCATGCTCTTTTTGCCTTATACATGCCAGAATGGGTGCTGGAGAAGCCAAAAACCCTGAAATGCCAAAAGGTGCAGACAAACAAAACCTAACAAAAATCTGTTCTTTCTAGACAAAGGACTAGGGAAAAGTCAGCATAATCACATTGAAAACTTTTAGAAAACTAATGCTCTACTATAGCTAAATACCACAGAAAACAAAGTGTGCCCCTAGCCCAGTTATGCCAACAAAGTCTGGTTGAGGAGCCTAGACTTTCACTTCTCTAGGCTGTAACAAGGTGCTCTAACCTCAATGCTAGGGTGGTGTCAGAGAAGGCTGAGTAGGGAGCTGAGATTTTCATCCCTGCTGGGTAGTAATGAGCCCCCCAGCCACCCAATCACCTTGGTTTCAGTAGAGACAATGTGGAGTACCTTGACTTTTACTCACTCTGGCACAACGAGCTGTCCCTCTTCCTCCTCCTAGCTGGTGTGGTATCAGAGCAGTTTTTTGGAGAATCACGACTTTCACCACAGTCCAGACTCCTGTCCAAAAGTAAAAAGTGCCTCTTTCTTCTGCTGCAGCTGTCAACAGAGGCCAAGTGGTGAATCTGGACTTCTACTTCCAACTGGCAGTAAGAAAGTGGCAACATCTCCCTTCTCCTTCTCCTTCTAGAACACTGTCTGAGAAAGCCAGCTAAAACTGATGATTTAAATATGATCCAGAGTCTCATAAAATAATGCAAAAAAATTCCAAGTTTCAATTGAAAGTCACTCATCATACCAAGAATCAAAAATATTTCAAATAGAATCAAAAAAAGACAATCAATAGATCTCAACACAGAGATGACAGATATTTAGGATTATCTGATAAAGATTTTAAAGCAGCCATAAGCTTTTATAAATATGTTTAAAGTAAATTTAAAAATAGAGAATCTTGGCAAGGAATGTAAGAGTCTCAGAAAAGAAATAGAAGATATAAAGAAAAATAAAATAAAAATTTTAAAATACAGTAACTGAAATAAAAGACTCAATGGATGGACTAAACAGCATAATGGATAGGACTGGGGAAAAAAACAGTGAACTAGAAGACACAACAATACACATTATCTAATCTTAACAACAGAGAGAAAACAGCCTAGAAAGAAAAGCGAACACAGATTTAGGGACCTATAGAACTCTAACAAAATATCTAATATTTGTGTCATCAGAGTCCCAGAAGGAGAGAAGAAACACAGCATGGCTGAAAGAGTCATGGAAGAAATAATGGCTCAAAACTACCCAAATTTGGCAATAGACATAAACCTACAGGTTCAAAAATCTGAACAAACTCCAAATAGGATAACTCAAAGAAATTCACACCAAGATACAGCATAATAAAACTCTGAAAACTAAAGACAAAGATAAAACCTTGAAAACAGTGACAGAGAAACAACACCTTATCTATATGGGAGAAACAAAACACACGATAGCAGGATTTTTGTAAGATACCAGAAGGAAAAGGCACATTTTTATTTCTGAAGGAAAATAACTGTCAACCCAGAAACCTATATCCAGCAAAAATATGCTTCAGGAATGAAGGGGTAACTAAGACATTCTCAGATAAAGAAAAACTAAGAAAATTTGTTGCCAGCAGACCTATTCTAAAAAAAATGGCTAAAGGAAGTTCTCTAAACAGAAAAGGAACATTAGAAAAGGAGTCTTAGAACATTAGGAATGAGAAAAGAAAGCAGTAAACAAGAATGTAAGTAAATAAATATTTCCTTCTCTCAGTCTTCTAAAACACGTTTGATGATTGAAGCAAAAATTATAGCACTGTTTTTTGTGGCTCTAAATCTACACAGAGGAAACACTAATGACAATTATATTATAAATGGGGGAGGGTTAAAGTGTGTAAAAGGAAAAATGGATTCTATACCTCACACAGACTGGTAAAATGATAATACCAATACACTGCAATAAGTTAAGTATATATAATGAGCAATCACTAAAAATCTACACAAAGAAATATATTTTAAAATACTACAGATAAACCCAAATGGAATGCCAAAAAATGTCCAGTATCCCAAAGGAAGGCAGGAAAAAGTATATACAGTAATGAAAATAAGAAATACAAACATAAAAGAAGAAATTAAATGGCAGACTTAAGTCCTAACATGACAACAATTACATTAAATGTAAAAGGTCTAAACAGACCCAATAAAAAACAGAGATTGGTGGAGTGGATTAGAAAACATGACTTAACCAGACAGTGTCTATAAGAAACTTACTTTGACTATAACAATAAGTGCAGGTTGAAAGGAAAAGGATGGGAAAAAAAAGATACATAATGAAAACAGTAATTAAAAGAAATCAAGAGTGGCTCTATTAATACCAGATAAAGTAAACTTTAGAGAAAGAAAATTACCACAGACAGAGAAGAACATTATCATGATCATATAACGTTAAAAGGTCAATCCACCAAGAAAACATGGCACTATTAAATGTCCATGAACCAAACAACAGAACTGCAAAATATATGAAGCAAAAACTGAAAAAACACAATAGAATAGAAAGGACTAAAAGGAGAAACAGATGTATCCACAATTATAGCTGGATACTTCAACAATACAACAACTATAGAAAATCAGCATACATATAGAAGAACTCAACACTGCCAGCAACCAACAGGATCTAAAAGGGCATTTATAGAACTCTGTACTCAGTAACAGTGGAATAAACATTCTTTTCAAGCACCTACAAACATATATGAAGACAGATCATCTATTGGCGTATAAAACAAACCTTATCAAATATAAAAGAATTGAAATCATACAGAGTGTGTTCTTAGACCACAATGGAATTAAAATAGAAATCATTAATAGAAAGATAACAGAACAATCTCCAAACACTTAAAAACTAAACAACAAACTTAAAAATAACCTATGGGGCAAAGAGGAATTTTCAAGGGAATTTTTTTAAAACACACTTAACTGAATGAAAATGAAAATAGACCTTATCAAAATTTCCGAGACATAGCTAAAGCAATGTTGGGAGGAAATTTTATAGCACTAAATGTACACATTGGAAAAGCAGAAAAGTCTCAAATCAATAAGCTAAGCTTTGACCTCATCAAACTAGAAAAAAAGCAAATTTTTAAATCAAAGCAAGCAAAAGTAAGGAAATAATAAGACAAGAGCAGAAATAAATGACATGGAAACAGAAAAAGAGAAAATCAATGAAACAAAAAGCTAGTCCTTTGAAAAGATCAATAAAATTGATAAACCTCTCCCAAGATTGACAAAGAAATAAAGAGAGAAGACACAAATTGCCAATATCAGGAATGAAACAGGAGCATATCACTACAGACCATGTAGATATCAAAAGGAAAATAGGGAATATTATAAACAACTCTACAAACATAAATTTGACAAATTAGATGAAATGGGTCAATTCCTTGAAAAATACAAACTACTACAACTTATACAATATGAAATAGATCATTTGAATAGCCCTATAACTATCAAGAAAATTTAATTTGTAGTTTAAAAATTCCTAAAAAATATCTCTGGGCCTAGATGATTTCACTAGAGAGTTCTAGCAAATGTTCGAGAAGAATTAGTACCAATTCTACACAATCACTTCCAGAAATTAGAAAAGGCGGGAAGACTTCATAATTCATTTTATGAAGCTATTATTTTAACCTGATATCAAAATAAGACAAAGACAATGCAAAAAATAAAAACTACAAACCAAAATCCATCCTTATTAAAATTTTACCAGAGAATTAAGCAACATATAAAAAGAATTATATATCATACCAAGTGGAATTTATTCAGGGATGATTCAATATTCAAAAGCCAATCAATGTAATTCACCCTATTAACAAGCTAAAGAAGAAAAATCACATGATCATATCTATTGACACAGAAAAATTATTTGTCAAAATTCAATACCAATTCATAATGGAAACTCTCAGAAAAATAGAAATAGAGGCGAACTAACTCAACTTGATAACAAACATCTACAAAAAAATCTGTAGATATTATTATTTCTTGATGAAAACCTGTCAGGTACTAAAGGTAGCAACAGGAATACAGAAGAGAATAAAGGAAAGGGCCCTGCATTCAAGGCATACAGACATAAAAATACGCAATTACTGTACAGCGTACGAAGATTTATGACAGCATATAGGTAGGAATCCTGTGATGATTTAGCAGATGATCATCTAATCCAATCTAGGTTTTAAAGAGCAAAATAAGAATTCACTTAGAGAGATAAAAAGGAGGAAGAAATTTCTGGAAGGAAGGAAAAACATCTGAAATGGCCCTAAGGTGAAACAAGAATTACTGAAAAGCTGGATGCTTAGCAGGACAAGACGGAAGCTGAGAAGGCTTGATGTAGTCCAAGTTGCTTAGACCTCAGTTCTGCAGATGGGGAAATACTGTTTGGTTTTGTTTTAAGCATAGGGAAGATTTGAGCAGAGTTGAGTTTTTCAGCGTTAAGAAAGTCCATAGGGGTATGAAAGGTCAACATTAAGTAGTCAAGGAAAGGAAGGAGGCTTATTGTAATGGTCCAAGTGAGAAATGATGATGGTCTGAATTAAAACAACACAAATCACCCACATGTTTTGTTCCCTAGACAGCTAGACTAATCTCCAGGCTTCTGAACCTACTTTCAGGACCACATCAGTTTCATGTACTGTGGAGGAAAGATAAGAAAAAGGGAGTTGTATCAGGGCTCTCTAGTCTTAAAGATAGGCCTATAGCCAGGAAAATGGAGAAGTTGGGTGGAAGTTGGAAGATTTTAAGCTCAAAATTCAGGGTGAGACAGCAAGATAAATAAAGGATTGTATATTGAAATACTAAGAGCCGATTCTGATTATCTATATATCCTTGGAAAGTCGCTGTCTCTGTAAGCCTCAGATTCCTCACCAGGAGGACGAGATAATAAACCTCATTTTACATGGTGGTTGTGAGGATTACATAAGATAATGTGTGTAAATGTGCTTTGTAAACTGGAAAGAGTGCAAGAAATTATAATAAAAAACAAATACCCTTTTGCAAATGCTCTGTTTCAGATCATCTGCAAAACTGCACTTGGGGCTGATATATTTCAGCCTCACTAGTCAGCAACTTCTTTGTTTGTGCTCAGCACCAGCAGGGATGTATACAAGTGGAGGAGATAGAAGAAAGAAGAAAGTATAAATAACATTTAGGGAGCACCTACTATGCACTTCAACATACATTATGCCATATCTCCCATTTCATAAAGTCAGGAAAGTTAAGTAGCTTGCCAACTTCATATAACAGGAGTTCAAAGAGAGCTGGATATAAGAGAGCTAAGACTGTCTTATTTTAATCCTTTTGCTCTTGCTACCACACCAAGCTGTTTCATTCCCAGGAGCTATGCCTAAAAATAAACTAAGACCATTTAAAACCAGCATGAACCTGATGTGTGACAGTTTAAGTGATGCCACTGGGTCCTTGGTGCCTCACATGTTGACTAACACAGTGTGTACCACATAGTAGATGTTAAAACATGTTTTCAAATGAATGAGAGAGAGAATGACAAACACATCAATAAGTGAATTAGAAGTCCTTGAATTCTCCCCAATTCTTGCTTATCCTGATTGCCTAATCTTTCAAATGATTTCACCATGTATAAAGTACAGGTTATGTGCTTAACAAATAATTTTGAATGAATAAGTAGATAGTGCTTTTTTCCTTTTTGATGAAAGATGTGGTTCCAATAGGAAACCTTATGAAAGACAGAAGACTCAATACTGACCTTCACACCTTGGCCCTAACGACATACCAGTAAAGCTTATCCTGGGAACATCTGGGAAGGCAAGGGAAGAGATAACTACAGGACACTAGGCTTTTCAAGCCAAAAGAAGTGAATGAGAAGAAAGGGGAAGAAAGGAAAAATGACAGGAAGGAAGGTCAGAGCCACAGAAGACAAATAACTGATCTTACTGATTTTACCCTAAGTCCAGACAGCATACTGTATAGCAATCCTGATCTGCACTGGTTTCCTCTCACCTTGATGATTTCCTGATGGTAGACTTAATAAAATGTCTCTTAATGATGTTCAAAGGATTTCAAAAATAGGCAGGGCACTGACCATAATTCCCATGTTACTGATGAACATTCTGAGGCTCAGGGGGAAAGGGAGAAATGTATTACGTATACAGCTAGTAAATGGCAGAGCTCAAGTCTTGTTTGTCACACAGAGCATTCTACTACAGTGTACAGCCATGTCTACTTGAAAAGTGGGCAGAGTATTCCTTTATTTCTCACTAATGTTCTTTTCCTGTTATAAGTTTAGAATTAGAGAAAGCAAAGAAATTGCACTGGCTTCACTGACAGAACAGCACTGTGATTTCTTCTGCTGGGAGCCCAGTGGAAGGCCTCGGAAACTGGGTCAGAGTCATTCTTGGATTCTGGTGCACAGAGCTGGAAGGAAGCAAATTGTTTTCTAGAATTCTGTAACAATAAAAAGACAATTTTTTTAAAATGTCCAAAGAGTTATGGTGTTGTGAGACATAGTCTCAGAAGCCCTGAATTTAAATCCTGGTTCAGCTATTGACTCTTTCTTTATGATTTTCTTTAAACTCAGTAACCTCTGGAAGTAGTGTGATATTTGAATATAGCATGGTGTACATGTCCTTTCACAGTCTGCCTGTAGCTTACTTTTCCTGGATCATCTCCTATCACTCTCTCCCCTTGTCCCCAGGCATTCAAAGATCTAGCCAAAATTGACCACTAGAAATTTTTTGAACTTGATTTTCATGCCTCCATCCATATTTTTGCTCATGCTATTCTCTCTGCCCTAAAGGGCCAACCTATCATCTACCTGTCTTCTCCCTACTCTACCCTTCTCTATAGAAGATTCTTATCCATCCTTCATGATCCTTGCCAAATACCAAGTCCTCTGTGAAGTATTTCCCACCTAGAGCCTAGGACAGAAAACCTACATACATTATAACTCATTTTAATCATAGCATCATGGGAGACAGAAACTAAAATATCCATTATCAGATGAGTGGATACAAACTGAGGTTAAGTTATATTCCTTCTCTCACAAGTTGAATAAGCAGGGAAGATGGAATGTTAATCAGGTATGTGCATCTGACAGAAGGCAGAAATAATGGCAGAAGCTACAGGGAGGAAGGTTTCGGTTTATATAAGGAAGAACTTACCAGCCACCAGATCAGTCCAACAATGAAATGGACTGATTCTTCAAAAAGCGAGTTCCTTCTTATAAGAGGTGCCTAAAAAGAGACTAAATAGCCACTGGGCTAGGTCATTTTAGAAGAAACTTCTGTACTCTGAATTCTCTTCCAGCTGTGAGATTCTATATCAAGATTCATGTGACAAAAACAAACAAACAAAACGTGTTCAGAAGAAATTCTGGCTTTCCTATGACTCATCTCTATGAGGCAGAATTTTTTTTAAATTTTTGGTGAGCCAGTTAGCCCTAAGCTAACATCCATTGTCAATTCTCTTTTTGCTGAGGAAGACTGGCCCTGAGCAAACATCATGCCCATCTTCCTCTATTTTATATGTGGGACGCCTGCCACAGCATGTCTTGATAAGCAGTGTGTAGGTCGACTCCCAGTATCTGAACTTGCGAACGCCGGGTGGCCAAGGCAGAACACGTGAACTTAACCACTATGGTAAGGCAGCATTTTTTGACAAAGATGGTAGATTTTCAGTTAGAAAGGCTCTGGGAATAATTTAGTCCAATCTTTCAACTCGTACATTTGATAAAGAAAGAAACTTGAGGCCCTAAGACAGGAAACAAACTCCTCAAGTTCAAAGAGTGAATTACAGTCAAGGCAGGAACTAGAATTAATTTGTCCTGCTGCTCAGGTTGGAGTAGTGTACTGAGCTGCATCTCTTCAAAAAGAATCAACCATGTGTAGAAGACAGACTTGGTTAGTCTTTAAATTACTAACTTCTCAGACAAACATCCACTTCAGCTTCTCTTAGAGCTAGACCTTCTGAGAGAAAAGGGTTCCACAGAAAAAGGCCAGAACCAAAAGCATGTCTTTTTCAGGGTATTTTCTGCCAAGCCAGATACAAGTTTAAATAAAAAATTCTGAGGAAATTGTATGAATTTGTGATGTCCTCTTGGAGAGCTTTTAAGCTCATTAAACAATGATTCACATATATGCTATCTTCTCTCCCTTTGTTTTAGCATATTTAGAATTGATGTTCTTCAATATTTAATACTCTCCATTTTATATATAATTCAGATAGAATTTAATACAACTTAGTTAAGCATTTGTCATTCTACTTTGCCTACTGGGAATATTTTGGGCAAATGAGCTCAGTGGGGTGGGTTTGTAATGAACTGACCAAAGGGACTATAAAAGCAGTGAGCCAATGCTTACCTCCAAGTAACCTCCCAATGATAATGATGAAATGCTGTCCACACAGGACCTAGTACTTGGTGAAAGGACTGTCTGATGCCCTTTGGTTTGAACCAAGGCAAACCTGGTAGGACAATTAGATGTTGGTAGAGGTGCATATGCAGCCAGCATAAAGTCAGGACCAGAAGGGGAAGATCAAGAATCGGATCTAAACAGGGAGTGCAAAGATGGAGACAGGCACTGAGGCAAGAGACCAGGAATAGATGCAGGAAGAAATAGGTTAGAAAAAGAAATTTGAGGCCAGTGAAGCTTCACATTTCAAAATGAGGGCAATTGACTAAGTAATGGGGAATGGATGCCTGAATACTGTATTCCAGGAAGGAGTACAGTGGTGAGTTCTGCGCAGGTTAGGACTGACCAGGGTTTCTCATGTGAGGCTGTGTAGAATTTCCTCCTATCTTTCTGGACAAACTTTATCAAACTTTAAATGCTGCCATTCACTATGGATCTTTCCTAGGCCCTCTTTTCAATGAACATACCCTTACCAGGCAATATCATTCGTGGCTGAAACACCAATAGTTCCCAATTCTGTATCTCCAGCCTAGATCTTGCTCTTAAATTCCTGTCGCATATAGTCAATTGTTTACTAAACAGTTCTACTTGACGTCTTGCAGGTACTTCAAATTCTATATGTCCAAACTGAAAATATAATCTTCTCTTTAATCTTATTCCTCCACTGTTCCCTATTCTCAGGACATGACACCACAACATACACAGGCACACAAGCCAAAAACTTCGTTGACATTTTCCATGACTTTTAACTCACTATCACCATCTAATTCATCACCAAGTTCTGTTGATTCTGCCTCTTAAGTGTCTGTCAAGCATTTCTACTTCCCTCCATTCCATTGCCTTTATGCCAGTCTTTGCCATCATCACCTCTCACCTGAACAATTGTATTCACCTCTTAACTGGTCTGCACTGATTGAGTCTTAGTCCCCTCCCATTCTTTCCTCACCCATAAGCCAAAATAATCTTTCTTAAGCGAAATTCTGAATAAGTTGGTCTTCTGTGAAAACTTTTTAATGATTTCTCAGAAAATCTTTCTTTTTAATTATTTAACCTCAGAACAAAATTCAAACTTCTTAACAAAAGTTACAAGGCCATTTGTGATATGGCTTCTGCCTACCTCTTTACCCTCATTTAGCACTACTCTCTTCCCCACTTATCACCCCTTCCCCTCCATATCACATCCCAATCTATATGGCAGCAGGGCTAGGACCAGCATGAGGCAAATGAGGTGCCAAGGGAGCAAAATTTAATGAGACACTCACTCTCAGGTGCTGAACCTATACACACACAATGCTGAAAAGTAAGAGTGAGCTGCCTAGCGTACAAAATTTAAGAAGGCACAGCTTTGTAAAGGTAAGGTATTCTTTTATTCCAATCTAAGAGATGAGGAAACTGAGACTCAGAGTTTAACTTAAAATTGCCCAAGGTCATATAGATAAGAAGTAGAGGATTTGAACTCAAAAATCTTTTGCATTTTATACTACACTATATTGTCTCCAATTTTGTTTCTTTTTAAAGAAATAATAAATTAATAATAAAATATGAGCCGGGGGACAAAACTATAGTTACTCACACTTACTAGGAATGACTCATTAATACCAGATTAACTATAGTGGGGTGAGGGGGATTTATTTTATTTTAACCAACAGGAAATTTTTAGTTTACTCTCTTTATTTTCAAATTATTCCATCTCTCTGTGGGAACACTGAGATTGTCAGAAGCTCCTTGCTTCCTTCCTAGGAAAATGTATTTGCACTCATTTAAAAATAAATTAGTGACTACATATGATACCTCCTGTAGGTTAGTACAGATTGCATTAACATTAGCTTGTCAATTTTCTCAAAGGATTTGTCAATCATGCCTGTTATTAAATCAGAATACACCAACTCCTAGTTCTGTTTCCATCATACCATAAAATTTGGTACATCAAAATACATTCCCTTCATTCAAATCTGAGGGAAGAATTTTATGAAAACATTCCTTTCATTTGATTAGCAATCGGAGGCTCTGCTTATTAGAGCTGCTCCAGGCTGGTGATTGCTTTGGAGGGAGCGTAGGGAGTGAGTCTCATCTCTTCTCACATTGCTCCAATTAGTCAGACCCCAGAGTCCTGATTATTCCCCCTGAAATCAGATAGCAAATTGGAGTGTTCACGTGCTCTTTCTCAAATATGTGCCCAACTCACTCTCAATTACATTTACAGAAATACAGAGAGAATCTCCTATTTTTCAGAAGTAATCTAAGAAAGAGTCACCATATGCCTTGCTCTTTTACAATAGTAATACTCAACAGATTAATGAGTTCACCTCTCGTTAGAAGCAGTATCTACCATACAACTGATTTAAATACATCCAACCCTCTGACATCATGCCACAAAGAGTCTGGAAAAGCTAGCCAGAGAGGAGAAAGCCTATTCCAGTTTAGAAACCCTAACTCATCAAACTCCCTCAACCAGCCTCTCCATGCTGCTCATAAGATCCTGTGGTCCTTGGCTCTCCTCAAATAGTTTTTAATGTTTCCTGGCCATCCTCCTCAGATTGGTGACCTATTCAGGACTCTCCCCTGGCTCACTGATCCCAGCTACCTACTTCACTCTTGGTTATGCATTCTTGTTTGATTTCAGCATCACCTTCACTTTTAGGTGAAGAGAAATCTCACTGACAGCCCCATCTCTGAAAAAACTCCTGAATAAATAAACATTTCTTCACGTGATATAAACGTGTTCTGGAAATCTGAGGGAAAAAGTACATTTCTCCCATATACAACCAGAGGTGGAAGAGGCACCCTTAGCACAACACAGTTAGCTCTATGTATGTGTCCTAAGTTAAGAAATAGAGGGAGGATCAGTATGGATAAATTTTCTCTGTTGTGAGCAATAGTTGCTACAATTCAAGCTATAACGATAATAAAACACATTCTTTGCCCCCAAATAGTTACAAATGTTAGAAAAAACATAAGTCAAATGTGATCAAAGATCCTCAATTCAATACAGTACCTGGCAAAATTTCGAAAATTAATTAAATGTTCAAGAGTAAGCAGTGAGGAAGACGGGGAAGGGGAAGTGGAATTAAGATTTACGGAAGCGCTAGTAAGTACCAGGCATTACGCTGTGAGTTTTACTCAGATCATTTCATTCAATTCTTACAATAACCCTGAGAAGTTCAAAAAGTTTAAGCAACATCTAACATTTATAGTGTACCCACAATGTACCTGATGTTGCATTAAATGTTTTACACTCATTATCCTATTTCATCCTCATGACAACCATATGAGGTAGGTGCCATTACCATCTTAGTTTTACAAATGAAAAAACTATGGTTTGGAAAAGTAACTGTCCCAGTGAGGTTAGGTAGCTAGTAATTCATACAGGCAGGATTGAACCCTGGCACTCGGACTACCAAACCCAGGGTCTTGACTATGTAATCAAAGGGTAGATTTAAACAATTAAATAAAGTCAAGATATCAGGAGTAATTGGGACCAAGGTTTCTAATACTACAAAAATTAGATTTTGGGGGTTTTGTTTGTTTGTTTTTGAGGAAGATTAGCCCTGAGCTAACATCTGCTGCCAATTCTCCTCCCCTTGCTGAGGAAGACTGGCCCTGAGCTAACATCCATGCCCATCTTCCTCTACTTTATATGTGGGACACCTACCACAGCATGGCCTGACAAGCAGTGTATATGTCTGCACCCGGGATCCGAACTGGGGAACCCTGGGCCACAGAAGCAGAACGTGAGAACCCAACTGCTGTGCCACTGGGCTGGCCCCATATTTTTTGGTTTTTTATGGCTGAAAAATCTAAATTAAGTGTCTCTAAACCTCAGTACCAGGAATTGTATTAGTGTCATAAATCTGTAAAACTAGTGTACATTTATTTGTTTGAATTTTTAGATCTTTGTTATGAAATATTTAAGCATACTGAAAACCCTGATTTAACTCATGTTAATAGTTCCTCAGCTTCAGAACTTTAAAAACAAATAAAAGTATTAAAAGTTTTTGTGGAATCATGTCTCTGGAGAAAACCATTCTCCTCTTTCTACCCCTGAAATAATTGCTATCTTGCAGTTGTTTCATATTCTTCATCTACATGTTTTTGTAATTTTATCACATATGACTTTTATCTATTAATCTAGTTTTCAACAGGATTGTATAATTAGTTCTAACAGTTAATCAGTAGATTATCTATATATTTTCTCTTAAATTTTCTATACAGACAATTATACCATCCACGTAACAAGTAATATTCTTTCCATCTATTTTTAAAATAATTGTATTTCTTACTGTTTATATTACGCATACTGGCTAAAGCCTCAGGTATAATGTTAAATAGATATGAGGGCAGCAGGCATCTTTTCTTGTTCTTTTTATTTTAAAGAGAATGTTTCTAAGCTTTTAACAACAATTTGGGGTTTTAATAGATAATCTATAGCTAATTTAAAGAAATTCCCTTCAATTCCTACTTTTCCAGGAGACTTCATCACACAGTTATTGAATTTTATATAGTTTTTCTTCATCTATTGAGATAATTATATGGGTTTTGCTACTTTAATCTGTTAATGTGGTAAATTAAACCAACAGTAATTAAAATACCCTTGAATTTTTTGGATAAATCTTACCCTTTTTAAATCATTTTGTCTGTACACTGCTGTATTTTTCTGTACATTGATGGATTTGGTTTGTAAATATTTATTTTGGATTTTTGCATCAATATTTATAAGGGTAATGGACCTACAAATTTTCCTTCTAGTACCATCTTTGTCTGGTTTTGTTATCAAAGTTTTGACTGCCCCCTTAAATGAGTTGAATTTGTTTTTATTTTTGTTTTAACTTGCAGATGGACTTACTTTACATGTTAGAGAACATCATGGCTAACAACTCCCAAATTTTATATCTTGGAGATTTTACTTCATTTCCTTTGTTCCTATCCAAACAATACTTGGGAACGACTCTGATTTATTTTGCATGAACCAACCAACTCTGGTTTAGGCAGCTCCTTTCCAAACCACATGGCTGGAGTGGGAAAAGGAGCATTTCTAAGAAGAAAAAAGGGATTCTGGGGAGACAGTACTACAGCTGAACACCACATATATGGCATTCTAACATGCCATAACTAAAAAGAAAATACAATAAATACAAATACCTGATTAAAGAAAAGAGAAAAGGATTTGAATTTAAACTTAACTACCCACTGCCTGTGTAATTTTGGACAAATTATTTCACCTCTCTGAGTCCCTTTCCTCAGCTATGAGGAAGGAAGAGAAAATATCCACCTCAGAGGCAGGTGGAGTTGAATGCACTTGCCTGTGAGCTTCTTGAGTAGGGACGCCATGTCTGTATTCCCAGCACCCTACACAAAGCGGAAGCTCAGTGATAGTTGAATGAATGACTGGTGAAAGGTACAACTCATTTAAGGCACCTAACCCTGTGCCTAAGGCAGTCATCATGGGTGCTTAGCTCTTATTCTGTCCACACTTCCAAAGAGGCACACAGTAACATTAGTTTTAATTGCTTTAAAAACGTCTTCCACCTCAGATGTGTTTTAGGCCTTCTCTGAAGATAAAGGCACTAGTTGTAACCAAAACTGTGAAGGTGTCTAGGTCTCCCTTCCAGCTCACATACTAAATTACCAAAAAGTATGAAGGGAAAGTACAAGAAAAGGGAGTTAGCTCTGAATTGACCATTTTTCCCCACTCTTTCTCCTCAAACAAAAAAGCAAAAGGCATAAAGGCTGTGAGGAACTAACAAAGCTGCACTGCTTTGAAATGTCATATTTGACCTTAGTTCTGAACACATATCAAGTTTCAGTCATTTATCTTTTCCAAAAGGATTTGTCGTGATTCAAAATCAAGAGACTGTGAGTATATGCAAAGGGCTAGACAGAAGCCAATGTTTAACGAAACACTGGTGAAACCTTCCCAGGAAAGGCTGGCTTAGTCAAGTTAATCGAATCTCTTGTGAAAGCAAATTTGCTACAACAACAGCAGTTGCCATTTATTGAGCACCTTTTATGTGGTAGAGCCAGGATCTGCCTTATGCCAAAGCTCACGCTCTTTCCCATATGCAAAATTGCTTTCTAATCAAAACAGCTCTGAAATTCACTAGAGGACTTTCCCGCAATTGGATCTGTACTCATTTACCACATGTAGGTTGGGTCACTATATTGATAGGGTTATCAGACTTCAAGACTCTATCACTATATGAATGACCCTAAGTGAGCAGATTCTAGAAGTTTCCCAAAGTAGGTAGAGTTGTTTAATCAGGCTTTCATACTCATGGAATTCACTAGCTGTCCATCTCTCTTTCCCTGCCAATTAGCAATGAATGAACTATGAAAGTACACAGCAGAACCCCAGTGCCACGGAAGCTTAAAAGAGAAGATTAACATTTATTGAGCATTTACTATATATCAGGCTTTATACTAAGCACTGTATAGATATTTAATGCTCACCACAATTTCATGAAGTATTTATTATCTCCATTTTATCAAAGTATCCAAGACTCAGAGAGATGAACACACAACTTCCAAGTGTGAAAGGCAATGATTGGAAACCAGTTTATCATGCCTGTTGAATCCAAGCTTGTCTCTTACTTCTTAAAGGGAAAGATTTGAGCATCAATAATGAAGGGGGAAATGGGGCAGATCACTAGAGAAGGTAAATCCTACAAGGAGGTACAGAACTATAAGGACAAGGAAACGACAAATTTCCTGAGAAGCTACATTAGTCATTGGCATTAACCGGTGTGATCAAGTAGCTTTTTCTTTATTTTTTTTAATTTTTTTTTTTAGGAAGATTAGCCCTGAGCTAACTACTGCCAGTCCTCCTCTTTTTGCTGAGGAAGCCTGGCCCTGAGCTAACATCCATGCCCATCTTCCTCTACTTTATATGTGGGACGCCTACCACAGCATGGCGTGCCAAGCGGTGCCATGTCCGCACCCAGGATCCGAACCGGTGAACCCCGGACCACCCGAGAAGCGGAATGAGCGAACTTAACTGCTGCACCACCGGGCCGGCCCCAAGTAGCTTTTTCTTTAAAAAAAAAAAAAAAAAAGCTGAAATCCATGCTCAAACACTGATTATTTGCAAAATATTTTTCACCCTTCCCTATCTATTCCCATGCACCAAGACTCTGACCCCATACAAAACCAAGATCCTCAATAAAAGATACATCCCTCCAACTATTCCAATCCTCTTTAATGAGATTTGCTTGGGAAATTTTAGTTGCGTAAAAGAAAAACCAATGAGGGATATACCTCTTGGAATGAGGCAGAGATGGCAACGTCAGCTTTAGAATATTAGCAGGAAGGACATCTCAAGAACAAAGGAAAGGTAAAAATTACTAATCAGAAACAAGTTAACATAAAAGAAAAAGGTGAAATAAGACTTTGGGAAACAGGGTCATCAGTTTAGCCCTGCTCTCCTCCCTCTAGAGCTTACCCAGTCCTAATCTCAGTTCTTACAGGACAGTTTAGAGTATATTTTAATTAAAGGAGTTCATTTTCTCATAATCTTCCCCCAAATATTCACAAAATAAAATCCACAGAAGACCACATTGAAATCCAAGTTTAAACTCCCAGTGCTAAGAGACACAATAGAGTATATGAGCTATGGCTTCTGACTCTGTGGGTCTATTCCTGGCTTAATCATTAACATAGTGAAGATCCTTGCTTTAAGATTTTTAGTACAACTTTAATATGCTCTAATTGTCAGTTTTGTTGTATGAATTGTCTTATTAAAACATAATTTTCAAGGAGTTAAATTTATTTACTTAATTAGAGGTCTATTCTCTCCTCAATACACACATTCTCAGAAGTCAACTCACATCTGCGAATGGTGTGTGTGTGTAATATACACTTTAGCACAATAATATATAATTACAGGATTGC
The DNA here is from genome assembly GCF_037783145.1 of Equus przewalskii. Taxonomy (NCBI): domain Eukaryota; kingdom Metazoa; phylum Chordata; class Mammalia; order Perissodactyla; family Equidae; genus Equus; species Equus przewalskii. The sequence continues at coordinate 9,298,810 of NC_091832.1, read as the reverse complement.
ATTAGTGCACTCAGTACCTGTAATCACATAAGATTTTATCTAGCACCAAGAAATCCTGTGCTGATCTCTCAACACTAAAGGCCTTAAAGCATGAATGTCAGGACAGACCATGGTTGCTTCTGCTCCATTTGTAGAATCTTTGATTTCAGAAGAAAAAACAGGTTTGAAGATCCTGATGCCATTATTTGGGTTAGTGGTAAAGTATAAAGATTTCCAGAAATAACAATAATTATAATAATAGTAATAATCATGACAATAACGTACAGTGATAGAGGTTTTAATGGTTTTCAAATGCTCTTCACATAAACTTTTCCCTTTGATCCTAACAATGATAAAAGCGGGACAGGAATTACTAGTCCTACTTTATGAGTAAATAAATTAGGGATCAAAAATGTTCACATTTGTGGGAGTATCTGGGAATGTTCACAAGGAATCGGAGGCAAAAATTTTTCCTGGTATTTTCCTATGAGAAAAACTATGAGACCTTGGGAAGCCATTGAAAATCTCTAGCCTCAATTTCTTCATCTGTAAAATGGTCTAGATTACAGGATACGGGTATAGAAGGGGAGAACAAGACACTAGATTTAATTACAGGGAAGAATTGGTATGGATAAAACAGGGCCTGGGCCTCCAGGGAAGAAGGAAGGATGATGCAGCACGAAAATAGATGCATCAACATCAAACCAAAGTCAATCCTAAGAGATTCCCAGCTCTGCTACTTAGGAGTCATTTGACTTTAGGTCTTTCTGATCCTGGGGATCAAAATGGGCATAATAATGTATCTCTGCCAAGGGTTTGATGAGGGAAAAATGTTAGTGTATGTGTGATATCTATTATGGGGGTTGGCAAATTTTTTCTGTAAAGGGTCAGCTAGCAGAGGCAAAAATCAAGTAACATTACATAGGTACTTATGTAACAAGAGAGAAAATGAATTTCCACAAAATTTTTATTGGTGAAATGTAAAATATAATAATAATAAACTGAGTTCTTTTTTTAGTAATACAGGTTCAGTAATGAATGGAATGGAATTTTCTGGGGGAGGGAATAACATTTCAGTAAATTGGGTTTCAAAGCCAGTATTGCCTATCATCAAATCAGTTGCAAATATCCATCTCTAAAAATTGTTTTTACTCAAGGGCCAAACAAAAACAGCTAAGCTGGATTTGACCTGGGGGCCATAGTTTACCAACGTCTAGTATAGTAAACTGACTGCCCCCAATGAAGCACACCGCCCCATTTTCATGCCCTTGTGTTGTCCTCTTCGTTTGAATCTAAGCTGGCTCTGTGGTAGGCTTTTAATTAACAGAACTTAGCAGAAGTGATGCTGCGCCAGCTCCAGGTTCAATTCTTAAGAAGGCCTGGCGGCTTCCACTTTTGCACTCTTGGGTGCCTTAAGTCACCTTGTAAAAAGTCCAGCTACCCTGCTAGAGATATCATGTGGGAAAGCCATGTTAAGAGAGAAAGATCCTAAGACAACAGGGAGAGAGAGAGGGAGGTCCAATTATATCAGCATCCCAGCTGGGCCTATTTCTCAGCCAGCAGGCAGGACCAACTACCAGACACATGAATGAACAATCTTGGATGTTCCAGCCCTGGATGAATCTGCAACTTGATCACAGCCACATGGGGGAGCCCATATAAGACCAGAAGAACTGCCCCACTGAACCTAGTCAATCCACAGAGTCATGAGAAATAATAAGTCATCGTTGCTGTTTTAACTCACTGAGTTTTGGAGTGATTTGTTGCACAGCAACAGACAACTGAATTAGTACATACAGTGCCTGGCAAATAGTCAGTTCCCTTTCTGCACACACTTGTAGGGTTTGTACCTGTTCAGCTTTAATTCATATGGCTAGTTTTCCTAAGTGGCTCTATCAACTCCTGTTAAGACTATATGAGAATTTTATTGTTCTACAACTTCACCAACAGTATTTTCAGTCTTTTTTAAATTCTGGTGAGTGTGTGAGGCTGCTGCCTTTTCAATTACTTCTGCCTCAATCATCAAGAGTCAAAGAAAATTTTCTGGGGCCGGCCCAGTGGCACAGCGGTTAAGTTCGCACAATCCACTTCTTGTCGGGCCAGGGTTTGCTGGTTTGGATCCCGGGTGCAGACACGGCACCGCTTGGCAAAAGCCATGCTGTGGTAGGCGTCCCACGTATAAAAGAAAAGTAGAGGAAGATGGGCATGGATGTTAGCTCAGGGCCAGTCTTCCTCAGCAAAAAGAGGAGGATTGTCAGTAGTTAGCTCAGAGCTAATCTTCCTCAAAAAAAAAAAAAAAGAAAAGAAAGAAAATTTTCTCTAAACCTGGAGTTGGAAGCTGGAGGAAATTCAACTGAGAACTCAGGTAATTCAGGGAGGAAAAAAATAATTACTGATAAATGTTTTTAAATTCTTGCCATTGTATTATTTCTTAAAATGAGTCTTTTATTATTAGATAAGTAGTTAAGAACTACTTAATTCTCATGACTAGTAATGACTTTAAGAGATAGACTACAAGGATTTAGAATTTTATTACTTTATCTGCTCATGCCAACAACCCCAGAGCCAGGAGATACGAGTTTCAGAGTGGCTCTGCCACTAAATAACTGTTGCTCTTAAGCAATTTATTTTTCTTCTTGGCTTTGATTTAGTAATCTATCAAATGGAGATGATAATCACCTTGTAACTTCACCTAGTACTTAATTCAATTAACAAATATTTCCCGAGTACCTATTACGTGAAGGTTCTAGGGATACAACGCAAAACAGACAGAGCCTCCATCTTCATGAAATCTACAGTGTAAACACGCATCAAAGATCCACAGATAAACATAAAACGTAAAATTCAGTTGTATCAGATTCACAGAATCAGAATGTCTGAACTAAGAGAGATCTTAGAGATCTTCTAATATAATCCTCCAATCTCTTCTTCAAAGATACACAAAATATGAAAGGATGTTTTTGGAAAAGTTAAAAGTTCCAAATAAATGAGAAGTGACAATATTATTGTTATGAAATTTCAGAAAGATAACCAGATGTACTTCTACTCCAGCATTTATAATTAGAAACTAAACATAGCTTGGGCTCAGCATCTTTGACCTCCAATGTGGCTCATAGCAGAAAGACTAATAGTGGTATCTCATTAACCAATATAAGGTAGGCTCTGATTGTGAAGGTGATAGGCTAAGGGCCCAGGTGGGGGGCCAGAAGTTCAGAAGGGAAATATAATTTATTGGTCCACAACAGGAGAGGGGTATCTGGGCCTCTTAGAAAATTATCATATTTAAAGCTGGCTTGGAACCTAGACCTAGTTTGGCATTAGCTGTATGACCTTGAGCAAGCCTCATTTTTCCTGAGTCTGAGTTTCCTCATCTGTAAAATGAAGAAGTTGACCAGATAATGTTTTATGGTTCTGCCCTTCAATGACTCCATCACAGTCAGCACATCAGATGGTATCTTTGTCCATTAATAAACAGAAATAATGCCAGTGAAGCAGAAAGTCAGATAGATATGGATTCAAATCTCTGCAACCTCCTAAATAAGTAGCCTTAAGCAATTCACTTATCCTCTTACATCTAAGTTTCTTCAGCTGTAAAATGAGAATAATAATGACTATCTCGTATGATTGTTGTGAATATTAAAATAAACAAGGTATATAAAGCAGCAGGCATGGTATATAGTTTCCTTCTCTTCTCCTTGGTCTGGGGATTATTGTACTGATCACAAGCAATTTCAAGCTTCTGATGATATGATTCACTTAAGTCAGCAGTTACCATGTGTCTAAACCTAATGCTTCTGCTACGACTTGAGGATGACAGAAAGAAGATGTGACTCCTGTTCAAAGTACTTACAATCCAGTAGGGAGTATGGACTAGATACACAAATACTCCAAACACAAGGGCAAATATGACACATATTAAGCATGGTGTACCAAACTGTGCTAGGGTTCAAATGGGAGGAGGACATACTTCAGGATGGTGGGGGGCAAGGGGGTCAAAGAAGACTTCCCACAGAAGCTGCCCTTGAAAGAGGTCTTAAAGGATGAGTTAGATTTTGACAGCCAGAGATGTGAGAAAAAGAATTCAACACGGAGGGAAAACAAGAAAAGGCAAGGGGGTAGGAAAGCGTGGGGCAGACTAGTTTTAGCTGGAGGATAACTTAAGTATTTTTTAGATAATATTAAGTGCCTCTATATGTCAGACCCTGTATTAGGCATTTACATGCATTATTTCATTCACTGCCTATTGAGGCAAATTTTATTATCCTCAAATTTCAGGTTCTTGGAAATATAAATTATCTTGTTGAAAGTTTTCACAGTTATTTAATAACAAGGTTGAGCTATAAAAACATGTTATCTGTGACTCCAAAGCCCATGCTCTTCCTAAATGATAAGTAATGAGAATTGCAGTTGGAAATGAGGACGAGGTTGACTCCAAGGAGCCCTCTAAATGCCAAGGTGAAAAGTTTGAATCTTGAATTTAAAAAGAAATAGGGAGCCACTGGAGGTTTCTGAGCAGAAAAATGACAAGGATGAAGGTTCTATTACCTAAGGAAATATAGTACCGTATAATGTTTAAGAGCTTAGACTTCATAGCTAAACTACCTTGTATTGAATCCCAGTTCCAGGACTTACTAGCTTTATGGCCAAACTTTCTGTCCCTTAGTTTCCTCACCTATAAATAGGGGTAATGATAGTATCTACCATAGAGTTCTGGGGAAGATTAAATCCATTAATACATATAAAGCCCTAGACTACTTCCTGGCATATAGTAAGCATACACTAAATGTTAGCTGCTGTGGTAGTGGTGGTTGTTATTTTTGCTATTGCATTAAAAAAGAAACTCACGACAGAATTCTTGCAACCCAATCTGACATTCAGCCTTCTATTTAGGGATAAATTAATTGTACATTGTCAATGAAGGTAAAGCTTGCTTTGTAAATTAACAACAACAACAAGAATTCAGGAGGAATATTTAATCTAGTTAAGAGGGTAAGTAGCTCAAGTCATAGAACTATCCTCTAGTTTCTATCCATAAGAATAATTAGGACCTGTGTCCCCTTAGATGGGGCCCAAGATGACAAACTATGCAATGCAGTGAAGAGGAAGTACCAAGTCAGGAGACTCAGATTCCAATCCCAAACCTGCTACTGACTCATCCTGTTACCATTAACAGATGACTCTCCCCTTTATGTCTAAGAGTCCTGAACTGCAATTAAAGACTGAGGCTTGCCCTCCCCATGGATCATCATAAGAATTAAATGAGATATGGGATATGCGAAGCCTCTTTTGTTTGAATGGTGATGTGCACATAGTAGGCACTCAGAACATGCTGAATAAAGTGCCTACTATATTTGAGAAGTGGTATTTGGAAGAAGAGAAAAAAGAAAACAAGTGGTGGAGCTCTGCATTTCGGCCTTGAGAAAAGTAAAAAGCTCTATATTGAAATATTTCTTTAAAATATACAGGAGGAAGCTTGGTATAGTGGAAAGAGTCTGAGTTTTGAAGTAAAGCAGAACTAGGTTCAAATCATAGCTGCAGTATTTATTAGTTACGAGATCTTGAACCAACTATTTGAGCCTCTGTTTCTTCAAATACAAAATTAAAATATTAATACTTACCTAATAGGTTGGCTCTGAGAATTAAATGAAAAAGTTAGTCCTAACAATATGCCTGGCTTACTGGTGAAACTCAGCAGACACTACTACCACCATTACCACTATTAATAATAATAATGGCAGTTAACATTCATTGTGTGCTAACCGCCAGGAACTATTCTAAACATTTTTATATGTGCATATGAGGTATGTACATGAGGTAATTACATGAATTACCCCACTTAATCCTTATTTAATAAATTAATAAGACTCATTCTATTATTCTCCCAGATTTCATTGATGAGGAAATAGGGGCAGAGAGCAGAAAATCTCATCCTAGGTCACAGGACTAGAAAGTGACAAAGCAAAGATATTGTTTCTATTATTTTTCTCCCCTCTATAAGGTGGATTAAAAAAAGTCTGTGTAAGATTCCAAAGCACTGTCTCTCCCAATCTTATTTCATCTTATCCTTAAAGCAACTTTGTGATGTAGGCTGACCAAGGATAACTATCCCCATCTTACAAATGGGAAAAGAGAAGCTTGAAGAAGATAAATGACTTATTCAATGTTACACAAACAGCAGTCACACCACAACCTCTGCCATGTGGCAGAACTGGAAAATGAACCCATATCTTCAAAGTCCAAGGCTAGTGTTCTTTCAATAGAAAACTTAATTTCCTACAAAATACTCCAGAATGGAGATTTCTCCTTAATTCAAATTCTTCCCATATTAATCTAAATTAGTGATGTTTTGCTGTCACTATTATTTCTAAAATGCATGTATTGGGATAGTCCCTGAATCAAGTGCCAGTGAATTCACCTGGAGGAGTCTCATCTAGTTCAATGACCAAGCTTCCAATCTCTTATCATCTGGCAGTTAGCCTTCTCCTATGCACCAGTATGGATTAAATCCAAAGGGAAATTATATTACTCATTAATGTGAACCAGCTCTTCAATAGCAAAGATTAAAGCATTATGTAAAGGAAGAGACTCTCAGAAAAAAGAGGGTTCTAATTTTTTAGCTACAAAAAAAAAGGCTAACTCCAGCAAGGAATGCATTTTTGCATCAGACAGGCCAGAGTTAGTATCCTGACTTGATCATTGTGTGACTATAAACAACTTACTGTAACCTTCTAAACTTCAGTTTTCTTATCTATAAAATGGGGATAATAAGACCTACATCAGAGGATTTGGGAGGAGAATTAAATAGCAAAATTTAGGTAAAGTTCTAGTACACAGCAGGTCTTCACCAAATGGTAGCCATTACAACAACAGGAAAATATGAAGTGTGCTTAAAATAATCACACTGGTTAAATTCTGTTTCTCCCACTAAAATGTAAGAGCTTTAGGGGCCAGCCCTGTGGCCAAGTGATTAAATTTGCATTCTCTGCTCTGGCAGCTCAGGGTTTTGCCAGTTTGGATCCTGGACAGAGACCTAGCACTGCTCATAAAGCCATGCTAAGGCAGTGTCCCACATAGCACAACTAGTAGGACCTACAACTAGAATATACAACTGTGTTGGCGGGCTTTGGGGAGAAGAAGAAGAAAAAAAAAAAGGATCGGCAACAGATGTTGCTCAGGGCCAATTTTTTTAAAAAAATGTAAGAGCTTTAAGACATACCTCCATTTTGATAGTACTTTACAACTCTCCTTATCTGTTATCTTTTTTGATTTTCACAACAATCCTGTGAAGACAGTATTATTATTTCCACTTTATAATTTAGGAAGCTGAGGCTCATGAAGGGTCAAAGTATTTCCCAAGGTCACGATATTTGTTAGGAAAGAACAGGCTAATGCTAAAGAACAAACACCTTAAAATCTCAGTGTCTTAACACAGAAAGTTTATTTCTTGCTTATATAAAATCCATTGTAGGTCTGAGGGCACCTGTGTGGGTAACTCATACGCTACCAAAGAGGAAGAAAGAGCTGAATGGTCTTGTCGGGGCATTTCCCTAACTCAGGCTAGATGTGACACGTCACCTCCCCTCCTAGTCCACTGAGCAGAACTAGTCTCACAGACCCACCAACGGCAAGACAGTTGGGCAGATGGTCTTCCAAGAACCCAGGAAGGAGAGTAGAACCAGATATCAGACAGCACTAATAAAGTCGACCAAAGCCGCAGCGATAGGAAATGGGCAATTTGAAGTTTGAACTCAATGTTTCTATTCTCTGTTCTCAATATTATTTTCTATCCTACCAAAGCGTGTTTCACAATGTGAGAGGCTTGTTATTAAAAAAAAAAAAGACAAAAATAGAAAAATAAAGCAGTTCTCAAAGTCATTGTAACTTGCTCTATACCTCTCCACACTGCTTTTCAAGTAGTTCTCCATTCTGTTTCCCTGTGCTGGTCAGTATGGATAAAAGGCTAATACATTGCTATTGAGATACACTGGCTATAGCTTTGAAGAAAATAGGCAGCTCCCACAGAGTATGAAACACCTTGAGTAAAACAAGCTAGCAGAAATCAAGGGAAATTCAGAGCCTGCATATCTACTGATTGATCATGAATATCTTCCACTTCTACAACTTTTCCTGTGTTTACAGAAAGACTTGTCCCAGAAACATCCCCTTTATTAAAGATATTTCAATTCAATGTTCGTCTTTATGATGAGTGACTTACATTTTCTTCTTAATTTATAGGTGGTGTTATGCTGTTTCAGTTGCCTGTCAACCTTTTCTGCCACCCTGTGTTAACTGACTACTTGACTGATACGTTAATAACTTAACAAACATATACTGAGCACTCACTGTATACCTGGCACCGTGGTGGGCCCAAGCAGGGTTGCTACATACAGTTATTCAAGGTGTGCCTTACACGAGGACTCCCGGTTATGAGCTAAGACTGGCCCAATGGAAGGGGTATGTTTTTCTAACTCATATAAAGGTTCACGGAGCTAGCTACAGCCCTAATGCTGGGATACTGAAATGGATATGACAGTGTCGTCATCTCTAAGGATCTCAGATGTAATGGGGAAGATATACAAATAAACAAAGAAGTATACTACAGGGTCATAAATTGTATTATAAAGGAAAGTCCAAGGTGCTATGAGAAGACAGAAGAGGAGCTTCTAACCTAGCCCAAAAGATCAAGGGAAGTCCTCCAAAGGAAGTAACAACTATACTGAGCCCTAAAATGAGTAGGTGTTAAAAGAATGCTTTTAGGTAAAGACAAAGTGTGATGTCTTCCATAGAAACGGAAAAATTTTGGGAAAAGAACAGAGGAAAGGAGTACCACTGCATGTGAGGGGAAACTATAAGCACTGTTGTTAGATAAACTTTGAGGTTGGGACCTAGGAGATAAGGTGAGAGAGGAAAGGAAGAAATCAGGGACAGATAGTGAAGGCTCTGTCAAACAAAAGAGCTTGTTTTCTTACATAAGGTAGGCAATAGGGAGTCATTGAAGGAGCTAAAGCAGGAACAGATATCTGATTAGATTTGCATTTTATAAAGATCCTTCTGACATGGGGATGGAGAGAGTGCTGTGTCTAGGACTTTCATATAACACTATTAGAGGTATTTCAAAGAATAATTTGTTAAGTAATCCAATTTGGATTTTCAAAGTAGAGAGAAAAAAATAATAGCCTTAGAAATGTTCATATGATTGTCACTTTGCTAGGCATAGACGCCAGGTAGACAGACATTCCTATCAGTGATGCAGATCTCTTTTCTGAATGACTTTATAAAGCTCAAGCTTGTTTCATATAATAAAAATGATAATCGAAACATAAATTTTAATATAATAGACCATATTTCAACAGATTCCATTTACATTACCCCAGCACAAGGCATTATTTATGACGGTGCATGTACACCTAATCTTGATGCTGTGAAGGTGACCCAGGCACGCTGGGTGGAGAAGGGAGCTGAGCCAGTGAAAGCATTTACACATCACCTCAAGTGCATATTACAAGCTCAGCTCTGCATGAAGGGCAATTTGGACCATGAAGAAACAGAAGACTAAATTGAGGACAAAGAAAGTATTGAACTAACATATCCACTACTGAGGCCCAAATTTCATTTTCAAAGGAAAACACATCCAAAGAGGGGGAAATAATATGAATCCTAAAACTCTTTGGAGGTCAAGGCAAAAAAAACCCTGACTATCACCAGGATGGAAATGGGCATTCGTCTTAGTAATAATAGTAACGTGGTCACAACACATGATATTTAAAAGCTGAATTTTCAGTTGACACCAACATGTCTTTATCTTTTCTTCCTCATGCAGGCTTTTGCTGAAAGGATCAAGAGGTCAGTGACAGAAGTATGAGGGCCAAAGGAACATGAGGGCAAAGGAAAATTACAATCATTCATTCATTTATTCAATAAACACTTATAAAGCTCTTCCTATAAGCCAGGCACTAGGGTAGGAGCTTTCACAAATACTATCTCATTTAACAGAAGAAAGTACTACTATCCCTACTTTGCAGATAATCAAACTGAGGCCAGTAGAGCTTAAGATTTGGTAGAAAGCCCATGTTTAGTTTCTCCTTAAGCAGAAGTAGTCCTTTACAAAAAAAGGGAGACAAACTTATTAAAAGTATTCAATATAACAACCTTTTAATTACTTTTGGAAGCATTTAAACCATAAAAACATAGGGACTATTTTAAAAGGCAAATATACTATGGAACTATGTTGCTAACTTTCTTACCAATCTAATGTTGAATCAGACTTAAATATTTTAATACTTACCTGTTATGAACTCTGCTCCTTTCTCAGTGATTTACCTCTTTTGCTGTTGTACATTGAGTCACATTATTTGTTTTTCCATTCATTCATTCCTTCTACAGATATTTACTTGGTGCCTATCATATGCTAAGCTCAGTGGTATAGACTAGAGTACAACGGGACACCCTCCTGCTCTAAGAGACTCACAGTTTGCACAGGAAACAAGACAACTAAACAGATAATTAGCACCCAACATGGAAAGTGCCACTATATAAGGATATTCGGGGGGCTGTGTAGCACAGGTTGGTTACACATATTCAGTCTGGAGGCCAATACATCTGAGAAAACCCAGGGCCTTCCTAACTATAAAAAATTCCGAGATCAAACATACTTTTCAAACAGGCTTCCATCATTCAGTCAATCTTTCCGTGGATAAGCTTCTCCTCATGACCTATGACTCCATGATCACAAGCCTTTATTTACTCAACCAACTTTTAATGGGCAACTGCTGTGTGCCACACACCAGGCTAGGCACTGAGGTTACACAGCTGAATAAGACAGAGATTTTCCCCGCTCTTATGAGTTTGCAATCTGACAAAAAGAAAAAAATCTGTGGTAGTCTTTGAAAAGATTGCTAAATTGTGTCACTCAATATCAGTAAACAACTTGACTTTGAACAAGTCATTTCACCTCACTAGTCCTTGATTTCCTCATTCGTGAAATGAAAATAATATTTGTCTTATTCATTTCACAGCTTTGTTTCCAAGATCATATGACATAATGAATGCAAAATCACCTTGAAAACTTATATAAAGGGATACGAAAATAAAACAAATTTTATTTGTCATCCTCATGATTAAGAGGAGTCTCTGATTTAATTAAAAGTATGAATCACAAGAAGCCGGCCTGACAGTGTAATGGTTAAGTTTGTGTGCTCCACTTTGGTGCCCCGGGGAACCACAGGTTCGGATCTCAGGTGTGGACCTACACATCGCTCATCAAGCCATGTTGTGACAGCACATCACATACAAAATAGAGGAAGATTGGTATGGATGTTAGCTCAGGGATAATCTTCCTCAAGCAAAAAAAGAGGAAGATTGGCAACAGTTGTTAGCTCAGAGCCAATCTTCCTCACCAAAAAAAAAACAAAACAAAACAAAAAAAAGTTTGAATCACAATATATTTTAAAATAGATGCAATTTTTATTACTTTTTAATACTTACGGTAACTAAAAGTAGGCCGATAAACTCCCATTTAGTAAAGATCATTTGGAGGCTTACTTAAAGGCATGTATATAAAGTATTCATACTGATTTACACAAGTTGATGCTTCTGAACTGTTCAAAAGCAGGCAGGTCTCTGAAAGGCTATAAATAATCTCTCTTGAAAAGAGGTTTATAATTATTTGCTTTACCAATAAGTTTGCAGTGAACACGCAAACACTGGCCCAAATTATTTCATTTTTCATATTAATTTAAACTATATTAATGAGTTTCCACTATATCTTCAAATTGGAGGATGACAGTGATATGCCACAGCAGAAAGAAAACAGAATTTGTCACCAGAATACCAAAACTGAGTCCTGGCTCTACCATTTGAAGCCTATGATCTTGGATGAGTCCCTTAAATGACACTCAGCTTTCTACTCTCTCAAATATGGAAAATAAGCACAGCCACATGTCAAGTTCATTGTGAGTATTAAGTGAAATAGCACATCTGAAAGTGCTTTCATTTAACCTGTAGAGCAATTTAAAGATGTTAAGTGACACTAATATCATCATTTTTAGTATGTATATTTAACTCTACTTCCTTATTAAATGATGGTCAAAGGACTAGTTACTTTTCCTCGATATCTGAGTTCATCTTATCTTACAAGTGGAAATACTGGAGACTAAGAAGCATGGGACTAAGAAATCGCACAAGACTAGGAATTAGGAAATGCGAATTCTATTAGTGTTTTCACCACCAATGGCTCTGAAGCCACATGTGATCCCTTACCTTTTTCATACCTCAGCATCCACTTTTGGAAACTGAGGTAAACATTCCACTAGATCACTGTAAAGGCGTCAAAGACACAATGCGAAAAGCAGAAACTCTGGTTTACCCAAAATGTTTTGCCAGGTTCAAGCCAAATAAACAGCCCAAAGGGAATTCACCAATACAAATGAGACTACACAAACTGGATGAGTCTATAAAGCTGAGCTTGGCAAAGACAAAGGGACTAAAAATGAGATGTAGGGAGTGAGGCCTAAAGGGCCGAAGAGCAGATAGTTTCAGAAGTTAGATTCTTTTTGTTTTATTTGCTTTTTAATCTAGTCCTGTGGCTGTTGGTGTGGGACAGTGAATAGGGGAGAGTGGAGGCTGGGGTACCAGCGGTATTTAAAAACACATCTGGATGTGGACATATAAGGTATTGCTCATCCTCTAAGAGCTTGAACAAAGCATAATCTACTACTCCCTTGGCAATGCTAGGTCAATGTTGGATAAAGCTGACCTGATATATCTATTGACAACTCACTCTTTATTTTAGTGATCTCTGGGAGGCCATGACAACCTGCTCATTGCTCCTGCCTGGTAATACCTGACACCATCCTCTGGTTAGGGCTGTTTTAGTCACTAGGCAATAAAATTATAGCCCCCAGAGTCTAGAGGCTTTCAAGAGCCTATGAAAATGTTTTGAAAACTGAAAAAAGAAATGGCTCAAAAATGAAACAAACTTGCAAAACCAAAATCAATAAGCACGAGTTAAATAGCTACAAAAATGGCAACTAGCCAACTGAAATTCAACTCAATTCTTTTTAGAGATACATATCTGATTTGATTTGAGAGATCAGTATTTTTTAATGTTTGGTAAGGTGAGAGGTAGAACTCAAAAAGTAAGAAAGCCTAGGGCTTTCAAAAGTCTTAATAAGGTGCTACCTCTGGCTTCCATCTCGACTTTACCCCTGGACTTTGGACATCCTGCTTCAGATATCTTGATCACTCCCCTATCAAGTTTTATACTCAACCATGACAGACTTTGGATTTCTAAAGCCAACTCCCACTGCTGACCTGGCTGTCTGATCTGATGCCACTTCTAGAGATGCAAATAAATTCTGATTTCCAAACACACATTGCACTCCTCTTGTTTCTGTCAATTCCTGTTGAAAATTACATAGAGTGCCACCTCTTAGCTTTCAGTGTAGAAGTTCAGTACTCACTGAAGAGTGCTCACTATATACAGTACATTTATAATCTCCCTCAAGGAAAATTTCTTACACTCTGTCCTAGAACTGCCAATAACTGCCAAAATCTGATCACACTTCTATAATTGCTTTAACATATTGAATTAGATTTTCTGTTTATTATAATTATCTGTTTATCCTGGTTTCATCATTTACCCAAGTTTCTTAAGCCCACTAAGTCTTAGTTTTCTCATCAGTGAGATGGGGATAATAATAATATCAACTTCATAAAGTCATTGTAGAGAGTAAATGGAATAATACATGTAAAATCCTCAGAACAATGTCTTGCACATAGAAAATGCTCAATAAATGTCTAGTCATTGTCGTAAACCGTTGTATCTTTATCATACCCGAGACCAGTGATTCTCAAACTTTAATGTGAATAAGAAGCACCTGGAGAGCTTCTTAAAATGGTTTCCTAAATCTCTAGAAATTCTGAATCAGTAGGTGGCAGTGGGACCCATGAAGATGCAGAGACTGGATTGGTGGTTACCAGAGGGGAAACAGGGAGGGAGGAGGACGAAAGGGGTGATTAGGCACATGTGTGCAGTGATGGATTGTAATTAGTCTTTGGGTGCCGAACATGATGTAATCGACACAGAAATAAAAATATAACGATGTACACCTGAAATTTATATAATGTTATAAACCAACGTTACCACAATTAAAAAAAATTAAAAAGTCAAACTCAAAAAAACCAGGCTGACCGGTGATGCCAATGCTGCTCTGAGAACCACATTTTGAGGACCACTGCCCTAGTCTGTTAGTAATGCATAGGGAGCAGGGACTGTTTATTTTCATCTCTGTAACTACATTTTCTAATACTGGTCAGTGTTCAAAACAGGGTCTAGCTAGCACACAGCAGATTTTCAATTACTATTTGCTGAACAAAAAAGGTAAGGTATTATCTGTGCCTGCAGAGAGTACTTGAAAGATATACACAGAAAGACAACTATACGTGCCACATGTAACCATATTGGTTACTGAGAAGAGGTCTATGAAAATAGAGGAACTGAACCATTAAGGACCTGGATTGGCATCATATTTAGAATTTTCTCTTTCTGTCCAGTAGCATCAGATATGAATCAGCTAGTCTTCCAAGCTCTGGCCCCTTAGAACCTATGTGAACAAGTAACTGTAGCTACCATGTCACCCTGAATGAATTACTGATATGTCATTCCTAATCTCCAAAAGATTCTTACCACTCCAACCCTCTGCCTCACCTAATTAATTTCTAGCCTATTTCAAACCTTCGCTTAATGGTCACTTCCTCAGAGAAACCTCTCAGTGTCACTAGACCATGTCATAACCTGCATACCTTCTCATAGCACCTATGCTTCTTCCTGCACCCAGTTTCCCATACCTATTTATTTGTGTGAATATTTGATTAATGTCTACCTTCCCTACCAGACTATAAGCTCCATAATAACTAGCGGCTGGTTTTGCTCAACTTCATATTCCCAGCCCAGCCCAGCACCTGCTTCATGATAGAACCTCAATAAATATTTCTTGAATGAATAAATGAATCTCTTTTTCATGGTCACTGACTTTTATTTCAAGTCTTTAGAAGGGCCACTCAATTACAAAAAGACCCTTTCACCCAGTCCCTGATAGTTTCTACCCCTAGAACTAGACCCTAATTTTGGCATTTCTCTTGCCATTAGTTGGCATCTCTCCCCTGCATCAAATCAGAAGGACCTTTCTAATACAATGTACAAGGACAGCACAGGCATGGACCAGACGCCAGTAAATACCAGTACCTAGACAATACTCACCACTGAAGCACTTCCACTATTAGTGTCATGGAGCTATTCCTTTATATTGTTGCACCCACCTAAGAAACACAGGCAATGGGCACCAGTGAAAGGGATGTTTCTGTGCATGTCTACCATTCACAGCCTCAGAAGTGAACCACCCCCAGCTGTTCCCCACTCCTCATTTCCTCCTCATCTCAGTAGCCAAAAATACTGACTTTGCTACTTAGTCACCCTTGAGATCCTCACCTCACACTCAGGACATTACATACAGCATTGGCCGCATAGCTACAACCTGCGTTTTCTTAACAATGATTCAGGCTATCTCTCCTCTAGCTATGGTACCTCAAACTCCTTGGGAAATGCTCCTTCTCTTCTTATTGTGTTCACTAAGATTTTATTTCAGCACTTCTCACAAGAATCATACTCCCACTCCAGTTTTCTGAGTAAGGCATGAACACTTGAACTAAATCACTTGGCTATCAATGATAACCAGAATCAGATTTCATCCTCCAGACTTTATGATCTGGACAGGTGGCAACTCTCATGGGGGTAGGAGGTATCCTTTCTAGTCTAATTAAGACCCCAGCTTGTACCCACTAACCTTCATCCCACCATCCTCATTTCCACATTCTCTGTACCATAAGGCTAAAGCAGCTAAGTACTCAATAGCAACATGAATGAGTAATGATACAAGAACTCAGAGGACATCTTGAATCCCCGAGGAGGGCTGCAGCAGTCAGGGAGAGATTTGTATTAGGGACTTCAGTATATTCAGGTGCTCCTCCTTTCAGCAACCATTTAGTGAGCATCTTGTATGTGCTAGGCACTCTGTTAGGCATTGATCAGACAGAGATGAATGATAGCCTCCCTCCTCTAAAGCAGATGACAGTTTAGTATGGGACACAAGATACATAAATAAATTAATTAGGATATAATGACATAAGTGCAATAATAAAATTATAATCAAAATATTGAGATCACACAAAAGTGGAAATCACTGTCTAAAGAATCTCATTGGAGATAACAGCAGTATTTAGAAGGAAAATGGAACTTAGAAAAATAGGGGATTATTCCAGACAGGGGGAAATTACATAAACAAAGTCTTAGGGATGGCAAAGTACTTGCTATGATGTACAAACGGAGAGAAACAAAGAGATTAATTTGTCTGATTGGCATTCAGTGGGCAAAGCTAAAGCCATCAGCTGACCCTCTGGAGATCACCTGGAAGTTAAGTTTACTGGCCATTTTCCAGCTGTGTTATGAGGACAGATCCAGCTCCCTCTCTCTTGCCAGATGCTTGACACTCTCCACTATCCCCCGTCTCTCTCATCATCCCATTACAATTCGAAGTGAGCCCAGGCAACCCACTCCTTTGCCTGACCTGTGTGACCATGGAGCAGATGATCCTTTGCTGGGCAGAGGACAAAAACAAGCCATTTGGTAGAGCAGAAAGAAAGAATACTGTGGGCACCTGCTCACCATGAGCAGCAATAAATCCTACTGCAGCTTCCCCTCTCCTTCCTTGCCAGTCACAGGTCAGTCAGCTGGTATCAGAGTGCGCATAATAAGTCAGCAAGAATTATCCATGCTGGCTTAATTCTACTGTGTTAGATACACTCTGGCACAAAAGACACTCTGCTTCGCACTCTTTACACAAAAGACAAATCCTCAAATTAAACTTACTACAGGTTAGACAAAACACAGAACTGGAAAAGAAACTAGAAACCACTCGTTCTAATCTCCCCATTTTATAGATGAAGAAAGTAAAGCCCAAAGAAGAAGAGACCCGGTTTAATTCTCATTGGAGAAGTGTATAGTAATACAAGGGCAGACTATACTTCCTCAGCCCCTTTGCAGGTGTTCTTTCTTTCCACTCTACAAAACTGCCAGTGTTTGTCCTCTGCCCAGCAAAGAAGCGCCTGCCCCTTGGAAATGTTCAACACAGAGAAGCAAGTAGGTTATACCTCAGAGGCAGGATGGATACACAGAAATGCACAGCAATGTATGAGAGGTCATAGCACAGGACTTTTGCTGCAAAAATCAACCCTGATCATCTGAAATTCTTCCCTTAAGTTTAATCCTTGGAGTATTTAGGCTTTTTCTCACCATTAGGAGTGCCCCATTAACTCTTTAGATGCTGAATTCACCTATATTTTCACAATGATCAGTGATGAATACCATCCATAAACAGGATAGTATGGTAAAAAGGGTAAACATATCATTGGGAAACATTAAGTTATGAAGAGAAGGTCTTACTAAGGCAGAAAGACACAATGGAACACGTCCAGGATTGAGAATCAGAGAACTTTTTGGATCTAGTCACACCTCCACCACTTACTTCATGTGTTGCCTTGGACAAATCCCTGGAGTCCTTTGTGCCTCAGCTCAATTTCACCATCACACAGCTCAGAGTTGTAAGGATTAAATAAGTTGAAATAAATACAGTGCTCAGTACAGTGCTTGGTATAGCACTGGACCTTAAAAATATTGGTCCAGTTACAAATCTCCTTTCACTTGACTCTAAAAAACTGATATTTGTTTGATTTCCTTTAGACTTAGCCTAATTTCCCTAAATTTAAGAATATGGTAACTGGGAAGTGAAGAGAAATAAAAGGAAAAGACTTTGTCCTGAGCAGATCCTTGACATATGGTATAAGGCTGATTTCACTCCTTCCACGTGAGTGATGACAAGTTAAATTAATATAATGTAAAGTCAGATAACTTCATCTCATTAATGAATGAATCGATTCAACATAGTTATTGAGTAATCACACAGCGTTAGACACTGAAAACAAAAATAAATAAAGCATGGTCCCTGAACTCACATGTGAGTTCTAAGGGGGTTCATGTCTGTCTTTCTTGTGGCTATACCCCCAATGGCAAGCCAAGTGTCAAGTAGAAAGAGGCCCAGGCAAGCGGGACAGGCTTGGGATGATGACAAACATTATCATCACCATCATCACGAAGAGAGCACTAACTTGAGTATTTCCTGAGAGCTTATTGTGCGGCAGGCACTTGGTGCACATTATGTGATTTAACCCTCATGGCAATGCCGCAAGGTATAAGCAGATTGTGCTTCTTATACATCTCTACCTCGCCTCCTTACCATGCTCCCCCAACACTCCAGTTTTGGTATGCTAAGCACATGCATTTAGCTCTCCACTACTATTATTAATAATAATAATAATAATAATAATAATAATAATGAATATTTGCTAGGTGCCAGAATCTCTTCTACACACATTAATTATATCGACTCATTTCATCCTCACACCAATCTAGCAGGTAAGTATTTTTAGTATCCTCATTTTATAGAAAAGATAAGTAACTTTCCCAAAGTCACAGAACTAGCAGAGCCTGGATTTGAACACAAGCAGTCTAGAATCAAAGTCTGTATTCTTAATTACTCTGCCACTTCTGGAGGGTGAGAAGAAGTAGGAGAGGAATCACTTTAACCTAAAGCTACATGGAGTACTGTGCGTAAGAGCCTGGTGGCAGATGTGGTTAAGGTTCTTATATCTGGCTTCTGGACTGACCACAGTGTGATCCTGGAATATCTCTCCAGGGCCTTAAAGAAAGAGTCCACATAGTCACTGCAGTCACATAGAACATTTTTTCCATTATCAGACACACATTATGATGTCTCTCGTCTTTTTTTTTTTTTTTTAGGAAGATTAGCCCTGAGCTACCTGATGCCAATCCTCTTCTTTTTGCTGGGGAAGACTGGCCCTGAGCTAACATCTGTGCCCATCTTCCTCTTCTTTATATGTGGGACACCTACCGCAGTATGGCTTGCCAAGTGGTGCCATGTCCGCACCCGGGATCGGAATCGGCGAACCCCGGGCAGCTGAAGGAGAACGTGCGCACTTAACCGCTGCACCACCGGGCCGGCCCTGATGTCTCCCTTCTTGACGTACTCTCCACCCCTCTCTGCCTGGAAAACTTCTAATTATCTTTAAAGATACCTCCCCAAAAAGCTTATGTTGATCCCTTCTTGTAACATCATAACATTTCATCATCTTTATTACAGTATCTTATAATCACTGATTTGTTCATCTTTCCCACTAAACTGTGAGCCCCTCAGGGGCAGCAACTAGTCTAACTTACTCTAATAGCAACTTCAGAGATGAACAGTGTCTGGAGTAAGACTGAATGGTCTGATTAAAAGATACGGTCTTTGGGTTTAGTTTGGGTCAAACCTGATTTGACTATGCTTTTAAAACTTGCAATGACACAATCTTGGGTAACTTATTCTTGTGTTCTCTCATCTATAAAATGAAGATAATATCTACTTTGCAAGGTTGCTGTTAGGAATAGATTTATGCATTCAACTGATATATACTGAGTGTCAACTAGGTGCCAGGAACAATTCTGGTTGCAAGAAATATGGTGGTGAACAACAGAGACAAGATCCTGCTTCCTTGGAACTTACACGCTATTGGAGAATACAAGTAATAAACAAACATATAAACAAATAAAAATAATCTGATAAAGATAGGTGTTATATAGAGAATTAGAACAATATAATAGGGTTATGTACACAGCTGCTTTAGAGTGGGTGGTTAGGGAAGGCTTTCAGAAAATATGACATTTACTGAGATCTCAGTGACAAGAAGGAGCAATGAGAGTGGAGCACCTTTCCAGGCAAAGGAAGTGACTAGTGCAAAAACCTTAAGGCAGTAATGAACTCAGTAAGTTTGATGAACTGAAAGAAAAGCAGCATGCCTAGAATATGGTAGGTAGAGAATGGTTACTGATTTTGAAGAGATGAGCAGGGCCCAGATCTTGCAGGTGTTTATAAGTTCAGTTTTTATTCTAAATGTAATAGGAAGCAATGAAGGGTTCAAAACAGACAAAATCCTGATTTGATGCATTAAAAGAGATTAGCACGCTATCTGGTATGTGATCACTTGATTCATGGTAGATATTACTCTCCAAACAGTGATTGTACTGTAGGACATCAACTAGCATTGGATGATTACCAAATTACTGAATGGATCCCCCAAAGATTTATAGTGTATAAAATATTTCTTGAACACTAGCTATGTGCAAGGTATTGTACAATGTTCTAGAAGTAGGAATTGAGAGCAATGCTCCAAAAGAACTGATGAAAGAATATCTCTCCTTAGTCTTACAGTCTCCGACCCAAGCCAAGTTCCATTCTCCTAAGAGATATCAGGAGAGGTTAGTGCCCTGCCTGGTAGTATTGGACAATCTGGCTGAACCCTGTGTCTACTTATCAGAAAGCTATATCCTGTCAAGAGACTGGAACAACACCTCAGAATAAATGGTTTAGGGGCTGGCCCCGTGACTGAGCGGTTAAGTTTACACACTCCACTTCAGCAGCCCGGGATTTGCCAGTTCAGATCCTGGGCATGGATCTATACACAGCTCATCAAGCCATGCTGTGGTGGCATCCCACATAGAAGAACTAGAATCATTTACAAGTAGGATATACAACTATGTACTGGGTATTTGGGGAGAGAAAAAAAAAGAGGAAGATTGGCAACAGATGTTAGCTCAGGGCTAATCTTAAAAAAATAAAGTTTCTGTTGTTCTTTAAAAAAAACTAAAATAAATGGTTTAAATTCAAACCACAGAGTTCAAGGCAAGAAGGAGAGTGATCCAAAATGTTTTTTCCATTCATTACCTCATTTTTTATGGGAAAAAAATAATTTTCAAGCTTTTGTTTCTAATGCTGCTATGTTTACTTATTAAATGATTTCTTGCTAAGTAAGGAAATTATTAATTATTCTAGATCTTCCTTTAAAAAGTGCTTTTTTTCCTAAACTGAATGTTTCACTTGCCTATTGAAAATGGCTTTGCACTCTCTTTAGGATAAAGTCCGAATTCATGGTTTGGACAAAACACATCATGACCTAGGCCTGCCTACTTCATGACCTACTGTGCAATCTCAGCTCTCACAATTACCAGCCACAGAGTCATGATAAAATGGTTGCTTGATATGTGCCAGATACTATTCCAAATGCTTCACATGTTCTATCTCATTTATTCCTTAAAACAACCCTGTGAAGTAGGTCCTCTTATTAGTATCACCATTTTATGGATGAGGAAATTGAGGCACCAAACTTCAAGTAACTTGCCAGAACTAGTGAGTAGTTAAGCTGATATCAAATCCATGCAATTTGACTCTAGAGTTTACCTTCTTAACCAGTGGTCTCCACTGCCTCATGAATTATTCACTATTTCCAGGAGGTACCATCCTTTTTCCCATTTCTGTGCTTTCTGTCAGGAAAGAGCCCTCTGAAGCCTGTCAGATTCCTTCTGAAACAGCTCAAACACCACTGTCTTCTGAAACATGCCCTATTCTCTCCAGAAAGTATTAGTCACTCCAACCTTGGTAATCTCATATTGTTTTCTATGTACACTATTACATTACTTGACACTTACGTTAGAAGTATTTGTTTATGAAAGTCTCTCCCGCAAGACTATAAGCTCTTGAAAGGCTAAGACAGTGATCTCCTTTTTAATCTCCACAGAATCTATAGAGGGCCTGCCATAGAGCATTGACCAGATACACACACACCTTCACTTCAATATCTTAGAAAGATGCTTGCATCCTCCCTAACCATATCTCCAAGGTAAAGAGGTTCTCTGACTTAGACCAAAACAGGACCTCAGAGCAAGGCCTACCCTGGTGATAGAGAGGATGAGTGACTTAGAGTGGAAGATCTGAGAGAGTCAGAGAATCTTTTCTTCTTATAATGCAACCTCTTCTTTCTCTTCTATGCAGCAGAAATGATAAATAAGCCTGCAGTAGCCTCCTGTTTGGGCACCGAAATATGGGGGCCCATGGGAAGGGAGCACAGAACCAAGCTCGCCTCTACTTTACCTACATCTTATGTAAAAAGGGAAAAGGAGCCCTCTCTGCTCACCAGGAAGGAGACCAGACAGAAATTAGGAGTACAAGCCTCACTAATAAGAAAGAGTATGCCATTGGCCCAGAGTGTCTCCTGGGGAGGGACTCCACAGAAATCTAGTGTGGCAGAGTAGACAGCTACATGAACATCAGGCTCCTGGCTTTCAGGATTAGCAACTGCTCGATAAATATCTATTAGGTGAACAAACGGACTTTTGCTACAAAAGATATAAAGAGAACAAACTACAAAATCTGGAGTCTGGCCTATGTTACTGCTCTTGGCCTCGATCCTACATTTGCACTTTGCATGTCCTGAGATGCTCAGTTCACAGATATTTCACACAAATAAAAACAGAAACTTCTAAACTGTGACCAGAACAATGCATTAAAAGCCGTATAATCTAAATCATCTTTGCTTAAGAAGAGAAAGCAAAAAAGGAACATCAAGTCATTTATATTTACTGACTGTTGGGAATCTCCTCTCTTTGGATAGTCAAATGCAAAAACAGATTCATGGGTACCAAAGATGCCAGTTTCCAGTGGCTTTGCATCCATTATGAAGCACCAAATTTAAACGCATCATTAAAAAAATGCCTCATCCCTAGTGACAAACCAATGTCTAGAAAGATGGTCAGATGAATGTTCAGTAGAGGATGACAAAGAGTTTGGAACATACAACATGACAGAGTTCTTTTGGTAACATCAATTACAACAGGGCATTAGTTATTTTGTCCAGAAGAAAAATATTTATTCCCTGTGTCTGACACTGTGCATGGTATCTAACTGACCAGTAATAGCATTTGCTGTGTAATCCTGGAGTGACTTTTTAAAGGTAAAAGTAGTAGCGGAAGCATACCTTCTAAAACCACGTCAGGCAGCAGCCAGAAATATGAGAAAACAGATCACTTTAATTTGGCATGATTAAAGAAGAAAGCAAATATTAAATAATGATATTATACTTAGAAATTATTTATCCTATCCTTCATTTAAGTAACAGTGGTTAGGCAATGACTATGTACCAGACCCTGTGCTAGAAACTGGAAATACACAAATAAAACCTGTCCCCGACTACCAGAAGTTTGCTGGGTAGACATACACTAAGCAACTAACCGTAATTCAGTGTTTTCAGTCCTCAATAAGAAAAATGACCCAAGTGCTAAGAAAGAACACTGTTCTCTTTCTCCATGGTAATCCCCCCAAGGGCCCTGGCCCTACCAAGTGGCAGGTACTGAAGACCTGCACCCTGTAACCTGTAACTTAGCCCTACCCAGTCATCAGGCCCATGAGCACCGAGCATGTACATGAAGAGTCATATTCATACCAGAAACTGGGATACGAAATTAGGCTTATAGCCCTGAGCTCAGTGCTCGGTGCCTGGAAGCAAGCACCACTTATTCATTCATTAATCAACAAACCTTAAATTAGCCTTCATTAGAAGCTGGGTCCTCAGCCACCATTTAACCACACCCTTCTTTCTACTCTCCCCACAGGTGACCAATTCATTCCATACAAGTTATGCTAAGCTCTTAGTTTTCACTTCAGATACCAAAAGAATTCCCATGAGAATGAAGCCCTGCTTTAATCCTCATCCCATTTGATTGAACTGGTTACAACTCTCATAACTCTTGTCAGATCATCCCCTCAGGGAATTTGCCACTGTTCCCTGTGCCTCATCTACTAGCTAAGATCCTTCTAATCCATAACTCTAGCCAGAATGAAGAGACTGCTAACCATGAAACACGCAAATAGCTTTGCTTCAGCCTAGAAATACTTTTAGACTTGCCCTACTCAAAAAATAGGAAATACTTTGGATGCATCTCTAGTTCTTGGTCATAAAGAATTAGACTCCTAGCCACCTGATGCAAAGGGGTGGACCTGTGGCAGCAAGTCTGCATTGTCTAATCCTGGCCCCCAGGCCAGATCTGATTGATTAAATTAGACTAACCATATTTTCTTCACTAGCAAATCAAAATTAGGAGAGACAGCTGGTCTCTAGGTGTGCAGTCCATTACAAAGTGATTGATTTTAGAGATGCTGAGGAAGTATGATGTTTGGGGATTGATGATCAATACAATGTAGAGGGTAGATTATAAGATAGAGAACTGTGGGGTTTTGTGGGATCCCCACATTCTGTCATGGGGAAGAAGCAGCATAGAAGCCTGTCTGGAGGGAAAACAGAGAAGAACAACGCCTAAGTTAAGGAACAAAGAGAGCGTCTAATGAGTTTCAAGATCCTTTATGAGGCATGGCTACCCTTGGTGTTTACAAGACACCTTTGTATCTTCTAATAAACTTTCTTTAACTTAAACTAGCTCACAAGCTAGTTTTGTTTCTGTCATTTGCAAGTAAAGAATTCTAATTGATATGGTACCTCTATGTGATTTAGAACCACAAATTTGTTAGTGTCTCTAGCTCTTCCAAGCTCCCTCCTCTCTCCTTATGATCAGCTTCTGAAGCACCAGCATATCTAAACTTGGCTCATTCATTCATTCATTCATTTACTCTTTTAGAAACATTTGCTATGCACCAGTACTATGCTAGATGATAGAGATATATGATTAAAATACAATCCTTGCCCTCATATTGCTCATTGACCTGTAGGTGAGATAGACAGGTAAGTAATTATAATACAGAATGATTACAGTTAGAAGAGCAGTCAAATATAATGCTGTGGGAGCACAAAAGGTTTAGGTGGCATCCAAATATTTAGCTGGTTAAGGAAAGATTAACATAATTGACATTTATAAGATGAGTAGGAGATTGCTAGAAAAAGTAAAAAAGTAGGGGGAAGAATGATAGTTGAAGGAGAGGAAATATAGTGTGGAAAACAAAGAACTTAGAGAACTTATAGTTGGTAGATAGGGAAAAACAAGTAGTTCTTTATGTTTGGAGCTTTGTATGTGTACGAATAAAGGGAAGGGAGTAAGTAGGAGATGAAGTTAGAGAGGTAGATGACATCCACGTAATAAAGAGCCTTCTATATGAAGCTCTAGAATTTGAACTTTATTTTGAATGCTACAGAGTCACTGAAGAATTCTGGCCTGAAAAGTTACAAAATAAGATTATTATTTTAGAAAGATTATTGTGTCAACAATTTGGAGTATGGATTGCAAAGTTGGGAGTGGGAAGCAGTAATGAGGAGAGAAAGCAATAAACACAGGAAGTCTATGAAGAAACCTAAGTAAGCCAGCTGAGAAGAGGTGAAAGCCTTGAAATAAGAGTGTAGTAATGGAGTTGGAAAGTAGAGAATGTCTTTGAGAAATAATGCGGAATATAATCTATGGGACTTGATGACAATTTGGATTTCGGGATGAGATAAGGAAGAATCTGAAAAGACTCATGTTTCCATATTTGATGACAGCTCCCTTAATGAGATATGGTACAAAGGAGAAAGAGAAAATGTAGGGAAATAATGAGTTCAGTTTTAGGCCAGCAGACTTCGAAGTGTATGTGAAATGCCCAAGTGTGCACGTGTAGTAGGCAGATATAAATAGGGGTATGGTTCCCAGCAGACAGTTAAGGGCTAGAGATAAAAGTTCTGGGATCTTGCTGAAGCTCTGAGTGTATATGAAGACATAAAAGGAGAGTACAAAACATTAGCAGAGCAGGAGGTGAGAGAAGAAGCATTGAGGGATACTGGTATTTATGGAGCAACTAAGGACATAGAGACATAAAACAAGCATAGTATGCTCTGGAAAATGCAAACCTGCTGAGATGGATGAAACTGGGTAGGTTGTGAGAGATATAGGACGTGGCATTGGAGAGGAAGACAGGGCCAGGTCATCCAGGCCTTTTGTGTCATGATATTTGGCACACGGTAGGGCTCAATAAATGTTTATTTATTGAACGAATAATCAGGGATTACTATTTACTTCTGCACATGATAAAAACAAATGAATATTTCTAAGCAGAGATTTTACTTTACAGAACCTAAATCATCATCATCATTGTCATTATCATCATTCCCTTTTATTTGGAGTGTTACTGTTTAAAAGAGTTTCCACAATCCTTTCATTTAGAACTTGCAAAACTCTATAAGATAGCTTTTTTAGTATTCCTAATGCTGAGGCTTAGAGGGGTGAAGTAGCTAGCTAAAAGCTAGTAAGAGCAAGAGAACCCTCAGACTTTCAATCTTCTAATTTCTTGTTCAGTGCTCATTTCAGTACACTACTGCCACCTCTCTGAAATAGTCTCCTAAAAATCATATAGTATTTTGGCATTTGAAAATCACTCACATGCATCGTTCTATTTGATAATACATGGGTTCACACGTGGATAGTATAAACAGACATCTGGTTTGCACAGGACTGAGAGGCTTCCTGGGACTCAGGACTTTCAGTGCTAAAACTGAGACAGTCCCAGAAAAATGTGGGCAAGTTGATCACCCTACCATTTACTATCTTCCTGAAGGGAGTAAATATAATAACATGATTGAGAACATGAGTCTGGTGTCAGATTGCCCAGATTCAAATCCTGTATCTACCTCATACTGGCAGAGGGACTCGACAAATTACTCAACTTTTTGGTGCATCAGCTGTCTTATCTATATAATAGAGGAAATAAAATACCTAAACTTTGAGGATTAAACAATATATGTAAATATCTAGCTGAATACCTAGCACAGAGGACTCAATCACTGACTTCAAATTTCTCGCTCACATGTGTTCTTTCCTCTGTTCCCATAGTCTGCCTCTAAACTTTACAGGGGCTAATATTTTTATTTTTCAAATTTGATATCAAGTTATAGGAATTTTGCATCTCTGGAGAGTGACACCACTGGGATAAGGAACAAAGGGTCCTGAATCTGAATCTCTATAAGTGTTCCTACTTGGAGGCCCTGGGCTGCTGAGAGCAGAACACGGGGCTGTGTTTAAGACTGGCTCACCTGTTCTGAAACATTAAGCATGTCACTTGCAGTCTCTGGGTTTAAATTTTTTCATCTGGAAAGCACACAGATTTAACTAAATGATCTTTAGGGTCCCTCTTACTCGGATATTCTATGATGTCTCCATTCCCTAGACACTACTGAAAGTGTGACAAAAGGAAACAACCCTGTTCTAGCAACCCTTTTAAGTTTCAAAGCCCAGAGATGAAAGCACAAAATAACCAAAGAATTTTTGTGGGATAGTCATAAACCTGAAATGAGTGTGACTTTTTTCAAATAAGAAATAATAACTACAATTCACTTGGTGCCTACTTAGTACCAAGCACTGTTCTCACAGCTTTATATCATCATATTTGCATCATACTCTAATTCTCACAACAACCTTGTGAGACGGTTGTTGTTATCATTTACAGATAAGGGAACTGAGGTTCTGACAAGTTCTATAATTTACCAAAGTCACACATTTAACAATAGACAGAGGCAGATTTTAACCCAGGCATGTGTAATTCAAATGACCTTGGTTTCCCTATGATAGTACGTTGCTACTGATGTTTTCTGTCTCATCCCATACAAAGCTCTGACTTTCAGAGTATGGGCATCAGAGGAGATACAAGCATAATTTCACACTATCCTTAAAAAATCTACACACACAATCCAATGTTCCAACCAAACATTCAAATTTAAAGAAAAAGCTATCCACACTCTACTTCAACTTGAGTAAGTCCCAGCAGGACTGCTCAGGACGGCAAAGCCAGCCTCTGAAGAATGGAATACGGCCCTTTGTTATTTTCCCATCATTGTGGGAAAACTGACATTTTCGTCTCAGTTTGCTCTCAGAGGAGAAAAAGCCCTCTCCCTCATCTTCATGACAACTTCCAGCTCATCAGCCAACGGAACTCTGTCTAGAAGCAAAGTAGACTGTAAGCTCTAAGAAGGCAGGCAGGATCATGTCTGCCTTGTTCAATATTGAATGATCATTACCTAAAACAACGCCTAGAACATAAAACATTCTCAGGGAATAAAGTTTATTATGTTACAGCATAGCCTGGCTTATCCTGACTATTACATAGCCCTAACTCACATGGCTGAGATTTAAATTCATGTTTTTGTGATAAAGCTTATATTCTCTTCACTATGTAAAAAGTTAGCACAGTTTGAATATCTTGTTGCTTAGAAATATTTACCTACCCATTCTTCCAATTCATTCTATGCTCATTATCCAAGTAAATACAAAATTAGGAGCACTGTTTCGCAAAATCAGAGTTGAATTGCATATCACTCCAACTGAGGACTATGCCTTTGTGATACACCACAAGGCAAAAAAGAGTTACTGGGCCATTTGACCATGTTCCTCCACTTTCAATTCAATTTAGTTTAATATACTTTTACGAAGGAAGGGGAATCAAGAATTATTATTTGCTGAGTACCCACTCTATGCCAGACATTGTCCTGGAAGCTTTGAATAGATTATCTTATTTAACCTTCCTTGTTCCCAAGGTCACAAATCTACCAAGCGATGGCACAGATATTCAAACCCAAGTCTACACATTTTGAATCCTGTGCTCATTTCACTATTCCCTTTCCATGCCGCATGGTGTAGACTCCAGCCACTGAGTAGGACAGTTACTGGACTCATGTTTCTCTTTATATTGTTATGAGTTCTAGGAAAATCCACTGCAGATTTTCTGCCCTCTTAACACAGTTCTCATATTTGCTAGGGAATGTACCTATTATACTCTCTTCAGGCACTATTGTTTCTGGCATCCCACAACAAAGTTCTGCTAGTGTTCCAAACTCCTACCTCCCAATCTAGTGTGTGTATAGGTCTTAGAAGTTACAATGGATCCATGAGCTGGCTTTCTCCAAGTCAGTGGCTTCTGAGCCTCCCTATTCTGCTCAGTGTTTCACCCCCCTCCTTCACACACACACTTCCAGTCAGGTGAAACAAGTTCCTACTATACTTCAATCTTGGTCCTGGGCTCCCACTATCCTTTCTGACTCTAGCCCTTTGAACTCAGCATGCACCTTTAAACTATTTGTGCTCCATGCCCTAGCCGGTTTCAAAAGCAAGCCACAAACACGAATGTTTAATCTTGGGGATTTTCTAAACTTTTCATCCTCACTTACATGATAGCACTTTCCCAGTGGTCCTCAATCTCTTTGTATTTATTCTTGTTCTCATTTCTATTTCCTTTGTCAGCAGC
Organism: Equus przewalskii; assembly: GCF_037783145.1. Taxonomy (NCBI): domain Eukaryota; kingdom Metazoa; phylum Chordata; class Mammalia; order Perissodactyla; family Equidae; genus Equus; species Equus przewalskii. The sequence continues at coordinate 9,269,621 of NC_091832.1, read as the reverse complement.
CCAGTTACAGAGGAGCTTCAAACACTACCTTAAGGGCTGGATTAGATGACTACTAAAACCCCTTCCTGCATAGAGATTTGAAGATTCTACATTATAAAGCCAAGGCTTTCTTAGTACTGGGGTCTCCAACTTATTCTCCTGCCATCTTTGTCCTAATCTCTTCAACTCCTGAGGATTATCACTACTATAAATATTTGACCTACTTTGTGCAAAGGTCATACTTCAGTCCTCCAGGAACCAGAACCACTAGCTCACATCATGAAGCTGACAATACTGCAAATGGAAAAGGCTATTTAAATGAAGATTCAGAAAAACCTTTACACATTGAGACAATGATAACACTATGTGTTTAAAATATTACTACATTTGGAAATAGGCCAAGTTCCTCTTTCTAGATGCAAGAGGAATTATGATAAAGATAAAAATTCCTAATTGTCAGGGCTTGGATTATAAACCAATAGTTGAAGCAGGATAATGGAAAACAGTTATACCTTCTGCATCTGCAAAATCCCCTAGCCTAGGATCCAAGGTAAAAATCATTCAATGACACATCTTGATTGAATATCTATTGTCTTTATTCTCTGGTACTGATGTGGGATAACTAGCAACATAAGAAATAAAGCAATTTGGAATGAATCAGACACTTTAAGAATATACTGTTTGATGCCTTGCCTCTCTGGATATTGACACTTTTTATAAAATGACAGTACATGCAATAGTATGTTATATGTATCAAACAAACCATTCAACGAAACAGAGTAGAAAATCCATGAGCTAACCCAAGTGTACAAAAGAACTTCATACACAAAAAAATAGCATTTGAAACCAGTTAGGAAAAGGATAGATTAATTAATAACGGCTAAGCATAGCTGGCTAACCATTTGGGAAAAAATATAAGCTTAGAACTCTACCTCAGTCTGTGTGCATTAACAGAAATTACAGATATATTAGAGAATAAAATGTAAAAAAAAAAAAAAAAAAAACCAAACCACTACAGCATTAGAAGGAAATTTGTTGACTATTCATAAAATTATGTGGAAAAAAATTCTATTATGCCAAACCAGACAACTTAAAAGGACAGACTGACTGATTTTACTACAAAATATTCTAAATATCAGCATAAAAGAGAATAACATTTAATAAAGTGAAAAAGCAAGCAAGCTAACAAAATATTTACTAAGTAAGTAACAAGTGATTTTATGACATTTATGTGCTACCTTTTTGTCTGCCATTGAATTTTTTGGTACTAATTTTCTTTTACCGATTTTTCTATCAACTTTTCATCCATTTCAATGTAATAATGTTTCAGAAGAATATATTTTAATGAAGAATGTTTTAATTCCTTTTTGTGGTTATAACAAATTTTCCATTAATTACAACCTATAAAATACTTATTTAACTTTCATTATATCATTGTTCTACATTTAAGAATATCTTCAGTGTTTGAGTTCCTTAAGCTAAGGCACAATTTATAAACAGAATACTCCGAGAAAATAGCAAAGAGAAAGAACAATGAGTACTGAAGGAAAATGGAAAGCGTGGTTGGTTATAGTCATGTCTCAACAAGAAACTCTTCAAGCTTCCTGAGTGCCTACACTGCTTGATACCAGGAAGTCTGTGCTGCTTGAGATGGTACACAAACCACAGCAGCAGACAGCTGAAAGTTTTATATGTGTGTGTTTTATTTTTTTGTTTTTTAGGGTCAAAAATAATCTAAATTTTTGTGTATATCTTTTGTACTCTGAATAAAAATTAGTAACATTAGATTTTATCAAGCACTGAAGACAACGATTGGAAAATTCTGTTTTTTCTCAGGAAGAAAAAACTGGAGTCAAACTGGTAATTATTATCAGTAGCAAAATGAGTGAAAATCATGAACTGACAATTGACTAGGAGAATGTAAAGTTAAATACAAAAATATTCAAATGCACTAGTAATTAAAAAAATGCAAAATTAAAAAACACAAATATTGTTTTTCACCTAACAAATTGGTAAAGAAGCAAGATAGTAATTACCAATGTTGTCAAGGGTTTAGAAAAACAGCTATTTTCATTCAGTGCATGATGAGTAGGAATTCAACAAACATTTTTAGACGGCAATTTGACAATACATATTTTAAAGTCTTTTAAAGTACAAATTATTTGACCCAGCAATTGCACTTTTAGGATTTTATTTTAGGGTAATATTTAATGATGTGCACAAATGCATTTATAAGAGGACAGTTAGTATAATGTCACTTATAGCAAAAAATAATACAAAAGTGCAAATAACCTAAACTAAATTTCAAATAAGTGTTTACCTACAAAGTAATATGATATAGCCATTAAAAAATTATGATGTAGAAGTGTATTTGTGGACAGAAAAAGATATTCAGGACCTAAAGTTGGGCAAAAAAGAATTTATAAAAAAACACAGTATGATCGCAGTTTTCTAAACCATCATTCATATCTAAATCTGGAAGGATATTTACTAAAATTTTAACAATTAAATATAAATGGATGGATTAAGGAACTGGTGCATTTGCCTCTTACTGCTTATCTGTATTTCTGAATTCTACAACATATATTTGTTTAATTTAAAAACTTGATTTTTTAACTTTTTATTGAGATTATGATAGTTTACAACCTTGTGAAATTTCAGTTGTACATTATTGTTTGTCAGTCGTGTTGTAGGTGCACCACTTCACCCTTTGTGCCCACCCCGGACGCCCTCCCTTTCCCCTGGTAGCCACTAATCTCTTCTCTTTGCCTACAGGTTTAACTTCCTCATGTGAGTGGAGTCATACGGAGATTGTCTTTCTCTATCTGGCTTATTTCACTTACCATTATACCCTCAAGATCCATTCATGTTGTTGTGAATGGGATGGTTTTATCCTTTTCTATGGCTGAGTAGTATTCCATTGTATATATATACCATATCTTCTTTATCCAATCATCAGGTGATGGGCACTTAGGTTGCTTCCACATTTTGGATATTGTAAATAATGCTCTAATGAATACAGGGGTGCATGGGACTTTTGGAATTGCTGATTTCAAGTTCTTTGGATAGATACCCAGTAGTGGGATGGCTGGGTCATATGGTATTTCTATTTTTAATTTTTTGAGAAATCTCCATACTGTTTTCCATAGTGGCTGCATCAGTTTGCATTCCCACCAGCAGTGGATGAGAGTTCCTTTTTCTCCACAACCTCTCCAACATTTGTCACTTTTTGTTTTGGTTATTTTTGCCATTCTAACAGGTGTAAGGTGAGATCTTAGTGTAGTTTTGATTTGCATTTCCCTGATGATCAGCGATGATGCACATCTTTTCATGTGCCTATTAGCCATCCGTATATCTTCTTTAGAAAAATGTCTGTTCACATCACCTGCCCATTTTTTGATCCAGTTGTTTGATTTTTTGTTGTTGAGTTGTGTGAGTTCTTTATATATTGTGGAGGTTAACCCTTTGCCGGATATAAGACTTGCAAATATTTTTTCCCAATCGGTGAGTTGTTTTTTGTGTTTCAATCCTCTTTTCCCTTGCTTTGAAGAAGCTCTTTAGTCTCATGAAGCCTCATTTCTTTATTCTTTTTATTGTTTCCCTTGTCTGAGAAGACATGGTGTCTGAAAAGATCCTTTTAATACTGATGTCAGAGTGTACTGCCAATATTTTGTTCTAGAAGCCTTACGGTTTCAGGTCTTACTTTTAGGTCTTTGATCCATTTTGAGTTTATTTTTGAGAATGGTGAAAAAGAATGGTCAATTTTCATTCTTTTACATGTGGCTGTCCAGTTTTCCCAGCACCATTTGTTGAAGAGACTTTCTTTTCTCCATTGTAGGCCCTCAGCTCCTTTGTCAAAGATTAGCTGTCCACAGATATGTGGTTTTATTTCTGGGCTTTCAATTCTGTTCCATTGATCTTAAAAACTTAATTTTTAAGACCACATTAGTGGCTGATAATCTAAAAAACATCAGGAGATGCAAGCTTTATTTCCATTACTTCCTAAGCCAGTCTTCCACACACATCTCAAATCTCCTCCCTGGCAATCTTTTCTACATTTGTCCAAATCCTTCTGTTCCAGCTTTACCCTCCAGTCCATCAATATGCACCTTGGACTTCCTTGACCTTTGATTCTTCTGCTTTTCCACTTGAATTCTTCCTGCTGGATTTCACAGGAGAAGATCTACATAATAAAGCTCCTTTGGCCCAGTTCTAGAAGCCCCATATTTATATACAAGCCTCGCAAACAGTCTTGATTTTTCTGGCCTTGCCTTTCTTTAGTACAGCCTCCAGTGAAGTTCAACAAAAGAAAAACGAGTGAAGGCTGTGAACAGCCAAGGAAGGACTGCAGGGAGGGGAGCCACCTGACCCGGGCTGGGAAAGGTGAGGTATGGTCTGGAGAAGTGGAGGATGGGGAGAAAGATTATGAACATTTCAGGTATGCAGAGTATCACGAGCAGAGGCATGACGGGAGGAGACAGCAGGTAAACCAGCCATTTGGAGTGGTGGATTCATATTGGGGGGAAGTGCTAGGAACTGTTACTTAAAAAAACAATTAAGTGCAAATTTTGCATGTTTTTCAATTTGAACTTTGTTTGAACTTTGTTATGAGCAGTGAGTCCAGAAGGGAAGAAAAGCTAATAGAAAGTTAAAGCAAGCCAAATATCAAGAAAAATTAGATTAACTTTAAATATTACAAGAAAGAAAAAATTCTTTTCCACTAATGCCAAAATAACTTGTATGCAATTGAAAGTCTTTCCCAATTTGGTGCCAATTTAACTTCCCAGATTAACATCCCTTTACTTTCCCCATAAACTCTATATATGGATTATGTGACAATTAGCTAATCTGTATATCTTATCTTTTCATTCTTCCATATCTTTGCATGTTACTCCCTTTATTTGGATTGTTCTTTTCTTACTTTTTCAAGAACAGGCAAAATTCTATTTATTCAAGACCCAACTCAAATATCAACTCCTCAGTGATGTACCATTCTGATCTCTCCAGGCAAAAGTAATAACTTCTGCCCCTGTGTCTCCTAGAATCTGTTCATTCAACTATTTCAGCACTTGGCACTCTGTTACAGTTATTGTAGATATTTTGATGGCTCCACCTAGACCAGTACCTCCTAAATAGCCAGAATAATCATCTTTCGCTCATCTCTAAATCCCAGAACCTAGCACAAGGGCTAGCACATAGTCAGTGCTCAATAAATGTTTGTTGAATACATAACCCAAAGTTAGGAAAAGGATAGATACTATATAATAATTAAAAGAAACTAAGCTGTAAAAAAAAAAAAAAGGAAATTTGAAAATAAAAGAATGAAGGAATTAGAAATTCATCTCCCATTTAAGGAAACAATGGAAAGTAAATGTATATTTTAATTGAACAACTTTAATTATGATATTTTGTTTTCCTTAATTTTCTACTAACTTCTATGTACCCAGAGTGGGCAGTTTTATTTAATGTACAATGATATTTAAGTATCACTTTAATCATTCAGCTAAATTTCTTTTAATCAACAAATGCCTTTAAAGTTCCTAGCCTTGTGCGTAATTAAGCTAAATCCAATCTTCATAAATCAGTTAAGTCCTCAGCATAATGAAGAGATTGGCCTAATTTTTCTTATTAATGTTGCCAAAGTCCAAGTTTATGATATAATAATTCTACTGTACCAAGATACACAAGAAATAAGGCTTAGAGAAACCACGGGTAAAGGATTCCGCTTGTCTGAAGTTTGGCTTTTGCTTCATACAAAACAAAAGACAAAACAAACAGATGTTAAAATGTAGTTTCCTTTTTAGTAAAGTGGAAAGAACAACTTACATATTACAGAGTTTACCTGAAATTTATATGTGACAGTGTATGTAAAGTACTTGGCACTGTGCTCAGATCACAACGAACCCTCAATAATCTAGAGGTACTGTTATTACTTAAGAAACGAAGCTCTGGGACCGGCCAGGTGGCGCAGCGGTTAAGTTTGCACGTTCCATTTCTCGGCAGCCACGGTTCACTGGTTTGGATTCCGGGTGCGGACATGGCACCGCTTGGCAAAAGCCATGCTGTGGCAGGCGTCCCACATATAAAGTAGAGGAAGATGGGCGTGGATGTCAGCTCAGGGCCAGTCTACCTCAGCAAAAAGAGGAGGATTGGCAGTAGTTAGCTCAGAGCTAATCTTCCTCAAAAAAAAAAAATAAAGAAAAGAAAAGAAATGAAGCTCAACAACTCTAGGAGACAGAATTTTCCAAAACTGAATGGCATAATTGAGTCTTTGGCAATCGTAGGTGCCAAGCAACCACCTAATCTGCATACGGCTAAGATCCACTACTAATGACCATTGGCTAATAGCAACAAGGAGAGAAGGTGGTCTAACAGAATGGCTCATTTTGTACCAAAACCCAACCACAGAGCTTCACATGCCTTTGTCTATGCCCATCCTCTAGCCAGCACTGTCCCTCTCTAGTCTAGACCTCTAATCCATGATTCTGTGTGCCACTCCCCAAGTCAGCCCTGAACTATTCTCCTCCAGTAAACTTTCCACAACTAATATCATCTCTCCTGCCATTCTTGTGAATGCTGGAAAGGGCATTAGGCCGGTGGAAAGAGTCATGGACTGACTGGCAAGGGATCTAAATTCTAGTCCCTGCTCTACCGCTTATTAGCCCCTGCTCTCCTCCTTACTCAACCCTTTCACTCGGTTGTAGGTATAAGAAGCAGGAAACCACCTACTAGAAGAGAGAAAAGGGGACATGTAATGATGTGTACAGAGGAACAAGGGATTTTAAGCATTAAGCTTGGGGTAAACTAAGGCAAATAGAGGAAAAGCACATTCAGGCTTTTCAGCAATGTCTGACTACACTGAGTCAGACATTATAAGGAGGAGTTGAGATTACTATAAGGAAGTTAATGTAATAGCAGCGGTGTTCTAGACTATAATGGAGCTTTTCTGGTAACAAGTTATCCTGGCTAAAGCCAGAGTAGAGGTAAAGATCTATCAGCCTATAAACTATAAGGGGGACAGGACCGCTGGTCTCCTTTGGGATGCTAGATGTGTGTAAACCAAGTGCCATGTGTATTGCCCCCATGCCTTCCTTGAATGTCATAGTTTCTGATGTCCTGTTGCCATAGCAAATGCCCTGCACAAGGAGAAGTTAATATGTGGGTAAATAAACCACACTTTTCTGCCCTTTGGTTTCTTTATCTTTAAAAGAAAATAATAAAATGAGAGTCCTAACATTACCATAGGAGAGCTAGAAAGACATTTTTTCTTTAGCTATCATTTTAAAGTACTTTTTATGTGTGAAGCATAATCACTTTATTTATACCTCATCTTATTCTATCCTCATTTTACAGAGAGGAGACTGAGGCTCAGAGAAGTCTGGTGGGCAGAGCTAGCTTTGGAGTTCAGATTTGACTAGCTTCAAAACTCATGGTCTTAATTCTATAACTGTCTCAAATATAATCTAGTTCAACTCCCTCACTTACACATGAGGAAACTAAAACCCAGGGAGGAGAAGAGACTTGACCAAGTCAACACAATATAGTATTTATTTAATCAACAACTATTTTTGAGCACTTACTTTATGTCAAGCCTATAAAAAATACCAAGGTTAAAGATATCAATAAACCCCTGCACTTAATGAAGTTGTACTCAATTATACTGAAATTCCATAAGGGCAGAAATCATAGTCTGATCAAATAAAGGAAAACCCAATTCTCACAATTTTTCTAATCACTATTTTCTGGAACTACTCCTATTTTTCTTTTTTGCAAAATTAAAAGTAAAATAACTTCATTAATAAAATGAAATCAGAGACGATTCCATTATCAACAATATCTTTAAGAAGATTTTCTAAACATTTTCAATTTGGCACAGTATTCCTTTTAACAGATCTGATCATTAATGAAGTTTAATTGGATTTAATCACAGTATAAAGTCTCCTGTGCATCCTCCTAACAAGCACAGAAGAGCTGGTCTACTAGCATATCTAGTCACTACATGCAGCACACACATGGAAACAGAAAAATTAACATGGTACCTACCAACTAATAGGAGGATGTACCACTTCCAAGTTTTGTTTCATTTGAAAAAACTGTTTTCTTATTGTTTCTTGTTCTTGTCCTTTTTTTTTATTACTTTTTTTTTTTATTAATGTTATGATAGATTACAACCTTGTGAGATTTCAGTTGTACATTTTTGTTAGTCATGTTGTGGGTACACCACTTCCCCCTCTGTGCCCTCCCCCCACCCCCCCTTTTCCCTGGTAACCACCGATCAGATCTCCTTATCAATATACTAATTTCCACCTATGAGTGGAGTCATATAGAGTTCGTCTTTCTCTGACTGGCTTATTTCGCTTAACAAAATACCCTCGAGGTCCATCTATGTTGTTGTGAATGGGCCAATTTTGTCTTTTTTTACGGCTGAGTAGTATTCCATTGTGTATATATACCACATCTTCTTTATCCAATCATCAGTTTCTGGGCATGTAGGCTGGTTCCACGTCTTGGCTATTGTAAATAATGCTGCAATGAACATAGGGGTGCAACGGACTCTTGAGATTTCTGATATCAGGTTCTTAGGATAGATACCCAGTAATGGGATGGCTGGGTCATAGGGTATTTCTATTTTTAACTTTTTGAGAAGTCTCCATACTGTTTTCCATAGTGGCTGTACCAGTTTGCATTCCCACCAACAGTGTATGAGGGTTCCTTTTTCTCCAAAACCTCTCCAACATTTGTCACTCTTGGTTTTGGATGTTTTTGCCAATCTAACGGGTATAAGGTGATATCTTAGTGTAGTTTTGATTTGCATTTCCCTGATGATTAGCGATGATGAACATCTTTTCATGTGTCTATTGGCCATATTCATATCTTCTTTTGAGAAATGTCTGTTCATGTCCTCTGCCCATTTTTTGATCGGGTTGTTTGTTTTTTTGTTGTTAAGCAGTGTGAGTTCTTTGTATATTATGGAGATTAACCCTTTGTCGGATAAGTGGCTTGTAAATATTTTTTCCCAATTAGTGAGCTGTTTTTTTGTTTCAATCCTGTTTTCCCTTGCCTTGAAGAAGCTCTTTAGTCTGATGAAGTCCCATTTGTTTATTCTTTCTATTGTTTCCCTCAACTGAGGAGTTACAGTGTCCGAAAAGATTCTTTTGAAACTGATGTCCAAGAGTGTACTGCCTATATTCTCTTCCAAAAGACTTATTGTCTCAGGCCTAATCTTTAGGTCTTTGATCCATTTTGAGTTTATTTTGGTGTGTGGTGAAAAAGACTAGTCAATTTTCAATCTTTTGCATGAGGCTGTCCAGTTTTCCCAGCACCATTTGTTGAAGAGGCTTTCTTTTCTCCATGTAGGCCCTCTGCTCCTTTGTCGAAGATTAGCTGTCCATAGATGTGTGGTTTTATCTCTGGGCTTTCAATTCTGTTCCATTGATCTGTGGACCTGTTTTTGTACCAGTACCATGCTGTTTTGATCACTGTAGCTTTGTAGTATGTTTTGAAATCGGGGATTGTGATTCCGCCAGCTTTGTTTTTCTTGCTCAGGATTGCTTTAGCAATTCGCGGTCTTTTGTTGCCCCATATGAATTTTAGGATTGTTTGTTCAATTTCTGTGAAGAATGTTCTTGGGATTCTGATTGGGATAGCACTGAATCTGTATATTGCTTTAGGTAGTATGGACATTTTAACTATGTTTATTCTTCCAATCCATGTGCAAGGAATGTCTTTCCATCTCTTTATGTCATCGTCAATTTCTTTCAAGAAAGTCTTGTAGTTTTCATTGTATAGATCCTTCACTTCCTTGGTTAAGTTTATCCCAAGGTATTTTATTCTTTTCGTTGCGATTGTGAATGGGATTGAGTTCTTGAGTTCTTTTTCTGTTAGTTCATTGTTAGTGTATAGAAATGCTACTGATTTATGCACGTTAATTTTATACCCTGCTACTTTGCTGTAGTTGCTGATTATTTCTAATAGTTTTTCTGTGGATTCTTTGGGGTTTTCTATATATAAGATCATGTCGTCTGCAAACAACGAGAGTTTTACTTCTTCGTTACCTATTTGAATTCCTTTTATTTCTTTTTCCTGCCGAATTGCTCTGGCCAGCACCTCCAGTACTATGTTGAATAGGAGTGGTGAAAGTGGGCACCCTTGTCTTGTTCCTGTCCTCAGTGGGATGGCTTTCAGTTTTTGTCCATTGAGTATGATTGTTCTTGTCTTTTATGGAGGTTACTCCAACCCATTCGCATTCCAGTTTGTGTAAAGCTCTAATAATGTTAAATTGTTTTATATTAGATTACCTCTGCTAGGGATGCCAGTCCCCTCCCCTTTCTTCACCTGGGAATTCTAACTCATCCTTAAAGACTCCACTTTAGTGCTTCTCCAGGAGGCGGGTCCTGAACCTCTTCCCTGGGCTTTTCTAACATCCAAAGCACACCTCTTGGAATTTACCATACTATACATTAAATATCTGCTTTGCAAATCTTTCCGCCAATAGCCTAACCTTCTGAACAGGTGCAAGGGCCATATCTTATCTCTTATCCTCAGCCCCTAGCTCAGTACCTGCTTTATAAAAAGGGCTCAGTACATGTTTGCTCAATTAAACTGAACAATAGAGAGGGGTATATTATACTCCTGATCAAACAGAAAAATGAACTAGATGAGCTTTAAAATCTCATTATTTTAACATATCTGTGCCCTAGGGGTTTCCCCTTAATAAAAATAGCACTAATAAACAATATCAAAAGCTAACATTTACTTAACAAACATTATGATCTAGATAATTTGCCAACACTAACCTACAAGGTAGTATATTAGTTTTCTAGGATCGCCATAACAAAATACCACAGACCGACTGGCTTAAACTACGGAAATTTATTTTCCCACAATTCTGGAGGCTAGAAGTCCCAGATCAAGGTGTTGACAGGTTTGCTTTCTTCTGAGGCCTCTCTCCTTGGCTTGCAGATGGCTACCTTCTCACAGTGTATCTTCACATGCTTGTCCCTCTGTTTGTGTTTTCTGTGTCCCAATCTATTCTCATAAGGACACCAGAAATTTTGGATGATGGCCCACCCTAAAAACTCCATTTTAACGTAACTACCTCTTTAAAGGCGCTATCTCCAAATACAGTCACATCTAGAGATACTAGGAGTCAGAGCTTCAACATGTGAATTTGGAAGGGACACAATTCAGCCCATAACATGTAAATATCGTTATTTTCCTTATATTTCAAATGAGCAACCAAGGCTTAGTGAGTGTGGCAAACAGCTTCTAAAATAACCTCAAATTAACCTCCCTCCCTGACATCCACAACCCTATGTAATCCCCTCCCTACAGCTGTGGGTGGAAGCTGTAACTTGTTTCTAACCAATTGAATATGGCAAAAGTAATGGCATACCACTCACATGATTAGGTTACTTAAGATTGTAACTTCCTTCTTGTTAGAGGGCTCTATCTACTGCCTTTGCAACCTTCATGCTTTGATGAAGCAAGCAGTCATGTTGGGGAGGCCCCATGTAGCAAGCAACTGCAGGCAGCCTCTAGTCAATAGGAGGCCCTCCAGCAAATAGGCTGCAAGGAACTGAATCCTGCCAACAACTATGTAAGCTTTGAAGAGAAACTTTCCCAGTCAAGCTTTCAGATGGGACCCAGTTTGGTTGACACTTGATTGCAACCTCATAAGAAGTCCTGAAACAGAGGACCCAGCTAAGCTGTTCCTAGATTTCTGACCCACAGGAAGTGTGAGATCACAAATGTTTGTTTTTTTAAGCCACTAAGTTTGTGGGCAAAATCATTACACAGCAATAGATAAATAACATAGTGAGATTAGTCCAACTTCACATATTAGTAAGTGGTCACACTGATCTCTGTGATTTCAAAACCATCTATGTTATATGAGTACCTACCAAGAACGATTGTTGTAAGGATTAAATAAGGCACATGTAAAAGGTTAGCACAGTTCTTTTGCACTTAATAAGCATTCCTTAAATGACTTTTTGTTATTGTTTTCAAGTTACACAATTATACCTATTGTCAAACAAAAGCAAATAATATCTGAAACATCAGAAAGAAAAAAGGACCAAGAGCAAATTGTGAACACAAATCAAAGATATATTAGATTTTAGACTCCCTATTTATAAACTGAGTCTAACATGGCTACTCTTGGGATCATGTAGTCATATTTTCATTGTTTGCTTATTAATTATACAAACATTTATTGAACCCTTAATATTTGAAGGCTCTAGACTAAAAAGATTAATACGATCTCAACCTCCTGCCCTTAAATTTTTTGTTGCCAATATAAGACAACATGTGTCAACATATGAAGGGTTATGGGAACTCAGAGGAAAGGAAAAACACTTAGTAGGTACTCATAGAATACCCAATGGGTGTTCAATAACTGCTTATTGAAAGAATGAATGAGTTGATTTCCTGTATTACCCACTTTAATTAGGCCATTCAGGCAGGCTGGCATGAGCCTTAATAAAGTTTCATTGGATTTAATCATAATATAGATTATAGGATTGGGAATCAGACTTAGAAAGTGCAAAGCCTGGCTCAATCACTTACCAGTTGTGTAACTTTGGGCAAATTACCAAACCTCTCTATTCCTTAGTATTATCATCTCCTATAATGGAAGATCCACGATCACATCCTATGTCATGATGAAGCATCCTGAGGTCACAGTGAACTAGGACTCCCCATATCGTAGATGGGGAGACTACAACTCTCTTGCATTTCTTACAACAAAACCAAGAAAATGACAAAGTTCACACATATCAAAAGAAAAAGTCTATCTTTACAAAAGCAAATGGTTAATCATAAAGATAGCTCAAGTCTCCAGGGTGGTCTGTGATTTTCTCTCACCCCCTACTAACATTTCCCTAGACATCCAGGGTGCCCTCTTCCTACCCTCCAGCACCTCACTGGAAGTGGGAGTAGATGGGTATAACCAGCTGATTTATTTCAGCAAAAAGACCCTAGATATACTGTTTCATAGTAAAAAAAAAAAAAAATTAACACTGCCAACATATCCCTACCTATGTCAGAAAAAGTAACATAGTCTGTATCAAGACTTTTCACTTTTAATTTGAAAGAAATTGATTGTGTGATAATTATTTTTTGGATGAGATTTGTTCATTTATAACCACCTTCTTATGATGTTTATACTTAAAATTTTAATTTTCTTCAAACATATTTTGGATGGAAAGCGAAATGTTGACTGTATACAGAAAAGGAAAAACTGCTACAAACAACACACAATGAAATTGATACCTAGCCTACAGCTTTTGGTTCAAAGTTGCCAAGATTTGGAATCTATAAACTTTTCCCATATGCATTGTGTTGACATTGCTCTTTTAAATTCCAGCATACAGAGTTACTTACAACTGTATTCAGAACAAAATCTGCTCAGTAATGAATCTGCCCCTAGCTGGAGTCACTTTGCAACAGTTCAAACCAATATTTTTCTAGGTCCCATGCTTTACCATAGAGCTTTAGAGATGAAAAAGCCTAGACCCTGCCAGCAAAGACCTCACACAACAGCAGAGAAGTTGAATGTAGGTGAGGATAATGACAACACAAAGTGGTAAACACAAAGGCATAAAGAAGCAGAGAACTTATGGGACCAAGTGGGAAACCCAGGCTGAAAGATTTGGAAAAAACTTCCTGGAGGAGGTAAAGTGTCAGATGTCGTCTTCTTTTTTTTCCTTTCCTTAAGCGATTCTATTTTTCCAAGTGATTTTTGAAAGATGAATAATAATTATCCAGGAAAAGAGTGGGAATGAGACAGAGCACTCTAAGAAGTAGGAATAATTGCAAGGCATAAAATTGTGTACAGTATAGTAGGCTTTGGGAAATATATGCAGGTGAATGATGAAACATTAATGTTTAAAATGATGAGAAATGTGGCTAGAGAAGTAAATAAAGTAGCTAGAGAGAAGATGAGCAAGTGCCAACCCTCTGAGACTGAAATGAATGTGGCATGTTGAGAGACAAACAGAAGGCCAGTGTGGCTAATGCAGAGTATATGAGGAGTCTAATGAGGGAAATGAGGGTGAAGGGGTAAGCAAGGGGTGCATCAGGTAGAACCTCGTAGCCCATGGCAAAAAGTCTGGATTTCACTCTGGTTGCACTGGGAACCCATTGAAGCATGTTAGGCTGGGAGCACAATGCTATATATATCTTTGTAAATATATATATAAATAGATAGATACATATATTTGTACAAATATATACATACATTTGTAAAGCACGCTGCAGAACGGCAGATGTTGTATAAAGAATGGTCTGTAAGGGGGCAAGGGTAGGATCAGGGAGACCAGTTAGAAAGCTGATATAGTAGCAGAGGTATACAGAATTCATTGACCTCCCCATCTTCCAGGGACACTGGGATCTGGGGCCTACGTGAAAGAATGTGTCTGGCTTGGGGCCAAAGATGGCCACTTCGACCCTGACCCCAGGGCACAAGTTAGTAAGACAATGTCCTGTGTCATACTCCTTGTCTGGGCTGGCCACCTTGACGGGCAGCTGACCGGACTATAGAAACATCCCATCCATGGGAACAAAAAAAGATAAAAGTATCCCATCCACAGGAACAAGAAGAAATAACTCAAAGCATCCAAATGTCTGAAACCTTGAGTCAGAACCCAGAGAAACCTTAGGATAAAAGGGAGTCAGAGGCATAGAACAATTGGGAGTCTCACTGAGGAGAGGACACTTTGCCTTAGACCTGGACAATCAGCACTCCCGCCCACTGTACAAACTACTGGGCCTTCCTCGCCTGATTGTGGTGTGGATGTTATAAGTACCGATTTGCTGTTTGCTTTCCCCACTCCTTGTTCTGTTCCTCTTTATCCCAGCTCCTTGTTCTGTTCCCCTTTATCAATAAACTCTGATTGCTTAAACAACCAAGCGGCCGTGGCAGTACCTGTCATTCCTTGCCCTGTGCGGCTGCGGACAACAAGAGGTTAGAGATGATGGTGACTTAAATCACAGCTGGAGAAATGAAGGTGATGGAATACATTCTAATCAAACTTCATAATCGATTAAAAGTGTGGTATGGGACAAGGGAGAAAGCAAGGGTGATCCCAAGTTCTGCCACTTACTGAGATGAGGAAAGCCTAGGGCAGAGAAGACTTGGAAGAAAATCAAAAGTTCTATTTGGACCATGTTAAGTTTGAGGTGCAGATTAGCATGCAAACATAGATGCCAAAGAGGCACTACAGAGAAAAGAGAACAGATTTGGGAAATATTTAGGAAGAAAAATCTGTGGTACTCCCTGACTGAATGTTGGCAGTGAGATAAAGGGAAGAATCAACGAAAGCATCCCCGACACCCCATTCCTGGCTTCTTGGCTTCTTGCACTAATACAACACATTTTGTCCTTTTTCTAGCATTTGCACACCAAGGTTCATATCTTCAAATTCTCTAACTACACCTATAGAAATATGTTCACCGAAACTCAATTTGGAACCAAACTGAAAATAGAGCCCACCACTCAGTATCATTTACTGATGAGACAAATAAGAAACAATATTTTTAAAAATCAGTTCTGCAATTTGCTTAACTAGTAGGTAAGATCCTTTGGTTCTTATGCTGACCTCTTATTCAACCTTTCTCATCTCTCTAAGACCAGACGTGATATTATCATAAGGCTTTTTAATGAATATATAGTTGCTATTGCTAACATAATACTAGTATTCCTATCCTACAAGGAAAATAGGAAAACAGAATGAAAGGAAAACTTGAACAATTCCAGTCAGTATTTTCTTCCATTTGTGTACTATTAGACTTTTCTTCAACTTGTCTTTGGTTGTAAAATTGCAATTGCAATGTCACATGTCTAACACAAAGACATCACTATTTCAGTACTGAGGATTTATTTGTGAACTTACTATCAGCTCTCCAGAAAGTAAATGAGGCTCCAAAGAGAAAGCATACCTGGACTCCTCATTTAAAATCTTCACTGCTAACCATAATAACTCCTGTCGATCATTAGGACTTTGTGGCTTACACAGCACTTTCAGACACTTTAACTCATTTAATCTTCAGTGCACTGGAGATATTATTATGTTTATGAATGAGAAAATAGAAAATCAGAGAGTGATGAAAAGTTGGTATCTAAGGCTGTGAAAAAGGGTAAAAGGAAAGGTGTTTCCCAAAGTCATCCAGAAGAGACAGAAGGAACTTTGCTATGACATGTATTCAAGTAGGTCCTTTATAAGCTTTGTCTCATTTTGTATTTATATTACTATTCCTGAGGGAACTGAGGTTCAGGTGGGTTGAGTGACTTGTCCAAAGTCTCAGAGATGTTACACATAGAACCAGAATTCAAATACAGGAAGGCTAAACTCCAAAGTCCATGATCTTTCCAATTCACCCACAACTGTGCTCCAACAGTATTGTACAGAGAGATTCCTACGTATAAGATTACCTTCATGCCAGAGAGAGATTTCTAGGCAGGACAAGCAATTGTCAAGGCAGAGTTTGAGATTCTCAGGAAGAGCCTTGTAAAAGCATTTAAATTTTTCACCAGTGTACCTAAACGTTTTACAATTTAAGCCTCCTCCTTGGAGATATCATAATAATAAAATGATTGAGGGGTCAGCCTAGTTGCACAGTGGTTAAGTTCGCAAGTCCCGCTTCAGTAGCCTGGGGTTTGCCGGTTTGGATCCCGGGTGCAGACCTATGCACCACTTGTCAAGCCATGCTGTGGCAGGCATCCCACATATAAAGTAGAGGAAGATGGGCATGGATGTTAGCTCAGGGCCAGTCTTCCTCAGCAAAAAAGAGGAGGATGGCAGCAGATGTTAGCTCAGGGCTAATCTTCCTCAAAAAAAATAAAAATAAAAACAAAATGATCAAAACCAACTACCTTTTTAGCCCAATGGACAAATTCTCACTCTCCATGAGCAGACATAAAGGCTTAATTAGTGATGTCTTTTCAAGACACTCCAGAACCCAAGTGTTATTAATAACAAGATTTTTCAATGACATTTTCAAAAACCACACTTAAGCCCTTGCACATGTGGGCAATACCTAATGTGATCAGAAAAAGTGATTTCTGCCTTAGAAGGTCTAAGGACTTTTTAGGATCTCATTCCATAAATGCTCTCTGTCAGCAACCAGCTATCACTTGAGAAAAGAAAACTCTACTCCAAATTCTAACCATAGGGCAAATTAATCTGCCCCACTCCATTTCTCTTAAATGGATCTGGCATACCCACGTAGCCAGCTCTGGAGCTCCATAAAAAACCATCCCCAGAGATCAGTACTCCCTCTAGAATTCCTCGAAGTCAACTCTCACTTGCTTACACCATTAACTCCTTGTTCTCAGTGTCCTGTGCTTCCTTAACTTGTTTTATTCTGCTCCTTATTTTGTCTCCATACTGCTATTTCTGCCTTTTGTAGAGTCTTTGGATGGAAGGTCATGTATATATTCCCAAAACCTAATGATCTTAACTTCCAATGGCAACATTCTCCCTCAGGCATCATGACACCACAAACTAGGGACTCTTTCTCTCAATGCTTTTGTTCACAGGAGGGAAACCAGATAAAAGCAATGTGTCTAAGGGGCCGGCCCAGTGGCCTAGTGGTTAAAGTTCTTCATGCTCTGATTTGGTGGCCCAGATTCACAGACCCAGATCCAGGGCGTGGACCTACTCCACTCAACAGCCATGCTGTGGAAGCATCTCATATACAAAAAATAGAGGAAGATTGGCACAGATGTTAGCTCAGGGCTAATCTTCCTCAAGCAAAAAAACAGGAGGATTGGCAATGGATGTTGGCTCAGGGCGAATCTTCCTCACATACACATAAAAAAAAAAAACAAAAAATAATGTGTCTAAAATGCTTTGGGTGGTCCTTGACGTTGCCTTTTAATTAAAAACACAAGATTATTCCAAATCACTTAATTTAGGGGTTGGAATGGACTTTAAATGTCATCTGGTATATCTCCCACTGTTGCCAGCACTGTCATTATAATGTAGTCTTTATACAGAATTCTTCCCAAGGGGTGAGTTAGCCTTTTATTAAATATTCTTGACCTCATGAGATACTACATGTCATCTTGGGAAGCAATGACCTGTTTCACAGGGACCTCTAGTCCCTCTGACAATGCTCTAGACAGTGCCTCTGCTTTCTGCTCTATGAATAACACACTCATAAAAATAAGAGTTCTATAAATCAAAAGAAAAAACAATTGAGTTACATTAAATTACTTGTGCATCTGCACATACACCAGAGTCTCCCTCACCTCTGTGCCTTGACTCATGCAGTACTTTTCATCTAGAAACTCTCATCCATTCCCCTGCTCCTCCCCTCTTCACTGGTTCATTCCATTCGTACTCATCCTAAAGCCTTAGCTCAGAGATCACATAATCTGAGTATCTCCCTACCCTCCCTAGTCTGTGTCAGGAGCCCCTTTTCTGTGCTCCCACAGCCTCTGCTGCTGATCTCCATTGTTGCTTTCATCTCACCATTTGGTAACTGACTTTATTTGCCTAACTCCCACTCAAGACTACTAGCGAGCTCTTTCAGGGCAGCATTCATGTTTTATTCATCTCTATATCACTTACACCTAACACAGTATCTTTACATAGTATAAATGCATGTATCTATCCATCCATAAATGTCTGCTTGAACAAAACTAAACACCTCCTGACTAGAACTCTATATACAAAAGGCTCTGTTCTTTGCCACTAATTACAAGGGGAGTGAAGAGCAAATATCTGAATTGAAAGTCTGGCACCATGTTGCTAAACAGTTCCTTGGCAACCCAACAGGTATATATAATGAGAAAAATAGCACAAACAACAGATTTTAAAATATTAGTCCCCACAACAGAAACTTGTTGTTTGCAAACCTCAGCTTTGTCAGAGTTTCCTTCTGCTTCTGGCCCCCAGTCTCATGATCCAGAAAGTAAGTGATTTTTTCATAAGCAAATACAAAAGAGTCTAATTCTGAGGCTCTAAAATTTCTCACGGCAAAAATAAAATAGGAAGGATATTGCCAAGTCTTTAATCTAGTCATATTGTTTCCCTTTTTAAAACATCTCAATGGCCTTTCAACCCTCTCAAAGGATAAATATTTGACCATAGTCTATGTGCCCTGCCTCATTTTTTACCAGGCTCCATACCACTCTTTTATACCATATATTGCAGCCAAGCTGAACTAACGTCTGTTTCTTAAACAAGCTAAACTGTTTCAGACCACTGTATTATTCCTGACAACTCTTTTCAGCAAAGAATGCCCTTGTACTCCTTATCTAAGTCCAACAAACTCTTCCTTTCTCAAAGCAATGCTTCCCCTAGGGTATAGTACACCAGCTCTACCTTTGTGTCCCACTGTCCTCTGTTACACCTTGTTTATAGTCTCTGAGACGCCGCAGTACATCTATTTGTGGATGCTGCAGTCTCCACACAGAGCTCCTCAAGGGCAGGGACTGGGTCCATCTCATTCACTGTATTCTTAGCATCCAGTACAGATCCTAGCATAGAGCAGACACTCAGAGAATGTTTGTGAATCAAGGAATCAACAGATCAATGACTCTGAGGACACTGCTAAAAGTCTAGGAGGGCCCTCAATAAATCATCCCATTCCCATAGATCCTGGGGAAAATGTATGCACATAAAAGACAATTAACCAGGAAAGATGGGGAGAATATTTTATTATTAGCTGTGGCTAGGTCCCCAACCGCAAAATAGAGAAGTCTAAAAAGCGGGGTTGGATTAGAAAGAGCACTCTTTTTTTCTAATCTTGTTCAGCATGAATAGTTTCAAATCAAAGCATAAGGTGAGGCCTACTCATTCTTCTGTTCCCAACGCCTAAGCATCTAGATATAAACTTCCAATCTTAATTATATATCTAAAGGAAAACTCAAATTATAATCAGGGAAGCATCACTGTACCCTGAAACATAAAATAAAGCTTGCATTCAGACCACTAGGTTCTTCAATAAACATTAATTCCCTTTTTCTCTATATCATAGCTGCCTCAATAGAATTACCTATGGTTGAAAACTGTGTAATTGATAAAACCTAAACTCACAGAGAGCCAAATAGCAGAGTATTCATTTCAGCAGTATCTTAGGATTTCAAATTGGCATTTTTGGGGAAAGCACAGAAGTTGTATGCAAATTGCCATAAAAGTACATTAATGGGAAGAACAAAACATCAATTAAAGTGGCAATTATATAATATTTCATGTAATCAAGATTACAATTGCATGAAATTGGAAAATATAGCTATGTCTATCTTTTTTAAATGTTGGCGACATTGCTAGTTTATTATTGAGACAAAGAAATGAGCAGTATCAGTCCCAACCAAGTGTGAGATTTTGATCCCCATTTAAGATTAATTAAAACTTATAGATTCGAGAGAGTCCTGTGTCACACTGAACACTCGTTTACTTAAATAGGAAGTAGTCTGCTCTTATTTTTCTTTATCTTGTGACAAGATGCTATGAGATGCCTATTTTGACTCTTGTTTGAAAGGCTGACTCCTGTAGAAAGGGGTTGACAGGATGTTCCTTTGTATATCTGCATGACCCTGACCGAGATACAAAAGTATACCCCTTACAATATTCTAAAGCCGTCCATATGAAAGCCACATATACTGAAATGGAGGTAACTACTAGCTTTTAAAGGGACATAGAAATGTATTAACAGCTTTATATCCTTTGACCCACTAATTCCAATTCTAAGAAGCTATTGGTAAGGAGATAAGGCAAAATGAAGACAAGCTTCTTTCATCAAGATGTTCACTGCAATAGTATTGATAGTAGAGAAAAACTGGAAACCAACTAATAGCTCAACATTAAGAAAAAGGAATAAATAAACAATGGTATGTTCCTAAGTGGATTCTGATTATTAAAATAATGTCCACAAAGCATATTTAACAACATTGAAACATATCAGAATACAATATTTAATGAAGAAAGTAGTACACAAAGTTATATGTAGAATGCAACACATCAATGTAAAAGGATACGCACAGAAAAGGAAAAAGTAAAGGAGCCCAGTTCTCAGTACAAGATAACTACTTGGTCAATCAGTTGGTCATTAAATAGAAATGAGGAAGGGAGAGAAAGAAAAGAAAGACACTAAAAAGTCCACAGGAGTTGTCTCTGGGTGGAGAAATTAAGGGAGGTTGTTTTCTCTTTCTATTTTGCTATAATTCAAATGTTTTACATTAAGAAAGTATAATCAAAATCAGTAAATAGAAAAATTGATATAGAAAATAATATTAGTGTAATAAAGACAAAGCCATCATTCTAATATCCTCATGAAAACTCAGTCCATTTCAATATCTTCCCACAACTACAATTATCTCTCTATGAATTAGTGTTTCCATTAAAGGGATAAATAAGCATTAAATAATTAATGAATAAAACTCAATTCTCAGAATAAAAGATATTTATGGATAAAAGATCATCAATTGAGAATTAAATTAGCAATAAACAACAGAAAGAACTCTGGAAATCCCCAGAAAGTAAAACAATGTGCTTCTAAATAACACACAGGTCAAAGAATAAATCTCAAGAAATATTAGAAAATATTTTAACTGAATAAGAATGAAAACAAAACATAAAAATTTAAGGGATGCAACTTAAACACTGCCTAGAGGGAAATTTATAGCTTTAAATGACTATATCAGAAAATAAGAATGGTCTCAAAT
This sequence comes from Equus przewalskii, assembly GCF_037783145.1. Taxonomy (NCBI): domain Eukaryota; kingdom Metazoa; phylum Chordata; class Mammalia; order Perissodactyla; family Equidae; genus Equus; species Equus przewalskii. The sequence continues at coordinate 9,247,969 of NC_091832.1, read as the reverse complement.
CAATAACATAAGCTTCTACTTTAAAAAATTATTTTCTTAAAAAAAGCTAGAAAACTAAACCCAAAGTAAGAATAGAGATTAGACGTGGGAGGGATTGAAAAAATAGAAAATAAAATAAACAATAGAGACAATCAATGATATCAAAAGATGATTCTTCTTTGAAAAGGTCAACAAAATTGAAAAACTTTCAGTGAGACTGAACAAAAAAAAGAGAAGGCACAAATTATTAAAATCAGGAATGAAAGAAGGGATATCAGTACCAACCACACAGAAATTAAAAGAATTATAGGTGATACTATGAAAAACTTTTTGTCAACAAATGAGACAACTTAAATGAAATTGACAAATATCTTGAAAAATACATTGACTCCAGAAGAAATAGAATGCCAATTATACCTCACTAATAAAGTTAAATTAAAAGAATTGAAAATCTGAATAGAAATTTCATCAAGTAAAAATTGAATTAATAATTAGAAATCTTCCCACAAAGAAAATCTGAGGCCTAGATAACTTATTACCAAATCTGTAAAGAAAGAATAAAACCAATCCTTCACCTACTCTTTCATAAAATAGAGGAGGAGGGAACACTTCAAATCATTCTGTGAGGCCAGAATTACCCTGATACAAAAGCTAGACAAAGACATCACAAGAAAATAAAACTATAGGCCAATATTCCTCATGAAAATAGGAAGAAATCTTAAGCAAAATATTACCAAACCATATCCAACAGCCTATAAAAACAATTATATGCCATAATCAACTTGGTTTTATCTCAGGATTTCAAGGTTTCTTTAACAACTGAAAGTCATTTAAAATAATATACCATATTAATAGAACAAAAGACAATAATCACATGATTATCTAGATACCTAAAAAAGCATTTGACAAAATCCAACATCATTAATTACAAAAACTCTCAAAAACTAGAAATAGCAGGAGACCTTCTCAACCCAATAAAGGGCACCTATGAAAACCTCCCAGCTCACATCATATTTAACGGTAAAAGAGTAAAAACTCTAAGGCCAGGATCAAGCAAGGATGCATGCTTCTACCACTTCTTTTCTCCTCTAGCTAGTGAACTGAGGTAAAATAAATAGATTGATTAATTTTGTATATTATTATGTATCATATAGTATTCAACATTAATAAAAAAATAAAAATGAATTTAAAAAAGAAATACAAGACTGATAGACTAAAATCTACAAACTTTCCTGAAGGAAGTTAAATACAATCTAAACAAATGGGGAGATATTCCTTTTCTGTAGATTAGAAGACTTGGTATTATTACGATGGCAGTTTTCCCCAAATTGATCCATAGATTCAACACAATCTCTATCAAAAATCTAGCAGGCTTTTTGCAGAAAATGACAAGCTGATCCTAAAACTTATAAGAAACTGTAGAGAACCTAGAATAGCCAACACAACTTTCAAAAAGAATAAATTTTGGTAATAGATACTACCAGATTCCAAAACTTAAAGCTACAGTAATCAAGACTATGGAGTATTAGACTAGGATAAACATATAAACCAATGAAAAAGGACTGAGAATTCAGAAATAAAACCATACATGTAAAGTCAATTGATTTTCAGGAAAAGTGCCAAGAAAATGCAATGGAGAAAATTTAATCTTTTTGACAAATGGTGCTGGAACAAATAGATATCTGCATACAGAAAAAAAATAACTTAGATGTTTATCTAATATCACACACAAAAGTTAACTCAAACTGGATCAAAGATCTATATACAAGAGCTAAAACGATAAAAGTCTTCAAAGAAAACACAGGAAAAATCCCTCAGAATCTTGGATTAGCAAAGAATTCTTAGATATGACGCCAAAGCACAATCCGTAAAAGAAAAAATTGATAAATTGTACTTTACCAAAATTCAAAACTCTTGCACTTCAAAAGGTAACATTATAAAAATGAAAAGACAAAACCTATATTGGGAGAAAACAATTATAAATCATATATCTGAGAATGGACTTGTATCTATACATATATAAAGAATATATAAATAATTATTTCAACTCAACAATAAGAAGCCAAATCTATTTCAAAATGGGCAAAAGATTTCAATAGATATTTCACCAAAGAAGATATACGAATGGCTAATAAGTACAAGAAAAGTTGTTCAGCATTACTAATAATTAAAGAAATGCAAACTAAAACTACAATGAGAAATCAATTTGATTGATGAAAAAGCTTCTTAAAAAGTAAAATATAAATTTATCATAAGACTCAGCAGCCACCCTAACAGCTAGTAATAAAAAGATAATAAATGTTGGTGAAGATATGGAGAAAGTGTAACCTTCACACATTGCTGGTAGCAATGAAAAATGGTAATCACTTTGGAAATCAGTTTGGAAGTTTCTTGAAAAGTAAAACACAAATTTACCACAAGATGCAGCAATTTCACTTCTAGATACCTCCCTCAGAGGAATAAAAATATATGCCCTCACAAAGATATGTACACGAATGTAATGAGTTGCCAAGTAATGAGGGGTCAATTAGGACAATGAGCCAACCTGAAAGTAACGGTCAAGCCTTTATTCACTTACTGCAACAGTGCAAACAAGAGGCCAAAAGGAGAGGCACTGGCTCCCTAGTGTTTCATTTTTCCCCAGGGAATGGTATCAAGTAGGGATATGCAGCATAGAAGGGAAGAATCTCCTCACTGCCAGAGTCCCAAACAAAAGTCTCCCGCCTTTTTTGGAAGCACGAGTCTAAGGGAAGGGAGTGGAGAGCTAGGAGTGGAAAAGTACTGAGTAAGAGTGGAGAAAAGTGCCTTATCTGAGGACCCTGATGAGGAGGTCTCAGCAAGGCTTCTGGGCGTGCCTCAGCCAAAGCCTCTGATAGGAAGGCCTCCTAATGGACTAGGAACTCCTAATGACTAGGAACTCAGTTATGCCTGTGAGCATAGCTGATGGGGTAGGAGCTGAGTCCTTGACTGCAACTCTCTCCAGAGAACTGCAGTGCACGGGCTGTGCACCAAGTCCACTGTTTGAAGGGCAGTACCTATGGTCAGGCCCGACAGAGTCCACAAAGGATTTTGGCCTGGAGCCAGACTCCTCAGAATGTTTATAGTGGCATTATTCATAACAGTCAAAAACTCAAGACAATCCAAATGTCCACCAACTGGTAAATAGATAACGAAAATGCGGTATATCCATACAATGTAATACTATTCAGAAACAAAAGGGAATTAACTACTGATAGATGACACAACATGGATGAACCTTGAAAACATTATGCTAAGTGAAAAGGCAGGTGCAAAAGACTACATATTATATAATCCCATTTATATGAAATATTCAGAAAAAGGAAAATTATAAGATACAAAGCAAATCTGAAGTTCCCTAGGAATGGGAATGGGAGAAGTCACTGACTACAAATGGGTACAAGGAAAAGTTATGGGGTAGTAGAAATCTTCTAAAACTGAATTGTGGTGAGGGCTGCCTACCTATATTGATTTATTCTTAAAAATCATTGACTTGTACATTTTAAACAGGTGAACTTTATGGTATGTAAAGTGTGCCCCTAATACAGCTTTTGAAAACCTTCAAAAAAGGATAAATCAACTCAAATTTTGTTATAGTGGGTCTAAAATTCACACCCATACATAGTTTGTGGAAGCAATGTTTATACTAAGTGAGGGAGTATGATAGGAGCAGTCCCCCCTGGAAGGAAGAAATATTTTGTCACTAACTTTGTTTAGAATTGCCAGTTTACTGTGATGATAAGCTGACTGACTTTCAGTCTATTACTGTTTTAGAATTCTCTTTAGAAAATGCACCCCCTTATTGCCTGAACCAAGGCAGACTGCTCCTATGGCCCCTTCTTGGTATCAAACTTGTTCAAAATATAAATAAGTACTTGTGAGAAATTGCTGATACTCTATCATTTTTTACTTACAACAACAGCAATTTCATCAGATTCAACCTAACATAATCCTTATCCAGGGCAATTTGACAACACATCATAATTAAAAATCTACTATCCTTTAATCCAATAATTCTATTTCTAGGAATTTATCCTACAGATAGACTTGTTTGTGTGCAAAATCACTTTTGTACAGCAGTATTTATTGTAGCATTCTTTATAATGGAAAATATTGAACACAACCAAAATGTCTATACATAAAGAACTGGTCAAATAAATTGTAATACATTCCTATAAAGAACTACTATGCAAATATTATAAAAATAAAGCAGAACTAATTTACTTACATATTGTGATGGAGAAGTATAGTAGTTGAGAGCAAAGGCTCTAGAGCCAAACTGTCACTATTTGAACCCAGCTCTACCACCTACTTATGAGAGCTACATAATCTCTCTGTTCCTATGTTTCCTTACCTGTAAAATGGGGATAAAGTAAAATGTATCTCACATAGCTACGATAATTAAATGGATTTTTACATGTACAGACCTTCAAAGAGTGCCTGACACATAGTAAATGCTCTATAAATGTTAGCTATTATTATTCTCTACAAAACGACTTGTTAGGTGAAAAAAAAAGACCAAGGGTATGAAATAAGATGTATAGTATTAAACATTAATGCTTCAAGAAAAGGGTTATATAAATGTGTATACTTGTATATGAATATAATATATCTGAAGGGATATATAAGAAACTAATGTCATCGGTTGCCTCTAGAAAGGGAACTTGATAGCTAGAGGACAGGAGAGAGAGGAAATTCACTTTTCTCTATATACCATTTCACAGCTTCTCAATTTTGTTCAATGTGAATTTTTTTAATTAAATGATATATTCATTTTTTAAAATGTCTACAATAGAGTAGCTTTAAACTTGGTTCAAAGCAGCATTTTCTCAAGCTGTTTGTCTACAAAACACTTTTGAGGAACAACTAAAAATCATCTAGTGTTCCAAAGAATACTATTTTGAAATCACCACTGCTGGCTATAGAGAGTCATTGAAATTTGGAGAAGAGAATGACATATTCAGAGCAGAGATTTGGGACCTTGTCTTTTTGTTAACAGTGTTCTCTTTTGGACATGATAGGTGGCTTCTTTTATTGGATATCCAAGTCTGAAATGCAATTACTTCACAGCATGAGCGAGCAAGAGAAAACAAGTTTTAGAATGCACGCTTTGAGAATAAAACCAAAGATACAAATACAGCTTTTGTCAGCAACAAAATATTTGTAATTTCTTTAACTTTGTAAATATGTCACAGTCTTAGCAGGATTACATAGTGATGTTTCCTTCTCCAAAACCAACTATTTCTCCCAGCCTGGGGAACTGAAAGCTGGATTTTCATTTCCCAGACAGTCAGCCCCTCAGCGTAGGCCCTCCCAGGATCTCTCATCTCTGTCTCTCCTCTCCACCCCCATACTGCCACTCTAGAATGTATCCCCATTATACTATTGAGGCAGCTGCCAAGCACAGAAAGGATAGGACTTTTGGCCCCAATCCCACAGGTAATAAGTGCTTACGCCAGGGGTGTCCTCAATCAATCTGCCTTGAGGAGACTGTGACCTTACCCACCACGGTACTCTCCTGCAGGAAACATTCATGTCCTTCCTCATATGTAACATCATACATCAGCTTTATGACCCCCAAGGATCTTCCAAGATGAAAATTTTAATCATTGTAGAGTTAAATATCTTAGTGAGAAGTCATCTCTTTTCTATTTAGTTAAAAGATTTGGACTCTTACATAACCTTACTGGGTATTCCACCATTTACAATGAAAGCAGAAAAAATTGTGCTAGTCCTTAAGTCAGAGATCCTACACAGCTTATATTATACCAAATGTTAACAGGTGTTCAGGTAAAAAGGTGTCAGTGATCAAATAAATTTTGGAAATACTGGTAGCAATGTTGGCCAACTTTCATTACTATCAGACTTCTTAAGACCTTAAAAATGCTCGTACTCATTTTGACTCTCCCAGAGGAGGACAGAGTAGAAAGTGCTTCTCGTAATCATTAATACTTCTCAGCCTAGTGCTCTGTAGCAAGCAATTTGGGAAATAATTCCCTAATGAAATATGGCTAGTTTTTAAAAATGAAAAGCAAGTGTGTATATAAAGTGCATGCACACTTGCTTTTCTCAGAAACCGAGACTTAAGTTATTATTTACTAAGTGTTTATTAGATAAAAATTACTATTCTGAATACCTGACACCCCTGGAGCCATGGTGTGCATGCCACTCTATTCAGGTGGCACCAATATTCATCTGAATAATATTGGTGTGATCAACTAACTGAGTCAACCAACTAAGAATCATTTAAAGAGCCCTTTATTCCAGGTACTACGCTAGGCATTAATGATACAGTGAGAAAAACTGACATCATCTCTGCCTCAAATAGTTTACAGGCTTCCAATAAATATAGATATTAAATGAATAATTTCAATTAGTAAAATGATTGCAAGGGTGCAAAATGGTGCAAAGGAATAGTACAGGATGTAACAAAAAACACAATATGGGGTCCTTATTTAGTTTGGACGATCAAGGAATTCTTCTCTGAAGAACAGTCATCTCAAGCTGACAATAAATCAACTGAAATTTGCCAGGAAAAGAGAAGAAATATCCTCTGTAGAAGGAATTATATTTGAGAGGACCCAGTGAAAAGAGAAAATTTGGCACATTCAACAAGCTGGAATCAGTCCAATATGACAGGAGGACTCAGAGGGAAAGACAAAATGATACCACATGCTGGGCACATCCAGCCCTCTTTCTACAGGATAGGAATGGTGCCAGGTACTACAAAGAAGGCAAAGACAAGAGGGTGGCAACATCTATCCTTAAAAAGCTGGGGAGACAATTGCAAAAGTCCAGATGAAGGAGAAAGGAAGGAACTAACTTTTACTGAGTACATAACAAGGGTTAGGTCTTGTGCCACATGCTTCAAGCGCATTAACTCATTTAATTCTTACAATGACCCTTTAAGGGTGGAATCATTGCCCATTTTATAAATGAGGAGATAGAGGATAAAAAAGATTAGGAGGATGACTTTCCCAAAGTTATGTAGCTAATCAGATACAGAGCCAGCATTTGACTTCCAAATTTCTGCTCATAGCAGCTACTTCCTGAGCTAAAGGTAAAGAGAACAGGGATGTGGGTGTGAAACACTGAGGAAGGAGAGGAGGGGTCAAGGTAAAAGACACTAGGGATGGCCAGTCCACTTAAGATCCATCTGCAGGAAATTAAGAGTCTGCTTTGATCCCTGTGGACTGAGAGATTCTGAAAAAAAAAAAAGAAAAACACCTGACTCAGTAAAAGGAAAACACTTTTTCTGGCAAGGAGTTGCTTCACTGGAGAGTCCTTAAGGTCTGTGGGAACTCAAAAAAAACATAAAGAAGACTGGTGGTTGCCAGGGGCTAGGAGTGGGGGAAATGAGGCGGTGTTGGTCAAAGGGTACAAACTTTCAGTTATAAGATGAGTAACTTCTTAGGATCTAACGTACAGTCTGGACTATAGTTATAATACTGTACAGTATACTTGAAATTTGCTAAGAGAGTAGATCTTAAGCATTCTCATAAAAAAAAAGGTAACTATGTCAGGGAATAGATGTGTTAATTAACTTGATTGTGGTAATCATTTCACAGTATACACATATATTAAATCATACATTGTATACTCTAAATACATATAATTCTACTAGTCAATTACACCTCAACAAAGCTGGGAGAACAAATGGCTGACATTACCATTATGTAACCCAGATTCTAGCTGAGGCATTCCTCTCTTAGACATCTAGGCAAAATGGGCAAAATTCTCCCAACACTTTGCCCCCAGTTTAAGAATATATAAGTCTATATGCCTCTCCTCTGAATTCTCAGAGGCTTGGATCTTCAAGGTACCCTCTCATTTTAAGGACTGTGTCAGCACATGCTGCCTCTATCTAGTCCATGTCAATCAGAGTGTGAAATTCATCCCATTTACCACTTATCTGTCTTACACACAAACACACATTTCACTTCCACAAACCATTTCATGGATTTGTCTAACACCACAAAATATCTGGGGGTTGCTGAAATGGGTCATGTCTCACTAGCTCAACTCACTCTTTCTCCTCCATTCCCATCTCTGTTTACTTTTATTCCCTTTTACCCTCTGAAACAAAAAAGCAAATTTGCCATCTCTGCTCAGGCCTAATATATTACCCTTGGAGTCTCACTATTCATCCCAAGAAGTTTGCCAAATAATATCTTCCAAACAAATAAAAAACTCTCAATGGAAGTAATTCAGGTGAATAAGATTTTCTCTACCTCCTCATAATTACTATTATTACAATATAAATGATAATTCTATTATTTATTGAGCACAGATTTTGTGCCAAGTACTGTACCAAGTACTTTAAAAGCATTATTGCATTTAATCTCCACAAAAAGTTCTGTGACAAAAGTATTGTTTTATTTCTATCTTACCTAATTGAGGGTCAAAAAGGTTAAATGACTTGCACAAGGTCACAAAGCTAGGGAATAGTGAAGCCTGCATTTTTATCCATGATATGCTGGTGGTACTTTCTCCACTAGCTTAGCCTGCTTCTCAGTCTTATGGAGAGACACAAACGGTGAGAGGATGAACGAGGGCAGAAAAGGAGAAGCTAAAATTCTACCTAAGTAGAAGGATAGAGTGAATTTCTAGGCAGGACAAGCAGTTTTCCAAAAATCTTTTGTTGAGTTCTTAGGTTGGGATGATTGATCTCCTCTGTGACAGTTTCCTAAATTGCATGTCACCCAGTTGAAATGTATAGTTTGATGGGTCCACAGAAGAGGAGACCGAGGGGGAAGCGAGGAGAGAAACTATTCAAAGAAGTACAAAATTTAATTAAGGAAAACATTAGATCAATTGAGACTAAACGGTGATACAAAACATTAAGGTAAAACATGTATTAGTGTGACATTTGCATTTTTATGAAGTATGAATCACAAAAAAAATAATATATGCAGCTAAATTTCAGTTAACTCTCTTTTAAAAGTCTTGTTACCATGGCAATGCCAAGAATGAGTTTTCACAGGATGTAAGATATGGATTTTTTTATTTCTTAAAAGCAGTTTAAATAAAAACTACCAACAGTATGGCCTCTTTTCATTTCTCTTATATGACCAGGGGCCACTGAAAATAAGAATCACATGGACATCTATTCCAAGAATTACACGGAAGAAAAAAATACTAAAAGATGAATTAAATTTCCCTGTTAAATTTCTTTTATTTTTTCATTCTTTTTTAGCTGCTGGTGTATTTTTAATAGGTTCATTCAGAAAGCTGTGCCTAGGAAAACATTCTGTTGTGAGATAGACAAAGGAGACTATTGTCTTCTCAGCATTCTCTGTAATCCTACTTCTGCTGGTTCAATTAGGAAGTTTTTAACAACAGCTATTTTCATTACTTAGATTAGTTAAAATTCCACTATACAGGCTATCTTTGACACCAGCAGCTAAATGGTTCGCCTTCTGAATTCCAGATCTAAGAAAAGTTGCTCTAGTCTCTAATGAGTAATAGGGGATTGAGGTTTCCAGGCTACAAAAATCCTGTTGTGGCGAAAAAGGCAGAAACCTAACTCCGAAATCAATACCATATTACTCTCTCCACAGGCAAGAGCTGCTGGGTCAGAGAAATCATGAAAAATTCATAGCGGAGGTAGCCAAGTCATCCATAAGAGAGAGAAAATGATGCTATATCTAAAGATCCCCTGAGCAATCGAAAGCACTTTATAGATTTCACTGTGGATAAGTGCTGGTGTTTCATCTGGGTGCCTTAATGCTGCTGCCATCTTATTTTTGACAGTCAATGAGGATGTTTGATCTATATTTACAAGGTCCTAATTACGATAGTGCTTAGCCTCTTTACAGCATTTGGATGGTAGTAGTCACTGGGATACGGCCTGAAATTGCCTGTCTTGAAGATTTCCCTTGACTGGACCTGTTCTGGTTCAGTCTTTACTCCCCACACTTCTCAAGGAAATAAACCTTTGAGGGTTAGGTTCTTTACAAACATATTTAATTCTCATAACAGCATTACAAATTATGCATTATTATTTCCATTTTCTACATCAGGAAACGAAGTTCAGAGAGGTGAAGTAAGATATTCGAGATCACATAGAAAGTAAGAACACCAATTAGGATTCTACCCAAGTATTTCTCAACCCAAAGACCCCCCAAGAACCCATAAAACAAGTTTTCTTGCTCCAAAGGGCCTTAGCGTCCTTTCTACATGCCTTCGTTTAAAGAGATTTAACTATACCTAGTCAATCCACTACATTCATGGCATCACAGCAAACAAGGCTCTGTGTAGACCCAGGCTAGGGCTGTTGTCTCTGGCCCTTCCAATACATTTTACACTCTCTTATTCTCATCTCTGTCTCTCATCAACTACCTATATTTTAAACAGAAAATTCCTCAGCCTGACATCCTACGCATACTTCAAAATGCTCTACCTATTCACCCCTCTCCCCATCCCACCCAACAGCTGGCAACCACTTATCTTTTTACTGTCTCCATGGTTTTGCTTTTTCTAGAATGTCATATAGTTAGAATCATACAATATGTAGCCTTTTCATATTGACTTCTTTCACTTAATAATATACATTTAAGTTTCCTTTAGTAATATGCTTTTGCTGTCCCTCCAAATCTTTTCATGGTTTTATAGCTCATTTCTTTTTAGCACTGAATCCTATTCTATTGTCTAGATGTATCAAACTATTTACCCACTCACCTACTGAAGGACATCTTGGTTGCTTCCAAGTTTCGGCAATTATAAATAAAGCTGCTATAAACATCTGTGTGCAGGTTTTTGTGTGGACCTAAGTTATCAGCTCATTTGGATAAGTATCAAGGAGTGTGACTGCCGGATTCTATGGTAAGGGTAGGAAACCACTAAACAATTTTCCAAAGTGGCTGTACTACTTAGCATTCCCACCAGCAATGAATAAGAGTTCCCCTTGTTCCACATCCTCACCAAAATTTGGTGTCGTCAGTATTCTGGATTTTGGTATTTTTAATAGATGTATAGTGGTACTTCATTGTTGTTTTAATTTACAGTTCTCTGATGACATATGACGTAGAACATCTTTTCAAATGTTTATTTGGCATCTGTATATCTTCTTTGGTGGGGTGTCTGTTAACGTTCTTTGCCCATTTTTTAATTGGATTATTCATTTTCTTATTGTTGAGTTTTAAGAGTTCTTTGTATATTTTGGTCACAGTTCTTTACCAGATATGCCTTTTGGAAATATTTTCTCCCACTCCGTGTCCTGACTTTTCATTCTCTTGACAGTGTCTTTCACAGAGCAGAAATATTTAATTTTAATGAAGTCCATCCAGCTTACCAATTCTTTCTTTCATGGCTTGTGCCTTTCGTATTGTATCTAAAAAGTCATTGGCAAACCCAAGGTCATCTAGATTTTCTCCTGTTACCCTCTAGGATTTTTACAGTTTTGTATTTTATATTTAGGCCTGTGATCCATTTTGAGTTAATTTTTACGGAAAGTGTAAGTTCTGTGTCTAGATTCATTTTTTTGTATGTGGATGTCCTGTTGTTCCAGTATCATTATTGAAGAGACTATCTTTCATCCATTGTATTGCCTTCACTCCTTTGTGAAAGTTCAGTTAACTATATTTATGCGGGTCTACTTCTGAGCTCTCTATTTTGTTCCATTGATTTATTTGTTTATTCTTTTGCCAATACCATACTGACTTGATTACTGCAGCTTTACAGTAACTCTTGAAGTCAGGTAGTATCAATCCTCCAACTTTGTTCTTCTTCAATGTTGTGTTGGCTATTCTGTGTCTTTTGTCTCTCCATATAAATTTGCAATCAGTTTGCTGATATCCAGAAAATAACCTGCTAGGATGCTGATTGGGATTGCATGGAATCTATAGATCAAGTTGGGAAGAATTGACATCTTGACAATAGTCTTATCCATGATTTTGGAATATCTCTCCATTTATTTAGTTCTTCTTTGATTTCTTTCATCAGAGTTTTATAGTTTTCCTCATACAGATCTTGTACATATTTTATTAGATTTACACTTAATTATTTAACTTTTTACAGTTCTAATATAAATAGTGCTGTGTTTTTAATTGCAAATTCCATTTCTTCATTGCTGGTATTACTTTACGTTTTTATTTCCTATTTTCTACTGTGTTCTTAAAACAGTAAAAAATTCTTTTCTTTATTTGATCCAGATAGTTCAGTGACCACATAGACCCCAAAATGAGCCCTGTTCCTTCATCAATATTCCTTTACATACACCATTCTCTTCACTTGGGTTTTTTGCCCTGGGTCTCCTGACTATCCTTTAAAGCTTTGTTGGAGCCCTACCTCTTCTAGGAGGCATTTTCTGGCCTTTCTTACTGTGGTAATCACTCCCTCTCCTGTAAGTCTACCATATCTCTTTTAGCCCTTAATTACACTCTGCCTTAAACACACTCTACTTTTCAGTGTGTCCTTAGTCTATTACAAGACTATGATCTCCTTAAAGCCAAGCGCACCTGGGTCTCAACCATTGCTAAGTTTATAGAAGTGCCAGGCACTGTGTCAGGTCTGTTTACATTCAGATCTCACTTAGTTTGACTTCTCCAGCCCAGCTGATATTTCTTTTTTTTAAACTCTTGGTACTTTGGGAATTTAGCATGAGCTTTTACTGCTCTTTACCAGTATCTTGAACAAAAGACAAATTTAACCAGCAATCTTGAAAGCAGTCTTTATGGGACCCAGTAGGCACTATGGTTGAATAACACAGGAGAAGTGAAACTGCCTATGCTCAAATACTTTGAAATCATCTGGGTTACATTTACTCATTTGTCAAATGCCTTTTACATGCCAGGTTCAGTGTTAGGTAGTGAAGCAGACACAAAGATGAAAAAAAAAATACCCATTCTCCAGAGGCTCACAGTCTAATAAGAAAGCTTCAGAAGAAATATTTGGGCTAGTTCTTAAAAGAGTAGTAGGAGTTCACTAGTTGGAGAAAGAAAAGGTGAGGAATCAACAGGATTTGGATCTGGAGTTTAGGAGGGCATTATCTATTCTAATGCACTTCCCGTATTCCTTAAATACAGAAATTTTTTTTAAAAATTCTTCTCTCATTACATATTTTCCCATCCTATTCTGGATTTTTTGTTTTATTTCCAAAAAAGAAAGTCACTGGCACTAGAAATGCCTCATCCATGACAAGCCTTTTTATAAGCATTCAGTGCTCTTTGTTATAGGGGGGAAAAGGAGGCCTAGAGAGCCTGGAGAGGTTGTTAGGTAAGTCTCAACCTTATGGGAGAAAGGCTGCATTGTTACCAGACCCATCCAGACTTCAACCTGCAGTGGTACAGTAAGAGGCTTAATCTTACAAACTGCCTTAAAATATCCAGTCAACGGCACCACCAAAGCAGAAGCCATTATGGATCATAAAAGGAGCCAAACAGAAAGAACAAAGGAGATTTTTCACACTGAGCATCTCTAAGTTTCTGTGCCTTTTGACATCTGTTTGGCAATGGCCTGGCTAAACTCCAAATCTGGTGATTATCCTCTTCATCACTAAATGCATCTAGTGGCCCAAACAAGAACTCAAAAAATTGGGTCCTTTTGTGTGTCTTCAAATAGTAACAGTAATGGGAATAATGACAATAAAAACCACTATTTATTGATAATCTACAATGTGATGTAGTCTTTATATATATATTATCACACCTAATTATCACAAGAACTCTCCAAGGTAAGTAATTCTTAGCACATACACCCCACCTCCACCACCCTCTCCATTTTACAAATGAGGAATCTAAATTTTAAAGGGCAAGTTTAACAGTAACTTGCCCAAGGTCACACAGCTAGTAAATGGCAGAGACAGGGTTTGAGTCCAGGCCTGGCTAGCATTGCTGCTGCTGTCATTTCTGCTATACTACATTGCCTCTCATGAAGTACTCGCATATTGCCTAATGTTGGGAAAGGTCCATACGTAACCACAGGAATACACATTCAAGGACAACACCCATGCACAGGACTGAAGGAGAAACGAATGCTACCTCTAACACCAGAAGTCAAGACCAGATCCAGAGAGCAATTCTGGAAAAACCTAAGCAGACACACATTGGCTTCCTTTCTGTGTTTCTCAGTTATGATCCATTTTTAAGTTTTTATCATTATGGTCTCTGGATAAAAGTAGTCAATGACAAGGAAGAAAAATCACAAAAAATAATGAAGAGAGATTAGATAAGAATAAAAATAATAGCCAACTCACCAAAAAGAAAGTTGTAAAAGAAAAAAAGATAGAGAGGACTTACAAATCACTTAAAATAATATCAGTTCAGTAGATATGAATCAAATAAAGTCCATCATGGTAAAACAGAAAATAAAGGGGACTGAAATCTGAGGACCTGAGTTTGAGTCACATTTTACAACTATTTAACTCAATGACCTTAGACAATTAGTTTCTCTGTTCCTCAGTTACCTCATGTGCAAAATTAGAGAAATAATATATTCTTCCTTTCAGAATTATGAAAACTAAATATAATAGCAAAATTAAAATTTTTGTAAATTCTAAAAACACACAATTTTCAGCTATTTTTAGTCTTTCTCTATGACCTACTGCCCTGAGAAATTCAGACAGAGTAGATTCAGAAAGGCAAGGCATCTAGAGTGAAACAACTAGAAAACAGATTCAAAGCAACAGGCAAACAATGCATGGCAATAGAAAATAAAAAGTAAAATAGGATAAAGTTCATCAGAAACGGAGAGAAAAGGAAAAAAATCTAACTTTACTGAGGCCTTATTTAGTGCTAAGAGCTTTCAAACTCACTCTTATTTAATAGCCAACAACTTTGCATGGGAGTGTTATTTCCCCTTGTTTTACAAAGAAAAGTAAAGTTCAGAAATATGAAGAAATTTACCAAAGTCACACAGCTGAAAAGTGGTAGAGTTTTAATTCAGACTCAGATTTCTCAGACTCCAAAATCTCTATTTCAAAGGCAGTCATTCTTGAGCTGGATCCTGAAGAAAGAACAGGACTGGCACTGCATCGCATGGAAAACAAACCAAAACCTTGTCTAGCACATCATTCAAGGTCTGGCTGGAAACAGATGGTGAACTCAAGCTAAATTAGAAGAGTTCAATAAAAGAATAATTTACAAGGGTGCAGTCAGGAAAACCAACCAGGGATAATGAAGTACCCCAGCTCTAGCAACAGCAGAAAGCTGTTACCTTTCTCCCGTGGAGGTTGAAGCTTACCTAATACTCTCTAAGCATGAAGGATCACAGTGAGAGAGTAGTTACCAAAACCTGCAAAATGTAAAGGTAGCTTTAAGAGAGAAGGAATAAACATTCCAAACTCACTCTTCTTGTAATATCCTGCCAGTGCTTCTCATTAGCACTCAACTGCAAGCCAGAGTATAAAAAAGCCTGCTGATTCAGTCCATAAACATCAGCCTCTTGGGACTTTAAGCAGGGTGGAAAAAAGTGAAGAGTGGGTCTGGAGAGGCAAATACAAAATATCCAGAACACTAGTGAAATGGCTGAATGGATTCTTAGGTATCAGCTGTACTGTTAGCAGTACGCTCTTGCTATTACCAAAAACTATTTCTGCAGAACAGAATACTTTATATCGAGATCAATGAATCCATATAAGGAGTAAATGTGGGACTTCGAGTAGAAAAAGAAAGTATGGTTCACCTCCAAGTCTAAGTCTTGCTTTTGTCCTAACTTCCCAGAAAATACTTTAAAAAATACAATATATTGGACCATCTCAAATTGTTGAATGTTATGATCATTTTACCAATTACTTTCCAATATCTTATAAATAATATTTTGATTACTACTGCATGGAGAAAGATGTCAAAAAAGTCATAATGTTGGGAGCAGGCCCCACGGCCGAGTGGTTAAGGTCACGCACTCTGTTTGGGCGGCCCAGGGTTTCGCCGGTTCGGATCCTGGGTGCAGACATCGCACTGCTCATCAAGCCACTCAGATGCCACAACTAGAAGGACCCACAACTAAAAAATACACAACTATGTACCACAGGGCTTTGAGAGAAAAAGGAAAAAATAAAATCTTTTTAAAAAAAAGTCATAATGTTTCTGAGAAGGTAAAAGGCCGTATAAAGTTAAAGTGATGTGCAAAGTAAGATTTTATGGTTTGACAAACTCACTTCAATCTTCTTAACCCCTTTGGAAATCATGCAAATCTATGATGTGTCTATTTATATCGTGTGTGTGTGTGTGCATGTGTTGGAGATGGTGATCTAATCCATTCATGTAACATTTAGTGTATGCCTGTTTGAAAGGCTCTGCGCTGGATAACGGTGAGATAAAGATATTAAAAATATAGTCACAGGGGCTGGCCCAGTGGTACAGCAGTTAAGTTCGTGCGCTCTGCTTCAGCGGCCCAAGGTTAACTGATTGGGATCCCAGGCATAGAACCACGTATTGCTCATCAAGCCATTCCGTGGTAGGCATCCCACATATAAAATACAGGAAGATTGGCATAGATATTAGTTCAGGGTCAATCTTCTTCAGCAAAAAGAGGAGGACTGGCAGTGGAAGTTAGCTCAGCACTAATCTTCCTCAAAAAATTTAAAAACAAATATATATATACATAGTCCCTGCAGGAAGCTCTGGGTCAAGCAAAAGTTGTTGTTTTGTCTTGTTCCCATAAGTAAAATACTTAAATGTGTAAGAGAAGAACTGAAGTTTATTTCTATCATCATTTTTACAATGTTTACTACTTAAAAAAAATCGTATCACATAGTAGGCATCAACAGTTTTTATTGAATGAGTGAAAATAAATATTAGAATCACAGCATTGTGAGAAATGGAAAACAATACCATGTTCTCTAAGGCTTCTTCCCTTTATTCTTGCTCTTTTTTTTTTTCCTACACCCTTCTTTGCTATGATCTTGACAATTCCCACTAATTTTTGGTAAGTAAGCTTTGTACTGAAGTATAATACAGAGAAGTGCACAAATTACAAACGCATATCTTCACAATTTTTTTAGAAACCAGCAAACCTGGTTTATGCACCTGTCAGATGAAGAAAAAGAACAAAACCAGCACTCCAGAAGGCCCTTTCCAGGCACTACCCACCTGCCAAGGGTAACTGCTTCTTGACTTTTAACACCATAGGTTATTTTTGTCTGTTTTCAACTTTATAGAAATGGAATCATACAGTATATACTCTTTTGTCTGTGGTCCTTTTCTCTCAACATTATTTTTGTGAGATTCTTCCATGTTGTTGCATGTACTTATAGTTCACTCATTCTCAATGCTGTATCGTATCCCAAGATATAGGTCTGACTGTAACTCAATTAATCATTTCTATTGTTTATAGCCATTTGAATAATTCCCAAGTTTGATTATTATAAAAAGTGCCTCTAGGAATATTTTTATGTCTTTTTGGAGAAAGTTTGCACACATTTCTGGGGCTGAAAACCTGGTATTATTTACTAGAGCTAAAGGTATATGTATGTTAGCTCTAGTAGTAATTTTATAGTATTTTTCCACAAGTTTTTGTACCAATTTACACTCCCACCAACAGTATATAAGAGTTCCAGTCCAAATCATTTTTAAAAATCTTTAAAGTTTAAGCTTAGTTATTTCCTTTTGGAAGTATTTCCTGATCACCCCAGTCCATTTGTTGCCCTTCACCTATGCTGCTAAGTACATTATATTCCCACTTTTGCACACATCTTTTATATAATTGACTTGTGTTATTTTTTTCCATCTTCACCTCTAGTGTACATGAGTTTTGAAGGCAAAAAGTATATCTAGTTCCTATTAGCACTCCTAATAGGGCCTGGTGCACAACATAGAATATTTATTGAATAAATGAATGAATTACATTATTTAATCCTACTCCCTTGTTTTTTATATAAGAAAATTGAGACCAAGAAGAGTTAAGTGCCTTGGGAGAAGCATGCAACACATCAGTAGCACAGTGGCGCAGCTGGGGTTAGAGTTTGGGTCTTGTGCCTCTTAATCCGTTGCTTTTTTCACGACGTTATGCTGCTTTGCTTAAAAAATCTTACTCTCACAGTAAATCTACAAAGAAACTTGGCTGCATTTCTCTCCTTCAAAGGAGAAGGCAAAGGAGGAAGTACAAATCCCCCGACAGCTGATGATAAGGTTATGGAACTTGTCTATTTGCTGGGATAGAAAACCCAGATGGAAGAGAAACTATACTTCAAGACAAACAAATATGCAAGGGACAAAATAGTTAGGCATAAAAGAGCTTTGGGGAAAACCGCTTAAATCCATAGATCCAAATATTTCAAAATATTGGAGATGGTCTCAATTTATAAGCCCCATAAAATGCTCTGAATTATTGGATGGTATAGTATCTGATTTTAAAGGATTATATAAAGACATGAAGAGATGAGACAGCTGCCAGATATGCCCTGACAGTTTGTAGTTATGGCCTGATGTTAGCGAAATCTGCCAAATAATATTCTAGTACAGAGATTTATGTTGAATTTTATAAAGCACCAAAGCAAATATACTAAGAAAGAAATGGAGAAAACAGAGTCAGGCACAGCAGCATGAACACAGAGGATCAGTACAATTCGGAAGGAAAGGGCACTTAGATCATTTGGTTTCTCTCTGGGACAATCTAGGATCCTTTTCTAAGTTATTAAGTTATTTAGACCAAAATCATTTTAATCAATAAATCCTTTTTAACACTGGCTATGTGCAAAGCAATAGAGAAGACACAGGAAATACAGCAGTTTTTATCACAACATTTTCCTGATCTCAAATCTTCAACAGATCTTCCTTAGCCGGAAAGGAAAGGCCTCACGCTTTAGTTGGACACTCAATGAATTGGCTTCAGCCTATTTTCCCTCATTTAAATAGCCTATTATCTCTCCAAATTAAAACTTTAATATTTCTTTACATATCCCATGATATCCTATTTCACTACCTTTGATCCTGCTCTTTCTAGATGAAGAAAAGAAATGAGAGAGAATATATATATATAGTAGTATGTGCTAGGCCTTGAACCATATGCTTCATATTCATTATATCACTTAATCTTCAGACCAGTTCTCTTGAACTTAATCAAGTCAGGTTTTGACCCCATCATTCCACTGAAACTGCTTTTATCAAGATCTTTGATGTCTTCCACATTGATAAATCCTGTAATCAATTCTCATACCTCAATTTACTTAATAGTAGCATTTAGTACAGTAGATCACTCTGTCCTTCTTAAAACTTTTTCTTCACTTGGTTTGACCATACCATACTGTTTTGGTTTTCCTCTGGCTCCACTGGCTACTCCTTCTCTAGAATCTTCTGTAGGATTCTCTTCATCTCCTTGATCTCCAAGTATCTTCTTTGCAGGATTCAGTGCTTGAACCCTCTCCTTTCTCAAAATACACTCATTCCCTTGGTAATCTCCTCAATCAGTCACGTGGCTTTAACATGTGTACATTGATGGCTCCCAAATTTATAGCAGAACTCAGACCTTTCCTTGAACTCCAGACTCATTTATCCAACTGCCTATTCAACATCTCTACTTGGATGTCTAATAAGTATCTCAAACTAAACATGTCCAAAACAGTCTTCTGATCGTTCCTCTCAAGCCTGCTCTTTCTAGAGTTTTTTCCATCTTATTAATAGCAATTTCATTCTACCAAATGTTCAGATCAAAATGTTTGAAGTCGTCCTCAACTCTTATTCTCTCACATCCCAAATCTAATCTATCAACAGACCTATTGGTTATAGCTCCAAATATTCCCAGAATCTCACTGTGCTCATCACCTCTACTGCTAGTACCCTGGTCCGAACCACCATAATCTCATGTCAGGATTATTTTATTTCAATTGCCTCCTAACTGGTTCTTCTGCTTCTGTATTTCCTCCCCTAAAGTCCATTCTCTACATACAGGCCAATTCATACAAGTCAGATTGTACCACTCTTTTGTTCATGACATTATTTTTTCCAACTCAACCATTATAAGCCCTTACAGTGGCCTACAGGGTCAACGTGATCTTGACCCCATTACCTCTCTGACCTCATTTCCCATTAATCTTCCCTTCACTCACTCTGTTTCAGCCACAACAAGCTCCATGCTTTCCTAAAATATGTCAGGCATGCTCTCACTCCAGGTTTTTGCACTTGTATCTTCTGATTCAGATGCTCTCTCCTAGATATCCACGTAACATGGATAAAACCAATGGACATGTTTTACTTATTTACTTGCACACTGTCTTTTCCCACCATTAGAATGCAAAGTCTATGAGGCAAAATACAGGCTTGGGTGACTCTAAAGTTTACATTCTTTTAACAATCCAAATTGTCTAAAATATCCTGTCATCATACTTTCCTATCTACATGAACCGTATAAACTGTATCTTGACTTCAAGGCCCAGTTCAATGTTGCCCTTATCATAGTGCCTATCACAAGGTAGACATTCAGCAAATATTTGACAAATTAGTGAGATTTAATCTGTGCCTTCAATCACTTTGTAATTTAGATGCAGAGACAGTGGGAAAATTAATGGAAAATAAGAGATGTCAAAAGGTACACATTACAGACAGTAGAGTTTGACAGACCTAGGTTCAAATTGTGTTATTGAGTGACCTTGGAAAAAACACTAGTTCTCTCAGGCTCTATTTCCACACCTATGTATGAGGAAGATTATAACTACCTACCATACAATGCAAGGATTAAACAAAGTAAGGAACATAAATCACCTAGTCAGGTGCCTGGTGAATAACAGGCACTCATGAAATATTAGTTCCCTTCTCCCAAATCAACTAATTTTTCTTTCAGAATTACCTGAATAAGTATTTTATGTATCAGTGTTATAGCATTAAGCCAAATTCTTTTGATAATTAAATGTTGCCTAGATACAATGTTAACAATTTAGACATTTCAGTAATTCACAGGCTACTAACTGGCTCTCTAGCAAAGAAATGACATCTTTGCAATAACATTTTCACATGAACGTTGCCTATCCTGAAAATTCCCCAAGTCTCACTTAAACGACACAATGTTTTCACTCCAGGTATCTAAGCAGTTGCCCCCAAGCTTCTAAGGCCACCACATTTGTCTTTCCCACATGTCATAGTACATTAAGCACTCTAAGGTATAAAACAGGCAATCTATGTGTGGATTGCACAGAGTCTGTCTGACCCCTCATAATTCCTTCTCCCATATTTATTAGTACTTGATTGCCAAGAGGACAGAGATATAGAAGTTAATAAAAGGAATATTACTGTTACCTTCAGTTTCCTTATTCTCTTTATCCGTCTATCACATTCTCACCAAACTACCTGTGTCCTCAATGGAAAAGATCCAAGAAATACTAATAATAAATCCAGAAGGAATATTGCTAGATCCAAGTCCCATTGAACCTCCAGGATGTGAACAGTTGAGTTTACTTATCATTTGGCTTGCTTAGGCAATGTCAAGTTTGACTCCTATAAGTGATAGTCATAATGCTAGTAGACTCTCTTCTGGTACTTCTCTTCTGGTGATTTTTAAATATTCTATACCTAGCACTCTACAATGTAACCAAACATAACTGTGCATAACCAAAAGATGATAGATTTGGGAATCAAAAAGACTTTGACTATGCACTTATTAGCTAAAATATCTTAGAAAAGTTATTTAATCTTATTGTGCCTCAGTTTCCTAGTTTGCAAAATGTAGTAATAATACCTACTTTGCAGGGCTATTGTAAAGATAAAATGAAAAAATCATGACAAATTACCTACCAATGGTGCAACACACATGGAAAATGCTCAAACAGTGGGAGACAGCATCATCACTATGATTAGCCTCAATATGCCATGCTACTTTGGACTGCATTCCCTTTGCTCAGGCTATTCCCTTTGTCTGGAATGTCCTTCTCCCTACCTTCACTTAATGAAATCTTGTTTATCCTTCTGATTCACTTCAAGTGTCACCTCTTTTGTGGTTTTTTCAGATGCCTTCTCCTACCCACCCAGCTCCTCTGCATCATCTCAGGTAGGTTACAGATAAGAAAGAAATGACCACACAGTCTCTCTCTCAAATCAGATTTTGTTACTGATTTGACTAGTGAAGGATACAGAAAAGTAGCCTAAGTACAGAGACTACACAGGGCAAGAGCAGCAGATGCAACATATCTTTCTTAGCTCTTCCTTGGCCCCTTGGTTTCCTAAAGAGTTGTGCAGTTGCTATTGATGGCTCCACAAAGGCTCAGTCCTGCTAGAAGTGAAAAACACCCAAATTCTTGCTTCCCAGATATGTCTCTTCCCTTTTTATACTCATGGTTTCCATCACCATTTGGAAGAACTTACATTAAAAATGTAAACACTTCCATTATAAGGAAACATTTACAAATATCTAGATCCCTTGATTCTAGAACCAAACTCAGCTTCAGAAAGCAGAGTCTAATAAAGTGTCCTCAGTATCTCAGAAGCCTCTTCCTCAGCATTTTACCCCTTTAATTGAGCAACTCATATATGTGTTTGCTTACTGATAGAATAGCAGGCTGATTACATTTTGAACATTAATACTAACAGTACTAATGCTTCACATTTACAAAATCCTTTTACCTGAGTGGTTCTGTTACTAAATTTAGTCGAAGGACCAAGGTCATAGATCCATTTCCCTTGAAAACTTCAGTTAAATTCCATGGTTCCATTACAATCTGACAAACCTCAAATACAGTGTTTGCGAAATGATAAGGCAATTGTGTATATAATATATATAACTATATATCACATAAATATATAATTGTTTATATGATATATATAATCAGTTGACTCAACTGTGAGCTCCTCAAGGACAAAGACTATCACTTTTTAACTCTGTACCCCTGTGGCTTGGGCTGGGCCTAAAATATAGCACAGTGCTTATCCAAAGAACTTGAAATCAATGATCCAAAGAGATTTATGCACTCCTATGTTCACTGCAGCATTATTCACAATAGTGAAGACATGGAAGAAACCCAAGGGCCCTTCTACAGATGAATGGATAAAGAAGATAAAGAAGATACACACACACACACACACACACACAATGGAATACTACTTAGCCATAAAAAAGGACAAAACAGTACCATTTGCAACAACATGGATGGAACTTGAGGGTATGATGTTAAGCAAAATAAGCCAGAGAGAGAAAGGCAAATACTGCATGATTTCATTCATATGTGGAAGATAATAAAGACATGGATAAAGAGAACAGATTAGTGGTTACCAGAGAGGAAGGGGGTTGGGGGGCAGGCAAAAGAGGTAAAGGGGCACATATGTATGGTGACAGCCAAAAATTAGACTACTGGTGGTAAGCACGATGAAGTCTATTCAGAAATTAATAAATAATAATGTACATCTGATATTACACAATATTATAAACCATTATGACCTCAATAAAATTACTGAAGAAAAAACAAAGCATGGGCTTTACTATTAAGGCTTAAACGATAGTCTCGGCTCTGCTGTTGACTAGCTGTAGACTTTTGGGCAAGTTACTTACATGGTCTGAGGCTCATCTTCCTCATCTGTAGAATGAGAATAATAAAACCTCCATCTCCTACAGTTTTGAGGAGTACTAGTGTCTGTGTGTGTGTGTGTGTATGTGTGTATAGAATTAAAAGCCTTTAGCACAGTAACAAGCACATCATAA
This sequence comes from Equus przewalskii, assembly GCF_037783145.1. Classification (NCBI taxonomy): domain Eukaryota; kingdom Metazoa; phylum Chordata; class Mammalia; order Perissodactyla; family Equidae; genus Equus; species Equus przewalskii. The sequence goes on along the minus strand of NC_091832.1, from coordinate 9,224,413 downwards.
TCATTCAATAAATGTGAACCATTTTTAATTATCACATACATCATCATCGTTATCATTATCATCTTCTTCATCATCATCGTTACCATCATTTTTAACACTCAGTAAATATATGACAAATATCCTTCTGCAAAAGAAAGTAATTTTCATTAATAAGGTTATTGCATTAAATTAAAACACTTTAAAGAATTTAGCACAGTGCCTGGCACATAATAAATGCTTTAAAGTGTTAGTTTCTTAATTCTAAAATAAAAGTTACAGCTGACAGGGATCTCAAGAGGCAAACTAATGGGTCCCCTGTTGCAAGAGAGATTCCTAATTGCCTATCTCTTCTTCCTTAGTAAGAGAGCCCTCATTTTATTTGGATAGCACTGTATCCAGCTAAAATATGAAACAACTCAATTTCCCAGATAGTGGTAGCCAATCAAATGTAAGAGAAAGTCACTGGGTCAAAGTTCTAGGTAAAATCTTTTTAAATATAACTGACTCAGTTGGAAAGTTTGCCCTTTTCCCTTCTCCTTTCTCCTTTCTTCTGCCTGAAACTGGAACGGAACTGCTAGAGATGCTGTAGTCACCTTTAAACCACAAAGCGACCACTAAAAAGAGAAGTCAAAAACTATGGATGATAGAGTAGAAAAACAAAAGGAGCCTGGACCTCTGATAACTTCAGGAAGTGACAACGGCAGACCTGAACTGCATACCTCCAGACTTTTTTTATGTGAGAGCAAAGGAAATCCTTATACTGTCAAACAACTATCATTTTGGTTTTCTGTTATGTGTAGGTAAGCCTAATCTTAAGAAACATACTTGTCTTCAGTCATGCCATAGAAGACATGAGATTTTTCCTGGTTAGTTTATACCCCACAGAAAGAAACCCACAATAACACTGGTGCTGTGGTCCAGTCTCCTGTGCTCACAGAGGAAGAGAGACTGATCAATTTTCTTAGGTATAAACATTTTCCCTGTCAGGTTCAGCCCATTAGGGTCAGTATCAGTAACATCTGACACCAAATTAAGTCTCATTTCACTTTGTCAGTTGTTTATCTCCTTTCCCTAAACTACTATGGCAGTCACTATCTAAACTGGATGATTTAACATTTAGAATGTTTTCTAGTCTTCTCCAGTTCTCTGTTATGTCTGTTTCAGCTTAAATGAATTACAAACTTCAGGATGGTAAGGGAGTCAGAAAGACCTGGGTACTAACTCTGGCTCTGGATGCACGAGCTGTGTAACTTCTGTTTCTTCATTGATAAAATAATGTCATTTCTCAAGGAAGATGTAGAAGTTAAATTAGATAATATATGTAATGCATATAAAACGCCTAGCAAGATTGGCATAGAGTAAGCACTTATTAAATGTTACTTTTTCTCTCTCTCTATCATCCCTCCTCTCTCACTTTGTCTTGAACCCAGAATTTCAGAAAAGAAATGATTCTCCGAAAGGTATGTCTTCATGTCTCTTTCCCTCTTTCCTTGACTATTTAGACTGAAGGCATAGCTCATCTTGGCTAGTTCTGAAAGTAAAGCAGTTTTTGGCAGATGTTCATCTCCTTGTCGGCTTATTGAAGAAGCGCACTGCAGGAGGCCTGGAAAGGCTCCCATAGGACCTTGCTGAAATTTTCTGAACATGTTCAGGCATTAGATCTCTATTATTGGAACCCCAAGGAACACAAATCATCCTATCCAAAGACTAAGGAAGCTAATAGTTTATTTTGAACATGGCTCTGGAGAGCTGAGTTTTCAAAAGAAAGAGAATCTATGTCTTCTATTCCATTGCCTGAAGACTACCGTAAGACTAGTAGAATCTTGAAAGGAGTTACTCAGAGTGGTCCCATAATGCCCTGCTATTTGAAGTCCCTGCTTGGCTGGGGCAATATACAATTCCATTATCACTGCAGGGAAATCTAAGGATCATGTAGAGGTATTTATATGAAGCAGCACCAGAGAATGAACAAACAAGAAGGATAAGAATGTCAGGAGAAAATAGAAACTTGCAAAGTCAGGGAATTCAAACATTCTCCTCTTCTAAAAGTGTTCATCCATAGGATAACAGAAAACACCAACCAGCTAATACTGATGTACTATAACAACTGGATAACACGGTCATTTATTAAATACTTTCTATGTTACAGACACCCACAAAGCACTATATGTGCATTACCTCATTTGATCCACATTGCAATCTCATACAATAAGAATGATTTGTACTTTGCAACTGAAGCCAAAATGGATGCAGTGTCATGCCCAAGGTCATACTGTTAGTTCATAGGAAATAAATATTAGAGCCAGTACTAACACGTCTATCTCAGAACAAAGTTGTGTTCTTTCCAAAACACCAGGTTGAAAAGGCAACCATGATATGATCTACCACTGCCTAAATGAAAAAGAACCCTAGAAATTCTTGGGAGATAATACAGCCTTATCAGGGACTCAGAATAGCAGAAAGTACTTCTATATGTGTTCTATAATGTCAGTATTAAGTGTTTGTTCATGAGCCTTTACTGAGGGCCTGTTTGGTTGTGTTAGTTTGAGTCTGGGAAGCAAATACGAAGATGGGACTAGACATGCAAGAGATGTATTGAGGAAATGCCTAGAAGGACAAAGGGGTAGAATAAGAAGTAGGTACAGAGAGCCTTTAGACTGCAATGCAGGTCTGACATCTGTGATTGGAGAGGGAGAAGGAAGGAGCATTGGGTAGGGAGAGTCTCAGACTACAGCACAATTATAAGAAATGGATGAGGACTAGTACCTCTGCTGTGCTCAGCTACTGGATGGTAGCAGTCTGGGGGAAAGAAGGTCACAGTGTGAACATGGTGATGGATCCAGAGGGGCAGCAGTTAGGGCTTTCCATCAACATTATACTTTCACAGTAGAAGATATGAGTAATACCTTTCCATAGCTACCAAAGTACAACTCCTCGACCTCACAAATCTATTTCTCCACTCAGGTTCAGGCAGCGGCTCCTTTATAAACCCTGTGTGTCTCTCTTTCTGAGCAGAAACTTACAAGAGGGAGGTTAGCGAGACAAATTACCTTGTCTGTCACTACAATTGGAGCCTTAACTGGTATTCATTCTCTCCCACCTCCAGTAGCCATTCGAAATTTCCCTCATTCTAATTTCTCAATCATCACTTCAGGAGATTGTGCAATTTTACCTGGAGGCATGGCTTAAACTTTCATTCCTGAGGAATTCTGAGCCCTTAGTAATCATATCCTTCTCCTGCGGGAGTTGCTACACATGTATATTTAAAGTTAAAATGGTCTAAGGAAGTATCAAGAGGTGCCCAAGATCACTTGGTTTCCACACATTTTCCTCTCTGCCCCCACTGCATAAAAGCTGCCCTAATTCATCTTGTTGATCAAGGTTAATTACCCTTGCCAAGATGATGAGTCCTCTCGTAGCCTGTTGGTCCCCATACAGAAGAAATACACAATGCCCCAGTGGTAGCCATAGCTTTAGTTCAATAGGACACTTACTGTGTCCCGTGAAAAGAATGTACCCCCTTTATGGACTAGGACTTCTAATCCTCAGAGCCCAGAGATCCAAGGATAGAAACATAAACATGCTGGTAGTTCAGAAGGAGAGATGGTATTTGCTACCACTCCTACTTCTACCTCTTGGTTCCTGGACCCATATATTCTCTCCATTGGGAACATAGCACCATAAGAGGTGATTATTAAGAGGTACAAATAAGAGGTTTCTTATTTAATGCATATTTACCTCAAAATGGTATCCCATCTTTCATAAAGTTGCCTCCAAGCTAGTTTTTCAGCTGTGCCTTTAGAAGGCTGTTCCAGTGTTCCTGACACCAACTGTTTTTGGATGTAATGGTATATAATACAATCAGTGGATCCAATGATGCTATGCTCACTCCCACATCTCCTTTACTGTAAAGTAGGTACCCTCTTTGAATGCTGTGTTTTGTGGGATTCCATGCCTATGAATCAGGCATTCTGTAAAAACTTGCACGGTGGGTTTGTGGGCAAGAAAGGCAAACACTCATATCTAGTAGGTAACTAGAGGATAAACTGTTGGCTCTTCCTGGTTGGAAGGGGCTGAGTGTGGTCTCCTCGAGGAATAGTGCTATAATGGGGACTCAGGATTGCTCTCTGTTTCTCATAGGTTGGACATTCAGAAGCAGCAGAAGCTAGGTCAGCTTTGGTAAGTGGGAGTCCATGCTGTTGAGACAAGGTATAGCCCCCTGTGGCCACTCTATTCATGTGATCACCATGATAGTTCTAGGTTATCTGATAGCAAAGGCTAGCTAATGTCAACTGGCCAAGTCATTTTGTCTAGTGGGTTAATTAGTACCTCTTCCATGGTAGCTGCTTCCTGGAGGGCATTAACATGGATTCAAAGAACTTTTTTTTAAATAGATTTACTAAAACAAACTCTTCACCCAGAGGCACTACAATTCCATATCCTCTGATGAGGCCTGGTGTCACTCAACAGCATCTGCTATTGCTCATGGGCCATAATCAGAAACTGCCAGCAGTGGAAACAGTAGGCAGTGGGATTAGGACTACAAGGTAAAAAGCTGTTACTTGCTGGTCTTGCTCATGGCCATGCCTTAAGCCTGGTGATGTCTGGAATACTTTGACCAAAGTATCCTCAAAAGCATACATCACTGCGACTCAGTAAGACATTCTGATTGTGTCCATTCCCATTTGTCCAACCACATGCCTCTACTCAAGACATCCGTCTCCCCAGTATTTCATTCTTTCTCCTTCCAGGCTCCTGATGAATAGCCCAGACCATTGATCACTTCCCAGGAATCTAAATATATTCTCAACTCAGGATACTTCTCCTTCTATACAAAGTAAATGGCCAGGTACACTGCTTGCAGTCCCAGCCATTCGGGATGATTTTCTTTCTCCAACTTTCATGACCACCTTACGTATGGTTACAATGCAGGCACCATACATTATTGGCTTTCAGCCATCTATCCATAAACCAGCCCAGGCTTCCTCTTCCTCTTTTGCCTGGTCATACAGGATCAAGCTATAGGGACATAGGTGAGAGCTAGGGAAGGGGAGTTGATGCAACTGTGGTGGGTGAAACAGAAGTTTGGACTACCTGATTATGCAGTTTACTTCTGACTTCTGGTCCCAGAGGTACTATTTCCATCTGATGATAGGCCTGTCCAACTTTATGACTTGGTGTATCCAAAAGAACCCAGCTATAACTGACAGTTCCAGATGTTTGGTCACTTGGTGCCTCATTGTAAAGCATTCCCATCTGTATAACTCTCTACTGTGGATAGTATGGCCTTGACCTAGAATCCCTGTGGTCTAGGTAATGATTCTCTCACTGGAGCTCACCATATTACATCTCCACATTACATTTTTTTGCAACAATGGCACCTCCAACACCAAAGAGTCTGCCAAATTATATGACTCAAGAGGCAGTAGCACTTATACCACAGGCTTGATCTGCTGTAGGTCCTACTAAAAGCTGGAAACCTATCTGTAAACCAGTATTAGCACAAGAGCAGTTATTCTAGGTGTGGAATGTGTTGTCTCCAGAGCCTAAAGAGGCCACCAGAGGCTACGCTTCCTTCTTTGTGATAGAGAGTAAACGATGTAGCTATTTGTCTTTTACTTTGAAGGGGACATCATGGCATACCCCTGACCACTGAATTTCTAAAAACGACACTGAAATTGAAGATCCCTGAATCTTCATAAGGTTAATCTCCTACCCTCTAGTGTACACATGTCTTATCAAATCCTCGAGGATGAGCAAGAGTTGGTTGACTGAACCAACTCTTGCTCATCCCGTCCAATCAGCATGATGTCATTAATGTAATGGATCAATGTTATGTTCTGTGCCAGGTAGTCCAGATTACTTTAGACTATATAATGACAGAGGATGGGAGAGTTAACACAGCCTTGGGGCAATACTGAAAGCCAATATGAATACTGTTTTCCAGTAAAAGCAAACTGATCCTCTTCTCTAATTGAAATAGAAAAGAGTATCTGTCAAAGCAACGACTACATACCATGCACCTACATTAATCTTCTCTAGCAATTAGACTTAGCATTAGACTTAGCAGTTGCAATTGGGGCAACAATTCAATTGAGTTTGTAGCAGTCTATACTCATTTTATGAGATCCATTTGGTTTCTTCATGGGCCAGATTGGTGAATAAAATGGAGATATGATAGATACACATCCTTTAGAATAGGGTCATCAAACTACAACCTGCAGGTCAAATCTGTCTAGCTGCCTGATTTTATAAACAAAGCTTTATTGGAACACAAGAAGTCCCATTCCTTTATGTTTTGCCTATGGGAGCTTTCACAATACAATGGTAGAGTCAAATAGCTTTGACATATATACTAGGCCCACAAAGCCTAAAATATTTACTATCTGGTCATTTACAGAAAAAGTTTGCTAGTTCCTGCTTTAGAACTTTAATGGTGATATTAATCTCTGCCATTCCTTCTACCCACCCCCCAAGATGTGATTTTATTTTTTATTTACAATCTTGGCTGGGGGAATGGTCAGATGAAGAGGTTTCCACTTGGTCTTCCCCACTATGATAGTTCTTACCCTACAAGTCACGGACCTAATTTGAGGATTACTCCAACTGCCAAGTAATCAATGCCAATTACACACTTTAGGTATGAGGAAAGGACCACTTCATTGTTCCAGAGACCCAGTGGAGTCACTGTGAGATAGACCTTAGCCAAGACTTTATTTATTACTTGCCCCCAGAAGCCTACTCTAATAGAGGCACCATGATGATATTTTGAGTCTCTAGATATTAATCTAAACTCAGATCCTATGTCCAATATCCTTGAAATTTCTGGTTATTTCCCTTTCCTTGGTGTATATTTACCCAAATGAATGGCCATAGAATCATAAATGGTCCTTCAAAGAAGGACTAGGGAAATAATTACAGAATGTATATGCCACAGCATTAAAGGACGCTCTAAGAGATCTGGCCACCTCTTCAGTTAATGGATTCTAGATCCAAAAACTGACTCAGGTCCAGGAACTGAGCAAGTACTGGTGACTGGGGAGAAAGTAACCATACTCCATTCTTGCCTTTTTCTGGTTGTGGATGTTAAGCAGCACCCTTATTGGCTGTCCATCTAGTTTGCCATCAGAAACACTATGTCTGTTAGCCATCTCCTCAACTCCCTGAAGGTCAAGCTCCCTTACTGGCCCTCAGACCTTGCCTATCATTAAGATAATTATGGTCTTCTGGCTTCTGGTGGTTAACCACCACCAACTGGCCTCTACTACTTCAAATCCCCATTACCACAAAGGATATTAATGATTCCAGCTCTGACAGCCTCTCTTACCATCATCCATGGCCCACAGAGGAGATCCACCACTAACTTCTTAGGGATGCTAGTGCTCCTCTCACCAGTGTATTCCTGATGGCCTTGGATAATGGTGTATCCTGTAGACCCTCTTATAGAACATAATCCACTGGTGGGTCTTCTGGCCTCACATAATATATCATATCCAATAGGCCAACTTCCATTACCCTTATTATTCTTCCTTTACTATGTGTTAGGGCACTCAGGCATTTCATTCAGCATGAGCCATCACTTTCTCCAGGCTTCTAAGAGCTTTGTTGTTAGTGCCCTTGAATCAATTCTGACTCCTAGCAATCCTGTGTATAGCAGAGTTGAACCCCTCCCTGGTCTTTTGTACCATCTTCTCACCTTCCGGCACTATATCAGACAATGTTCCACTATTATTCATAGGGTTTTCATGGCCAATTTTTCCTGAAGTGGGTGGCCAGGTCCTTCTTCCTAGTGTGCCTTAGTCTGGAAGCTCTGCTGAAACCTGTCCACCATGGGTGACCCTGCTGGTGTTTGAAATATCGGTGGTGTAGCTTTAAGCATCACAGCAACACACAGTTGCCACAATATGACAACCAACAGACAGATGGCGTGGTTCCCTGATCAGGAAATGAACCCAGGCCATGGTGGTAAGAGCGCTGAATCTTAATCACTAGACTACTAGGGTTGCCTTTCTAAGAGCTACCTTGCAGTATTTTCCCCATTCCTGTGAGACGATTGCCTGGGTGTTAAATCCCATGTCCTAAGAAAGTACACTCAAGAAAATTAATTCTTGCATATCCACTCTTACTTTTCAGCCTTCTGAATCAATCACCTTCAAAATCCAATCTCCAGGCCTCCTGGCAGATAACTGATTAACTGTGGTAGCTCCTTTAGCGTGTAATCTCTTTCCTTCTTTATCAGGCCTATCAAATCCTAGCATGCTGGGATTTAAATGTAATTATAGGCTGGCAGCCTGGACCAGAGATGGGGACAGCTCCTCAAGGGGGCATCTGTTGCCTTGCAGGGCAGCAGCTTCTGCAGTATCTTCTACCACCAAGGAAGGTCCAGTTCTATCTAGCAATATCTGGGCTACTCCCAAAGCTCTGAGGGTTCAGAGGGATTCTGCAGAGCCCAAATCCTCAAACATCCATCCAGATATCCCCATACCATATGTCAGGACCTCAGGTTTTCCAACCGGGTCTCTGATCTTAGTATAAGAGACTTACTTTTGCTGGGCATTTAAACATTTCTGAATCTGTGCCACTCTAACAATCAAGTTCTGAGGCTGCTTCTCCACTGAATTCACTCTTACACTGCAGGATTTCCACTGCAGGAGCCCTCTGGCTCTCACACTTTGCCATTAAGTATTTGTTAACAGACCTCAATTTCTCATTATCCTTCTGAAAGGCATCAATATAATTTAGCAATAACCAGCTAACATTACAGTCCTTGTAGTCATTGTTTTCCCTATATCTTTAAAATGCCTTAATCATTGCATCTCCAGGGCATTCCCCTCCACTAGCACATTTTCTCATGTCATCATTGGTGAAATCTTCAACTGGTTTGGAACCTTGTGCAAGGAACTTTCTGTGCCCCACATAACACCCAGGATAGCATCCTCTTTGCCTAGAGGACAGTGAGCGAGCCATTTCTAAAACTCTATCTTATTGCCTGTCTGCACAGACTATCCCTTTCTCAGTACCACTTGTATTAATTCAACTCTTCTGAGAAACAGGTGCCATGACAGGATTAGACAGGCAACAGATTTATTGAGGGAAATGCCTGTGAAAGAATAAGGGAGAGGAAGTAGGGAGAGCCTTCAGACCATAAAGCAAGTCTTTTACCTGTGAAAGGATGGGGGAATGAAGAACAACTGGATGGAAAGAATCTGTGACTGCAACATGGTTCTGAGAGAGTTTATGCCAAGTCAATAGGAAGTCCTCTATTCAAAGCTGGCCATTAGAGGAGTCCTTTATCCCACAAGAATGTTGCAAGCACTAATACCCCTGCCATGCTCAGTCACTGGCTAGGAGCAGTCTACAGAATATATGGTCTCAGGGTGAATGTAGTGGTCAAACCAAAGGGGCAAAATTCTGGCTATCAGTCAACTATGCTCCCAAAAACAGATCTGAGTGGTACATTTCCATGCCAGATCTGTGTACTTAGGTCTCTGAAATGTTCTTACATGATTCATACCATCAAGGAGCTCACAGTATAGTGGAAGAAATTAATCTAAATGGAAAGTAAGGGGCCAATTTGAATTTCGGGTAGAGAAAGTATGCTGGGTTTTATCAAAATAAAATATTAGAATTTAATATTCCAGAGGGAGTCTGGGATGATGGTGACATAAAAACATGTAAAATTCTTATTCTTTCTAATTTCTTTGCTATGTTGGCCCATTTATTATAGGGGGAGAAATGTTCTTCACTACCATCTCCAAGAAATAGAAAGAGATCTCATATGTATACCCGAGATTTTGAAATCCTGCAAAGATTTAATGAGTAAAAAGGGATGGAGAACAGTTAATCAGCCCAACATTATCCAGAGGGATGTTTATATGCCAGTAGATTCCCTCTGGCCCAGATGGGAAGATTCTGTCTTAGAAGCTCATCTGGGCTCCTGTCTTTTGCCTTTTTACTTGACTTGGAGAAAGCAGCCCACATAATCACTGAGGCAGGTCATCTTTAGCCATTCCTATACAAAGAAGATATTCCTATCCCCTTTATTTTGCCAGTAAAACTACTCAGTTAGGCAACACATAAAAGTTCCTCCTGTAACTAGTCCACATAAATGTAGAATTGCCTGTTATAGCAAGAAATACACTTGCCATTACCTTCTCTGTACACGAGGAAACAGGTATCAGTACCCTTACTGTGATACTCATATTTGCTCATCTTTGGTGATTCTAGAGAAATCTTAGGAAGATAACAACTTATTATTCACCAAAAAAATAGCAAAAATCCAGAAATAGAGCACGAAAAACAGATCTACACTAGTTCAGAGGGAAGATACATCAGCCAACAGCATTGATTAATTCAGATGAGTGGTTCTCAAAGTATAGTCCCTGGACCATCAGCATCAGATACACCTTACAACTTATTTTACATTCACAGTTATGATTTCTTCATTGATATCCTTCTCCTTTTCCAGCCTTCAAAAGCCAACAAAGCGGAAGTTATATCTATTTAACAGTTTAGCACAAACTCTGGAATATAGGAGGGGCCCAATAAAGATTTGCTAAAATATGAATAGTAGAATAAGAGCAACAAAACTTTCCAAAAAAAACTCAAATTAGATATATAAGAATCTAAGATATAGTAAAGAAATCATAAGAGATGAAGAGGGAAATGATAATTCAAGAAATGAAGCAGATAAAATGTTTCCTTTTCAAATAGTTATTTCTTCATGATCACAGCATAAACTAAAATCAAAGAAAGATATTTATATATTTATTTAAATACAAATTATAAATTATATAGAATTATGTTATATACATATTCTATAATATAGTTACACCATAATTATATAATATGAGATATAAATAGTTATAATGTACACTAATATATACAAATATATTATGTAATTTTTATACGTATTTAATAAAACTATAAAAATCATGTTGGAGCCAGCCCGGTGGCACAGCAGTTAAGTTCGCACATTCCACTTTGGCAGCCCGGGGTTCACTGGTTCGGATCACCGGTATGGGCATGGCACCACTTGTCAAGCCATGCTGTGGTAGGCATCCCACATATAGAGTAGAGGAAGATGGGCACGGATGTTAACTCAGGGCCAGTCTTCCTCAGCAAAAAGAGGAGGATTGGCAGCAGATGTTAGCCCAGGGCTAATCTTCCTCAAAAAAAAAAAAAAAATCATGTAAGATAAACTTCTATTCCCAGGCAGGATATACTAGGTTGAAGCAGTCTACTGCTTCCACCACAAAAATGAGAATGAACTGGATAAGTGACAAAAACAACTTGATGATCAAAATTTACAAAAAGAGGGCAAACCTTCTAAGATGAACTGATGATTGCCAATCTGTTTTTTTTCCCCTTGAGGGTATTTTCTGACTCTGGGTAAAAGACCGAGGATCAGGCTTGGCTCAAGAACAGGCCCTTATTAGAAAACCAGCAAAGCTATGAGCAATATCCAGGGATTGAATGACGAAATGAAAACTTGGAAGGCCTCAAACACACAACTCATTTTTCTGACAGGACATTTGCTGAGTTTTGAGGCTGCTGATGTCTCTCTTAATTCATACCTCATGCCATATATAAAAATTACTTCCAGATAGATTTTGATATAAATAATAAAGGTAAAATTAGAGAGCTTTCAGAGAATAACATTTTCATGACCTTGGAATAAGTGTACATTTCTTAAACAGGACACAAGAAAAGCTAACTTTAGAAGCAAATTAACTGATTAATTGTACTACATTAAAATTCAGAACTTACATTCATCAAAAGACACTGTTTAAAGAGTGAAAAAGGAACCCACAGTTTAGAATAAGTTATTTGTCATTCATATAGTTGACAAAGGACTTGTATCCAGAATATATATATATTCGCAAATCAGTACGAAAATGGTAGACCACTCAATAAAAAAAGGGCAAGGATTTGAACGGGTACTTCACAGAAAGGAATATCAAAAATACAAATATACTACATAAATGGTGTTCAAATTCTATAACCATTCATTTTCATTAAGGAAATGAAAAGTAAAACCACAGTGAGAAAGTTCTACACACCTACCAGAAGTTCTGAAATGAAAATGATGAAACAACTAAGTGTTGGAAAAAACAGAACTTCCACATGCTGCAGGAGGATGTATAAATTGGTACAACTACTTGGAAAAGTGATTTGGCTATTTAAAGCTGAACAAATGTATACTCCATGACCCAGCAACTCCTAGCTATCTACCCAACAGATATGCTTACACATGTTTACCAAAGACAGGTTCACAGCAGCACTATTTGCAACAACTAAAAATTGGTAACTTCACAATTGCCTATAAACAGTAAAATGGATAAAGTATGATATATTCTCACAATGGAATGACATATAGCAATGAAAATGAATAAACTTATACTACATGAAATAATAGAGACAAAGCTCAAAATACAATTTTGAGCAAAAGAAGCTAGGCACAAAAGAATGCATCCTGTATGATTCCATTTACATGAAATAATGAAATAGAAAAACAGCTAATAAAAATCTATGGCTTTAGAAGTCAGGACACTGGTTACCTTGCAGGAAGATATTGAGCACAAGGGTGAGGGTGAGAGGTCTCTGGCATGTTAATAATGTTTTATTTCTTGATCTAGGTTATGCTAGTTAAACAGGTATGTTAAATAAGTGAGTTACACACTTTCGAAAATCCACTTTTTTGTATATTGAAGTATATTATACTTAAATCTAAAAATTTTAAAGCAGTAGAAGATAATTATGAATATTTCTCTGTTACCTATATGGAAAAAAACCTTCTAAACTTAAAAGCAAACAAACAAACTGAAAGGAAAATATCAGTAGACTCGACTATATAAAGCTTGAGGAACCTATATATACAAACACAATTTTAGTTTGCCACTGAGTCCAAAGAAAAAGGGTTAACACCAGTCATACACAATAAGCAAGGGTAAACTGACATAGATGGACAAAAGACATATTTATAGAAGGAAAAAAAATAGCCAATTAGCATATTTAAAAAGTAGTTCTAAACTCTTCAGTAATCAAAGATACTCAAAGTAAAACATTGACATGAAAATTTTCAAGTATCCAAACTAGCATTCTTCTAATGATGAGGCAATACTGATAAGGATAAGATAAAATAGGCACTTTCACACACTGCTGCCTTTAATTTAAATTGGTTCTTGAACCACAACTTCAAAAAACAGTATGGATTCAGGAGCACATGAACCCTATCTATGATACCAATGTCCAAACAGTCCATTTTCTTGTAGTCTATCCCTTTTTCCTCAGTTACCCTTTTTTTTTTTTCCCGACGAAGATTAGCCCTGAGCTAACATCTGCCAACCCTCCTGTTTTTTTCTGAGGAAGACTGGCCCTGAGGTAACATCCGTGCCCATCTTCCTCTACTTTATATGTGGGACGCCTGCCACGGCATGGATTGCCACGCGGTGCCATGTCCGCACCTGGAATCTGAACCGGCGAGCCCTGGGCCACCGAAGCAGAATGTGCGCAGTTAACCACTGTGCCACTGGGCCAGTCACCCTTAGTTACCCTTTTAAGTGAGTGGTCCTGACACTGAATTAGTCTCAATTTTGTTTAAAAAAAAGAACCTAAAACAAATAATGTATCGCTCATAATATATGGGCAAAAGGTTAGAAGAATATACTACAAACTATTGATAGTGGTTCTCCCTAAAAGACATACGAGGTAAGTTCACTTTCTATATCATAATCTTTCTGTAATGATTAATTACAGATAATTTTATATTATTTCTAAAATAAAAATAATAATATATATTTAATCTAAACATCATTCATAACAAATACCAAGAGGACACTACTACGTATCAGGCCCTGAGCAGGGCAGGACAGGGCAGGCAGTTAAGGACTAAAGTGGATGCCACTTGAGACCCAACCATACAGCCAAGGCCTAGAGTACAAGGTCAAGTAAGTTCCAGGACTCTAGTTCAGGGTTTTGGTCAATACAACATACTCTGCTTGTCATAATAGAGGTCCCAAAAGAAACCAGTCATACAGACTGCATCACAGAAGTCTGCCCTATGCAGCAGTGTCTATCATTTCAGCTGAGATCAGAATGGAACCTTACCCCTGTGAAGAGATCTGACCACCTGGCAAACCACCAGAATAAAAACTAGAAACCAAAAAATACCAGACATAAGACCAGTAGCATAAATTGAATCACAGACAGGCAGTCATGCTAATACCTTCCCTATTATCAGAATGGGGAGAGATATGAACTTGGAAAGGGAGAAGAACAATAGTTTGGAAAATAATGAGAGTAAACATTTATTATGTGTGTAGCACCGTTCTACATACTTGACATATTAAATCTCACAACAATCTGATGGGGGATTAACAATAATCTTATTATTTTATTTTACAAATGAAGAACAGAGAGAGTTTGAAGATTTGCCCAAAGCCATACAGGAAGCCTGATTTTCGCTCAAGAAAGTCCTATTTATTCATTTATTCAACAGACATTACTAGGAACCTACCAAATGCCAGGCACTGGTATAGATCCTGTAGATGCAAACATGAATGAGAGAGCCTCTGCCTTCACAGAGTAGCAGAATAAGGGGGCAGATGTATAAAACAACTTGGTAAATACTAAAACAGGAATTGGCCAAGTGTTTCTCAGAGGTGGGAGCAATTTTGCTGGGAGAGATCAAGAAAGTTTCATCAATAGCATTTGAATTGAACTTTGAAGAATAAACAGAATGAAGACTACCCGAAAAGGGTGGGGAAGGGCATTTCAGGCAGCAGGTTCAATATGAACAATGATACGGAAGTAGATACATGCATGAAATATACCATGAAAACATGTCAGTTTTGCATGACTGCAGAATGGATTCCATGAAGGAAACTGGCAGAAGAAGGAAGAAGTAAGACTAGCCAGTATTTCTCCAGCAACATCAATTGGGCTATTCCCATTTTAAGAACCATCCTGTGAAGCCTAATCCTCCCAAGGTCTCAAGGAAGCATACACGAAGATTTAGTCATTTGTTTAAACCCCCATCAAGTTACATTTTTAGCAAAACAACAGAACCCAAGATACTCATTAGATAACTCACTTCAGTGTAGCTTTTGGTAAGATTCAGGTGTTATTCTTGTAATAGAACACTGTTGCCAAGGTGATAGGGACTTAAACAATGAAATAAATATAACTGCAATAAACATGTTCAGAGAAGACAGCACCAACTGCAAGTTCCCTCTGTAAAAGAAATTCAGGGCACTTGAAACAGCTGAACAGTCTCTTTAAAGTAAGCTGGAGCTCACACCACAGCATAGGTGTAAGATCTTTAGATCTTTGCCTCAGAGAGTTGCTTGACTTGAGAGCATTGCTTAGCAGTTTAGTATGCAGTTCTTGCTGGCTGTACCTCCTCTCCTGCTTACTACAATGTTCTTTTTTTATGCAGCAGAAACCTAAAACAATTGACATACTAAAGATGGAAAAGCAGTCTGCTCCAGCAAAAGATAATACAATATCATGTTCTCCCATATGTTCTCCTTCCATGAATTTACTCCAGGGATTTGCCAATTCCTCAAAGGAGATCTCCAAAGAAGGCTTAAGAGAGAGGTGTTTCTATATTTGGAAAGAAGATTAAAACCTGTATATTCACTCCTTATATATGACTTCTTTTTTCTAGATAATTTTTCATACTCCCTTCCCTTTTCCTGAGGAGAAAACGTATAGTCTGGTGTATAATCTTTGTGTATAATCCAGTGCATGTTGCAGCACATAATAACAACAGCATTGATTTGCATTTGTATGGTGCTTTAGAGTTTGTCAAGCTCTTTTGCATACACTGGCTCATGTAATCTTTATATCAACCCTGTGATGTAGATATTATTGTATTATAATCACCATTTCATAGATGATAAAAATGAGGCTCACAGAGGATAAGTAACTTACCCAGCGTCATAAAACTAGTTAAATGCCAGAACCAAGCCTTGAGTCTACTAGGTCTAACGACTTCAAATCCAATGTTCTTTCCATGAAACTACAACCTTCCTTCTGTTGCACAATATTTAGTTATAACAAGTGAAAAAACTTGGAGTTTATTTGTAATATTGAGTTTGTGTGGCCTTAGTCCAGTCATGTTACATTATGTAGCTCTTTTATCAGCAAAAGAGGTGTAATGTTTTTGTATTTTCACATTTGATTTTATTGGTGCTTACGTGGTGGATTTTACATTTTAATAAAACAGTAAAGTAAAACTGTATGTAAAAGCCAAAAGAAGAAAACACAATATAACTACAAAAATACTCTAAAATAAAAGCAAAATTTTGCACTATCACTTGAAAAAAAAATTATTATGACAAATGCTGTGGATAACTGATTATTTTATTGGTCACATATAATCTTACAGTAAATTCTAATCAGATATTCCAAAATATCTACTGAAATTTTATAAATAGTAATAGAAAAAATAGCTTGAATTTTTATGGTACTAAATACCTATATTAGAAACAAAATAAGGTCTCAAGTCAATAATTTCAGCCTACATCAAAAGAAAGAGAAAAGAAAATTAAAATCAGTGTAAAGAAAAAAGGAAATAGTAAGATCAGAGATGAATAAGTGAAATAGAAAACAGAAAAAGTAATAGAGAAAATTCATGAAATACAAACCCTGTTCTTTGAAAAGATTTACCCAGAATAATCAGGTAAAAAGAGAAGGCAGAAATTATCAATATTAGGTATGAGAGAGATGAGAGTTAGTTAATAGACTAACCTAATAATCAAGTAAGTCTATTTATAGACTATGGTCTATAAATCAAAAATCTATTATTATGAAAACTTTATGTCAATAAGTTTGACAATTGGATGAAAAGGACAAAAGGTATGACTAACTGTTACAAATCAACTTCAATATTTCAGAGGCTAAGCACAACAGAGTTCTAGTTTTCACTCATGTAACAATCCAATGAAGATTACTGGTTGACCGGTGGCTATTCTTCACATGTTGATTTAGGGACCCAAGTGCTTTCAATTTTGTAGCTTTGTTATCTCATAGAGGGCTTCAGCACCCTCTGCATTTGACTAGTGGAAGGGGAATAGAAAGAGGAGAAACCCAATCCACTTTTTAAAAGTTCTGGCCTAGAAGTAACATACATCATATCTACTCATATTTCAGTGGCAAGAATTAGTTGGGTGGCAACATTTTGATGCAAGAGGTTCTGGGAAATGCAGCTCTAGCTGGGCAGTAACACCTCTATGCTATGGAAGGGAAACATGAAATTTTGGTGGATAACTGGATGTCTTTACTCTACTATGTCTTTTTATCTTCTGTTGATGGTTCCAAACATTTTCTAAATTTTTCTGCATACTTTAGTGAGTCATTTTCAGTTATAATCTTCCCATGAGTTTTTCACATGACCTTCCCCCTTTTTCTTTTTGCCATCTTCTTTCGCAAGTTGACAGTTTTCTTTTCTTTCACTTGGAACAAAGGGAGATTTATCCAAATCCAGTATGTGTCAAGTGGCATCATTTGTGGTATGCCTTTGATCCTGCTCGCTGTCTATTTCCATGTAGATGCTTCTACAGAGGTTTGCAGTTGGGAAGTTGATGTGCACAGAAAATATAAGAAAGTACCAAATAGAAGGCACAGAGCTAAAGACTACAACAACCAAACTGAAAAACACACTGGAGGGGTTCAACAGAAGACTATATAAAGCAGAAGTAAGGATAAGTGAATTTGAAGACAGGACAGTGAAACTCACCCAATCAGAGCAGCAAAATGAAAAAAGCAATTTAAAAAGTAAAGATAGCTTAAGGGATTTATGGGATAATATCAAGCAGAGTAACATTCATATTATAGGGGTTCCAGAAGGAGAAGAGAGAGAGAAAGAGGCAGAAAACTTATTTGAAAAATTAATGGCTGAAAATTTCCCTAACCTGAGGAAGAAAACAGACATCTAGATCTGGAAACCCAAGAGAGTTCTAAATATGATGAATCCAAAGAGATCCACATCAAGACATAATCAAAATGTCAAAAGTTAAACACAAAGAGAGACTCTTAAAAGCAGCAAGAGAAAAACAACTTTTTATGTATAAAGGAATCCCCATAAAACTATCAGCAGATTCTTCAGCAGGAACTCTGAAGGCCGAAAGGGAATGGCATGATATATCCAAAGTGCTGAAAGAAAAAACCTTCCAGTCAAGAATACTCTATCCAGCAAAGTTATCATTCAGAATTGAAGGAGAGATAAAGTTTTCCAAACAAGCAAAAGCTGAAAGAGTTCATCACCACTAAATTTGCCTTATAAGATGTTAAAGGGACTTCCTTAAGCTGAAAACAAAGGGTGCTAATTAGTAATAAGAAATCATGAAGGTATAAGTCTGACTGGTAAAGGTAAATATATAGAAAGGCAGTGGATTAATCACTTATAAAGCTAGTATGAAGGTTAAGAGAAAAAAATAGTAAAAATAACTATAACTACAATAATTAGTTGAAGGATATACAAGATAAAAAGATGTAAAATGTGACAACAAAAACATAAAACGTGTTAGGGGAGAGTAAAAATGTAGAGCTTTAGAATGCATTAAACCTAAGTTGCCATCAACTTAAAATAGACTGTTATAGGTTGCTATACATAAGCCTCATGGTAACCATGAAGCAAGAACCCATAGTAGAGACACAAGAGATAATGAGAAAGAAACCTAGTAGAATCTGAATACAATGAAGCAAGACACAAGCTTAAGGCTGAGATTCACATTGCCCAATTTTTTCCAATTCCAACATAGAATTTGGAGACAGACAGCACTGGGCTTGAAGCCCAATTCAACAAATTGTACCATGCCAGGCAAGTTATTTCACCTCTTTGAGCCTCAGTTACCCCATCTGTTAACTAGAAATAATACTACTTATAATGTTTGTGAGTATTTATAATATCTATAAGGCACCTAGTATAAGGCTTGGCACATGGTAAGCACTTAATAAATTTACAGATATCATTATAATCAATAATGTAAGTACTGCAATCCAAAGATTCTCTATTCTCTACTTTTCTAAAATTAGACCAAGGAAATTTATGTTCCCATGTAAAAAAGATCTCAATTAATCTACCAAAACATGAATTTCATTTGCATCTCTCATTTTTGTTACAGAATTACTAAAAGGGACACTCTCCATAAATGTACAATAATTCTTTAAGTAAAATAATTTTAATAATAACAATAAAACCCAATGTCAGTTTAATAGCAAATTAAATCAACACTTCCATCAAATAGACCTTTCTAAATCCAGGTGCCTGCAGAAGTCAATAAATTTGTCCTTCTCATTCATCTATGTCTTAATGTTTTTTCTTAAAAAGAATTAACTCCTTGAGAGCAGGGACTCTATTGTGTATACCTCTGTATAACTCATGCCTAGAAAATACTCAGCAGATAGGAGGCATTCAAGAGATCTTAACCAAATTAATGAATTGAAAGTTTACTTAAATAACTTACACACATAGTCTATACAATTACATGACCACACACAATACTAAAGCAATGCACAAAAAATTGATAATAGCTAAACTTTATTGAGTGCTTACTATATATTAGTCACTAGGTTAATCATTTCAAATGTACTATATCATTTGATACTCACAATAACTCTATGAAATAGATATTATTACTATCCTCATTTTATAGATGACAAATTGGAATTATCAAGAGGTTTGTTATTTAATTTCCCCAGTTGGCCCAAGGGCAGACAAATGAGTCAAAATTTGAACTCAAGAAGTTTAACACAAGAACCTGTAGGGGTAACTATTATACTATAGCTGCCTCAAAAACTCACTTTTGGCATAGTACAAAGCACCACATAATTGGAATAAGAAGCCTTGAGTTACTGACCTCTGCCATTAATATGTTTTATGAACTCACGCAAGACTCTCTAAGCTTCAGTTGCCTTACTTGTAAAATGGAAATAAAGATACTTACTTCATCACTATCAAAACAAAAATGTATAATGCACATGAAAGCACTTTACAAACTGTATGTTTAGATATTGCTAAGGAAGCTTTCTATTCTCCTTAGCATACGTAGATTTACCCTTAAAATATATGAAAATTGAGGTAGGAAAAAAAGATAAGCATAAATGTTATAAGGAAATAACAGTATGGAATATAATTTTATAAGCCTAGTAGAAAAAATTACCCTTCAGGAAAAGTTAAAGAATTAACTTTTAAATCTGCACAGGCCTGCAAAAAGTTTTATAGAGTTTCTCCAGCTGAACAGTAATGGAAAATCCCATTCCAAATTAAAGTGATACCAAATTGAACTAAAAATAAAGGTAACAATGCCTTAAATTTGCAATCATAGGGGCTAGCCCCGTGGCCAGTTGGTTAAGTTCCACCTTGGCAGCCCAGGGTTTTGCTGGTTTGGATCCTGGGCGCAGACCCTGCACTGCTCATCAAGCCATGCTGAGGTGGCATCCCACATAGTACAGCCAGAAAGACCTACAACTAGAAAATACAACTATGTACTGGGGGGCTATGGAAAGAAGAAGAAAAAAAAGAAGATTGGGAACAGATGTTAGCTCAGGTGCCAATCTTTAAAAAAAAAAAATTTGTATGCATAGAAGTTCTTTCAAATCCATTACTTCATTACTGTAATTCTGCAAGATAGAGTATTAATTTCAGTGAGATTAAATAAGAGAAGAGGAGTGAAGAAAAAACAACAAAGACATGGAAGACCAAAAGCTATGGGTTTTTGTCCTGCTTTGTCTTTTACTCTTTATGAGGCCTTGAGCAAGTTACTTAAACTTTCGGAACATCAGTTTCCTTATCTGTTAAATGGGGGTAATGTTAGTAATTAATGTGTTGTGAAGATGCAATGGCATAATTTGTATTAGGCACATTGTAGATCAAAGCCCATTTCAAGGACTCAATAAGTGTAAATGGTAGTGGTTTTCATCATCGTTAGTTTATACAGCTGAGCAAACTGAAGCCCCAAGTACTTATAACTTGTTCAGGCTCATACAATTAACATAAATAAGAAATAGGACTAACTCTATATCCTTTAGCTCTTCAGCAATTTTATTTCCTCAAAATTATGTAACTCTGTATTCTTTACTTTACCAGAGATAACTATAAAATACTCATTCCAATCTGAGAAATGGTTTAATTTTAGCTCCTATCTTAATTCACATAGGCTGTTATTTACTAAAAGGTGTCCAAACAAGTTGATTTTATATTGGAATGTTGATCTCAGAAAGAAAAAAAAAAAAACAAGCAGTGGAAGTAGAAATAATCATCAAGTCAATCTCTGGCTTGCTTATTATTGCAGAAATAAATTGAATTCTGCTCTAGCTTTTTGACATGTAATTCTCATACTAATAGGTTCACATCCATTTCTCTTTCCTCTACCTGCTAACAGGAAGCATTTTGTAATGGTCTGTCAGAAATCTACTAGTAACTGCCTAATATTTCCCTTAAACAGAAAGCTACTGTCTGTAATCACATCAGCAGTTGTCAACAATTTACTGTAATGAGGGGCAGAGCACCAAAATGGCTTTGTTATGAAAATAAGATGCTCTCACCTAAAACCCCACTCCTGTTTTGATTAGAAGCACAATTATCAGTCCCCCTGTTGCAAGAATCCGAGTGTGAACCTCAGTCTTGCCAAGATAGAAACCAGACATACATTGTTCCCCTAGCTCCCCTAATAGGTGAGGAGGAAGGGAAAGTTTCTTTTGTTACACACAGCTGGGGTTTTTTCTTTCTTTTCAGACTAAGGAAAATGGGTTTGGGCTTTAGGAAATTATAATTGTGTCAAAACTCAGGGCTACATTGGAATGGTTGGTGCTGTTATATCATCTATCATCATTTTATCAGAGCAGTGCTAGGCTAAGTTCCCTCATTTGCACTAGAAAGCTAAGATCAAGGCAATGGAGATAAAAATGTTAAATAAGATATTGTGTCTGCTCTCAAGTATCTCTCAGTCTAATGGAAAAGACCGAGATACAATGATCTTTACAACACAGTGGGCTGAGAGAATGGACACCCAGCTGGAAGATGAACAGAAAATGATCAAGTAAATAAGGACGGAATCCGTGAACACATACAAGGGAGCTATATAAACAAAGGCAATAGAAAAATGAAAGCCTGGCACAGTCAGAGAAATAAAGGTGTTACAGTATGGTTAAAACCTAGTGGAAGCAGGGACAACTGAGGAGAGAAAATTACAGAGAGGCCAACTCATGAAGGATCCTGCAAGTTATTTTGAGAGCTTGGGCTTTATCCTGAGGACTGATCAGAAGCAGGTAGATGGCATGAACAATGTGTGTTGAAAACAGTTTTCACCTCATATGGTGACAAGAAGTTCAAACGCCAATGTGGGGGTTAATACACGTGACAATTGGCCCACAACCCAAAAATTTAAAGCACAGTATTGTATTTCTACATTAAAACTCACGAAAGAGGAACTAGCTGGTTTGTTCATTTGATTGTTCTTAATAACAGTGTTCTTTGAGCTATAAATGGCATCTTGCTGAATCTATGTGCTTCAAAAATCACAAAAGACAATGGAAAAGGAGACTAGAGAAAACAGTGAATGACTGGTTATCTAACATGTTCCAGACACTGTATTAGGTACTCTGAATGTTACCATTTAACCTTCTTATTGAGGTAAGTCTTATTACATCCACGTTATAGATTCGTAAACTGAGATTCAGAGGACTTAAATTGCCCACAAATACACAGCTACTGTTAAGATCTATACCCAGGAATGTCAATCTTCAAAGCTTTTTCTCTTTTCAATATACCACTCTACCTTTTTGGAAAAAGAGGAGAGGAAGGAGTGCAAGATAAGGATGGGGCTGTATAGGTGCTGTAAAATACACAAATATATGAAGAGCTAAATGAATCCTCTCCACAAAAAACAAGGACAAAACTGAGCAAAGTTATCCAAAACAACCATTCCAGGTCTCTGGAAGGTGAGCAAAGGCAAACGATAGAATGAGAGGCATTTATTCATAAATAATTACTAGAGCTTTGGGTAAGAATAAGAATAACAGAAGTCTGAAGCCCTGGCCACAGGGGCAAAAGCCCATGGCTTTATCACCTAAAAGTGGTGAACTTAGCTAAAAAAAAAAAAAAATTGGGAAAGTCTACAGCTTTGCTGGTCTGAGGTTGGAGTTCCAACTGGGGCTATGATGGAACAGTTAGACAGTTTAAAAGATCCTGGAAATGAAAAGACCATGGGAGCACTGTAACAAACATGCCACATATCCCTCCCTGGCTCACAGGAAAACTATGAGCACAGATTGCAAGACCTGAAAGAGGCTAGCAAAAAGTAAAAGCCAAGGCAGACTTGAGAACTACCTGAAACTCTGAATGGATTCCCCAACTCTTACACTGATGTACTGGCAAGACGGTAGAAGCCTTAAAGGCTTGGAGGCATTTGAGCAGGAGTGCTGCACAAATCATTGACTGATCACTTATCAATGCAGACAAAGAGGGGACTTACAGGAAGCCAACCTAAATAATAAAAACAAAATGTGACGCAGCTAAAGCAGTCCTTAAAGTGAAACACATAGCTTTCAATGCTTTATTAATTATTTTATGGGGGAAATCCTTTCACAATGTATACACATATCAATTCATCATATTGTACACTTTAAATACCTTATGATCTTATTTGTCAATTATACTTTAATAAAGCTGGGGGGAAATCCTTTATTAGAAAGGAAGGAATCTAAAATCAATAATCTAACTTACTTCAAGACGCTAGCAAAGAATAACAAATGAAACACAAAGTAAGGAGATAGGAAAAATAATAAAGATCAGAGTGCAAATCAATAAAATATAAAACAGAAAAAATATGGAAAATCAATGAAACCAAAATTGACTATTTGAAAAGATCAAGAAAGCTGATAAAACTTTAGCTAGAAACTAACCAAGAAGGAAAAAGAAAAGACACATTTCAAAAATCAGTAATTAAAGCTGGAACATTGCTACTGACTCTACAGAATTTAAAGATTATAAGACAATAAAGTTCGCCCCCTACTCCAGTACATGTAGTTAGTTTTACCACTCAGTTCTATAGGATTTTGATGGTCTCCAACCCAGCCTCTGGGTTCTGAAGTAACATCTTCCTAAATACAGCTCAAAAAATTTGGAATAAGTCATGCCTTGAGTATCACCCCAACTGTAATTTCTATCTCCCTTTCAAATTTAAAGAGTTTTTTTTTCAGAGATCAATAAACTTCAGTGTTTATTCAGTGAATATTTACAGAACACCTAGTTTGCCCAGGTATTCTGTAGACTGCTGAAGACACCATAATGAATATAACAGCATCTGCCTGAAAATAAAGCTCACAGTTCAGTGGGAAACATACAAGCATTAACAAATAATCATGATCCCGTGTGTTAAGACCTGTAAAATGCTATGGAAAAAAGAAGAAATGCCTAATTCTTCCTTAACAGAGGCCAAAAGGTGATATCTTGAGCTAGCACTTCAGTGACAACTGAGGGATGATCACCCAAATGTTCATTTGATGGAGAACCAACAGAAAAGAGTGTCAGGAAGAGGGACAAGCTTATGCAGAAGAGACATGAGTATGTGTAGCCCAAGACTGTTTCCATTAACTATTCATAAAGTTCTAACAGGTGGAATGTAAGGCAAGCCCCCTAGTAATACATAAGCATCCAAAAAATGACTAGCAACTTTGTCTCTTTAGAACTCTATTTAAAATCTTAGAACAACATCAGCCTTGGAAGGTACTGAGACATCTTCTCAGCCAACTCTTTTGCATTCAGGAGGGTAACCTGAGGATAGAAATGTAGGCACATTTAATTACCCCTGTATTTACTGACCACCTCTTATCTTTAAAAGAGCCTGCTTTAAAAAGTCTAGCACAAACGCATCCTGAGTGAGTGAAACGCAAAATCTGATCTTCAGTTCAAAATTCCTAACTACCCAACCCACACTTGCCATTTCTCTTCTGGGCCCAGTAAGAAGAAAAAAATATACATAAATTTTCAACCATGCTTAGTTTGGCATTTCTTCAGGCTGAGGGGACAGAAAGAGAAAATCCATTACCTAGTAATAGCCTAAATATCTATGTAAATCTGCAGACTACTATTTTCCAAAAAAGAACTAAATCACTATTAAAGGGTGCAATTACAATCTTTGATAGATAGTGAGATGTCACTGCAAGATCTGATTAATCACAACTTGATACAATGAACTATGTCAAGTAACCAAACATAATATCAAGTCACAACAAAAGTGCACCACATGAAGCTAATATCATGATCTTCCCTAC
Source organism: Equus przewalskii (assembly GCF_037783145.1). NCBI lineage: Eukaryota > Metazoa > Chordata > Mammalia > Perissodactyla > Equidae > Equus > Equus przewalskii. The sequence continues at coordinate 9,199,153 of NC_091832.1, read as the reverse complement.
TCAATGCTGATTTTGTTTATGACATTTATAATGAGCTTTTGACATTTGAGTGATAGCTACACAAAGATAAGAAATTAGAACACCTGGATTTTAGCTTTTCTTTAGCAATAGCTACGGCTGAAACTAGAATTAAAAATTAACAACTAAAATCCTTTCAAATTTCTCAGAGATTTCAAGTTTCAGACCTGAGGTGTGGAAGACAGAAGTCCCTATGGATTATCTGATCCACTGATTTTCATTCTTTTTTCCACCAAAAGGACAGGACATTCTCATGCAGGCTATTCCCAGAAAGGTGTGGAGATGGGGCCCAACTGAGATGATAGCACTTGAAAGGAGGCCACATTGTTGGCATCTTCCATGAGCCACCTCACATAATCATTAACAAAGAAATTTTAAGCTTAAATTTTAAAAATTTCAGAGAACAGTAGTAAGCCCACCCCATGAGTCCACAACTCACCTGAAAAAAAATGCCCAGAAAGACCATCTTATTTGCTCTATTCAAGGAATGGGCCTGCCTGTAGATTACTGTAACAATTATCTTAACATTGGAACTATAACTACTGAGGGGAGAGAGTATATCAAATACTCTCCACAGGGAAGAAGTGAGATCTGAAAAGCATCTTCCAGGGAGCATCCACCTTCCAGTTCAGAATCACTAATTTAGATGAACCACTTCATTTCATAGATTAAGAAATAGATATGGGGGAGTGACATCAGTACGATGGTGGAGTGAGCTCTTCCCTTAGACTCTACTCCCTAAGACACAATGAAAAGGACCCTCGTAAAACAACAGAGGACATTCACTTAACACAATAGATGTCCAAGAGATCCATGCAGCCATATGTCTGAAGTGGAGCTACTGGACCCCCCAGGAAGGCAGTAGAAGGAGGTAAGGGTGTCTCTTCTCTCACCCTGAATGGGAGCAATCTAGGGCATGGGACCACACAGAGCTCAGAGTAGGGGTGGAGAGGCAACCCTCCACAAGAATGCCATCACTCTAGAAGATGCCTCACAACCTGTGGGAATGCACCACACCAAGGAGGCTAAGCAATCATGGGGGCATCTCACTAAGCCAAGCAGCACAGGAGGGCAGACAGCAAATGCAGAGTGGGAGCATCCCTCACAATTGTGCACATGAAAGAAAGTGCACCTCCCCTTGCCTAGAGCACCAGCTTGGCCAGTAAGCTAGGGCAAGGGGACCCTGCCGAAGCACCTGCACACCTACATGTGTGAAGTAGCAGCAGCCAAAAGACAAACACAGATGGGTCCTATAAGCCCAGCTTTGAAACGACAGGCACAGCTGCCAGTGATCGCAGCAGGCTCAAAATAAACAGTTCCTGCCCACTCTTCCAGTGGAGGCAGGTGGAATCTACAACCAAACACTACCAATAGACAATGGCACAAATCCACTCAATCAAATAGCATGAAGAGGTATATGAACACTCCAGAACAGAAGAAAAGTGACAAGTTCCCAGAAATCAATCCTGAAGTCACAGAAATTTACAATCTGAATGACAGAGAATTCAAAATAGCTATCATAGAAAAACTCAACAACTTACAAGAAAACTCAGAGAGACAGTTCAATCAAATCAGGGATAAAATTAGGGAACAGAGGGAATTCTTCAGAAAAGAGATTGAAACTCTAAAAAATTGGAAATGTTGGAGATGAAAAACACAATGAATGAGCTAAACAAAAATCTGGAGTCCTTAAATAAGAGAACCAATACTAGGGAGCACAGAATTAGCAATTTAGAGGACAGAAATATAGAAATGGTTCAGAAGAAGGAGAGACAACTAAGACTAAAAAGAAATGAAGAAATTCTCCAAGAAATATCCAACCTAATTAGGAAACACAACATAATGATTATAGGTATTCCAGAGGGAGAAGAAAGGGAGGAAGGAGCAGAGACCTTGTTCAAAGACATAATAGCTGAGAACTTCCCAAAACTAGGGAAGGAGCTGCAAATATAAATAAATGAAGCTAAAAGAACTACTAATTGCATCAATGCAAAAAGACCATCTCCAAGGCATATATTAGTAAAACTGGCAAAAGTCAATGACAAAGAAAAAAATAACTTACAAACAAATTCCTATCAGGCCTTCAGCAGATTTCTCAGCAGAAACCTTACAGGCTAGAAGAGAGTGGAATGATACATTCAAAATTCTGAAAGACAGAACCTTTCAGGCAAGAATACTCTATCCTATGAAAATATCCTTTAGATACAATGGAGAAATAAAAATTTTCCCAGATAAACAAAAGCCGAGGGAGTTCTTCACCACAAGCCTCCCCCACCACACAGGAAATGATCATGAAGGCCCTCATACATGAGAAAAAAGAAAGGGTTTACAAAACCTTAAGCAAGGTGATAAATAGGTAGACAAAAATCAGAAAATTGCAGCTGTCTATGAGAACAGGTTAGCAAATACTTAAGAATAACAATAAACATAAAGGGAAGGAAAGCATCAAAAATAAATATAATCACTTAATTTTAACGACAATTGCACAACACAAAATGGAATTAGTTGTGACAATAACTTAGACAAAGAAGAGAAAAGGGATGGAACCTTCTTAGACTATGGAAATAGGAGGCTATCAGAAAATGGACTAGGTCATCTATGAGATCTTTTTTACAAAGCTCACAGTAACAACTAAGCAAAAAAATTATAACAGAGACACAAATAAGTAAAGAGAAAACTGAGAAAACTATCAAAGAGAACCACCAAACTGATCTAGCAGTCAGAAATACATGGGACGAGAAACAAGGGAAATACAAAACAACTGGAAAAAAACTAATAAAACAGCAGTACTAAGTGCTCATATATCAACAATCACTCTAAACGTAAATGGACTGAATTCTCCAATCAAAAGACACAGAGTAGCTGCATGGATTAACAAACAAAACCCAACAATATGCTGCTTTCAGGAAACACAGGCTCAGAGTGAAGGGATGGAAGATGATACTCCAAGCTAATGGCAAACGGAAGAAGCATTGTGCTGCCATACATACGTCAGACAAGGTAGATTTCAAGACAAAAAAGGCAATGAGAGTCAAAGAGGGGCAGTATATAATGATAAAAGGGACACTCCACTACGAGGACATAACTCTTATGAATATATATGTGTCCAACACAGGAGCACCAAAGTACATAAAGAAACTAAAAACAGAGCTAAAAGGAAAAATTAACAGCAACACAATAATAGTAGGGGACCTCAACACTCCACATACATCAATGGATAGATAATCCAGACAGAAAGTCAACAAAGAAAGTGTGGAATTACCACTGTTGAGTATTTATCCAAAGAACTTGAAAACACAAATGCATAAAGATACATGCACCCCTATGTTCACTGCAGCATTATTCACAATAGCCAAGACTTGGAAGCAACCTAGGTGCCCATCAAGGGACAAATGGATAAAGAAAATGTGTTATACATACATAATAGAATACTACTTAGCCATAAGAAATGATGAGATCTGGCCATTTGTGACTACATGGATAGACCTTGAAGGTATTATGCTAAGTGAAATAAGTCAGAGGGAGAAAGTCAAATATCATATGATCTCACTCATAAGTAGAAGATAAAAACAACAACAAACAAACACATAGCAACAGAGATTGGATTGGTAGTTACCACAGGGGAAGAAGGGAGAGGGGAGGGCAAAAGGAGGGATTAGCCACACATGTATGGTGATGGACTACAATTAGCTTTTGGGTGGTGAACATGATGTAATCTACACAGAATTTGAAATGTATTACAATATACATCTGGAAGCTATATAATGTTATTATCCAATTTTAGTACAATAAAAAATTAAAATTAAAAAGAAGAAATTGTGGAATTAAATGAAAAACTAGATCAGATGGATTTAATAGATATATATAAAACACTCCATCCAAAAGTAGCATAATACACATTCTTCTCAAGTATACATGGAACATTCTCAAAGATAGACTATATGTAAGGAAACAAGGCAAGTCTCAATAAATTTAAGAAGATTGAAATCATATCAAGCATCTTTTCCAACCATAAAACTATGAAACTAGAAATCAACCACAAGAAAAAACCTGGGAAAGGCACAAATATGTGGAGAATAAACAACATGCTACTGAAAACTACTGGAACAATGAAGATCAAAGGAGAAATCAAAAAGTATCTGGAGACAAATGAAAATGAAAATATACCATACCAACTCATATGGGATGCGCCAAAAGCAGTCCTAAGAGGGAAATTCAAAGCAATACAGGCCCACCTTAACAAATGAGAAAAATGTCAACTAACCAATCAAACTACAGGTAACAGAACTAGAAAAAGAAGACAAGACAAAGCCCAAAGTCAGCAGAAGGAGGGAAATAATAAAAATTAGAGCACAAATACATGAAATTAAAACCAAAATAACAGTAGAAAGGATCAGTGAAACTAAGAGCTGGTTCCTTGAGAAGTTGAACAAAATTGACAAACCCTTAGCCAGACTCACTAAGAAAAAAAGATAGAAGGCTCAAATAAACTAAACCAGAAACGTAAGAGGAGAAATTACAATGGATACCACAGAAATACAAAGGATTATAAGACAATACTATGAAAAAGTGTATGCCAACAAATTAGACAATCTAGAAGAAATGGATAAATTCTTAGACTCATACAACCTCCCAAAACTGAATCAAGAAGAAATAGAGAATCTGAATAGAACAATCACAAGTAAAGAGCTTGAAACAGTAATAAAAATCCTCCCCCAAAAATAGAAGTCCAGGAACAGATGACTTCCCTGGAGAATTTTACCACACATTCAAAGAAGATTTCACACCTATCCTTGTCAAACTATTTCAAAAAAATTGAAGAAGATGGAACATTTCCTAACACATTCTATGAGGCAAACATCACCCTGATCCCAAAGCCAGACAAGGACAATACAAAGAAGAAAAATTGCAGGCCAATTACTGATGAACATAGATGCAAAAATCCTCAACAAAATATTGGCAAACCGAATAGAGCAACACATTAAAAGGATCATACACCATGATCAAGTGGGATTTATACCAGGGACACAGGGAGACTTAAACATCCACAAATCAATCAATATGATACACCACATTAACAAAATGAGAAATAAAAACCACATGATCATCTCAATAGATGCAGAGAAAGCATTTGACAAGACCTAACATCCATTTACGATAAAAACTCTCAATAAAATGGGTATAGAAGGAAAGTACCCAAACATAATAAAGGTCATATTTGACAAACCCACAGCCAACATCACAGTCAATGGGGAAAAATTGAAAGCCATCCCTCTGAGAACAGGGATAAGACAAGGGCGCCCACTCTTGCTGGCCTTATTCAACATCCTACTGGAGGTTTTGGCCAGAGAAATTAGGCAAGAAAAAGAAATAAAAGGTATCCAAATCAGCAGCGAAGAAGTGAAATTCTCACTGCTTGCAGTTGACATGATTTTATATATAGAAAACCCTAAACAATCTATTGAAAAACTATTATAAATGATCAACGACTATAGCAAAGTCGCAGGGTACAAAATTAACTTACAAAAATCAGTTGTATTTCTATACTCTAATAACTAACAGAAAGATAACTCAAGAATACAATCCTGGGGCCGACCTAGTGGCATAGTAGTTAAGTTCACATGCTTTGCTTCAGCAGCCCAGAGTTCATGGGTTTGGATCCTGGGCATGGACATATGCACCACTCATCAAGCCACGCTGTGGCAGCATCCCACATACAAAGTAGAGGAAGATTGGCACAGATGTTTGCTCAGCGACAATCTTCCTTAAGCAAAAGAGGAAGATTGGCAACAGATGTTAGCTCAGGGCCAATCTTCCTCAACAACAAAAAAAGAGAATACAATGCCATTTACAAGCATAATAAAAAGAATAAAATATCTCAGAATAAATTTAATCAAGGAGGTGAAAGACCTATACAATGAAAACTATAAGACATTATTGAAAGAAATCGATGATGACATAAAGAAATGGAAAGATATTACATCCTCATAGATTGGAAGAATAAACATAGTTAAAATGTCCATACTACCTAAAGCAATTTACAGATTCAGTGCAATCCCAATCAAAATCCCCATGACATTCTTCACACAAATAGGACAAAGAATCCTGAAATTCATATGTGGCAACAAAAGGCCCCAAATAGCTAAAACAATCCTAAGAAGAAAGAATGAAGCTGGAGGCATCACAACCCCTAACTTGAAAATATATTAAAAAGCTAGGGTAATTAAAACAGCATGGTATTTATACAAAAACATACACACAGATCAATGGAAGAGAACTGAAAGCCCAGAAGTAAAACCACACAGCTACGGACAGCTAATCTTAGACAAAGGAGCTAAGAACATACAATGGAGAAAGGAAAGTCTCTTCAACAAATGGTGTTGGGAAAACTGGACAGCCACATGCAAAAGAATGAAAGTAGACCATTATCTTCACCATACACAAAAATTAACTCAAAATGAATTAAAGACTTGAAGGTAAGACATAAACCATAAATCTCCCAGAAGAAAATATGGGCAGTACATTCTTTGATATTGGTCTTAGAAGGATCTTTTCGAATACCATGTCTACTCGGGCAAGGGAACAAAAGAAAACATAAACAAATGGGACTTCATCAGACTAAAGAGCTTCTGCAAGGCAAAGGAAATCAGGAACAAAAGAAAAAGACAACCCACCAACTAGGAGAAAATACTTGCAAATCATCTATCCAACAAAGGGTTAATCTCCAAAATACATGAAGAACTCATACAGCTCAACAACAACAAAACAAACAACCAGATAAAAAAAATGGGCAGAGGCTATGAACAGACATTTTCCCAAGGAAGATATAAAGATAGCCAACAGGCACCTGAAAAGATGTTTGACATCACTAATCATTAGCGAATGCAAATCAAAACTACAACGAGATATCAGCTTATACCTGTTATAATGGCTATAATCACCAAGAGAAAAAACAACAAATGTTGGAGAGGATGTGGAGAAAACGGAACCCTCATACACTGCTGGTAGAAATGCAAACTGGTGCAGCCACTATCAGTATGGAAATTTGTCAAAAACTTAAAAATAGATATACCATATGACTCAGCTATCCAACTACTAATTTATCCAAAGATCTTGAAAGCAGCAATTCAAAGAGACTTATACATCCCTATGTTCATTGAAGCATTATTCACAGTAGCCAAGACTCAGAAGTAACCCAAGTGCCCAATGGGTAAAAAAGATATATACATACAATGGAATACCACTCAGCCATTAAAAAAAAGACAAAATCATCCCATTTGCAACAACAACATCGGTGGACCTTGAGGGTATTATGTTAAGCAAAATAAGCCAGAGAGAGAAAGACAAACACCATACGATTTCACTCATATGCAGAAGATAAACAAACACATGGACAAAGAGAGCAGATTAGTGGTTACAAGAGGGGAAAGGGGTCAGGGGTTGGGCGTAAGTGGTACAGGAGCACATATATATGGTGACTGACAAATAATAACGTACAAGTGAAATTTCACAATGTTATAAACCATAATGACATCAATAAAACAAAAAAAAAAGAAACACCTGCAAGAAGGAAGTGATTTGCACAAAGCCTTACTGCAAATTAATGGCAGAGCTAGCTAAGGATCCAAGTTTCTTGACTGTGAGTTGTGAGTACTGCCAGTAATAATAACCCTATGCAGCTGGAGCACTGGCTGGTTTACAAAGTATTTCTGTGTTCATTATCTCATTTGATGTGCATAATAATCTTGAGTGGTAGGAATTCTAAGGATTATTCTTCCTACTTTGTAGATGAGAAAGCAAAGACCTAAAAGGTAAAATGACCTATCCAAGGTAGTATGGACACTTCTGGATAAGTAGACTTAAATTCCAGTATTTCTGACCCTGAATCCACTGTTGTTATCAAGCCACTCCATTAAGTGATCTGAACTCAATAATTTTCTCTTAAGATAGTGCTATTTTCATTCTCAAGACACCAAGAGGTCTCAATCTAGGTTCCAATCTGTATTCATCACTTTTTAGAGGATGATCCAGGCACTGCAGCACAAGGTAACTTCATGAGGGCATATATAGTCTGAAATTTGACCAGGTCTTCAATTTAGTCTTCAACCTAGTCTAAACACAACCCAAGTATTGATCTCAGTTAACATCATCTTGCAGTAAAAAGGCTTCCAACTCTGGAAGATCATTTAGAGATCTCAGGTTATTCAAACAAATAATAATCTCACCGCAAACTTGTCAAAATTATTCTATCCTTTCTTTGCTGAGGTTGCCATACAATGCACCCATCTCCCTTCTAAAAATGGAAACACATACAGGCTGTTTGTATTGCTGCTTGGTTTTTTTCAGTTATTTTAACTGACTACCAATAGGCCTCCACAAATAATTTGAAGATATTTAATTTCTTAATAAAATAACTATTGTGTTAAGCACATACTACATGTTAAACATAGAGATGGGCATTTATATACACTATTTCATTTATGACATCCTCACAATAATCTATATGTAGGTATTATTAGTCACATTTTATGGATAGAAAGGTTAAATAAAGTAGATATTGCGATAAAGCTGAAATTTTAACTCAGACTTGGCTAACTATAGTGCCTGTGTTCTCTCTACTATGTAACATTGCCTCCTAATAACAGGAAAATATGTCTATGCCAAGAGATTAAGGGAATCATTTAAGAATGCACGGCATATTGAGTGATATACCATAGATGTTCTTGCTGCTGCATCTTTTACTATTCCATCTGCCGAGAATACTCTTTCCTTCTTTGTTTAGAGAACACCTACTATTCAGCATTTTAGACCAAGCTGGACTGGAACACATTAGGAAGCATTTGGTGGCATCTCCCAAGAGGCCATTGCTCCCTTCTTTGTGCTCTTGACATAATCACATTTTTCTGTCTTTCTTGCAACTTACCTGAATTCCTTAAGAAGAGGGACCACATCTTTATAGATCTTTGTAATTCCACGGCCTAGTCCAATGCCCACCCTAAGCAAAGTAAACTGCCAGGACTTCAATAAACATCAGTGAAGTAATAAAATAAAAAAAAGTGTTGCATTGTACATCCTAGAACAGGGGAGGGTATCCACAGGTCTTCATTGCCATACTAGACATAGGGTCTCCAGGGGCTCCATCTTCGAGCATGCACTCATTCAACAAATATGTTCTGAACATCCACCATGCGACATGCACTTTTCTAGACCAATTTTTCAGCAATAAATAAAACAGATAAAAGTTCTAAGTTTCATAGAGCTTACATTCTAGAGGAAAGAGAAAGAAAGTAAAGCAGACGTGAAATATAAAGTATGTTAGATAGTTATAAGTGTTGCAACAAAAAATAAAGCAATGGGAGATAAGGGATACTTAGTGAAGAGGACTATAATTTTAAATAAGATGGTCACGAGGGTTCTCGTCAAGATGGCGCTGTGAGCAGACGTTGAACTCGCCTCCTCCCACAAACACAACCAGCTTACAACAATTTTGGGAAGAATCACCCTGGATTGAAAACTGAAAACTGGAGAAAAAGAACCCCCACGACAAGGGACAGTCCTGACGAAAGCAGAAGAGGCAGCAACTCCGGCCAGAGAGGAAAAAAGCCACCTTTGGGAGCAGCAGAGCTTCTCAGCTGGCCAGGCGGGAGCCAACCTAAGGTACGCAGCCCTCTCTGGAGGAGTGAGGTCCGGAGTGGGGGCAATACTGCTATAACAATCCTTCGGACTCAGCCCAACTGAGATGGGGGTCTTACTATCTGGCTTTGCTGGCTATTAACTGCAGTGAGGACACCCCAGAAAAGCTATTGGCCGAAAGCCGAAAAGATCTGGGTCTTAAAGGGCCCACGCACAAACTCACTCATTGCAGCAACCTAAAATGACCAGAGAGACGGCTGACTGTCCTTTGGTGAAACAAGACTCACCTGATGGGCTCTGGGGGCATCTTGGTGAGAGGAGGATCCTCTCCTGAGACTGGGACATTGGTGGGGGCCGTTATTCTGAGCTGGTCCAGGCGTGCTGATACGGACACAGGTGGGGGCCATTGAGGTGCGTCTCTTGGGCTGTTAGCCCAGGGGTCTGCCACACCCACTAGAGCACAGATTTAATCCAGTTCAGCCAGGGCAGGCAACCCGCCCTAGGGACTGGCCCCACCTAACAGCAAGCCCTCAGGCTACTTTCCAGCCTGCATTGACTGAGTGCCTTGATCCTCTATAGGCAGGCAAGGGTGTCTGCCTCTGTGGGGCAGGGCTTGTGTGAGGTCCAGGTGAACTGTGGGGTGCATTGGGGCAGAGGTGGGGGCCTCTGCAGTGTGGCGGTGGGGTACACTCCAGAGGGTGGAGAAGTGTGCACAGACCAGGACTGTGTTGACAGTGTATGTGGTCCAGAGAGGGGTGAGGCTTATCAGCAGCAGAAGACTTGTGCTTCACAAATAGCCATAAAAAGGATTAGCCCCACCTTCCAAAGCCTGAAACAACTGAGTGCCTCCATGCCAAGGGCTAGCCCCACTCAGCTGCACTCCTAAGAGAACTGACATTAGCCTTGTTGGCCTCAGGCCTATCACAACTGTACGCCCCGAGCATAGCAACCAGCTACACTGGGTACCAACCCAATTAAGAGACAGCTGCAATAAGAGTGTGCTGATAGACTTTGTAGCCAACAGTGCTGCGGCCCCTCCAAACCAGATTTACAAACAGCTGGCCAGGGAAGGAAAGATCAGACTCCCTGGGTACCTGCAGTGGGAGCAACCCTGCCACAGCAGAAGAACACAAGTAGCCCACAAAGGGGTCACTCCTGGTGGTCTGGTGACGAGAGGGAAGCACACTGTTGGGCCTCATAAGGCATCTCATACATAAGGCCACTTCTCCAAGATCAGGAGACATAGCTGACTCACCTAATACAAAGAAAATAGCACAGAGAAAGAGGCATAATGAGGAGGTAAAGGAATACTTTCCAAGCAAGGGAACACTACAAAACACCAGAAAAAGAACTAAGTGAAACAGAAACTAGTGACCTCCTTGACAAGGAATTCAAACAAAATATAATGAAGATGCTCACAGATATGCAGAGAAGAATGGATGAATACAGTGAGCACATCAGCAAAGAATTGGAAGATATAAAAAAGAACCAATCAGAAATGAAGAATACAATACTTGAAATGAGAAATTCACTAGAGTGACTCAATAGCAGAGTAGAGGAAGCAGAAGAATGGATCAGCAAGCTAGACAAAAGCTTAGAGGAAGTAACTCAAGCAGAACAGAAAAGAGAAAAAAGATTTAGACAGAATGAGAACAGTGTAAGGGAACTCTGGGACAATATCAAGTGTGCTAACATTCGGATTATAGGGGTCCCAGAAGGAGAAGAGAGAGACAAAGGGGCAGAAAATTTATTTGTCGAAATAATAGAGGAAAATTTTCTTCACCTGAGGAAGGAAACAGACATCCAAGTTCAGGAAGCACAGAGAGCTCCAAACAAGAGAAGCCCAAAGAGGTCCACGCCAAGACACATTATAATCAAAATGTCTAAAATTAAAGACAAAGAGAGAATCCTAAAAGCAGCAAGAGAAAGGCCACAGGTGGCATATAAAAGGAAGCCCATCAGGCTGTCAGAGGACTTCTCAGCCGAGACCCTACAGGCGAGAAGAGAATGGCACAACATATTTGAAGTGCTAAAAGGAAAAAACCTACAACCAAGAATACTCTATCCATCAAGGCTGTCATTCAGAATGGAAGGAGAGATAAAGAGCTTCCCAGACAAGCAAAAATTAAAGGAGCTTATCACTAAGAAACCAGTTCTACAAGAAATGCTGAAGGGACTTATTTAAGTGAGAAAGTAATGACCACAAATAGATATAAAAGAAAAAAATTATTTAAAAAACCCAAAACAACAACAAGAAAAAACAGGCAATAAAATCACTTGTAAGGTAAAAGTATAGTAAAGGCAGCAGATCAACTACCTGTGAAGGTAATATGAAGGTTAAAAGACAAACATACTAAAATTACCTATTTCAATGATAAGGGGGTAATGGATATACACACAGTAAACAAAAGACTATACATGATGTGAAAAACATACAATGTGGGAGGAGGGGAGTGAAAAAGTAGAGCTTTTAGAAAGAGGTCAAGCTAAAGAGTCTATCTACTCAATATAGACTGTTATATGCATAGTATATTAAATAGGATCCTCATGGTAACCACAAACCAGAAACCTATAACAAGCAGGAAAAAAAGTAAGACAAAAGAAGTCAAACATATTATTAAAGATAGCCATCAAACCACAAGTGAAGAGAGCAAGACAAAAAGAAAGGAACTGAGAAGAACTACTAAAACACCCAAAAAAAAGAAAAAGTGACAAAATGGCAATAAATACATATTTATCAATAGCTACTTTAAATGTCAATGGATTAAAGGCTCCAATCAAATGCGATAGGGTGGCCAACGAAGTAGCAGAAAGAGAAATTAAGAATACAATCCCATTTACAATTGCAACAAAAAGAATAAAATACCTAGGAATAAACTTAACGAAAGAGGTGAAAGATCTGTATACCGAAAACTATAAAACATTGCTGAAAGAAATCAAAGAAGACACAAAGAAATGGAAAGATATTCCATGCTCTCGGATTAGAAGAATTAACATTGTTAAAATGTCCATACTTCCTAAAGCAATCTATAGATTCAACGCAATCCCTATCAAAGTTTCAACAACATTTTTTACAGAAATAGAACAAAGAATCCTAAAATTTATATGGAACAACAAAAGAACCCAAATAGCCAAAGGATTCCTGAGAAAAAAGAATAAAGCTGGAGGTATCACACTCTCCGATTTCAAATTATACTACAAAGCCATAGTAACCAAAACAGCATGGTACTGGCACAAAAACAGACACACAGATCAATGGAACAAAATTGAAAGCCCAGAAGTAAACCCACACGTTTATGGACAGCTAATATTCGACAAGGGAGCCAAGAGCATACGATGGAGAAAGGAGAGCCTCTTCAATAAACGGGGCTGGGAAAACTGGACAGCCACATGCAAAAGAACGAAAGTAGACCATTTCCTTACAACATGCACAAAAATCAACTCAAAATGGATTAAAGACTTGAACGTAAGACCCGAAACCATGAGACTTCTAGAAGAAAACATAGGCAGTACGCTCTATGACATTGGTCTGAGCAGCATATTTTCAAGTCCCATGTCTGACTGGGCAAGGGAAACAAAGGAAAAAATGAACAAATGGGACTACATCAAACTAAAAAGTCTCTGCACAGCAAAGGAAACCATTAACAAAACGAAAAGACAACCTAACAATTGAGAGAAGATATTTGCAAACCACGTATCAGATAAGGGGTTAATATCCAAAATATACAAAGAACTCATACAGCTCAACAACAAAAAAACCAACAATCCAATTAGAAAATGGGCAAAAGATCTGAACAGAGATTTCTCCAAAGAAGAAATACAGATGGCCAACAGGCATATGAAAAGATGCTCAACATCATTAGCTATCGGGGAAATGCAAATCAAAACTACAATGAGGTATCACCTCACTCCGGTCAGAATGGCTGTAATTAACAAGACAGGAAACAACAAATGTTGGAGAGGATGTGGAGAGAAGGGAACCCTTGTTCACTGCTGGTGGCAGTGCAAACTGGTGCAGCCACTATGGAAAGCAGTTTGGAGTATCCTCAGAAAATTAAGGATAGATCTACCATATGATCCAGCTATTTCACTGCTGGGTATTTATCCAGAGAACTTGAAAACACAAAGGCATAAAGATACTTGCACCCCTATGTTCACTGCGGCATTATACACAATAGCCAAGACTTGGAAGCAACCTAAGTGCCTATCAAGGGACGAATGGATAAAGAAGATGTGGTATTTATACACGATGGACTACTACTCAGCCATAGGAAATGATGAAATCAAGCCATTTGTGACAACATGGATGGTCCTTGAGGGTATTATGCTGAGTGAAATAAGTCAGAGGGAGAAAGTCAAATACCATATGATCTCACTCATAAGTAGAAGATAAAAACAAAACAAAACAAAAAAAACACATAGCATTGGAGATTGGACTGGTGGTTCCCATTGGGGAAGAGGGGAGGGAGGAGGGCAAAAGGGGTGATTAGGGTCACATGTGAGGGGATGCACTATAATTAGTGTTCAGGTGGTGAACATGATGTAATGTATCCAGAATTTGAAATACGATGTACATCCAAAAATAATAAAAATTTAAAAATAAATAAATAAATAAGATGGTCACTTAGGCCTCACTAAGAAAATGATATTTGAGAAAAGACCTAAAAAACTCGAGAGAATATGCCATTAGGGTACCTTGGGGAAAAGCTTTCCAATAAGAGGAAGCAGAAAATGTAAAAGGCTCTGAGGTAGAAGCATACATAGCGTGTTCCAGGAACAGCAAAGAAGCCAATATGCCTGGACTAGAGTGAACTACAGTGAGAGTAGCAACACCCATTTATGATAAAAACTCTCAATAAAGCGCATATAGGGGGAATGTACCTCAACATAATAAAGGCTACATATGACAAGCTTACAGCTAACATCATACTTTCAATGGTGAAAAGCCAAAAGCTTTTCCTCTAAAATCAGGAAAAAGACATTTATAGAACACTTCCTCCAAAACATTCCTTTCAAGTGCCCATGGCACATCTATCAAGATAGACCATATCTTGTGACAAAAGACACCTCAACAAATCTAAAATACTTGAAATCACACAGAGCGTGTTCTTTGGCCACAATGGATCAAACTAGAAAGCAATAACAAAAAAATCTCCAAACACTTCCTCCAACACTTGTTGGAGTGTTCTATAAATACTTCCTCTCTTGTTGGAGGAAGTGTTCTATAAATTTTGATTGACCTCTATTGGTTGATGTCTTTGAGTTCTTCTAAATCGTTGCTGATTTTCTGTCTAGTTGTGCTATCAATTACTGAGAGAGGGGTGTTGAAGTCTCCAACTATAATTATGGATTTATACATTTCTCTTTTTAGTTCTATCAGTTTTTGCTTCACATATTTTGTAACTTAGGTTGTTTGGTGCACACACATTTAGGATTGCTATGTCTTCTTGGTGAATTGACACTTTTGTCACTATGTAAAATTCCTCTCTGTCTCTGATAATTTTCTTTGCTCTGAAGTCTACTGTACTTGATATTAATATATCTACTCCTTGTTTCTTCTGAATGGTGTTTCCATGCTGTGTATTTCCATCATTTTACTTTCAACTCATTTATATCATTATATTTAAAGTGAGTTTCCTGTAGACAGTAAATAGTTGGGTCTTTTTTTTCCTTCTGGTTACACTGCCAATTTCTGTCTTTTAATTGGTGTATTTAGACCATTTATATTTAATGCAGTTATTGGTATGTTAGGGCATGATTTTACCATTTTATTTTGTTTTATGTTTGTTATCTCTGTTTTTCATTTCTCTTTTTTCTTTCTTTATGTATTCCTGTTGATTACTTGGACTGTTTTCATTTTTTTCAGAATTGCATTTGAATTATCTATAGTGTGTTTCAGTGAATCTCTTTGATTAGCTTTTGTTGATTGCTCTAGGTATTATATTGTATATATAATTTATCAAAGTCTGTTGATATCAATATTTACCAGTTTGAGTGAAACGTTTAAAAACTTTACAGTCCTTTCCATCCCTTTACCCTCCACTATTTATAACATAATTATCTTAAGTATCCTCTACATGCTTTGAGAACATTAGATAGCGTTCTAATTTTTGCTTTAACTTTCAAACATAATTAAGAATATTCCAGAGGAGAAGAAAATTCTATTGCAAGCACCCATATTTTTGCTTTTTCTGGTATTTTTTTCTTCCTTTCTGATATTCCAAGATTCCTTCCTTCACCATATTCTTTTCATCCAAAAACTTTTAGCCAATTTTGTCATTTGGTAACAAATTCTATAAGTTTTCCTTCACCTGAGAATGCCTTGATTTCCTCTTCATTCTTGAAGGACATTTTCACTGGATATAGAATTCTGGGTTGACAGTTCTTTTCCAACAGCACTTGAATGCTGAAGCACTTCCTTCTAGCTTCTATGGTTTCTAATGATAAATCCTCTATCATTCAAATTGTTTTTCCCTATAGATAATGCAGTTTTTTCTATGGTTCCTTTCAAGATTTTTTCTTTTTCTTTAGTTTTCAGAGTTTGGCTATTGTGTTTTGCCATAATTTTATTTGGTTTCATCCTGTTTGAGATTCACTAAACCTATAGGTTTGTGTCTTTGCAAAATCTGGGAAATTTTCAGCCATTATATGTTTGAATACTTTTTCAGCCCCACTCTTTTTCTTCTCTTCTTCTTGGATTCAAATGAAACAAATCTTAGATCTTCTGTTCTATTCCCACACGTCCCTGATGCTCTGTTCACTTTTTGCTCTATCTGTCCTATGTTTTTCAGAATGGATAATTTTTATGTTCTATATTCAGGTTCACTGATTCTTTCTTCTGTCCTCTCCCTTCATTGAGCCCATTCATTGGCTTTTGATTTCATTTATCATATTTTCCAGTTCTAAAATTCTCATGTGGCTATTTTTCATATCTTCCATTTCTTCACTGAAACTTTTTTTTCATCTAAATGTGTCTTTATTAGCTTGTTGAAGTATTTTTATGATGGCTATTTTAAAATTCTTGTCAGATAATTTCAACAGCTCTGTCATCTCAATGTTGGCATTGCTGATTGTCTTTTACTTGCAAATTGAGGTTTCCCTAGTTCTTGACGTGACAAGCAATTTTTAATGTAATCTGAACTTTTTTTGTATTATCTTACATTAACTCTGGATCTTATTTAAGTCTTGTGTTTAGTACATTTTAGCACATTTAAGTCTTGTGTTTCCTCTTCTGACACTGCTCTGGTGGAGAAAAGGAGGGTACTTCCTTATAACTCCCAGCTGTGGGTAGAGGTCCAGGTTCTCTACTTGTCCTCCAATGACATCTGGAAGGAGGAGGGGATCCATGTTACTCCTAGGTGGGGGTAAGAATTCAGGCTCCCCATTAGGATTCCACTGATATCATTCTGGTGCTATATTGTTCCTGAGGTCCTGAGTCCCTAGTGGTCTGCCTTCTTTACTCCACCTTTCATAGTCTTCTGACAGCTTTTTTATATATAATGCCCATGGTTTTAGTTGAACTTAGTGGAAGAAATAGGGAAAATATGTCTACTACATCTTTCTGGAAGCAGAATTTCCCCTACTCTGCTTTAACAGCTTAAAGTCATTAAAAAGTATATCTACATTGGAAATTAAGGGAGCTTCTCTGTTCCTACCATGACCTATCTATAAACCTCTGTGAAAGCCCTTTGTTCCCCTTTTCATCAAAAATACTTCCACGTTGGTCATTGGCTTTGCCAAGCAAGAGTAAATTTCATGCCTTTTCAATGCAGAAGCTTTTCTCTTCAATTTTCTGGAAATGTGTGATGGTGAGAAGATTGTGTCTACCATTAAGCTGTAATTTCATTTAAATCAAGAAATAAAATGGCTTTCTTCTACCCTGGTCTCTGACTACTGAAGGAGACACAGTGAACTATTTCTTTAAAAAAATAGAGCTTCTGGAATCAAGGATTCAAATGAATTATCTATTAACTTAAAAGTCAAGATGGTGTTTTTCCTTGGTTAAAAAAAGATAGATATAAAGTTTGTGGAATACTGATCTTCACCAGTGATTATTTTAAAAAGCTACATCTACTGTTGAAAAAGCTCAGTCTCTCACTTTTGATGCTTTTCCAATTTAGGGCATTGTCATTGACTGCTCTTATCATATATTTTTCAATACTTTGGATTTTAGTCCTTTATTCATTCATTCTCCAAACCTACTAACTCATACCAGAACAAATACCTAGGCACTAGGAGAGGGCCAGCTTCATGGCTGTGTGACCCATGCAGTTGCACAGGGCTCCACACTCAGAAGAGCCCATGTTTCATTTAAGCTTTGATGTTGCCATCTTGAAATTCTTAATAACATTTAACAAGGGGCCCTGCATTTTCATTTTTCAATGGAATTCACAAATTATTCAGCTGGTCTAGTCCTCCTAGGGAGAAAGAGACAAAAAGACAAAATTTACCCTCAAGGAGTTCATAGTCTAAGAGCAGAGATGTAAAATTTCATCATTGTGTGTTAAATGCTACAATTGAGGGTAATAGAGAAGACCACAGGAGCACAGAGTGGATACCTAACACAGTTAAAGGGTTCAGAGAAAGCTTCCACATAAAAATGTCTACGCTGAGTTCTAAAAGCTGTACCAAGTCTTAGACTGATGTTCATTCAATATTTTCACTGACTTGCAGTCCACTTTACCATTAATTTAGAATTTCACCTTCTTATCTACATACAAGCATAGTTCATCAGTTCCTGGTCCCTACATGTAATTTGGGCTGTAAGAAGAGAAACAGACACATTAGGCCTCAGGGTTCAGGCACAAATTGAGGCATACAAGGCACTGGCTGGAGAAGCAGATCAGCCTGGAAGAAAATGTGTTTACCCTAAAAAGAGCTGATCATGATGTCATAAAGGAGTCAGTACGAGGGTGTACTGCAGAGATAATGGTTAAACACATTCATTTTATCAATCTGTCTATTTTTTAATGCAGGCATCATATCAAGTATTGACGAAACCAAGATAATATTAATAAATAATAATAGCTAAGAGCTATTGGTGCTTATTATATCCCAGTATTAGCTCATTAAATCCTCATAACAAGCTCCATTTTACAGAAATACAAATAAGAAATCATCAAGTTTCATTCCCTAATACAAAGTAGCTAAAAATCCAGGGGGGAAAGTGCTACACAAACCATCAATTACATCATGTAGTAACCATGCTGTGTTAGCATCAGCAATGATAGATGTTGGAAGCACAGTCTGGAAGTAAGAAGAAGCATCTCAGAAGAGAAGAGATTTTATCTATATCTTAAAGGATTTGTTAGCCAGGCAAAGTGAGAATTAGAGAAAGACCCTACAGATAGAGGGGACAGCATGAACAATAAATGAATTAAGGATGAATCCCAAGTTTCTAGTTCGGGTAATAAAGTAGATAGTGGTACAATAAACTAAAAAAAGACCAAAAGAGGATATACACTTCAGGGAAACTCGCTGCTCACTACTGATGTAGAGGTGTCCGGCAGGCAGCTGGAAGGATGGATCGGGCGAAACCAGAGTTTAAGATCATCAGCATTTAGTTTGTCACTCTACAGAATTCCATAAGCAAGACAGCTGAAATCCAAAGGTGAACACAAAAGTAGGAAAGGTGCCGAGCAGTTTGGGCCGTTCCAGATTCATGAGGGGGTATAATAAGAGCTTCTGACAGTTCACCCGGTTAGACTCCAAAGCTTTCTCCGTACAAACGGCAAATCAAAGCCTATGAAAGTTTCAATGCCTTTTCCTCATGATTTTATTGCTTTTGTTCTGCCAAAGTAAGGCTTAGAGCTTAGACTACCCATGAAACTTTGCATGAAATTTAAATATCAATCTTTCATTCCTTTGGCAGTAGATCAGCCAAATAACCCATAGCTTTAAGACTCATCTGGCCTAAGATGCTCTGTTTCTAGTACGCAGCGTTTGATTTGCATAAAGATCTTTCTAACTTTCTACATCTGTGTTTATTTATATTGCAACAGCAATATTTATAAGTTTATGTCACAATAAGTTTCCAGTCTAAATTTGGATCTTTTCTAATTGTTCAGTAGTTAAAAACCACACACAGAAGAGTAAAAAAAAAAAATTCGTCAGGAAGTTCCTCAACGTGAAGCTCGTATGAGAATTTTCCTCATAAACAAGTAACCATGTCATATCACATCACATAACAGTGATGTTGAAGCACAAAAAATGATGAAATTTGACAATCATACTCTGTGGCCAACTTTATAGTCTTAATGAAAACACAAAGATGTTTTGCTTTATATAAACTGGCACCATGATATGATTTGATTGTTTTTTATCACTTATTTCACTATTAAATTGAAGCTTTTGGCTATCATATCAGGTTTATGATACTTATTCGACTAGGATGAGTTTTTCCTATTCAAAACCTGGGTTTCAGGACCAGATCAAATACTGTCTTCTCTTTGTAATCTTCCTTTATCTTTTCCTTAACTCATAGCCCAACTAAAAGTGATAAACTTTCATAATACCTTACCTGTATCTCTAGTACTAAAATCATTATTTTATACTTTGGTTTACAGTTTTTTTGTGTACTTGATTCATCCTCATTGCTAGAGTGTATGCTCCATGAGTACAAAAAGGGCCTGCCTTACATAAATCCCTTGTTTCACAGTGGATTACCAAAATGTTTGTTGAATAAATGAAATTACTCTTTCTAGCCATGCTCCCATTTTTTTTATCAACCACTCAGTTATATGTTTATCCAATAAACAATATTGCAACAATGTTCTATGGTGATTAGAGTATCATTTGAGCCTTACTGTACACATGAGGTTTAGATACTGAGTGTTACTACCTTGAATCCAAAATAATAATTTAGTTTGGTGATAAAGTTTACTCTCCCTATAAAACTTATCAATAAACTAAATTAATATTTTGTCAAGATGGTAATTAGCCTTTGGGTGGTGAACATGATATAGTCTACACAGAAATCAAAATATAATGATGTACACCTGAAATTTATATAATGTTATAAACCAATGCTACCTCAATTAAAAATAAATAAGTAGGGCCAGCTCTGGTAGCCTATTGGTTAAGTTCGGCGCACTCTGCTTTGGCAGCCCAGGTTCGGTTACACCACTCACCTGTCACTGGCCATGCTGTGGTGGCAACTCACATACAAAAAAGGAAAATTGGCAGCAAATGTTAGCTCAGGGCAAATCTTCCTCAGCACAAATAAATAAATGAATAAATAAACTTTAAAAAAGAAAAAAATTAAAATTCCATACATGTATTTGCTTATCAGTGTATGTTCCTCTTGCTAACATGTAAGCTCTATGAAGCACAGAGACTACATCCCCTTTTTTTTTTTTGCCATTGTATCTTCAGTGCCTAGCACAGTGTCTGGCATATAACAAATTCTTAACAAATGCTTCTTGAATAAATTTAACAAATATTTTCTAAAAGTAAACCATATGCCAGGGACTTTACTGCATATTCATTATTTAATTTAATTTCAAATGAAATTAAATGTAATTATTTCATTTAATTTAAACAACAATGCTTTCAAGTAATATTATGTAGTATATAGAATGAGACTCAGAGAGATTAAGCAACTAGCAAAAAGCCAACAACTAATAAGTAGTCATTAAGTTTGAATTTAAATTCCAGACTGTTTTATTTCATTCTCCCTTACATGTTGGAGCCTCCCAATCTAAGCATTCATTACATACTCAGATAAATTTAGTATGAGTAATAGTTCAGCTTCTTTATTCCCATCTTTCTCTCATTCTTTTGTAGCAGACTTGGGTAATTAGGCACACTCAATGAACTGACCAAAGGAATTTTTTAAAAAATAAATCAGACACAGAATTCGAAATATATTATGATGTACATCTGAAAATAAACAAATAAATGGGAAAAAATTAAAAATAAATAAATAAATAAATAAATCAGTTAATATCAAACACATGCAGGAGTAAGTTAAATCCCCTAAACCAAATACAGCTATTTATGAAGACACTTTTTTTAAACATGACACAGTAAACATTGCTGGGTCATTAAATACTATATTTTATAGATTAGTTTTTTACCTTTGAGAGGAAAGAGAAAGAGAATAAAAAAGAAAAGAAAATGCTTCCATATTTGGTTGTCATTTATCCAGTACATTTATAGACTAGTATTTTCACTTCATGATGCACATTTAACAATATAATATTTTCAAATGTTGAAGAGAAAATTCCTGAATTATATAAAAATCACTTTATTTTAGATACTAAAAATTAAAAAGAATTTAGAAAAATTTATTATACTCAACTCTTTCTGCTGACACATAATAGGGTACCAACTCCAAATGTAATTACTCTACACTCTTCTTACAACATAATTCAGTAGAGCAACAGAATCAATGAGACAAGTAACTTTGGTATAACATTGGGTTTGATATGCTAATTTTTGAAAGTTCAATTTGTTTGCCAAAAGTCTACATATAAGACGTTACCAGACAGGCACTAGCAAGAGCCCTAAGATACTGGCATTGTGGGAGCGAAAAATAAGAAAAGAAAAGGAAGCTGTATTTAAAATGAAAATCAGAACAGACCTTAGCGAAGGGGCAAAAGAACTAGCATGGAAGTCAAGAGGCCTGGGCTCTGCCATAAACTAGATCATTTCATCATTCTGAACCTCAGGTTTTTTACAAAAAAGAAAATATCTAAAGTTTGGAAGATGAAGAGTGTAAAGGCATTCTAGAAACACAGATATAGAGGCTAAAAGGCAAAAAGAACACAGTATACTAGGAAAATGTTAAGTTGTCATAGGTGGCTAGACTATTGACTTTCAGCTGGTTACTTACTTTCTTGAGTCTCAGTTTTCTTACCTAATGCTAATACTTACTTCACAGCTTTACTGTATAGATTATTAAATAATTAAATATATGAAAATCTAATAAAGTCCCTTATGCAACTATATATTTTCAGTTAAAGAGAATAACTATGTTACTCTAAGAATATAATTTTAAGGTGACAGTAAATATGCAGGCCTCAGATATGAGGAAATGGTCATTAAGGTTGCTTTCAACTCTGAAATTTTGTGACTCTATATTTGGCTTTAAAAACTGCAAGGAGAGGCCAGCCCGGTAGCACAGCAGTTAAATTCACACATTCGGCTTTGGCAGCCTGGTGTTAGCCAGTTTGGATCCTGGGTGTGGATCTATGCACCATTTGTTGAGCCATGCTGTGGCAGGTATCCCACATATAAAGTAGAGGAATATAGGCACGGATGTTAGCTCAGGGCCAGTTTTCGTCAGCAAAAAGAGGAGGATTGGTGGCAGATGTTAGCACAGCCCTAATCTTCCTCAAAAAAAAAAAACTGCAAGGACATTTAACAAAATTCTACATCCATTCATGCTAAAAACTATCACCAAATTAGGAGTGGAAGGGAATGTTCTTGGTTTTATAAAGGTCATCTACAAAGGTTACTGACAGGTAACATCATACTTAGTGGTAAAAGAATGGATGCATTCTCCTAAGATTGAGAATAAGGCAATCATGTCCATTCTCACTACTTCTATTCAATATTGTACTAGACATCATAGCCAGTGCAATAAGACAAGAGGAAAAAAAGAGACATACAGATAAACAATCTCTATTCCTAAACAACATAATTGCCTATGTAGAAAATCTTAAACTGTCAAATAAAGCTACTAGAAGTAATAAGTGAGTTTAGCAAGGATGTAGAACATAATGTCAGTGTCATATTACTATGTACTAGTAATGAGAAATTAGCAATTAAAATTTTTTAAGAGGCCAGCCCAGTGGTATAGTGGTTAAGTTCACGAGCTTTGCTTCAGCAGCCCTGGTTCGTAAGTTTGGATCTCAGGTGCGGACCTACACACCACTCATCAAACCATGCTGTGGCAGCATCCCACATACAAAATAGAGGAAGACTGGCACAGATGTTAGTACAGGGGCAATCTTCCTCAAGCAAAAAGAGGAAGATTGGCGACTGTTGTTAGCTCAGGGCCAATCTTCCTCACCCCAAAAACAAAAAATTAAATAATTTCATTTACAACACCACCAAAAAGAAAGGAAACACTTAGGCATAAATTTAACAAAATATATGTGAGATCGTAGGGGGAAAAACTCTAAAAAAAAAAACCAAAAAATTGATGAAAGTAACCAAATGACAAACAAATGGGTAGATATACATTGTTCAGGGATTGGAAGAAACAGTATCATTAAGATGAGAATATGTCAAATTCTCCTAAATATCTAGAGATTCAACACAATTCCAATCAAAATCTCAGCAGGACAGCAGGATTTTTTGGTAGAAATCAATAAGCTTATTCTAAAATTTACATGAAATGACAAAGGAGCTAGAATAACCAAAAGAATTTTTTAAAAGGATAACGAGTTGGAAGACTTACACCTTCTGATTTCCAGACTTACTATTAAAGCTACAGAAATCAAGATGGTGTGGAATTGGAGAAAGGATGGCCATGTAGCTCAATGGAACAGAATAGAGTTCAGAAATAGACGGCCATGTATATGGTCAATTGATTTTAAACAAAGATGCAAAAACAACTTAATAGAGAAAGGGTAGACTTCTCAACAGATGGTACTGAAATAATTAGACATCCACAGCAAAAAATAATTTAACAACAATCAAAAAGACCCACTCAATCCATACTTCACACCATATCGAAATATTAATTTAATATTAATATTTAATAGATCTGAATGTAAACCTAAAACCTAGGATCATAGACCTAAAACTTAAAACCCAAAACCTAGATCATAAACCTAAAGCCATGAAACTTTTAGAAGATAACATAGGAGAAAATTTTGTAACCTTGAGTTAGGCAAATATTTCTTAAAATTAATATCAAAAGAATGATCCATAAGAAAAAAATTGATAAATTAGACTCTACAAAAATTATAAACTTGTTCTGTGACAGATAATGTTAAAGGAATAAAAAGATCAACCCCAGTCTGAGAAAAAATATTTTCAAAACACATGATAAATGACTTATTTCAAGAATATATAAGAAACTCTCAAAATTTAAAAATAACAATAAAATAATCCAATTCAAAATGCTAACAAAATTTTGAACAGACAGTTTATCAAAGAATATACACAGAAGGGAAATAAGCACATGAAAAGATTTTCAAAGTCATTAATCATTAGGGAAATGAAAATTAAAATCACAATGAGAAACAATTGTACATCTATTATAATGGTTAAGATTAAAAAATACTGACAATATCAAGTGCTGGCAAGGATATGCAGTAACTAGGGCGTCCATACATTGCTGATGGAAATGCAATTGATTCAGCCACTTTGGACAACAGTTTGGCAGTTACTTATAAAGTTAAACATACACTTATCATATGACCAAGCAATCCCTCTCCCAGTATTTACCCCAGTGAAATGAAAACTTATATTCACAAACACAAAAAAGTACAAGAATATTTATAGCAGCTTAATTCATAATTACCAAAAGCTGTAAACATTTGCAAACCCCTTAATTGTATAAACAAATTGTGGTAGCATTTGATGCTTTTTTTTTTTTTTGAGGAAGATTGGCCCTGAGCTAACATCCACTACCAATCCTACTCTTTTTGCTGAGGAAGATTGGCCTTTAGCCAACATCTGTGCCCACCTTCCTCTATTTTGTACATGGGATGCCTGCCACAGCATGGCTTGATAAGCAGTGCTGGGTCCACACCCAGGCTCCAAACCGGTGAATCCTGGGCTGCCAAAGCAGAGCCTGTGAACTTAACCACTACATCACTGGGTTGGCCACTGCCACTTTCTAAAAATAGCTTATTTGTTTACTTGCTCCTATTTATTGTCTTTCTTCTCATAATAAAACATAAGCTTTCCCAAAACAGTAGGACTTTGTCTCTCTTATTCAATGCTGATTCCTGAGTACCCAGAACAGTGTCTGGCATATCATAGGTACACAATAAATATTTGTTGAATATTAACAATAAGAAAAATAACATTTTATGGAGGACTTTCTATGTGCTAGGCACAACTTCAATAGTTCTGCATATATTATATCAGTTAGGCAGGCAACTGAGACAGAGAGAGCATAAAATATCTTGCCCAAGGTCACACAGTAAATAGTTGAAGTAGAATATGAACGCTGGCAGTTAGACTCCAAAACTCGAGCTTAACCCAAATGAGGAAATGTTGGAAGGGCATTACAGGAAAGAGATAGCAAAATGCAGGGAACTGTGAAACAACATGATCTCTGCAGGAAACTACAAGAAGGCCAATAAGTATTTATGGCAAGCCAGACTAGATAGGGGCCAGATCCTGAAGAGTACCATATGCCAAACTAAGAAGCTTGGACTTGGATCGTAAAGGCAATAGGGAGCTATTTAAGGGGTTTAGCAGTGGAATGGCAAGGTCAAATTTGCAGTTGACACAGAATATTATAGCTTCAGTGTGAAAGATGGATTTAAATAGCACAAAACTCTGGACAAAGCTACATGTCAGAAGACAAAGCCACAATGCAGGCAACATAAGATAACATACTGAACGTGAATTACTGTAGCAGAGATAGAAAGGCACAGATAAATTCAAGAAATGATTTTAAAGGCAGTAAAATCAAGGGGAAAATTTGACTGTGTCATCTATAAAATGAAAGCAATAATAGTACCAACGTCCAGAGTTGTTGTGAAGGTTGAATATAAACCATTTAGCACGCTATTGGCATAGCATAAGTTATCAATAAAGGGCAGTTACATTAATATCATGATAATTATCTTTATTACTATTTATAGATGTGGATCCATCAAGGAAGAGTCTAAGATAACTTCAAATGTTTCCAATATGACTGCATGGACAGCAGTAACATTCACTGGAATATAAAGTAGACAGAAGCGGCAGATTTAGAGAGTAAGATAAAGAGCTCACTTTTGTAAAGAATGAGTTTGATATACTCATGGGGCATTCAGTGGTGACCTCCAAAAGGCAGCTGAATCCAAGAAAATCTCAGGAGAGATTTTCAAATATAGATAGAACTGGGAATAAGTAAAAGACATGTAAAGTAAAAAAAGATGTAAGATGTAATGATATTAGATATAATCATGGTGAGTATCAAAGTTTAAGGAGTTTGTAGGAGAGGAGGAGCACATGAAAGAGAATAGAAGAAGTAAGCAAGCAGACAAGGAGAATCAAAAAAGAGGAATGAATAGCAGGAAAGCCAAAGTAACAGAATTTCCAAGAGTGAATTGTCAACAGTATCAAATGCAAGATAAATTAAGATAATGGGTATAATATGTCCTCTGGATTCAGCAATATGAAAATCATTCATGACTACTACAATAGTGAAATGTCTATTTAATAAGTACTACAAAGTGTAATACCAGCTAAGATTATATTTGAATGCTATCATATTAAATAAGGATGATAGTATCTGGTATAACTGATAATGAACAAATACACTAACATTATAAACACACAAGTGCACTGATATATATCAATTGATAGTCACTGATATATATACACATGACATGATTATGAATATACAAATAATTCCAGACTTACTATCAATTCCCAGAAATTCAAATTTATCTCTGTAGAAGATTTCAAGTGAAAACAACAGAAACCAACTTGAAAGAATGAAAATGTATTCACAGCAGTATTTACACTAAAAGTGAAATAATATAGTTGATATGAAAATTCTTTAAGCTTTCCATTTCTTCTACATATTGAATACCACACTATCTTCTGAATGTTTCCTTGAACAAAGAACTTCCAGCCCCATCAATCAGAAATATAGTTGACTTATGGTGTATCTTACAAAGACCACCCTAAAGTAAATATGCCACCAACCTCATTCAACAAATAAGGTTACTTAAACTACTAATAAAAATATGTACCACTCTTGCAGATACTATTTAAGTGTTTTATAAACATCTATTATCAATCTTATTATCAATCTTGAAAACAATATCTCAAGCCAAGTAGTATTAAACCAAATTTAAAGACTAATAATTGAAGCTTAGCGGGGTTATGTAACTTGTCCAAGGACACAAAGTTGGCAAGTAACACATCAAAGATCCTGATGCCAAAGCTCATGCTTTTTCTCACTGCACTCTAATATGATCACTACCCGTGAACGATCAGAAGCAAGAGATGTTTTTTATATGCCAGTACACTTGAAAGAGATTTCTCTCCTTTTTCTTTTTCTTATTGCTAAGAAAATTTCTTCTCCCCAACCCAGTCTTTTTGAGAACAGCTCTGTCACTTAGCTTTATCACTTAGTCTTCTGTGAGTTGCCTGTTTATATCCTTGGCTTATTTGATTTTCCTTTTCTTTTTTTTTGGTAGGAGTTCTCTATATATTTTGGAGACTAATCTTATATCTGTAATATATTGCACAAATTTCTTTTCCCAGAATAGTGCATATCTTTCAACTTTGGGTCTTTTGTTACATAAACTTTATCTGTACAAACTCAAAAGTATCAATCTATTTCTTTATGATTTTTCTTTTCTGTACCTTGCATAAGAAATTTAATCCTACTCCCAAAGCCAATAAAATGTTTATCTTATATTTATTTTCATAGTTTAAATTTTTAATTTGTTTTCTATTTGTCTTTAATCCATTTATAAGGTTTTTAAAAGTAGTGTGAGATGGGGTATTGTTTGCCATACAACTCTATTGTTTGAATAGACCCTACTATTCCTACAATTTTGTGACACAACCTCTGTTATATATCAAGTTCCCTTATATAAATAGCCTTGTTTCTGAGTGTCAGTCTGTCCATTTAGACTATTTGTCTAGTATGCCAATGCCATACTATTTTAATCACTATTGCTATAAAAAAAATTGTTAGCTGAAATACAAGTTTCTGTAAAAAAATACCCATTCATTATTCATCTTCAAAGTTGGCTTGGCTATTTTTGGCCCTCTGCTTTTCTACATGAATTATATAATTAGTTTGTCCAGTTTTATGAAAAAAATTTGGTGGGAATTTTGTTTGGAATTGTATTGAAGTTATAGGTTGATTTTGGGAGAACTGACATGTTTATAATATTGAACCTTCACTTCCATGGATATAGCTTTGAATCTCAGTTCATCAGATTCTCCCTCCACTACTTCTCATTATTGACGTCATCTCCCTACTCCTCTGTCAGTCCTCCTCATTTCTCAATGATTGTTTTTCAGGCCTCACTAACATTTCTCTAATATAGACAGAGACAATCTTTCCAACACTTTGACTTTCTCCTCTCCAATATACTTCACCTAGTTACTCCCACAGTCAGACTCTACACCTTGATATTACCAATAATTGCAATAATTGAAATCCCTCCTATTTTTTTCATTCATCCACTCTCTAATGACCACCTCTTCTCTTTGCAGCTTACTCACCACAGTACACTAACCATAAAACTCCTTTGATTTCATCATAATCTCCAACAAGAGTAAATAAAAAATCCCTGTTTGCCCAGAAAAGTTCTGGTTTATTCCTGTTGTCTATCTGTAACTATTAGAGCATCTTTGACTCTCAAAATTGACCACATTTGGATGATACGGTCATTCTACCTTCAATGTACTGATCTATCATGTTTTCACCACTTTGCCTTGTTATTACTCCCTACTCCCTTAATGTACTCTCTCTTCTCCAAGCTTTCTTGCATATAACCTGGATTCTCTCATCCTTCTCCTATTTTGTGGTCTGTATTTTGTTTCCTGCTTTTTCTTCCCAAGTCCCCCCAGTACATAGTTGTATATTTTTTTAGTTGTGGGTCCTTCTAGTTGTGGCATGTGGGATGCCGCCTCAGCATGGCATGACCAGTGGTGCCATGTCCACACCCAGGATCTGAACCAGCAATACCCCGGGCTGCCGAAGCGGAGCACGCGAACCTAACCACTCGGCCACGGGGCCAGCCCCTTGTCGTCTGTATTGATTGAAAAAACAACCTTGGTCTGCTTCCAGCCACAATTGACTGTCTTGTACTAAATTTACCCTCCCACTATAAACAACTAGAACACCAGACAAAAAACTTAAAAACAGCTGTTTTTGGACATCCAACAGCAGGCAACTCAATATTGGTCCCTGAGAGAAGAAAAACAAATGAGGTAAGCCCTGTGATCACTAAGGTTTTCCGTCTAGAGGCACATTCTGGACTATGATGCAAGGTGAAGGAACTCATGCAAAATGTGGATACCTCAGTGAGTTGAACAGACAGAAGTTGGAGTTCATGGGGTGGGAGTGGGGATGATGTGGCTGGAATTATAGAATAGAGGACTAGAGAAGACAAAACTATGCACAGGAAAAACTCCAGAAATCTGCATAGGGTTCAACTTGATTCTTTGGCTGAACGCAAAGCTGTACATGCATAAGGTAAGACTCTATGAGAACAGGCAAAACACAAACACTAGAAAGTGGTAGAACAATCCCAAGAACTTACACAGAGAGCTGGAAGACATTCAAATCCAAATTAATCAGAGTGGAAACTTCAATGAACACTTCACTAGAGATTCCAGAAGGATCACATCTTAGTAGCAGGGTTAAACTAGCCCTAATGTTGAGGTTACTCTAGACCTGCCTGAGCAACACTTAAAAGCAAGACGATGTATACAATGGAGTAACTTGTTCCATATCTGCCTTCTTGCCAAAAACAATTAGAAAACTGAATAAAATATATGAAATAGATCTTTTCAGACATTGGACAATAGGCATCACAAAGCTGGGATCCCTAAGAGAAGGGAAACGAATGAGATAATTCCTATGATCACTCTGGCTTTCAAGACGTATGGATGGGAGATGTTCCAGTTATAGGCAGAAAGAATAGAGAGACCCCCTTGAATATGTGGAGCACTCAGTAGATATTCCAGAAGGGTCATGTCTGGACCCAGCAGGAATAAACTACCATCACTGCATTAGGCCTGCACCAACAAAGCTTTAAAATAAGCCTCCAAAGGATTAAGCCGTTCCACAAGTAACTTAACTGCCTGCCAGAAAAAAATATAAACAATTTTAAAAAATACCTAAACACTCAACAATGTAATAATCACAATGTCCAGCTCCAATAAAGTTTCTAGATATGTAAAGAGGCAGAAAAGTGTGACCCATAACCAGGAGAAAAATCAATCAATAGAAGCATACTCAGAAATGACAAAGATAATAGAATTCTAAGAGGCCTTTATATAGCTATTATAAATGTATTCAAGTATATTATAAATATATTTAAGGATTTAATGGAGAACATAAACATGATGAGAGAAATGGAATAGGTAAAAAAGAAATCTTCTCCTATATTTCCAGTGAGAATGTAAAAGAGTACAACCATTTGGGGAAAGAATTAATTCCAAGGTGGTGTGAGGGAACTTTCTGGAGTAATAGAAATGTTTTATATTTTGATTGTGGTATATTTTTATTGTGTGAAAATTACATCTCAGCAAGTTGATTTAAAAAGGCAAAAATAACAACAAAATAAAATAATGCTTCCTCAGAAAGAATAAAAACACAACTATGTTTAAATCAAACTTTCTCCCTATGCTGCATTTGCAGCCTTGTAGCTAAATGGGATAGATGAAAAACAAACACCCACAGCGGCTTTTGTGCCTTTAAATTCATGTCTGTATATCTCAATGCTACCCTCACTACTGGTGACAAGTCATATTATTCTATTTTCATTCTTCCACTCTCCTTGATGATTATATCTTGTATTACTTCAAGCTGATGATCCTGCTTCCTATTTCACTGAGAGAATTGAAAATTGAAGAAATAAGAAGAAAATCTCCATAGATTACTTCCACTACATCTATCTACTTATTAGCATCTGCTCTGGCTCTTCCCTCCCACTTGTTACCATACAAGAAATACCTGTTTCTATCTAAAGCCAATCCCTCAGTTTATGGACTGTCTCTTCCCAATACTCAGCAACATCACTCCAGAAATTATCCTTTTTCTCTCCTGCATCATCAGTTGTTTGCTCTACACTATATGGGTCCAATCAGGATATGAACATGCTATTTCTTTCATCTAATCAAAAATTTTTCTCAGCCCTACTTCCTCTATCAGTTACCATTCTATTTCTTTGCTCCTCTTTGCAGCAAACCTCTTGAAAAAAAAATGTTGCCTGTATTAGATCTCTCCAATTCACCTCCTCCCATTCCCCTTTTTAAAATTTTATTTTATTGTGGTAAGAACACTTAAAATTAGATCTACCCTCTTACCAAATTTTTAAGTGTACAACACATTATTGCTGACTATAGGTGCAATGTTGTACAGCAGATCTCTATAGCTTATTCATCTTGCTTATCTGAAACTTAATGCTTGTTGATTAGTAACTCCCAACTTTCCCCTCCCTCAGCCTTTGGCAAATACCACTCCAGTCTTTGATCGTATGAATTTGACTATTTTAGATACCTCAAACAAATTGAATTATGCAGTATTTGACAACCTAAATGTCCATTAACAGATGAATGGATAAAGAAAATATGGAATATACATATAATGGACTACTCTTCAGCCTTAAAAAGAAAAGAAAATTCTGTAATATGCAACAACACGGATGAACCTTGAGGACATTATGCTCTCATTCTCTCTTAAGCCTACTCTAGCACTCAACCAAAACTGCTTTTCGTCAAGGTCATCAATGACCTACATATTCCCAAATCCAATAGTCAATCCTGAGTCCCTGTCTCATTTGAACTATAAGCAGCATTTATCACAGTGCATAAACTTTCTTCACTTGCCTTCCAGGATAATACACACTCTTTGATTTCCTCTTACTAACAACCTGCTCTTTTTCATTTTCCTTTGCTGGTTCCTTGGTTGGAGTTCTTGAACTCACTCCTTGTTCCTCTTCTTTTCTCTACATTTACTCCTTTGGTGACATCATCCCTGTTTTATGACTTTAAATACTATCTATGTACCAACAATTCCCAAATACGCATCTCCAATCTTGACTTCTCTTTCAGTCTCCAGATTCATATATCCAACTGCCTACTGAGTAGTGTATTCAAATATCTGATAGGTATCTCATATTTAACCTGTCTAAAACTGAACTCATCTTTCTTCCCAAACCTGCTCTTCCAGCAGCCTTATTCATCTCTGTAGATAAGATATCCCCACTCATCCAGATACTCATGCCAAAAGCCTGAAATCAACCTTGACTCCTCTCTTTGTAGCAAATCCATAACAATTCCATCAGGAAATCCTCTGGGTGTATCTTCAAACTCTTCTCACCACTTAAATTGCTAGCCCAATGGCCCAAGCCACTATCACCTCTCACTTAGACAACTATAAAAGTCTCATAACTGGCTCCATGTTTCTATCCTTGGCCCACTCTGGCTTTAATGTCTACTCTTAATAGGGAAACAGGAGTAATTTTATGATATAGGTCATATCATGTGACTACTCTGTTAAACTCCTCCAATTTGTTTTTATCTCAAAGTAAAAGACAATGTCTCTACAGTGGCCCACCAGATCCTACAAAATCATCACTCCAACCCACTACCCTACCATATACACACTTCTTTGATCACATTTTATACTACTTTCTGCCTTGCTCACTCAGTTCTAATCACACTGGTTTCATTGCTCTACCTCAGACAAGCCAGGTATGATCCCACTTTAGAGAGATGGCTTAGGGCAATGGCTATTCCCACTTGCAGGAATGCCCCTCTACCAGATATCTGTACAGCAAATTTCCTTACTTCCTTTGTCTTTGCTCAAATGTCAACTTCTCAATGAGGCCTACCTTAATGACCATTCATTTTGTCCTCCTCCACACATTCCTCTTACCCTGCTCTACTTTTTCTTTTAGAAACTGTCATTTTCTAATATACTCTTTAATCTACTTATTGTAACTATTTTTTGTCTTTTTTCTTGTCCCCAATGACACACTTAGAATG
Organism: Equus przewalskii; assembly: GCF_037783145.1. NCBI lineage: Eukaryota > Metazoa > Chordata > Mammalia > Perissodactyla > Equidae > Equus > Equus przewalskii. The sequence continues at coordinate 9,165,637 of NC_091832.1, read as the reverse complement.
TGAACCCCTCAAGTTCTAGTATCTTTTTTCTCTCTTGATTACTATATTCCAAATGCCTAGAACAGAGAGGTGGTCATTAAATTTTTTTTTTTTAAAGAGTGGCACCTGAGCCAACAACTGTTGCCAATCTTCTTCTCTTTTTTTTTTTCTGCTTTATCTCCCCAAATCCCCCCATACACAGTTCTATATCTTAGTTGCAGGTCCTTCTAGTTGTGGGATGTGGGACATTGCCTCAACATGGCCTGACGAGCAGTGCCATGTCCGCACCCAGGATCCGAACCCTGGGCTGCCGCAGCGGAGCATGCAAACTTGACCAGTCGGCCACAGAGCCGGCCCCCAAATATCTTTTGAATAAATAGCATATCATTCCTAATTATTTAGATCTTCTTTGATGTCTTTTAGTAAACTTTTATAATACCTAATTATTTAGATCTTCTTTGATGTCTTTTAGTAAACTTTTATAATATTTTACATAAAGGTCTTAAACTCTGCACATCCTTGTTAGACTTACTCTTACACATCTTAGATGTTTATTTATTTGTTTCCATGGTACATGGAATTTTTTCTAACTCCATTTTCTAATTTATTATTGCTAAAATAAAAGAATATTATCAAATTATACATGTCAGTCTTGTATCCAGGAACATTTCTCAGCTCTTTATTAGTTCTAATAGTTTACCCACAGATTCTCTCTTTTTATTCCTTTAGACAATTATAACATTTACAAATAATTAAAATTATGCCTTTTTACAAACATTATACCACTTATTTCTTTTTCTTGTCTTATTGCATTAGTTAGAGCCTCCACTACAATTCTTAAAAGTATATTGATAAGGTCATCCTTGTCTTGTTCCTGACTTTAAACTAAATGCTTTTCAAGTTTCACCACTCCATCAAACTAGTCACATAGTTTCTGGTAACTATATGATGTTTGCTCTTGATTCTTTGAAGAGATCCTTTATCAGATAAGGAACTTCCTTTCTCACCCTACTGTGCTATGAGTCTTAGTTTCAATGGGTGGTAAATTTTAGCTGTTGGTTTTTCTGCACCAATAAGGTGATATTTTGAGAAGCAGTATAAGGCAGAAGTTCGGAGAGAAAGCTCTGTAGCCATAAAATAATATATTCCAAAAAACAACTAGAAAACAAATAAACCTAATAGTAAATATGCCAAAAGTTTCACAGTAATTCCTTCTAGGTAGTATGATTATGGGTTTGGGGTTTTGTTTTGTTTTGTTTTTTTTCTGTTCCTAACACTCATGCGTATTTTCCAAATTTTCCACAGTGAGTATTTCTTCAGTGACTACTTGGGTATAAATCCTGCCTCTACCACTTACTACCTGTATTATCTTGAGAAAGTTAGTTATCCTGTCTATGTCTTACTTTCTTTCAATTTCTTCATCAGTAAAATGAGGGAGGTAGGTAATAATAGTACTTAGCTCAAAGGATTATTTTCATATTACATGAACTAACTAATATAAAGGACTTAGAACAGCACCTTTAACATAGAAGTGTTCAATCAAAGTCAGCTAATTCTATAATAAATTGAATGACAGAGAAAAAGAGAACCTGTGTTCCATCTTGAAGAAGTAGGATTAGAAGTAGAATAACATAAATAGCTAACATTTATTGAGTACTTCTTATGTACCAGGCATTAGATTAATTGTTTTACATGCATTATCAAATGTAATTCTTACACTAACTCTATTAGATACTAATATTAACCCCATTAAATGGACATAGAAATTGATAATTTAAATAGATTAATAACTTTCCCAAGGTCAAAGGGATAGTAAGTGGCACAGGTAGGCCTGGAATTCAGGTATAGCTAACATAGAGTGCATATTCTTAACCATTACAATTTGCTTGATCATGATGATGAAGATGATGATAATTAGCAATAGGAGATCTGAAAGGAGGAGGAGGAAGAGGAAGAAAAGGACAAGCAGAATAAGGAAGAGGAAGAGAAGGTGAAAGAGAGGAACAAAAAATGTAGTAGTAATTTACTAATAACCTGTTGTGGTAGGTTTTGCTCTTGCTGTTATTAGCATTATTACTACTGTTATGATGTTTAATAAAAACAATAGCCCCTATTACTATCTACCAAACACCACAGTAGTCTCTTTACACGCATTGTCTCATTTAATTTTCACAACATCCACATGAAATAGTATTATTATCTTCATTTTACAGATGGAAAACTGAGGTACCAAAAGATTAATTAACTAATCAAGTTAGTTAACTAATCAAAACATCTCATAAGTATCAAAGTCAGGATATAAACACAAATCTGTTTGAATCCATTGTCTGTGCTGTTTATACTGTGATATGTTGCTTCTGGCCATGGTCAAGATGAAGTTTCACTTAGCCTGAAATCTCCAGGATGGGGACTAAAGAAGCAGCAAACTCCCTTAGAATTTTAAAGTCCAATTCAGACATGTCATACATAAAAGAGAGAGAGTATGTGTGTGTGTGTTTAAGTTACATTACTGCTTGCAGTAATATAAGAAATACTTCGTTGATAAAAAAAAAAAAAAAACACTTTTTAAAAAAAATCTCCCATTACATACCTCAGAGGACAATCTGTTGGCACACCCAGATAAAACAGGATTGATGAATTGAGAAAAAGAGTGAAAATAATATAGGGGTCTGTTTTATTGTCTCATGTTATTGCTGGAATGCAATTAATTCCTTTATGACTAGAGGCCTGAAACATTGCATCACATCCTATTTATTTGTGAGAAGTTTCAAAGTGTGAGGACAAAGAAACAATTTGTTCTAAATGTCTGAACATCTGAGTTCATAAAACAATTCAAAGCAAGAAATTCAAGGAAAAGCATCTCATTTACTACTGATAGGACAGCAAAATAGCAAAAATTTTCTGGTAGCAATTTAGAAACTGTAACAAGAGTCTTTAAAATATTCATATCCTTTGCCCATCGATCCCCCTCATAGGAATTTATTCTAAGGAAGCAAAATGAAATGTGGGTAACAGTTCCTGCATAAAGATGTTCACTATAGTGTTATTTATGATAACAGATAATGGAAAATAATCTTTATGCCCAAGAGTAGGGAAATGGTCCAATAGTAAATATCTATTGTACAGCCATGTTTATGAAGTTTTTAATGATATAAAACATTGCTAGTGATAGTTTCATTTCTTTATAAGCAAGACATAAAAATGTATATACAGTACAAATTTATTTATGCTCCAAAAAATAAAAGAGAAAATAATAAATCTACAAGTAAATATGATAAAAAGTTAATAGTATTTGTTTCTAGGTAGTAAGATTATGGGTGTGTGGGGGGGTGCTTTTTCTCTGCTTCTAATAATTATATTTTCCCAATTTGCTATACTGAGCAGTGGCTACTTTTATAATCAGACAGGAGAAAAAATGGATTCAAAGAGATAAAAAGACAATTGAGGAAAGAAAACAAAGTTTAAATAGTCCAGGCGTACCATTTTATTTCCTCTTATTGGCTAAAGTTTTATCATGAGTATTTAAATAAAAAGATTTGCTTTCACATCACACAAGTGTTCTGCTGCATCAATAATAAATTTCAACATAAGAATATTTAATACAAGTTTTTCAGAGAGAAAATTATTTTTCAATAAAGATATCAGGATGTTTAGTTTTCATAGACTCTTACAAAGGCACTATTTAGCAATTACGTTTGAGGGTTAATATATCATTCCTGGAATACAGCACTGTATGTTCTAAGTTTTTATCATTTCCTAAAAACATCAAGGAAAATAACTCAAAAGCTAGACTTGTTTACACACTATATTTGATGCTGCAATTTTTAACATTCATTTAATGGAGTTGGCCTTGGACGACTAATATTTCTTTTGCCCATTAGTACAAAATCCTAAATAAGGTTCCTGACTAGATTACATTCATGCAGGTCTCATTTTAACGGAAATTGGAGAGATGGAAAAAGATTATAGGAAGAAACATTATAAAAACAGACCTCACAAGTCAAACTTAATAGTAAAGCCATTCTCTTTCATGTAGACAACCATGAAAACAAATATCCTGTGAGCTAGAGATATGTATTGTATCTTTCCAGCAGATCTTTATGCCTTCTTGAGACAGATTTCCATAACTATATAATGTGATTACAGTTGATGAAGCAATGGCTCACAGAAAGAGTCTGATAAAGTAGCAGGCTCTGGGAAAACAGATAAACATGTTCATGATTTATAATTTTAACAAGGGTAGGATAGCAATGGATAAGAAGATAGAATCCAGAGAGACAGAGCAAACATTGGTTCCTACAACCTTAAAAATAAGAATCCATAAAACAGCACCAATACTCTTATTAGAATAAATGCTTGGAACACATTATTGTTACTTGCTTATTTAATTCGTGGACAAGACTGCAAAAGAGACTGTATGTCTTCAACACGTAGTATGAAACTTATAACACTCTGGAAAAGATATTTTAAACAACAAACAAGAACATACCTGTAAGCAAGCCAGAACAGCAAAGAACAAGAAACTTTGAAATGTATAAGCAACTTGTCCAAGAGACTATCCCAAGTAGTATAACTTAAGAAACACATTTTCCCTAACTCTCTAGTCATCTCACCCTCCCACCCCACCTCCTGACCATAGGAGCTACATAAGGATTCTCTTTAGAAAGAGCCTAAACTAAAAGAAAAACTGAGCCAGAAATCTAATGTGGCCCAAAGTTAAAGAAACACTATAATTTCAGAGCTTCCACTAAGTCTCTCTTTAGCAAAGGATATAATGAAGATAGATGATTTTGTTGTTTGAAAAGTAATAGGTCTCATTTCTTAGGAGTTAGTGGATTCCTACATGCAGTAGGCAAGCTAAAGGATGTGCATATGCTATGCATAAAGAAGAAAAGAGTAATCCCTTCTGTGAACTTAGAAATCCTGCAGAATTTTAAGAAAAGGTTTCCCTTCTTTCATATGAATTGACTATATTGCCTCAGAATTACTGTTTGTTTTTCAGTGGTGTGTGTATGTGACAATCGTAGGTTAATGACATGAGACAGGAACAACAACAGAAGGATAAGTTGTATTTTACTTCATGATAGCAGAGAGATCTTCATAGAGGATCCAAATTTTGAGGGCTAAGACTCAGTCTAGCACATCAGGCTAAGCCCTCCTACTCTCAAGACTCAGTGACATAGACTTTGGAAAACACACTTGGAGGATTATTGATTGTCTTGGTGAAACAAGTGAGATAATCCTAGGGTCAGGTGAATCCCTGTAGGTTAAGTTCAGGATTTCCCAAAGTGGGTGGAGGGGAGGAATATTATTATTCTTACTGTGAAAAATTGAAAAAGGAATTCTTTCATGGGAAAATAAGTAAAACCAAGAACCAAGCTAGGAACTAAAGTGTGTCCTTGAGCAGCTCTCTGTGTGGGGTTTAACTTCTTTTCCCACTTGTCCTAAAATGCAGAGGTAAATCATATTTAGCTAACAATGTTCAGAGCTCTCCTATACATTTAATTCCTTCCAGTTAGCCCCTAAATTTCAGTACACGTTACATACAGCCAGTCCCGGGTCAGCGGTATTGTAGAGAATTAAGAAAATTGGTAATAAGTGAAGCGGCTGTTCCTGTACCCCTATTCTGCAGAATAAGCCAGTGTACCAGGAACAGCATTGGATCAAGCAAGACCCAGAGTACTTAAATTTCAGATACTGACCACTGCCTGACTCATGACTCAAGTTGCAGTTGAGAGAAACGGAGAGCAGCAAGCAACCAGGTGAAAGAGCCAAGAGGACAGATTGACATGGGAGAGGAAATTAGACAAACACCTCACTTTCTCAAATATATTAGAATAAGATGACCCCGAAGGAAGAAGACAGATGTTAGGTTACAGGCCATGCTTTCATCTGCTTAAAAGAATCATATCACATGTACAGAGTTTGTGTAGAATCTTCCATGATCAGCTGTCTCAATATACCAGAATGGTAACTGATTTATTCAGATTAGATTTTTATTAATGCTTGTTCAAAGTATATGTATTTAGTTCTTTGTATTTTTATTAATATTACCTCTCATTCAAAACAGATTTAAAAAGGATTATAAAAATATACACTGTTGGAAAATGTACGTGATGAACTCACAGTTAAAGACAGATTAATATGATCAAAATAAAAGAAAAGATAGTATACAGAAACATAAGCAAAAAACTTTCCCAGAATAATTAGAAAGGGCTGTAAAATTGGCTCTGTGTTTTCCAGCAGCCAAAGTGAAGGGAAAATAGGATGAGTTACAAGAATCACGTTGTTTTTAAGATATAAACACCTTGTGGTATAAGAGAACAAAAGCTTTTTCAGAAACTGAAGCTTGTGAGAAATGTCCCTCACAGGTCTTTATAAAGAAAAAATAATATAGAGAACAGCACTCTATAATAAACATAATAGCAAATCACTTGCAGTGTGGTTTCTTACAGTGTCCCTCAAGAAAGCCTGGCATATCAAGCTAATGCTTCAACCAGTAAAGAACACTTTTTGGTCTCAGATAAGCTATTTTGTATTACTTAACCATTAGATAACAAAAGTCAGCATGTTATACCTATTTCTCTATATCTCTTGAAACAAAACTGTATCACTGCTATACATATACAAGAATATATTCCTATTATGGTCATTATTTTGATATTCCTAAAATAAAACAAAAGCATAATCTTCTTACCAAAACCACACTGAAGGCGTCCACTATAGTATTTCCCTCACCTGTGATTCTTTCACGTTTTCAACAGTAAAGTTGAACCAGACTCGGAAGCGTGGATTACAGGTATCCGGCCTTATGAATAAATCATACTCAAACTCAGAGACCTGGTCCACCCGTCCAAGGTTACCTGGTAATAAAAATTAAGAGAACAGGGTTTAATAGAAGTTCATGCAGCTAAAAGAACATACATTTAAATATTATGAGCCATGACAGTGACATTTGTCATCATTCAGTGAAGGTTCAGCATTCAGAATCTGCAAGGCTGCCAACTCTGAGCGCAGCCCAGGTGAGAGGAGACTTTCAGCTTGTCCAGGCTGTGGAGCAAGCGGCTTTCCCATCCTTAATGACCCAGAAGATCCATTTGTGCTACAAGTGTCTTTGACAGATTGGGATGCTGTATGGAGCATGTGGCAAGCCCCAACAAACCAAGTAATAGTCATAACCAAACTTTAGTTTCTTACTTCGAAAAATAGGGACAATAATACCTTACATATTTTGTGTTAAGCTTTATGGTATACAAACTACCTCTAATATATTGGATCTTATTTAATTCTCACAACAGGGCTATGCAATTTGTACTGTGTTTGGTGTATTTCCAAACTTCTATCAGAACATGTTAAAGAATATGTAAAGTAGAGTAAGGTTTTAAGCAAAATTTAGAAGTAGTTGCTGCATAAGAATAATAATGGTATTATTATTCACAAACAATCATGAAATCAATTTCCATTTTCTCCATCAACAGAACTAACAGTTTCATCAAAACGGTATAAACTCAGGTGTGACCTCCATTCTTTGTCTCTCTTCTCTCTGACGGATATTCTAATGAACTGCCAAAAATGTTAACAGTGGGATGGGAGAAAACAAAAAGTAAAGAGTCTGGTGAATTCCCAAGCCAGATAATCAACAGCTAAAAATGAGTAAAGATGACTATAGACAGCGACAAAGCAAGTGATTGAAAAGTCACTACTGTATTACACTTGAAGAACACAGCAATACCCTGCTTTAAAAGGAGCTCTAGTGTGTCTTTCTCCAAAAGAATACTCAGAATTAAACTTTAACCTGATATGTACCAAAGTTATAAATTACTTCTTTTCCTAGTTCTACTGGCACGGCACTTGTTTTCCTGAGCCTGTGTTGTACTAGATGGAGCACCAGCCTGGGAACCAGCAGACTTGAATTCTAGCCCAACTGACTCACTGAGCAACAACGGGTGAGGGATTTACCCTCTGAGGGCCTAATCTGCAAAATGAAAATATTGAGTTATCAAACCTCTTAGGTTTCTTTCAGCGGTAACATTCTTTGGCTGCCTGATTCTAGGATTGATCAGGCAGTGATCCAAGATAATAAGATAACCCTCTCCCCAAAACCACATCAGTGAACCTCATGGTGATTTTACCTGCTCTCATTAAAATCTGGCCCAAGAAGCCAGACTTATTCCTCCTTCTAGAACTAGAACAATCCATTACCTCCAATTAAGTATACACATACTGAAAAAAAAAATACATAGATGGGAAATTATAGACATGAACTAATTAGAACCAAAAACTTTTAATTTTTCTAGTTTCAATTGTCTTTAGAATTCCCCAGGAAACTTCTCAGCTAAATTGGTCCTTTCAACTATTATCATCCAAAAATATTTACCAAAACCTATGTTGTAGAGGCCAGAACACTTATCACACCATCGCACTGAACTTCGAATCAGAAGATCCAAGCTCAGGTTTTAGCATTGCCATTCACTGAGTAACCTTGGAAAACTCACTTAACCTCTCCCAACCTCTGTTTTCTCAACTATAAAGTGTTAATATAAATACAAATATTTATCTCTAGATTAATTAATATGAACATTAATTTTAGCTAATATACTAATTAATATGAACATTAATTTTCAATAAAAATTAACATTTTCTGATAATTTCTACACACCACATACTGTCCTAAATGCTATGTGTACTAACCTATTTAATTCTCACAATGGCCTCTATGAGGTAGGAATCATTGCTATCCCCATTTTACATATGAGAAAACCAAGAGACAAAGATATAAAATAACTTATCCGAAGTTATATAGCATGTAAGCAAGTAAGAGTCAGAGTTTGGATTTGAATTCAAGAAACACGGCTCTAATCACTAGACTAACAGCTTCTCTAGCTAACAAAGCTGGTTGGAAGAATACAGAGATAACATAAATTGAAAGTATATTGTAAGTTATAAGGCTTAGTAAAATTACCATTTTTAAAACAACAGAAAGTAAAAGGGTACTATTTTTGGCCCTCTAAAAGTTCACAAAGGAGAAATTAAACATTAAAGTGCATTTCCACATTTAAAGGAAAGAAGTTGTTTTTTTTTTAATTCTAGAACACTATAAATGGGTTTTGATAAATAGCATGTCTTAAAATTGCAGCTGCATATAGTATCTAACAATAATGCACCATATTTGTCTAAAAATGCAAAATGATTTGATACTCTTATTATTATTATATTTTCAAAGACTGGCACCTGAGCTAACAGCTGTTGCCAATCTTCTTCTTTTTTCTTTTGCTTCTTCTCTCCAAAGCCCCCCAGTACATAATTGTATATTTTAGTTGTGGGTCCTTTCTAGTTGTGGCATGTGGGAAGCCACCTCAACATGGCCCGATGAGCTGTGCCATGTCTGTGCCCAGGATCCAAACCAGCAAAACCCTGGGCCGCCAAAGCGGAGCACGCGAACGTAACCACTTGGCCACAGGGCCAGTCCCAACACTCTTTTTATTATTAAAGCCTCACCGTGACCCCATGATGAGTAAGCTGAGACTCAGAAATATTTAGTGCTTGTTTAAATTCGTGCTTTAAAGCACCAAGGCAAACATTGAAATAAAGACTTCTGACTCTATTGTGTTGCTCTTTGGAATATACCATAGTTACAGCCGATTCATTTATTCAGCCATTCAATCAGCTATTCATTCAAAAAGTACCACGCTATGTAGTGTAAAATAGAACAGATAGTAAATCAAACAGATATGGTCTTTGTTTTCACTAAGTTTACAGTCTCAAATAATAATAGCATCTGATCTTCAGTCTTCTTTAACTACTCTGTTGACCTTCACCATTCCTATGAGGAGTATCCTCTCTGTGTGTATGCATAAACAATGCTTTCCTCATATTATCTGTAATATTTCAGCAAAGTGTCAATCTATGGCCTTCTGGAAACAGCTATTTGAAAATAACCTGACAATGCCTCTATATCATCTGCTTCCCTTCCACTAAATGAAAGGCAAAAAAAGAAAGCAAATGGAAATCTAAAATATAAGACAATACAAAACAAAAAATAAGATTCAGATTTCAAATGCAAATATATCAGTAAATGTGCTAAATACAAATGGACTAAATATTACAAATAAAGACAAAAATTGTTATTCTGGATTAAAAAACTTAACTATATATTTCTTGTAAAGACAACTTTACATTAAAGAGACTGAAAACAAAAGAATGAAAAAGTTGCAACAGGAAAGCACTATCAAAACAAAAGCTAATGCAGCTATATTTATATCAGACAAGGTAGGCTTTAGATCAACAAACATTGCTAGAAATGAACAGGGACATTCTATGATAAAAAAAGGGAAATTCCATCAAGAAGACAAAAAAATCTTAAAAGTATATACATATAATAGATCTGCAAAATATATAAGTAAAATTTGAAAAAAAGAGACAAATTTAGAATTACAGTGAGAAATTTTAACACACCAATACCACTAACTGAGAAAAACCAAGAAAATATTCAGAAAGGATTGAGACAATTTGAAAACGTGATTAAAAAGGATACCTAGTGCTAATTATGGAACACTTGACATTTATAGAAGTGCAGAATATATATTCTTTTCAAAGGCACATGGCACATTTACCAAAATTGATCACATGCTGGTCCATAAAGTAAGTCTCAACAAATTTCAAAGGAATTTATACTACACTGCATATGTTCTCTTATCACAGTGATAGTATTTTTAACTAAATTATAATCAATATATGGCAATCAAAACGTGTGGAACACAGTTAAATTCATTCTAAGATGAAAATTCATATATATATACACATAGATGCAGATGATTGATTTTCACTGATTTATACATGTGGCTGAAAAACCAATTATCTAAGTTTTATTATAAGAAGATTTTAAAAAGAGCAATACTTTAAAACAAAAAAAAATTAGAAGAAAAGAAATAATAAAGAAAAGAGGAGAAAATCATAGAAAATTTTAAATGTACCCTGTAGAAAATTTAAAATATGAAAGTCAGTTCTTTGAAAAAGACTTTTAACACTAACACATTCCAGCAAAGCTCATCCAGAATAAAGAGAAAGAAAACACATATTAATATCAAGAATTTTAAAAGAATAGTACTGCAGATCTGTTATACTTCAAACAAGCAAAGAAAAAAATGGAATGAACATATGGTGAACTATATATGTTAATACATTTGAAAAGCAGATGAAATGCACAATTTCTTATAAGAACACAATTTACTAAAACTGACATAGGAAGCAATATAAAATGTGAATTACTCAATAACTATTAAATGGACCATATCATTAATTTAAAACTTTCCCACAAAGAAACTTCCAATCCCAGATGATTTCACTTCTAAATGCTTAGAAACTTATAAGATAGCCAATCAAATAAACTCTTCCATATAAAAAAAAGGAAACACTGCCTAACTCATTTCATAAATCCAGGATAACACTGATACTAAAACATGCCAAGAATATTACAAAAAAGAAAACATATAGATGAATTTATCTCATAAACCTAGATGTAAAAATACTCAGAAAAAATTCTATCCAATTGAATCCAATCACTTATAAAAGAGATGACAGATCATGAAAAGTTGGGATTATCACAAAAATGCAAGGTTGGTTTAATATTTAAAAATAATCAATCCAAATAATCACTTTAACAAAATGAAGAACAAATATGTGATCAACTCAATAAAAGCAGGAGAAGTATTGGATAAAAAAGCAACATCTCTACTTCTGGCTCAACCATGTTGGAGTAACTGTTAAGAGACTAGCCTCACTGTAAAGAATTACAAAGCTCGGAAAATATATGAAACAACTGTTCTCAGACATGAGAAAACAAGCAAGATGATACAGCAATCCCTGAGAGAAGAGACATACACAAGATGATCTCCTATAATAGCACTGACTCTCTACCCAGGAAAAACTTCCCAACTATGGCAAGAAACCAGATCCCAATCAAAGTAAAGAGACCCTGTATGCTGAGCATACAGAATTCAAAGTTGAGGCTATTGAAGCAGCTAAAATCTGTAAAGTAGGGCATCAGAGAGGAGGAAACTATACATGGTGGTGGTAACGAGGGAGTAACCCAGAAAACTCTGGGATCATTTCCTGTAAGTCTGAAGCTGAGGGCTAGGCAGCATATACACAGGGGGAAAGTACATTAAGTAAATCAAACAGAAGTGGGGCTGGCCCCGTGGCCGAGTGGTTAAGTTCGTGTGCTCCGCTGCAGGCATCCCAGTGTTTCGTTGGTTCAAATCCTGGGTGCGGGCATGGCACTGCTCATCAAACCATGATGAGGCAGCATCCCACATGCCACAACTAGAAGGACCCACAATGAAGAACATACAACTATGTACTGGGCGGCTTGGGGAGAAAAAGGAAAAAAATAAAATCTTTAAAAAAGATTTTAAAAATACAAAAAAAATCAAACAGAACTTACTACAGTGTTGAAAGAAAACCGGATAGACTAGAGATGAAGTAATTCTGGGTAGGAAGGTGTTGAGAGTCCAGTACAGCCAAAGTGGAAGAATATTTAATACCTCAGGCATAACACCTTATTGAGAATAAGAACCGTGTACTAGAGAAAGCTTTGTTTTCCCTCATAAAGCTGAAAACCAAGCCCTGATAAAATCTCCATGGGAGACAAAGTTTGACCCCAAGTTAGAGCAGTTTGGAAATACCTAAGGCTTTTAACAGATCTAACTCAATAAAATTTAAAACTATGCCTATAGAAGTTTAAGATGATCAACCTTGAAGTGATCAGTAATTGAACTGCCTTCGACAATAAAATACAAATATACTTCAGAAGAACATAACAGAATCCATTCTCTAAAATATATCATCCATTCTGCCTTCTGTACAACCAAAAGTTACTACACATTCCAAAAGAAAGTGATCCACACCTAGACATATCATAATCACACTGTCAAAAGACAAAAAGAATCTTGAACACAAGAACACAGAAGCAACTCATCATGCACAAGGAATCCTCAATAAGACTGACAGCTGATTTCTCATCAGAAATCATGGAGGTCAGAGGGGAGTGGGATAACATATTCAAAGTCCCAAAATAAACTATTATCAAATAAGAATTTGATAGCAAAAATTTTCTTCAAAAATGAGGAAGCTAAGATATGATCAGATAAACAAACCTTCCCTACAATAAATCTAAAAGAATGTCCTTCTGGATGAAATGAAAGAACACTAGAAAATAACTGAAATCCACCTGAAGAAATAAAGAGCACCAGTAAATATAATTACACAGGTAAATATAAAAAGTAAATATATTTTATGTTTGTAAATATTTTTTATCCTACTGATATAAAAAAATACATAAAGCAATAATTATAAATCTGGATGAGGTGTATATAATGTATCCAGATGTAATTTCTATGACAATATCTTATTGAAATTAAGTTGGCATTAATTTGAACTAGACTGCTATCAACTAAATTAAGTTAATTGTAATCCATGCAGTAATCACTAAGAAAAGTAATTCCAAAATATAGTAAAATCAATAAGAAGGGAATTAACATGATACACTAGATAATATCTATTTAACACAAAACAGGGCAGTAATGGAGAAACAAATGAGGGGAAAGATATAAAACATATTGAAAGTAGGTAGCAAAATGATCTTAGCATATCAGTAATTACAATAAATATAAACACATTAAACACTCCAATTAAAAAGCAGAAAATGTCAAAATGCACTTTAGAGACAAAAACACAAATACGTTGAAAGTAGAAGTAAGGAAAATAGTATACCAAACAAAGCAAAAGAGAGGTGGAATGCCTATACTAATATCAGAAAAATAAACTCTAAGACAAAAATTGTTAGTAGAAACAAGGAAAGATATTGTATAATGACAAAAGGGCAATCTATCAAGGAGACACAACAATTACAAACATAGATGCACTTAACAAGAAAGTCCGAAAAGAAATAAAGCAAATACGTTAGAATTAAGTGTAGATATAGACAAGTCAACAATAACAGTTGAAAACTTTAATATCCAACTTTCAATAATGGATATAACAATTGGAAAGAATATCAAAAAGGAAATCAAAGAATTGAATGACACTACAAACCAACTAGAACATACACATATAAAGCACACCACCCTATAACAGCAAAACACACACTTTTCTGAAGTTCACAAGGAATATTCTCCAGGAAAGATCACAAGGTAGAGCATAAAGGAGCCAGCCTAGTGGCAAAGTGGTTAAGTTTCTGCACTCTGCTTTGGTGGTCCAGGGTTCATGGGTTCAAATCCTGGGCACGGACCTACACACCACTCATCAAGCCATGCTGTAGTGGCATCCCACATACAAAACAGAGGAAAACTGGCACAGATATTAGCACAGGGACAATCTTCCTCAAGCAAAACAAGAGGAAGAGTGGTAAGGGATGTTAGCTCGGGGCCAATCTTCCCCACAAAATTGAAAAAAAAGAGCATAAGACAAGTTGCAGTAAATTTAATGTAATGGAAATAATACAAAACCTGTTCTCCAAACAAAAATGGAAGGAAATTAGAAATCAATAACAGAGGGAAATTTAAGAATTTCAAGAACATGTAGAAATTAAACAACACATTCCTAAATAACCAAGAGAGTCAAAGAGAAAATAACAAGAGAAGTTAGAAAGTACGTTGGCGTGAGTGAAACAAAATTACAACCTTTAAAAAGCTGTGGATGCACAGAAAGCAGTAAAGAGAAATACATAGCTGGATATGCCTATATTAAAAAAGAAGAAAGTTCTTAAAGCAATTATCTAATCTTTCACATTCTAAAACTTAAAAATGCAAATTAATCCCAAAGAAGGCAGAATAAAAGAAATAATAAAGATGAGTGAAAATAAATGAAAAATGAATAGAAAAACAACAGAGAAAATCAATAAAACCAAAAGTTGTTCTTTAAAGCGATCAACAAAATAGACAAATCTTTACCTATGTTAACTAAGAAAAAAAAAGGACACAAATTTGTAAAACAAGAATTAAAGAGAGGACATACTATGACCAATTATATTAGATAACCTAGATAATATGGGCAAAATTTTAGAAAGACACAAACAAAACTGACTAAAGAAGAAATGAGTATTTGAATAGACCAAAAACAAAAAAGTAGTACTGATTTACTAATCAAAAAACTTCTTACCAGGAAAAGTCCATGTGCAGATATCTTCACTGGTAAATTCTACAAAACTTTTAGAGAAAAATTAATACTAATCCTTAACAAACTCTTCCCAAAAAATTGAGAAGAGAGAACATTTCTAAATTCATCCTTTGAGGCTAAGATTACCTTGATACTAAAATCAAGGACATCACAAGAAAACTACAGATCAATATCCCTTTTGAATATTGACCAAAATACCTACAATAAAATACTAGCAAATAAAATCCAGCAATATATAAAAATGATTATACACAATGACAAGTGGGATTTATCCCAGAAATTCAATATTGGTTCAACATATGAAAATCAGTTAATGTAATATACCACATTAACAGAATAAAGGACAGAAAGCACACAATCATCTCAATAGATTCAGAAAGAAGCATTTCACAAAATTTGACACTGCTTGATAAAAACACTGAAAGACAATGAACAGAGGGAATATTCAAAAACACACAAACACACAGCTAACAGCCTACTTAACAGTAAAAGGCTGAAGGCTTTCCCCCTAAATTAGGGAGAAGATAAGTATGTTTGCTCTCACCATTTCTATTCAACATTGTAGTGAAGATTCTAGCCAGGCAGGGCAAGTAAGCAAGATAAAGAAACAAAAAGCATTCATATAACATGCAGATCTTTTATACAGAAAATTCTAAGGAATCTACATACAAAAAGCTATTTAAGCTAAAAAAAATATTTCATCAAGGTTGCAAGATACAAGTCAATGTATAAAAATTGATTGTATTTGTATACACTAGCAACAAATAAGCTCAAAATGAAATTAAGAAAACTCCTTTTACAATAGTATCACAAAAAATAAATAGGATAAACAAAATAAGTGTGTAAATAAGGTTTAACCAAAGAAGGTAAGGTTGCTTTAACTGTTGAAAATCAAGCAATGTAATTCACCACATTAACAGAAAAAAAAGAATGATTATATTAATATTTCAGTAGATGCAGAAAAAACATTTGACAAGATCCAACATGAATTCATGATAAAAAAATTTCTTCAAACTAAGTATAGTAAAAAGGTCCTGACACTGATAAGTGGAATGTACTTTTTAAAAGAAGAAACTAAATCTAACATCATACTTAATGGTATATAAGATTTAATTGCTTCTCCCTGAAATCAAGAATAAGAGAAGGATGTCCACTTTCACCACTTATATTCAACATCATCCTACACGGCCAAGCTACTGCAATAACGCAAGAAAAGCAAACAAAAGGCATAAATATTAGGAAAGAAGAAATAAAACTGTCCTTACTTACAGATGATAATGTTGTTTACATAGAAAATCTACAAAACAACTACTTGAATAAATTTAGCAAGGTCACAGGATACAAAGTGAATATATAAAAATCAATTGGACCAGCAGCAAACAATTGTACTGTGAGCAAACAAATGGAAAACAAAAATTTAAGAATCCCCTTCACAGTAACACCAAAACCACAAAATACCTAGAAACAAATCTTCTAAAATAAAAATTATAAAGTATTGCTGAGAGAATTTGAAGAATATGTATATAAATGGAAATATATGCCATATGTTCATGGACAGGAGATTCAAATTGGTAAGATGGCAATTCTCCAAAATTGATGTATTTAGAAGCAATAGAATCATAATCAATTCCCAGAAGACTTTTTGTAGAAATTGATGAGCTTATTCTAATAATATAAGAAAATGCAAAGAATTTATTATAATTAAAGCAATTTTAATAAAGGAAAAAAACAGAAACTGCTAAAAAGTTACAGTAATCAAAACCGTTTGGTATTTCAAAAAGATAGACATGTACATCAATGGAACAAATAGAACAGAAATAGACCGACACATATATAAGCAATTGATTTACAAGCCAATTCAGTGAGGAAATGAAAGTCTTTTCAACAAACAGTGCTGAAAATGAACATAAAACCTTACTTAAAATCATATACAAAAATAAACTCAAAATGGATTATAGATCTAGGAGCTGCCTCTGTGGCCAAGTGATTAAGTTTGTGCACTCTGCTCTTGCGGCCCAAGATTTGCCAGTTTGGATCCTGGGCATGGATCTACACACTACTCATCAAGCCATGCTGTGGTAGCATCCCACATAGAAGAACTAGAATGACCTACCAGGATATACTACTATGTACTGGGGCTTTGGGGAGAAAAGAAACAAAAAGAAAGCTTCAAAGAAAATTTTAATGTGGATTATAGATCTAAATGTAAAACCTAAAATTATAAAACTTGTAGAAGAAAACATAAGAGAAAAAGTTCCGTGGCCTTTGAGTAGGCAAAGATTTCTTATATAGAATACAAAAAAATATCAAATAGTAAAGAAAAAATTAATACAGTAGATTTTTAAAAACCTTTAGCTCTTTGAAAGACACCATTAAGAAGTGAAAAAGGGGGGGTAGCCCAGTGGCCAAGTGGTAAAGTTCCCACACTCCGCTTTGGTGGCCCAGGGTTTCACTGGTTCAGATCCTGGGCACAGACCTAGCACCACTCTTCAAGCCATGCTGAGGCAGCATCCCATATAGGAAAACTAGAAGGACCTACAACTAGAATATACAACTATGTTCTGGGGGGCTTTGGGGAGAAGAAAAAAAAAAGAAATGAAAAGGGAAGCCACAGACTGGGAGAAGATATTTGGCTTGCTGATAAAGGACTTGTATTCAGAATATACAAAGAACTCTACAAATCAATATTAATACAAATAACCCAATCAGAAAATTAGCAAAAGATTTGAACAGACACTTACCAAAAAAAAATATGTGAAAGGCCAAAAAGCACATAAAAGATGCTAAACACATTCATCGTCAAGGAAACGCAAATTAAAATGACAATGAGATACCAATATACATCAATTAGAATAGCCTAAAAAAAAAGTAAGGATAGCTTGATTCATTTCATTAAGAGACACATTTTGATAATTTTACTTTCATGTATAATAGTAATATATTTACCTTATTTGATCAATTGTACGTTAATAAGAGCTGTAATAATTTATTCCAAAAGGATGTTTTTAACCTGTAGCTTTTAAGTTATGAGAAATGTCTTTTTAATATTTATATTTATATAGCAGAGGCATGATGAAGTGATCAATAAAAGACTTTCAAGCAAGAAAATTTAGTGCATTAGGATAATTCTGGGAGGAAAATAAAAAAGAAAATATGAGTTCATGTACAAAGAAGGAACAATGTAAAATTTCTGCTTAGAAAAGTCTGTTCATTTACTTTTAAATGGATATTAAGAGCTAATAATTACACAGTATTTACTGTGTGCTAGGCACACATTAAATTGTCAAATTATGTTAACTCATTTAAAACATCATAACTTCGGTAATTAGGCCCTATTATCAATCTCATTTCACTGTGAGGAAACTGAGACACAGAGAGATTAAGTAATTTACTTAAGGTCACAAAGCTAAGTAACTCATAGAGCCTGGATGTGAATACAGGTACTCCAACTTGAGCCTTCGATTTTATTCATCATATCATAGTTGGATATTTTAACCCAATCTGACATCTTTGTATTTTAACTGGGGAATCCAATCCATTTACATTTTTTGCAATTCCTGAAAGAGTTTTTAACATCTTGTTCTTTCTAATTCTCCTACTTTCGTTATCCTTCTTCTCCTATCTTCTCTTCCACCAATCAGGTTTTCTTTTTTTCTCTTCTTCCTCTCTATCAATTTGGAAGTTTCCATTCTATTTATGTTCTAGTAGTTATTATACTTAAAATTTCTTATGATCAACATGTGACAAAACAAAGTGTAAATTTAAATATCTCTATCCTGCTCCTTTCAAAATTCAAAAACCTTAGAACTATCACTCCTCTTAAAGTATTCTTCTCCCTAGTTGTTTTTAAGAACTTGGCTTTATCTATAGTATTCTGTGGTTTCACTGCTACAGTTTTGGGGAGAGGTGATTCGAAGGATTTACTTTTACTTACTTTTTTCACAAATTGTACTTCCTCAATCTGAAGATTCATATCTTTTGTAAATTATTACTTTGGATATTGCCTCTGTGTAATTTTCTTCTGGGTTTTCTGTCTTTCTCATTGAAATTATCACAACTTCTCTTCTATGTATTTCATCTCTATTCATCTCTGTGCTGCCTCAGTTTTGTCTTCTACTTCACAAATCTTTCTTTAGCTGTGTCTAATCAGATATTTAACCCAATCTCAGATTTTTAATTTCAATAACTACATATTTCATTTTCAGAAGTTCTACTCATTTCTTTTATAAACATGCCTGGATCTGTTTTTTATGCTATCTTTTCTACGTTTTTTGAGTTCCTGTTTTACATCTTTAATCATTTTAGACAAGTGTGTTTTTACCTTCTCTTTGGAAGTTCTGGGAATTTAATCCTAGTATTTGCTGAGGTTGCCACCTTCCATCCACATAAGATTGTTTACTTATGTACCTTATAATTTTTTATTTTAATCTCACCTACGTTGGAGCTTTACCTCTAAGAATCCCTGTGCTGTCAGTATCAACAGCATGACTCTTCAGGGTTTTGCAGTTTTGTATTTGTTTCTTCCAGGTACTTCCTGAATATATTCAACCTGTAAATACTTTTTATATTATATTTTCACTTTGAGAGGATGGCAATGGGTCAAGAAACGTGAAAATTTAAAACTGCAAATTGTGGCATAAGGCCACAGTTACAAATTTTAGGGGAGACTATCTATTCTGCTCTTATGTTTTGGAAAGATCATAAGCCTCAGGCTTAGACAGACATAGATTTGAATCCTAGCTCTGCCACTTACTAATTTTGAAGCTTTGGGAAAATCTCCTAACTGCTCTGGACCTCAGTTTTCCCATCTGTTAAAAGCAGATAAAAATATTTTATTCACAGTATTATTATAAAGATTAAATGAGATCATGTATATAAATTACCTAGTCAGTGCTTAAGCCCAAAACTATTGGAGTCATCCTTGAGTCTTCTCTTAACTTCATACTGAATAACAAATCCAACTTTCAAATATATCTAGAATCCAAGCACTTCTCATTACCTCCACAGACATCACTTTGATCCAAGCCCACTATCTTCTCCAATCCGGATTATTCCAAACTGATCTCCCTGTTTGCTCCTCTTATATTCCATTCTCAACACAATAGCCAAAGTAACCTTTCCAAAATGTAAGAGAGATCATGTCACATCTTGTTCAAAATCCTCAAAAAGCTTAGCATTTCATTCAGAGCAAAACCCAAAGTTTAAATTTTAAAGAGTCTATATTATCTGTCCCTCTTTCACCTGTCTGACCTCATCTCCTACTATTCTCACATCACTTGGCCTCCTTACTATTTCTCTTATATGTCAGGCACCCCTCAGCTTTAAGGAATTTGTAATGTTTTTCCATCGTCTTACATTCCTCTTTCCTCACATTTCCACACGGACTGACTCCTCAACGTCTTTCAAGATGCTTCTCAGATTTCACTTCTTCAATGAGGCCAACCTGACCACCATATTTAATACGGCAAAATACTCTTTTCCCACATTCCTGATATCTCTCACCTGTCCTAATTTTCCCACAGCACTCCCTACATTCAAGAATACCATAAAAATTATTTATTTACTACAAGTATTATTTATTTCTGTCCCCTGTGATAAGAAGGTAAGCTCAGGAATATTTTATTTTTCTGTTTTGTTTACTGTTGTATCCCTAGCACCTGTCTAGCACAAACTAAATACTCGATAAATATCTGTTGATCAAATGTGTAAATAAAAGCAAACTCCCAAAGTTGTTACGTAATATAAATGACAGAGTTATTGTAGGAGCATTTTGAAGGTCTTTCATTCCAGATCTAGTACTGAGCACTGGGAAAACAAACACGAATACCAGTCTCTGTCTTCACAGAGCTTATAGTCAAGCTGGAGCAATAATCACATAAGCGGATCACTTCAATTCAAAGCATCAAGTGCTATGATGGAGAAATTCCCAAAGGAAACCATAAAATGCTGTACAAAAGTGAGTTATTGCTATATTCACAAGAAAGAAGCATAAACTGGTTAAAGAGAAAGCCATAAGAATCTTAAATAATGGATCTTTAAAACTGTAAAATTTATTTTATTTTCCTATGCTTGTCCATTGAAAGTCATTTTGAGAAATCAATCAACTCAAACAGCATATGTGCTTGCTCTTTAAATGTTAGCTTACTTTTTTATATAAAACTTATACAGTTCACTTGATTTTCCAGAATAATGAGGTATTTAGTTTTCTTTTTTTTTTCAGGTGTACATCATTATATTTCAGTTTCTCTGTCGATTACATCATGTTCGGCACTCAAAGACTAATTACAGTCCATCACCACACACATGTGCCTAATTACCTCTTTCACCCTCCTCCCTCCCCCTTCCCCTCTGGTAACCACCAATCCAATCTCTGTCTCCATGTGATTGTTTGTTGTTGTTTTTGTCTTCTATTAATGGGTGAGATCATACGGTATTTGACTTTCTCCCCTCTGACTTATTTCACTTAGCATAATACCTCGAGGTCCAACCACATTGTCACAAATGGCCAGATTTCATTGCTTTTTATGGCTGAATAGGATTCCATGGTGTATATACACCACGTCTTCTTCTTTTTTTTTTTTGAGGAAGATTAGCCCTGAGCTAACTGTTGCCAATCCTCCTCTTTTTACTGAGGAAGACTGGCCCTGAGCTATCATCCATGACCATCTTCCTCTACTTTATATGTGAGATGCCTACCACAGCATGGCGTGCCAAGCAGTGCCATGTCCACACCCAGGATCCAAACCAACGAACCCCGGGCTGCCGAGAAGCAGAACATGTGAACTTAACCGCTGCACCACCAGGCCGGCACCAACACCACATCTTCTTTATCCATTCATTCCTTGGTGGGCACCTAGGTGGCTTCCAAGTCGTGGCTATTGTGAATAATGCTGCAACGAACATAGGGGTGCATGTATCTTTACTCATTCATGTTTTCATGTTCTTTGGATAAATACCCAGCAATATAATAGCTGGATCACATGTTAGATCTCTTCTTAATTTTTTGAGGAATCCCCATACTGTTTTCCATAGTGGCTGCACCACTCTGCACTTCCACCAGCAATGTACGAGATTCCCTTCTCTCCATATCCTCTCCAACACTTGTTTCCTGTCTTGTCAATTATGCTTCTTTATTTTGCTTGTAGTTTCTTCTTTATTCTAGGAATATAAAGGAGATCCCACCGCAAAAAACCTCTCTCTACAGAGAAATATGCAAGCTTTCTGTTTTCAAAAAAGAAAAAACTGTATGTAAAAATGTATTTCTCTTTCTGATTTCTAAAGAGCTCTGTTTTGTTAATTTATTTTTTCTTCAGATCCCTTATCTTACATAAGAGAATTTAAACTGAAAACTATCTTAAATTATCTAGGAAGTAGACAAGGAACAACATGTAACTAATCTTCTGAATTAAAATGCTCATTGGAACTGGTGAATTGGGATTCAGGGGGTCCTTGCAACTGACCCTCTGAAGCCCTCAGTCAGTTATATGACTTTCTGAAAGAAAGAAACCCAAATCCTACAAGTGACTATCATTGTATCATTATATCATTAAATAAAGATGAGGAGCCCCTGGAAACAAAGAAGAAAAATAAGAACCTCATTATGCTTTCTCATCTGGTCCAGCCTATTAATTTCCAAAATCTCACCTTCTACAGAAAAGTAACCATACTGATTCAATTAGTTGTGTGGGGAATATACTCCTAGATAACAAAGTGCTCATCCATGTGAGAGAAATGATCTCTTTCTGATATCATTTAGAGCCCTGGATAGGGTGATTTACCAAATGGTGCCTGATTCCCTGAAGGAGTTAATCTGTCTCTTCAGTAAATCCACTTCTTCCTGAAAACATGTTTGCGATCTTGCTTCACCATCAAAAAGGATTTTAAAGCTGTATGTTTGCCTGATCAAAAAAGTAGGAAGGCAAAAGGACAGAAATCAGTATAGTCATCTTACATCACTGTTGTATTACAGTCTCTATGTTTAAATAATCACCAACAATGCAGAATCGTAATTAGTTCTTCCTTCACAAAAGGCTGAAAGTAATAAAAAACTTGAAAAATGCATGATATTGCATGAGTATCCTCAAATACACATTGCCTAAGAATAAAACAAAAAGAAATATTGACCCCAGCAACAAGTATCTCCAAATACAGTAATGCAATAAAACACTTTGACTACCAAAAGAAGATAAAGAAATCTTGTGTTTCTTTGGTTCAGTCAATGAATGTTTATTGAGCACTTGCTATATATCAGGCATTCTGTTATTCACTAGATTCCAATTTGTTGGCATATAACAATGATTAAAAGCACAGACTATGGAATAAGACTGCCCCGGTTCACATCACAACTCCATTCCTTACTAGTTGTGTGTCCTTGGACTAGATACTGTGCCTCAAATGTTCCAACCATAAACTCATAAAGCTGTAAGGATTAAATGCGATGATACACACAGAGGAGTGAGAACAGTTCTGGTGCATAAAAGTAGTGAACAGGCATAAAGGTTGTCAATCAATTGAGGAAGACTAACAAATAAGTAGTTGTAATAAAACAGGGTAAGAATTATAGATAAGATATGCAAAAAGTGTTATAGGGACATAGAAGTGAAAAAGCCTAATCCTACTTGAGGTTGCAAGGCTGGCAAACAATCAAGAGAAGTGACCCTTGAGTTATACTTGAAGGATGAGTAAGAGTCTTCCAGATGTAAAATGGGAGAAGGCAGAAAGAGCATTACATGAAAGAGCACAGAGCAATGAGACAGGAAGGCTAGGCCAGGAAATTGCCAGTATGGCCAGGATCCAGTAATGCAAGGAGTGCCAGGACATGAGGCTAAAGAGGTAGATTAGGGTAAGGATATGGGGATTGGAGGATTTTAAGCAAAAGAGTAGCACATTGAAATTCATTTTTCAAAGATTTATCTAGGGATAGTATAAAGGTAAAATGAGAGACTTGTATGAAGCTTTAGATAGAAGCAATAATAATACACAGGAATATATTACAATGGATCAAGCAAGAATTAATGAGGACTCATGTGAAGCAGTGAAAGGAAGGAGCGTATTATATAGAATCCACAGATGTTTGTTAAGGGATAAGCTCTTCTTCTGTACTTGATCATTTTATTTAAATGTTTGATTAATTCTGATGGGAAAGAAGGGGAAAACCAGTAAGATTTATGAAAAATAGTAATACTGAAATTTCCTTTCATCAAAGAACAGTGAGCCCATCTTAGATGTGAGTTAATCATCAACACAGAATTTGAAAAACGGGGTTGGATGAAGATTTGGCAGGTTTGGACTAAATAAATGAAGGTGGCTTCCAACCAGGGGTAGATTTACTAAAAAGTGAATGAAACTTAAGCTTCAAGTTTCCTTGCTTACAACGGCCCTTACGAAGGCTGGGAGTTGCAGAGTTATGGTAGCAACGGAAAGAAAGGCTTCACTTCTTTGAAGCATTTCTGGCAAATAGACTAAAGAGATTTCAGCAGAATGGGACCTGAATCTACAGGTTGAAAATAATTTATTGTGATCTTTCTTATTCTGAAGATATAATTTTATATTGGTAATTTTGTGCAATTTTTCTTAAAGAAGACGCTCTAAAATTCTGTAAGCTTCAGGCCATACAAAACTTAGAACATCCTTGGCTTCTAGCCCTGGGCTTCTGTGGCATTGAGAAATGAAGAAAGCTGTAGTCTGACTCCTACAGTTGAGAGCATATTTTCATCTTGATCTACAGGAATTGATTCTCTAAGTAAACAAACAAGATGATTTCCTTGAAATATATAAGGAGCTATTAACCAGCAATTAACCACTGAATACATGATGAATAATTAATCCTTTATATCTCACCATACAATGATAAATAAAAATAGAGATTTGAAGGTTGGGTGACATTTTTAAAGTCATTCTTCTTCAAAGATTAAAAAATGCTTTCTGGCACATATGTTTAAATGGATGAACTATTGATTAGAACGGCAGTCAGAGGACCTGGTTATAGCTCTGGATCTATCATTGATTACATTTGTGACCTCGTGCCTATGGCAAGATTACTGTCTATTGCAACTCTGAAAAGATTTTCACATCTCCTTTTCTCACTTGTCAATTAATCTTCTCTCACTCAGTTTATAGCAAGAAACTCCTAAGTGGCCTTCACGCTTATGGTATCTAACCACATCAAGCCCCCCATTCTTTTATAGTCCAATTGCCTTTGATGGCTTTTTACAACCTAAAGAATGAAATACAAAATCAGCCTACCAGAAAAACCCTCTATAATTTGTCCCTTAGATACCTGGTCAACTTTATCTATCATTGGAGCTCCTGTTTCTTTATACACAGTTTTATTTACTGTTCCACAACCGTAAACTGTCTCGGCACATTTACTCAAGCTATTTCAAAGTTCAGAGCCCTCCCCCCATCTATGTCTGCTCATCGAAGCCTTTAAGGCTTTGCTCAGGCACTACCTCTTCCAAGACGATTTCCAAAAATCAATCTTTCCTCTTCATCTTCTCATATCACTTTTTTTATTCCTGACTTATAATATCCATCACATAGCAAAGTGATTAAGGATTCTAGCAGTGAGTCAGACAGACATGGTTTGAAGTCTTTGCTCAACCAGTCACTAAGCTGTGTAACTTTGGAAAAGTTACTTAACCTCCATGAAATTCATCTTTCATTTACTGAGTAGACCATGTGCATATGGGATCTTTGATATGCATGGAAGCCAGGAGAAATTCGGTGAGAAGGAAGCAGAATAACCCATCAGGCTTCCAGGCCAAAGCCTCAAAGTCAACTGTGCTTACCAAAGAAGTCCGATTTCTGTCAGTCAATGGAGTGAAGGTAAAACAGGAATGAGGGGTAAGAGGTCTCTCATAGGCTTGCCCAACTAGTAATAAGGCAATATTTAGTTTCTCACTTGGCTTTTTTCTTTGGGACTTTAGTACTCTCAGTAAGTAGCCCAAGAAAGGAGGAGGACTGAATGGTACGATTCATGAAAGAAATCACACTCTAGACCCCAAACAGTGTGAGGCACTCTCCTTTGCTCTAATTTCTAATGGAAATATTCAAGAAGTACTTCCTGAAAGTAGGTAAAAGTTATATATGAAACATCTTAATTCTCTTGTTTGGAAAGTAAACTAACCAACTCCTATCTTTCATGAAATATTCACTTAACAAATATTTATTGAGTATAAGCTGTGGGCCAAAATATAATTATTGTTGTGGTTATGACAGTGAACAATACAGACACAGTCTCTATCCTTGGGTTCTTATTTCTCATAGAGAAAATAAACATTAATTGAATCACCTTAAAGTGTTATAAGAGTTATAAAGGAGGGATATACCCCTGGTATCTTAGAAGCATATAATAGTAGAACCTAATCTAGTTTACAGGATGAAAGTAGGCAACTCTTGTTACTTAGTGCTATGGACTGAATGTTTGTGTCTGCCACCCTCTCAAATTCATATGTTGAAACCCTATCCCCCAATGTGTCCGTACTTGGAGAAAGGGCCTTTGTTGTTATTTGTGCCATTGAGTCAATTCTGACTCCTAGTGACCCTCTGTACAGCAGAGTAGAACCCTGGCCAGTCTTTTGCACCACCCTCCCACCTTCCAACACTATATCAGAGAATGCTCTGCTGCTATTCATAGAATTTTCATGGCCAATTTTTTCAGAAGTTGTTGGCCAGGTCCCTTCTTCCTTGTCTGTCTAGTCTGAAAGCTCTACTAAAATCTGTCCACCATGGGTGACTCTGCTGGTGCTTGAAATAACACTGGCACAGCTTTCAGCATCACAGCAACATGCAGCTGCCACAGAATGACAACCCACGACAGAGATAGGGCCTATAAGAAGGTAATTAAGGTTAAATGAGGTCATAAGAGTGGGCCCCTGATCTGACAGAATTAACATCCTTATAAGAAGAGTCACCAGAGAGCAAGCTTACTCACTGTCTTTCTCTGAGCATACACAATAAGAAAAGCCACGTGAAGACATAGTGAGAAGGAGGCCATTTGCAAGCCAGGAAGAAAGTTCTCACCAGAGACTGAACCCTGCTGGAGCTATGACCTTGGACTTTCTCGCCTCCAGAACTGTGAGAAAATAAACTTCTGTTGTTTAAGCTATGCAGTCTACGAGTACTTTGTTATGGTAGCCTGAGCTGACTAAGACACTTAGAATCCTAAAAAAAAAAGAAAAGAAATGAGAAGAAGCACTTGCTTTTACTATTTCCTAGCAAAGAAACATTTTCTCCTCCTTTTTCAGAATATAATGGGCTTCATCACGTGAAGCTCCTATATATGTGAGGCTCTAGGCTAATACTTACTTAACCTTACAAGAAAGATGCATCTATGATAATATATATATCTCTCTGAATTAATCTTTGCCACTCTCATAACATTTGGTGGTGTACTTTAAGTTTAGCAAGTGTTAATAAATGCATGCTGAGTTCATGTCAAATCTTTTCTGGCTACAGGTCTTTTCAAATCTATAAAATGAACATGTATCTGTAAGCTAATAGCAAAATAAATTACCCCAAATCTCCATGGTTTACAACAATAAGTATTTATTCCTTTTTTTTTTTTTTTTTTTTTGAGGAAGATTAGCCCTGAGCTAACATTCACCACCAAGCCTCTTTTTTTGCTGAGGAAGATAGGCCCTGAGCTAACATCTATGTCCATCTTCCTCTACTTTATATGTGGGATGCCTGCCACAGCATGGCTTGATAAGCTCTGTGTAGGTCCATGCCCGGGATTCAAATCGGCAAACCCCGGGCTGCCAAAGCAGAGCACACAAACTTAACCACTGCTCCACCAGGCTGGCCCCAATAAGCATTTATTCTTAATTCACAGGTTTGCAAGTTGTGGTCTGGCTGATCCATGCTAGGCTGGAAAGCTCTGCTTTACACTGCAGGTAGGCTGGGCTTGGCACTATGTTGAGGCTGAATCAAGGTATGTTCTACATGTCTTTCATCCACGTGTTCTCATGGCAAATCACAAGCACACTAAAGCCAAGCCAAATTACACAAAGCACATTTAAAGCCTCAGTTGAAGTCATATCCATTAACGTTCCATTCAACAGAGAAAGTCTAGTGACCAAGCCTAAAATCAAAGGAGCAGGGAAGTATATCCCACCTACAGTGGGAGAGTGAAAGAAATATTTGCTGAACAATGAACTACACACTCTGGATAGGTGATCTCTAAGTGAGAAAGGAAACTAAATATCCTACAAGGTACTGGGAACATAATGATGAGTAAGTAGAGTCCCATCGTCATAGCTCATAGTCTGGAGGCTGGTAGGGATTGAAAGAGAGACACATGAGGAAATATATAAATACAATGAATTAAGTATAAATAACAACAATGGGAGAATGATTAATTGTGCGTGGAGAACATTTGAGCTTTAAAGGGTAGTGGATGAAGTTTACCAGATTGATATGGTTGGGATTCGAGGAGGGCAGAATTCTGAGCAAAGGCGAAGATGTATGCAAAATCACAGACATGAGAAATAAATTGGCATAATTAAAAAGTGGCAATTTTTAGGTGTGGCTAGAGTATACTATATAGAGAAAAAAATGATGGGAGATGAGGTGGTCAGATTTTAAAGGACCTTATAAGCCAGGTCTAGAAATTTGGACTGAGGTGACATTAAAGAAAATTAAACAGGAAAGTAACGTGTTAAACTGTTTAGAATTATAGCTTAGTTAGTAGAAGAAGAACTGGCAGAGTAGGGAGTGGCAGGCAGAGTCCAAATATCTTGAGACAATAGAGGCCTAATGCAAAGCAGTGGCAGTGTAAATGAAAAGAAGAGGATGTTAAAAGACATATAAAATATAATTCACCTATCTTTTTGATCGAATGAATGCAAAGGTCAGGTCTTTCTGAGTGGCAAGTGATAGAAATTCAACTCTAGTTAGCTGAAGCAAAAACTGGAAGCTCTCAGAAACAAAGGAAAAACTTCAGAAACCAGCACAACTCTTAAGGACCTCTGAGATTGGCACATGCAATTAAAGGCTGTTTACAGTCTCTCTCCTTCTCTCATGATGTTTGTTCACTTAATTCTCTTCCACTGTAGACAAGTTTATACCACATGGCCAGCAAAAGCCCCAAATCACATTTGTCAAGCTATGTGACCCTAAAGGCAAGAAAGTACTTCTCTCCCTATTTACAATAATCTAAAAAAAAAAAAATACTCTTGAGGAAGTTTCTGATTGGTCCAAACTTGGGTCACAAGCCCACCCCACAACCAAACCTAGTGGCCAGGATGCCATACCTCACCCTAGTTATCTGCTGACCCCCTTAATCAACGGAATATAATCTCTTATCAGTAGGGAAAGGGGATGAACATATATCATCCAGTCAACCACATCAATTTGTATCAACTACAAAAGGAGTAAGGGACTAGTTCAGGGTGACAAGTTGAGAGTTCCAGCTTGGTGACTAGATTAGTGATGCATTAACTGTAATAAGTGGTACAGGAAGAGAAGAAGGCATAAAGAAAATTTTTTAGAAATGCCAAGTTTGAGGTATCCATGTATCATTCAAAAGGTATTCAATAACCATTAATTTTTTCTTTGTGTAATATTGTGACATATCTAGAGTGTGTGTGACAATCACAATTCATGATTTACAAGAATATCAAAATATCATTTCTGTATCTTAAATAAAAGCATTAAATCCAGGGAATATCTCATTCCATGTAGTAAAGACTACTTGAAAATAATGTTTGAGAAGTCTCTGCCATATTTTGGCAGAAATTTGAGCCAAATAGAGATTTCAAAAATATCTCTTGAAAGGCATATGGTCAGCATTATTTTTATGAAAGAGGAAAACAATGCTGCATCTTAAGTGGATATAATATAACATGTATCTACCAAACACAAGAAGATCTGCTGTCGTGTCTGCAATTCAGTCACAGAGCTGTATAAACTGTGAAGCTTTCTACTTTCTCACAGTAAGTATCAAAAGCACTGCTCACTAACAGAAAATTTGTTTGAGTCCCTCTTAGAAACCAATAGTCCAAATCTTCTGAAACAATTTGCAGGTATCTTATAAAAACTCCAAGTATTTGACATCACAGAGGTTCTACTAAGCAGACTTAAACATTTTGACTTCTTAATATCTATAGCCATATTCCCCAAGGTGAAATGATGTTTCCTGGAACTCTCCATTTTGTGGTTCAACTAGATATTTACAGCAACAGGGAAGGGGAAAACAAAGGTATTGAAGAACGAATTTTGCATAGCCACTCAAATCAAAGCTGACAATTACCTTGATACAAGAATAAATAATAAAGCTTGAGAGCTTTATTAGCCCCAAAGTAATCTTCAAGTTGCATAAAATGTTCCTTCCCTCCATATATATGAAAGTACTTTTACCTCTCCTGCCCTATACATTTAGTCTTCATAAAATATTCAATATGTTGCTTCCAATGTCGATAAAAAGTATCTGTTACTGGAAGAAGGAAAATCCATTTTGCAAAATGATAGGGAGATTACCTAGCACAACTATAATTATCATTTTTAAAAAGGCACAGAAAGAGAGACATTAAGCAATTTGAAGATCTTCTTAAACCACACACTGTGTTTTCCTACAGAGGATTTTTAAGATGAGAAATAGACCTTGAGGGTTTTAGACAGGCCCGAGGCAATATAAAAAAGGTCAAACATTCTGCTAAAAAGCTCTGCTCTCTTCAGAACAACAACTTATCAGCCAGCTTGCAGCACCTCCTTATTTACAGCTATTGGTCCCAAAGGAAGTGTGCTTGAGTGTGGGCCACGATTACTTTGTAATGAGTTTGCCAGGAAGGATATAGGAAACAAATTTGTAACAATGTGCCATTCCCAGCTCAGAAACTTTAGCAGAGACTTTTTCTCTTGGTGAGGAAGAAGGGGCTGAAGGGACACAAACGAGAGAGAGAGGAAAGTGGGGAGAGGAGAAAGGAGGCTTAACGATAAAAAGTCATCTTCCATGGTGCTCCTAATAGGCAGCCAAGAAGAGCCCTGAGGAAGACGGAGTTGCGAGTATAGATTGGAAGATTCAGGGATTATCCAGCTCAGCTGTCCATTCTCAGCTCAGGGGCCTTACTCCAAAGCAATTCCATAAAATGCTAGTTTCAAGGGGTGGGCTTGGACCCTCAAATTAAGCCCATTAAAAAAAAATCCCTGCCCCTGTCATAGATTAGTAAAAAAGGTCAAATGCTACCCTACACACCTAGGAGGCCTCCATATTGTGTGTTTACTTGTAGGGCCTGATCTGCCTCTTTTCAGGCAGAAAAGTGTGCACCGTGCTAAATAGGGGAGGGTAGAGAAATACACCTTATCTAGGAGCTGTCAATAAATCTCTTGTTGGAAATACATGTGAATAGAAGTAGCAGAGGCAATCTTTGTCTTTTAAAGAGGTAGTTTTTCAAAAAGAGAATTCCACAAAGTGCTCCTCTGTTTTCGTCAATATGCTGCCGGGTTTTGAAATACTATTTTTCATCCAAACAATAAAAATCTTGACAAGTAAGCAACAGAAAATCACTAATACACTTGCAGCTGCATTTCAATCTATACAAACTCTTTAAACAAAAACAACCAAAGAACAGCCTGGCCTAGCAAAATTATTTCACCATTGGGCCTCAAGATCAAGATAATTAAGAAACAGGATTTTATGTTTCTACTGAAAATTTTTGACAAATGTTCAAATAAAAAAAATCAAATGAGAAGATGGAGTAAAAAGCTACATGTGAATTTCAAGAGCTGAAAATCAGGAAAAGGCTTTCTTTTTCAACTTCATACTTGATATTAACAAAAGAAAGAATCTTTAATTCATTTATTTCTGAAAAATGTGTGTGTGCAGTGGATGTCAGAAGACTCAGGTCTAAATTCCACCTTAACTAGCAGCAATATATATTTAAGGAGAGTCCGAAAGGAGACAGATTGTTTCTATCACATGATCAAGAAATGATAAAGACCTAGACTAAGACAGTGGTTGTGGGAATGGAAAAAAAAAAAAGGACATAGGTGGTAGACATTTCTGTAGACAGAATTAATGGAATTTATTAACAGATGAAGGTAAGTGAGCTGAAACTCTTCAATTTGCTCCTCCAGATCCACCCTCCACCGTCTCCTCCCTGCTTTGTGCTCCAGGAGGTTGACCTCTATGGACTGCATCAACAAGCTGCCTTTTTTCTAAATTCTGGTTGAGTTTGCTTAATGGAAGGCATCAGCCCAAGATTAAGGACAGGAAAATAGTGAGATCAGAGTACTTAATCCCTTGGCTCCCTGCCTGTCAAGTCACAAGTTGTTGGCTGTTTTTTTCTACTGAAGACTACAGCTCCAGTCAGGGATCCCTCTCTACAGTGAGTCTCATCTATGGCTCCAAGCAACCATTTCTCTCCTTTCGCCTTTAGGCATAGGAGTGGTAATAACTCTCTGTTGTTAGCAGCCTAAGAGAGTAAAATCCCATCTTGATTTCCCTAAACCCTATGCCCACCTTTTTGAATAGTACCTTTATTAAAGTAACCAAAATTATCGAATTTAAGCAAGCAGTTTGTTTCCTGCCATGATCCTGACTGCCACAGCAAGACTGTTTTGTAAACCAAATTTGTAAACTGTGAAAAAGGCTTGTTTACTTATTTTGTTAGTTGAACAAACTGTGTCAGGTACATCTAGCACACAGCAAGTGACCAATAAATATTTGCTGAATCAATTAATACAAATTACACACAGTTAAAACTGTGTCACATCCTCATCAAATACTTGAAATCTCAAGGAAAATAAGAGATCAGTTGTAAAACATATCAATTAGACATCAAAGGCTGATAAAAGAACGTATAAGCAACAAAAGAAATCAATCATTTCTATAAGCTCTTTGGTAATTATTAAAAACATGTATTATTCAAGGAATAATAATTATTCAAGTATTCTAAGTACATACAGCCTTTCATAAAGGTGAAAGGGGATAAGTATCAACATTTAAAACCCATAGCTTGAAAAATATAAAAGTGAATCTGGGAATTCTGACTATGGCCAAGTGAGTAAATAGGCAAATCCTCCTCTGAAAAGCAAGTATAAACAATACAAAGTAACCCTAATAAGATTAACAAGTGACTGCCCAACAGAGCCACAGGAGGACAAAAGGCAGTGATATGAAATCTTCAGAGTGCTGAAAACAATTCTTAACAAACAATTATATATCCAGCAAAACTATCCTTCAAAAATGAAGAAAACATAATCTCTGACTTCAAAACATACTACAAAGCTACAGTAATCAAAACAGCATAGTACTGGTACAAAAACAGGTGTACAGATCAACAGAACAGAATTGAAAGCCCAGAAATAAAACCACACATCCATGGACAGCTAATCTTCAACAAAGGAGCTGAGGGCATAAAATGGAGAAAAGAAAGTCTTTTCAACAAATGGTGCTGGGAAAACTGGAAAGCCACGTGTAAAAGAATGAAAATTGACCATTCTTTTTCACCATCCACAAAAATAAACTCAAAATGGATCAAAGACCTAAAGGTAAGACCTGAAACCATAAGGCTTCTAGAAGAAAATGTAGGCAGTACACACTTTGACATCAGTCTTAAAAGGATCTTTTCGGACACCATGTCTTCTCAGACAAGGGAAACAATAGAAAGAATAAACAAATGGGACTTCATCAAAAGAGCCTCTTGAAGGCAAAGGAAAACAGGATTGAAACAAAAAAACAACCCACTAACTGGGAAAAGATATTTGCAAGTCACACATCCAACAAAGGGTTAATCTCCATAACATATAAAGAACTCACACAACTTGACAATAAAAAATCAAACAACCCGATCAAAAAATGGGCTGGAGACATGAACAGACATTTTTCCAAAGAAGATATACGAATGGCTAATAGGCACATGAAAAGATTTTCATCATCACTGATCATCAGGGAAATGCAAATCAAAACTACACTAAGATATCACCCTACACCCATTAGAATGACAAAAATAACCAAAACAAATAGTAACAAATGCTGGAGAGGTTGTGGAGAAAAAGGAAACTCATCCACTGCTGGTGGGAATGCAAACTTGTGCAGCCACTTTGGAAAACAGTATGGAGATTCCTCAAAAAATTAAAAATAGAACTACCATACGATCCAGCTATCCCACTACTGGGTATCTATCCAAAGAGCTTGAAGTCAGCAATTCCAAAAGTCCCATGCACCCCAATGTTCACTGCAGCATTATTTACAATAGCCAAGACGTGGAAGCAACCTAAGTGCCCATCAACTGATGATTGGATAAAGATGTGGTATATATATATACAATGGAATACTACTCAGCTGTAAAAAAGAACAAAATCGTCCCATCTGCAACAACATGGACAGACCTTGAGGGAATTATGTTAAGTGAAATAAGCCAAATAGAGAAGGACAATCTCTGTATGACTCCACTCATATGAGGAATTTAAAAATGTAGACAAAGAGAACAGATTAGTGGCTACCAGGGGAAAGGTGGGGTAGAGGGTGGGCACAAAGTGTGAAGGGGTGCACCTAGAACACAACTGACAAACAATAATGTACAACTGAAATTTCACAAGATTGTAACCTATCATTAACTCAATAAAAATTAAATTAAAAAATAAATAAAAACAAAACCAAAAACAAAAGAAAAAATAGGAAGATTCTCAGATAGATAAATATTCAGAGAATTCATTGCTAGCAGACATGCATTGTAAGAAATATTAAGGGAAGTGCTTCAAACTGAAAGAACATGGATACCAGATTGTAAATCCAATCTACAGCAAGAAATGAAGAACACCAGAAATGATAAACATGTGGGTAAAGACTGTATTTTTTTCTCATTTCTTCTCTTCTCTAAAAGACAAGACTGTATAAAGAAATAATTATAACACTTTATTTTTGGGTTTGTAACACATGTACATAGAATACATATGACAATAATAGCACAAAAAAGGAGGATGAGAACGGGCTATATTAGAGAAATGTTTCTATTATAGTTTACAAAAAGATAAATTCATAGTTTTCTGAAATAGACTGTGATAATTTAAAATGCATACTGTAATCCTTAGAGAAAACATGAAGAAAAATAACTCAAAATATACAGTAAAAATTGGCAACAGAGAAATTTAAATAGTACAAAAATATAGAAAACATATAGCAATATGACAAATATAAATCAACTTTAAAAATAATTACATTAAATGTGGATGGTCAAAACACCCCAATCAAGGGGGGTGGCCCAGCAGCGTAGTGGTTAAGTTTGCATGCTCCACTTTAGCGGCCCGGGGTTTGTGGGTTCAGATCCCAGGCACAGACCTACACACCACTCATCAAGCCATGCTGTGGAGGCATCCCACATACAAAATAGAGCAAGAATGTCATAGATGTTAGCTCAGGGGCACTCTTCCTCAAGCAAAAAGGAGAGGATTGGCAGTAGATGTTAGCTGAGGGCCAATCTTCTTCACTAAAAAAAAAAACAAAAATAACACTCCAATAAAAAGGCCGAGATTGTCAGACTGGATAAAAAAGCAAGATACAACTCTATACCATATACAAGAAGCATACATTAGTTTCTAAGAACAAATAGTTTGAAAGTAAAAAGATAGAAAAAAGACATACCAGGCAAATCATAAACATAAGACAGCTAAAATGTCTATACTAATATCAGACAAAAGAGTTTAATTCAAGAAATATCATTAAAGTCAAAGAGGGACATTCTCAAATTATAAAAGGGTCAATACATCAGTGAGATGTAAAGATTAGTCATGTATATGCATCTAATCTCAAAATATATATAGTGAAAATTAACAGAATTTTAAAGAAAATAATTCCAAAAATTATAGCAAATGACTTTACATCTTTACTCTCAATAATTGATAGAAATACTATATAGAAAATTAGCAAGGATATAGAAAATTTGAACAACACTATCAACTGACTTGATCTAATTTACATATACAGAATACTTCAACTAATGACTGCACTCATATATACACATTGTTTTCAAGGGCACATGCTACATTCTCCAAGATAGATCGTATCCTAAGCCATAAAAAAATGTGACACACACTTGAAAGGCTTAAAATCATTAAAAGGCAGTTCTTTGATAACAAAAGAATTAAAAACAAAATGAAATTTGAGAAATACCCAAACATTTATAAATTAAACACATTTTTTTCTCCCCAAATTTCCCCAGTACATAGTTGTATATTTTAGTTGTGGGTCCTTCTAGTTGTGGCATGTGGGACACCACCTCAACGTGGCCTGATGAGCAGTGCCATGTCCACACCCTGGATCCAAACCAGCAAAACCCTGGGCCGCTGCAGCAGAGCACATGAACTTAACCACTCGGCCACGGGGCTGGCCCCTAAACACATTTTTAAATAATTGATGGATCAAAGAAGAAATCACAAAGGAAAGAAAAAAATATTTCTAACTTAATGAAAATAGAAAAAAATGTTAAAATGCATGGAGTTATTTATAGCTATAAATGGCAATACCAGACAAGAATAAAAGTTTCAAATCAATAATCTAAGATTCTACTTTAATAAATTAGAAAAATGAGCAAACTAAACAAAAACTGTGCAGAAGAAAAGAATTAATAAAGATTGGAGCAGAAATAAATGAAATTTTAAAAAACAGGAAAACAAGAAAAGTCAATGAAACCAAAATATGATCCTTTGAAAAGATCAAAAACCATTAGCTAGGCTAGTGGTCACTAAATTACAGCCAATAGACCAAATCTGGACCACTGCTGGTTTTTATAAATAAAGTTCAATTGGAACACATCATACCCATTCACTTATATATTGACTATAGCTGCTTTTGTGACATAATGGCAGAGTTGAATAGGTGTGAAAGAGACCATTGGCCCACAAAGCCAAAACTATTTAGTATCTCACTCTTTACAGAAAAAAAATTTGCTGTCCCCTGAGAGATAGTGAACAGGAAAAAAAGAAAAACCACATTGCCAACATCAGGATTAAAAGATGACACATTGCTACTGACCATAGAGAAATTAAAATGATTCTAAGGAAATATGAAGAACGTGTTCCAAAAATTCAACAACTTAGATAAAATGGACAAATTACTACAAAGACAAAAATTACCAAAACTGTCTCAAGAAGAAAGAGATAATCTGAATACAACTATAACCAGTAAAGAAACTAAATTAGTAATTTCAAATCTTCCTATAAAGAAAAGCTCAGGATCAGGTATCTTCACCAGTGAATCCTACCAAAGAAAGAAAGAATAACACCAATATTTCACAAAACCTTCCAGATAATAGACGAGGAAGGAATACTTCCCAACTCATCACATGGAGCCAGTATTACTCTGATACCAAAGGCAGACAATGACACCACAAGAAAACTGACTAGTGTCCCTCATGATCATAGACTCAAAAACATTTAAAAAATTTTAGCAAACTGAATCCAGCAAAATATACAAAGGATTATACACCATGACTAAGTAGGATTCATCCCAGGAATGCAAAGTTGGTTTCATATCAAAACATCAATTAATGTAACACACCATACTAGCATTTTTAAAAATATGAAAACCATATGACCATCTGAATAGATGCAGAAAAAGCACTTGACAAATTCAATACCCATTCATTAAAAAAACTCTCAATATACTATGAATAGAAGGTAACTTCTTCAACCTCATAAGGGCATATATATAAACCTACAGCTAACATTATACATAATGGGGAAAGATTAACAGCTTTCCCACTAAGATCAGGAACAAGACAAGGATGTTAACTCCCGCCATTAATATTCAATATTTTGGGGCCGGCCCCATGGCTGAGTGGTTAAGTTCTTGTGCTCCACTGCGGCGGCCCAGGGTTTCGCTGGTTTGGATCCTGGGGGCAGATATGGCATCGCTCATCAGGCCACGTTGAGGCGGCATCACACATGCCACAACTAGGACCTGCAACTAAGATATACTACTATGTGCCGGGGGGATTTGGGGAGATAAAGCAGGAAAAAAAAATTCAATATTTTAATGGAGGTTCTAGGTAGTGTAACAAAACAGAGGGAGAGAGAGGAAGAAGAAACAGGAGGAGGAGGAGAGAGGAAGGAAGAAGGGAGATCAGGAGGAGGAAAGGAAAGAAAAACAGAAAAGCATGCAGATTGGAAAGAAAGAAGTAAAAATGGTCTTACTCACAGACGAAATGAGCCTATATTTACAAGACCCCAAAGAATCCACCAAAAAGTACAAATGAGTTCAGCAAGGTCATAGGATTTAAGATCAGTCGTAAAATTCCATTGTATTTCTATATATTAGCAACAAACCATTGGAAATTGAAATAAATTAAAAATTCAATTCATAATAC
Source organism: Equus przewalskii (assembly GCF_037783145.1). Classification (NCBI taxonomy): domain Eukaryota; kingdom Metazoa; phylum Chordata; class Mammalia; order Perissodactyla; family Equidae; genus Equus; species Equus przewalskii. The sequence goes on along the minus strand of NC_091832.1, from coordinate 9,127,178 downwards.
TATCAAAAAGAATAAAATATTCAAGAATAAAGTTAACAAAAATGTACAAGACTTGTATACTGAAAATATAAAAAGTTGCTTAGAGAAATTAAAGAAGATCTAAATAAATGAGATTGAAAGACCATTATTGTCAAGATGACAATTCTCCCCCAAATTAATCTGTAAATTTAATTCAATCCCTATCAAAATCCCAGCAGGGTTTCTATAGAAATTGACAAGTTGATACTAAAATGTATATAGAAATGAAATGACCTAAAATACCAAAGACCATTTTGAAAGAGAATAATAAAATTGGAGGACTTACATTATTTAACTTCAAGACTTATTATAAAGCTACAGTAATAAGAACATTTTAGTGTTGGCACAAGGACAGACATATAGATCAATAGAATACATTTAAGGGTTGAAAAATAAATCCTTATATTTAAGGTCAATTGAGTCACCACAAATATGCCAACTCAATTCAATGGAAAGAGGATAATCTTTTCAAGAAATGGTGCTGGACAAGTTCGTATCAACATGCAAAAGAAAAAAAAAAACGAATTACACTCTTACTGTGGTAGGCAGAATAATGGTCTTTCAAAGATGTCTACGTCCTAATCCCTGAAACCTGTGAATGTAGCAGGCATATATGGCAAAGAGGCTTTGAAGTTGTGCTCAAAGATCTTGATATGGAAAGATTATCCTGGTTAATCCATGTGGGCCCAATGCAACCACAATGGTCCTTCTAAGACAGAGAGAAAGAAATTTTAAAATTCTATGTTGATGGCACCAAAGATGGAGGAAGGGCCCATGAGCCAAAGAATGCAGGTGACTATTAGATGATGAAAAAGGCAAGAAAATGTATTCTCCCCTAGAGCCTCCAGAAAGAATGCAGCCCTACCAACACATTAATTTTATGCTATTAAGATCCATTTCAGACACTCCTCTCAAGAACTATAAGATAATAAATTTGTGATGTTTTAAGCCACTAAGTTTGTGATATTTTGTATAGCAGCAACAGAAAACTAATACACTTACCTCACAAGATACACAAAAATTAACTAAAATGGATGGTAGACCTAATGTAAGAGTTATAAATTTTTAAGAAGAAAACATGGGAGAAAATCTTTGTGATCTTAGGTTAAGCTAAAAGTGCTTAGCTATGGTACTGTTCAAAAAATAGTGATAATTGAATTTCATGAAAATTAAAAATGTCTGCTCTTCAAAAGACACTATTATGAAAAGAAAGAAGTATGAAGAGATAGAAATTATTTTTTTAAAGAACCAAATGGAAATTATGTAGTTAAAAAGTACAATAACCGAAATGAAAAAAATCACTAGAAAGTATCAGTAGCAAGGCAGGTAGATGATAGAAGCAGCAAACTTGAGGATAGCTCGATTGAGATGTCCAGTTTGAGGAAGAGAAAAACAAAAGAACAAAGAAAAATGAACAGAGGCTCAGAGACCCTTAGGAAATCATCGATCATACCAACATACACATAATGGGAGTCTCAGAAGGTGAGGAGATAGAGAAAAGAGCAGAAAGAATAATTGAAAAATTAATATCTGAAAACCTCCCACATTTTATAAAAAATATTAGTCTACATAGCAAAGGAACTCAAAGAAGTCCAGTAGGATAAACTCAAAGATCTATTCTCAGATATATTATAATCAAACTATTGAGAGCCAAAGACAAAGAGATATCAGGAAAGAAGAAAGAAAAAAGTGACTCATCACTTACAAGGAATCCTCAGTAAGAATAACAAATGATTTCTCATGAGAAAACATGGAGACTGGAAAGCCGTAGAATGATATATTCAGAGTGCTGAAAGATTTTCAATCAAGAATTCTATATCTAGCAAAACTTTCTTTCAAAAATGAATAAGAAGATAAGACACTTCAAACACTGGGAGAACTTCTCATTAGCAAACCTGCCCTACAAGACATACTACAGGGAGTTCTTCAGGCTGAAAGGAAGGACACTAGACAGTAACTTAAATGCACAAGAACAAATAATGTGCACCAGCAAAGGTAATGATATGGATGAATACAAAAGAAGAATAAATGTACCTTTTTGCTTATAAGTCTTTTCTTCTCCTATCTGATTTAAAAGATAATTGCATAAAGCTAGAATTATAAACATGTGTTCATGGGCATACGATGCATAAAGATGTAGTTTGTAGGACAATTACAGCATAAATGAGGGAGTAAGAACAAAGCAATATAAAGATGAAGTTTTTGTAGACTATTGAAATTTAAATTAAATGGATATTAATCTGAACTAGATTGTTATTCATGTTAATTTTAATCTTCAGGGTAACCACTAAGAAAATAACTCAAAAAATAAACAAAAGAAATGAAAAAGAATTTAAACAGTATACTAGAAAATATTTAGTAATGTAAGAGTAATGGAGGAATAGAGAAAGAAAAAAAGACATAAGACATAAAAAACAAGAAAACAGCAGATGTAAATCCTACTTGATCAGTCATTAAATTTAATATAAACAGATTAAACACTTCAAATAAAGGGGAAAGATGGCAAAATGGAGTAAAGACATCATCCAACTACATGCTGTCTACAGGAGGCACACTTTAGATTCAAGGACAAAAATATGTTGAAAGTAAAAGAATGAAAAGAGACAGACCAGACAGTAACCAAAAGAGACTATAATATCTACAACCAATAGCATTCAAAACAGACTTTAAGACAAAAATTGTTACCAGAGGGGGGAAAAAACATTTTATAATGGGAAAATGGTCACTCCATCAGGAAGATATAACAGTTATAAAAATATATGTACCTATCAAAAGAGCCCCCAAATATATGAACTATCAGAATAGAAGGGAGAAATAAACAATTCAACAATAACAGATAGAGACTTCAATATCCTGCTTACAATAATTGGCAGAAGTAAACAGAAGATCAAAAAGGAAATATAAGACTTGAACAACACTAAAAACCAATTAGACCTAACAGAAAATTATATAACACTGTCCCGCAAAACAGTAGAATACACAATCAATTCAAATGCATATGGAACATTCTCCAGGACATACTATAAATTGGGCATACAAACACAAAAAAAGTCTCAGTGAATTTAAAAGGTTTGAAATAATACAAAATATATTATCCAAATACACTTAATGTAATTAAAAATTCATAAAAGAGAGAAATTTGGGAAATCCACAGATGCGAAAATTAAATAACAAACTTCTAAATAACCAAAGACTCAAAGAAGGAACCACAAGAGAAATTAGAATGTAATTTGAGTTGAGTTAAAATGAAAACATATTTACCAGAACTTACAGGGTTCAGTGAAAACAATACTTAGAGGAACACTTATAGTTGTAAATAACTATATTACAAAAGAATAAAGATCTTATATAAGTAACAAAATCATCCACCTTAACTAGAAAAACAAGAGCAAACTAAATCCAAATCAAGCAGAAGGAAGGATATAATAAAATCAGAGGTGAAATAAACAAAACAGAGAATAGAAAAGCTGAAAATCAATAAAACCAAAAGTTGGTTCTTCGAAAGCATCCACAAAAGTGACAAACCATTAACTAGACTGACCAAGAAAAAAGAGAACTCAAATTACCAACATCAGAAATGAAAGAGTGAACATTACTACTGACCTCACAAAATCAGAAGGATTATAAGGGAATACTATGAACAATTGTACGCCAACAACTTATATAACCTACATGAAATGGACAAATTTCTAAAAAGACACAAACAACTGCAAGTAACTCAAGAAGAAATAGAAATAGAATAGACCTATAAGAGATAAAGATATTGAATTAGTAATCAAAAAACTTCTACAAAGAATAGCCCAGGACCAGATAGTCTCACTGATGAATTCTACCAAAAACATTTAAGAAGAGTTACTCCAATCCATCACAGATTCTTCCAAAAACAGAAGAGGAGGAACACTTTCAAACTCATTCCATGAAGCCAGTAACCCCCTGATAACGCCAGCCAAAGAACTCAGAAGAACACAGAACTACTGACTGATATCCCTCATGGAGATACACATAAAGATCTTTAACAAAACATTAGCAAACTGAATTTAGCTATATACAAAAAACGTTATAAAACATGACCAAGTAGATTTATGCTAGGGATGCAAGATTAGTTCAACATGCAAACTTCAACAGAATGGAAGACGAAAAACCACAAGATTATCTCACGAGATGCAGAAAAAGAATTTAACAAAATTCAACAAGGTTTTATGATAAAAACATTCAAAAAATACCATTCCCAACTTGATAATGAATATCTAAGAAAAACCCACTGCTAACATTGAACTTAATGGTGAAAAAATGAAAGCTTTACCCCTAAGATGAGGAACAAAACAAGATGTCTGTTCTATACTTTACATTGTACTGGAGGTTCTAGCCAAGGAAATTAGGCAAGAAAAACAATAAAAGCCATCCACATTTGAAAATAGAAGTAAAATTATTTCTATTTGCACATGACATGATCTTAATATAGAAAACCCTAAGGAATCTACAAACAATACATTAGAACTAATAAATGAGTTCAAAAGTTGAAAGATACAAGATCAATATAAAAAATCAATTGTATGTCTACACACTAGTAATGAAAAATCCCAAAATGCAACTAAGAAAACAATTCCATTTACAACAGCAACGAAAGGAACAAAATGCTTAGGAATAAATTTAACAAAAGAAGTGCAAGACTTGATCACTGAAAACTACAAAACATCATTGAAATAAATTAAAGAAGACCTAAATAAATGGAAAACCCTTCTGTGTTCATGGATTGAAAGTCTAAATATTGTTAAATTGGAAATACTCCCAAGTTGATCTACAAATTCAATGCAATTCTTATCAATATCCAGGCTGTCTTTCTTTTTACAGAAATTGGCAAGCTGATAGTAAATTTATCTAGAAATGCAAAGAAACCAGGATGGTCTAAACAATCTTGGAAAAAAAAGAAAAGAAGTTGGAGGTCTCACAGTTTTCCACTGCAGAACTTAACTACAAATGTACTTTAACCAAGGCTGTGTGGAACTGCCACAAGGACAAATATATAGATAACTGGAATGGTGGAACTGAGAACTCAGAAATAAACCCATACATTTATGGTCACTTGATTTTTGATGAGGGTGGCCAGGAATTCAGTGGGTAAAAGAATAATCTTTTCAACAAAAGGTAATAGGACAACTGGATATCCACATGCAAAAGAATGAAGTTGAACCCCTGCCTCACCCCAAACAGAAAAAATAACTCAAAATGAATCAATGACCAAAATGTATGAGCTAAAACTATAATACTCTTAAAAGAAAACATAGGTGTAAATCTTCATTATCTTGGATTAGGCAATGGTTTCTTAGATGTAACATGTAAAGCCCAGGCAATCAAAGAAAAAATAGATAAACTGAACTTCATCTAAATTAAAACATTTTGTGCTTCAAAGACACTATCAAGAAAGTGAAAAGACTACTCATGGAATGAGAGAAAATATTTGCAAATCATATCTAATAAAGGCCAAGTATCCAGAATATATAAGGAACTCTTACAAGTCAACAATAAAAAGACAATCTAATTTTCTAAAATAGGAAAAGGATTTTAATAAACATTTCTCCAAAGCAGATGTACAAATGGCCAATAAACACATGAAAAGATGCTCAACATCATTAATCACTGAATAAATGCAAATAAAAATCACAATAAGCTATGACACACTAGGATGGCTATAAGCAAAAAGGTAGGCAATAACAAGTGAGGATGTGGAGAAATTGGAAACCTCTCTCATACATTGACGCTGGAAATGTTAAATTTTGAATCTGTGGAAAACAGTCTGGCAGTTCCTCAAAAAGTTAAACACAGAGTTACCATACAACTCAGAAATTCCACTCCTAAGTATATATGAAGAGAATTAAAAATATACATTTACTCAAAAACTTGTACATGAATATTCATAGTAGCATTATTTACAATAGCCAAAAAGTGGTAACAACACAAATCTCCATCTGCAGATAAATGGATAAACACAATGTGGTAAATCCACAAAATAGAATACCATTGTCATTAAAAAAGAAAAAGTACTGATACATACTACAACATGAGTGAATCTTAAAAATCTACTCAAAGTGAAAGGAGCCAGACACAAAAGATCGTATATTATATGGTTCCATTTATATGAAATATCCAGAATAGGTAAATCTATAAAGATAAAAGGTAGATCAGTGATTGCAGGGTCTGAGGGAGAACAGAATGACTGGTAGCGGGTATGGAATTTCTTTTTGGGAGTGATAAAATGTTCTGGAGTTAGGCAGTGGTGATGGTTGCACAACCTTGTAAACATACTAAAAACTACTGAACTGTACACTTTAAATAGGTGAATGGAATGTCAATTATATCTCATTAAAAAATTAATTGACAACCAAAAATCTAACAACCCAATTAAAAATGGGCAAAAGATCTGAACAGACACTTTTCCAAAGAATATATACAGATGGCCAACAGGCACATGAAAAGACATTTAACATCACTAATTACTAGGGAAATGCAAATCAAAACTACAATGAAAAAGGGAACTCTCATACACTGCTGGTGGGAATGTAAACTGGTACAGCCACTATGGAAAACAGTGTGGAGATTCCTCAAAAAACTAGAAACAGAAATACCATATGACCCAGCTATCCACTTCTGGTTATTGATCCAAAGAATGCAAAACCACGAACGCATAAAGATACATGCACCACTATGTTAACTGCAGCACTATTCACAATAACCAAGACTTGGAAACAACCTAAGTGCCCATCAATGGATGAATTGGATAAAGAAGATGTGGTGTATATAATATACAATGAAATACTACTCAGCTATGAAATAAAAAAGATGAAATCTTGCCATATGCGACAACATGCATGGACCTTGATGGTCTTATGCTAAGCAAAATAAGTCAGAAGGAGAAAGTCAAATACCATATGATTTCACTCATAAGTCAAAGATAAAAACAACAACAACAACAAATACATAGATACAGAGATTAGATTGGTGCTTATCAGAGGGGAAGGGGGAGGGAGAAGGGCAAAAAGAGTGACAGGGCACATGTACAAGGTGATAGATGGTAATTAGTCTTTGAGTGGTGAACATGATGTAGTCTACACAGAAATCAAAATATAATGATGTATACCTGAAATTTATATAATCTTATAAACCAATGTTACCTCAATAAAAAAAATTAATTGGAAAAAAGTCAAACAAAAAGATAAAGCCAATCATGTGGAAGGACCAAGATCAGATTCTGCATGGGATTCCATATTTTGTTAATAACAGTAGCTAATATGCTAATAATGATGTTCTATGCATCGTGCCAGGCACTTTGTCTTTAACACACACATTATTTTTAATTCTCACAACAACTTTGAAAAGTAGGTTTTATTTCCATTTCAATATATCCAAACCACTTCTCACCAATTTCATTGTCACCAACCTGATCCAAGCCATTATAATCTCTCACTTGGATTACTGCAATGGCCTCCTAAGACACCTCTCTCCTTCTACACCTGCCTCTCTTCAGGCCCTTCTCAAGCAAACCCTCTAAAATGTAAGATCATTCACGTTACTCCCTCCCTAAAAACTTCCACTAGCTCTCCATCTCCTTTAAAGTAAAAGCCAACATCCTTACATATGATCTACCCAAAGACTATATGATCCGCCACCCAACCTTCACCACCATCCTTCTGAACTCCTTCCCTACCATATACCCTCCCCTACTCTCTCTGCTCCATCTACACTGGCCTCCTTCCTGATCTTTGAACAGTCTAGGCACAATCCCACCTCTGGGACTTTTATCTAATTCTTCCCTTTGCTTCCCCCAAATTCTTCAGGGCTAATTCCTTCATCTACTTTAAGACTTTGCTCACATATCACCTTCTAATAAGGCCTCCTTGACCATCCCATGTAACATTCAATCTACCTCTCATCCCATCCCATTACCCTCAATTCTTATTACCCTGCTCTACTTTTTTTTCCATAGCTTCTATAATCTTCTAACATACTATATAATTTACTTCTTTATTATTTATTATCTATCTCCCCTCAAAGAATATAAGCTTCATGAAAGCAAGACAATTGTTTTATTCATGGGTATATACAAAGAACATAGGACACTGGCTGATTTGTAGTATGCTCAACAAATACTTTTTGAATAAGTGAATTTTTAAGTTGTGAGACAATGAAACACAAAGACATGAAGTCATTTGTCAAGATCACATAACTACTTACATGGTGGAACTTACAATTGACCCCAGATTTGTCTAACTACAAAGCCCATGCTTCTTCTGATAAATCACGCTGCCACTAAACCTGTATCAAATTGACTCGCTTTAGAAAAAAAATTATGGAATGCTGTGATTTTTAAGAAAATTATAGGCTATGGATGAGTATAAAGGCGCAGGAGATGCCACAAAGTTAAAATGAAGGAAATAAAAGAGTCTCAAGAAAGGAGGGAGAGCAAGCCAAAGGAGAGACCATATTGACAGAATTTCACAAAGAAAGAGCCTTAGCCTTGGTAACACTGCCCTCCCAACCAGTAGAGTAATACTTGCTATAACAACTCAGACATAGTCATCCAGTATCACAGAGTATGTATCTTGACTTGCTCATTCAATTAATTCTTTAATTTTATCAGACACACATAGTTTATTCACCAATGTATCCTGAGTATCTCTGTTTGCATACCATCAACACTTCTAGGTACATGCATTCCTGGACAGCTGTGTTCATTACACAAGTTTTATTTCTATTATTTACTTACATTGAATTGAACTTTGCCTCTATGCATTGATTTGAGTTAGGCTTTCCAAATCCATGCAGAGAAATTTTACTACTCTTCCACATGATAGAATTATAAATTTTTAATGACAGTCATCTCATTCAAGTGAAATTTTCTATTCTCTAGACTCAACACCTCCAACTCCTTCAACTGCTTTTCAAATGTCCTGGTCTACTGACTCACTACTGTGATCATACTCTCTGGATGAATGTTCTAGTTTCCTCATGTCTGGTGCCTAGAACTATACTAATTGGAGGTCTGACCAACAAATTTTCCTGATCCTTGTTTTACCAAGAAGGCTTTCATTGTTTTTTACATCCCAAATGTTGTCATTTTCTTCAGGTAAATACCCAGCAGTGGAATTTCTGGATCATATGGAAGTTCTATTTTTAATTTTTTGAGGAACCTCCATGCTGTTTTCCATAGTAGTTGCACCAGTTTACATTCCCACCAATAGTGCACAAGAGTTCCCTTTTCTACACATCCACGTGAACACTTGTTATTTCTAGTCTTTTTGATATTAGCCATTCTAACAGGTGTGAGGTGATATTTCATTGCGTTTTTTGGTTTTGGATTTTTTAGTGAGGAATATTGGCCCTGAGCTAACACCTATTGCCAATCTTCCTCTTTTTGCTTGAGAAAGATTGTCCCTGAGCCAACATCTGTTGCAATCTTCCTCTATTTTGTATGTGGGATGCTTCCACAGCATGGCTTGATGATCAGTGTTTGGTCTGTGCCTGGGATCTGAACCTGAGTATCCCAGGCCACCTAAGCGGAACATGCAAATTTAACCACTATGCAACCGGGCCAGCCCCCGATTGTGGTTTTGATTTGCATTTTCCTGATGATTAGTGATACTGAGTATCTTTTCATGTACCTGTTGGCCATCTGTATGTCTTCTTTGGAAAAATGTCTATTCAGATCCTCTGCCCATGTTCTAATCTTTCTTTCTTGGTTGGTTGGTTGGTGTACTATTAAGTTGCATAAGTTCCTCAAATTTTGGATATTAACTTATCAGCTACATATTTGCAAATATTCTCTCCCATTCAGTAGGTTGCCTTTTCATTTTGTTGATGGTTTCCTTTGATGTGCAGAAATTTTTAGTTTGATTTAGTCCCACTTGATTTTTTTGTTTTTGTTGCCTTTGTTTTTAGTGTCAAATCAAAAAATTCATCACAAAGATTGATGTTAAGTTTTGCAGCCTATGTTTTCTCCTAGGAGTTTTATGGTTTCAGGTCTTACATTCAAGTCTTCAATTGATCTTTAGTTAATTTTTGTGTATGGTGTAAGACAGTGGTCCAGTATCATTTGTTTGCATGTGGCTGTCCAGTTTTCCCAACACCATTTTTTGAAGAGACTGACCTTTCCCCATTGTATATTCTTGGCTCCTTTGTCGTAAATTAATTGATGATATACATGTGGGTTTCTTTCTCAGCTCTCTATTCTGTTCCATTGATCTATGTGTCTGTTTTTATGCCAATATCATACTGTTTTTATTACTATGCATTATAATGTAGTTTGAAATCAAGAAGCGTTATGCTTCCAGCTTTGTTCTTCTTTCTCAAGATTGCTTTGCCTATCTGGGTTCTTTTGTGGTTCGATACAAATTTTAGAATTGTTTTTCCACTGTGAAATGACATTAGAATTTTGATAAAAATTGCATTCAATCTGTAGATTGCTTCGGGTAGGACAGACATTTTAACAATATTAATTCTTCCAATCCACGAGCCTGGAATATCTTTCCATTTATTTGTGTCTTCTTCAATTTCTTTCAACAGTGTCTTAGAGTTTTCAGTGTACAGGTCTTTCACCTCCTTGGTTAAATGTATTCCTAGGTATTTTACTCTTTTTGAAGCAACTGTAAATGGGATTGTTTTCCTAATTTATTTTGCTGCTAATTCATTATTAGTGTATGCAACAGATTTTTGTATATTGATTTTGTATCCTGAAACTTTACTGAATTCATTGATTAATTATAACAGCTTTTTGGTGGAGTCTTGAGGGTTTTCTATGTATAAAATCACGTCATCTGAAAATAGTGACAGTTTTACTTCTTCCTTTCCAATTTGGATACTTTTTGTCTTCTTGCTTAATTGCTCTGGCTAGGACTCCCAGTACTATGTTGAATAAAACTGGCGAAAGTGGGCATCCTTTTCTTGTTAATGATCCAAGAGGAAAAGCTTTCAGCTTTTCATCATTGACTACGATATTCACTGTTGACTTGTTATATATGGTCTTTATTATGCTGAGATACATTCCCTCTATACCCACTTTGCTGAAAGTTTTTATCATAAATAGATGTTGAATTTTTGCAAATTCTTTTCCTGCATCTATTGAGATGACCATGTGATTGTTTTCCTTCATTTTGGTAATGTGGTGTATCACATCGACTGATAGGTGAATGTTGAGCCATGCTTGGATCCTTGGAATAAATCCCACTTGTTCATGGTGTATGATCCTTTTAATGTATTGTTAAATTCAGTTTGCAAATATTTTGTTGAGGATTTTTGCATATATGTTCATCAGGGATATTTACCTGTAATTTTCTTTTCTTGTGGTATTCTTGGCTGGTTTTCGTATCAAGCTAATGCTAGCCTCATAAAATGAATTTGGAAGTAATCCTCCTCATATTTTTTGGAATAGTTTGAGAAAGATTGGTATTACTACTTCTCTGAATGTTTGGTAGAATTCACTAGTGAAGCCACCTAATCCTAGGCTTTTATTTGGACGGAGTTTTTAAATTACTTATTCAATCTCCTTACTAGCAATCAATCTGTTCAGTTTTTCAATTTCTTCATGATTCAGTCTTGGAAGGTTGTACATCTTTAGGAATTTATCCACTTCTTCTAGGTTGTCCAATTTGTTGGTGTATAACTGTTCATAGTAGTCTCTCCTGATCTTTTGTATTTCTGTGGTATCAGTTGTAATGTGTCCTCTTTCATTCTGAAGTTATTTATTTGAGTTGTCTCTCTTTCTTTCTTGGTGAGTATAGCTAAAGGTTTTTCAGTTTTGTTTATCTTTTCAAAGAACCAGCTCTTGGTTTCATTCATCTTTTCTCAATATTGTCTTTTTATTTCTGCTGTTTGTCTATTTATTTCTGCTCTGATCTTTATTTCCATCCTTCTACAAACACTTAGCCTCATTTTTCTTTTTCTAATTCTTTGACATGTAAAGTTATGTTGTTTCAGATTTTTCTTGTTTCTTGAGGTACGCATTGAACTTCCCTCTTAGAACTGCTTTTGCTACATTCCATAAGTTTTAATATGTTGTACTTCCATTTTCATTTGTTTCAAGGTATTTTTAAATTTCACTTTTTATTTCTTCAGTGACCCGTTGGTTGTTCAGTAGCATGTTTGGTCTCCACACATTTGTGAATTTTCCACTTTTCTTCTTCTATTTGACTTCTGGTTTCATACCATTGTGGTCAGAAAAGATGGCTGATATGATTTCAATCGTCTTAAACTTGTTAAGACTTGTTTTGAGGCCTAACATATAATCTATCCTGGAGAATGTTCCATATGCAGTTGAGAAGAATGTGTATTCTGTTGCTTTTGGATGGAATATTCTGTGTAGATCTGTTAAGTCTATCTGTTCTAAGGTGTTGTTTAAAGTTGATGTTTCCTTATTGACTTTCTGTCTGAGTGATTTATCCATTGACACAAATGGGGTATTAAAGTCTCTTTCTATCATTGTATCACTATCTATTTCTCCCCTCAGGTCTGTTAATATTTGCTTTGTATGCTTAGATGCTTTTATGTGAGGTGTATAAATACTTACAAATGTTATATCTTCCTATTGGACTGACCCCTTTATCAATAATGTGCCACCCTTCTTTGTCTCTTATTACAGTCTTTGTTTTAAAGTCTATTTTGTGTGATATAAGTATAGCTACCCCAGCTTTCTTTTGGTTTCTATTTGCAAGGAATATCTTTTTTCATTCCTTCACTTTCAGTTTGTGTATGTCCTTACATCTGAATTGAGTCTCTCATAGGCAGGACATAGACGGGTCTTACTTTTTTATCCACTCAGCCACTCTATGTCTTTTGACTGGAGAATTTAGTCTGTTTAAATTCAAAGTAATTATTGACAGGTATGTACTTATTACCAATTTGTTAATTGCTTTCTCGCTGTTTTGTATTGCCTCTGTTCCTTCTTCTTCTCTTGCTCTCTTCCTTTGTGGTTTGATGATTTCTTTAGCGGTATGCTTAGATTTCTTTCTCATTGTGTTTTGTATATCTACTGTAGGGTTTTGCTTGGTGGTTATCATGAGGCTTAGATATAACAACTTGTATTTATAGCAGTCTATTTTAAGTGGATAGCAACTTAAGTTTGAATGCATTCCAAAGCTCTATATTTTTACTCTCTCCCCAACTATTTATGTTTTTGATGTCACATTTTACATCTTTTTATCTTATGTATCCCTTAACTAATTATTGTATAGTTATTTTTACTACTTTGTCTTTTAACCTTCATGTTAGATCTATAAGTGATGAATCCATCACCTTTACTATATATTTCCCTTTACCAGTGAGATTTATACTTTCATATGTTTTCTTGTCACTATCTAGTATCCTTTGTTTTCAACTTAAGTAAGCCCCTTTAACATTTCTTGGAACTCCAATTTAATAGTGATAAACTCCCTTAGCTTTTGCTTGTCTGGAAAACTCTTTCTCTCTCCTTCAATTTTGAATGATAACTTTGCTGGGTAGAGTATTCTTGGTTGAAAATTTTCTTCTTTCAGCACTTTATGTATATTGTGCCATCCCTTCTGGCCTGTAAAGTTTCTACTTTAAAATCTGCTTATAGTCTTATGGGGGTTCCCTTGTATGTAACAAGGCATTTTTCTCTTGCTGCTTTTAAGATTCTCTCTTGGTCTTTAACTTTTGGCATTTCAATTATGATGTGTCTTGGTGTGGGTTTCTTTGGGTTCATCTTACGTGGACTCTATAAGCTTCCTGGATCTTGTTGTCAGTTTCTTTCCCTAAGTTAGGGGAGTTTTTAGCCATTATTTCCTCAAATAAGTTTTCTGCTCCTTTCTCTCTCTCTTCTCCTTCTGGGACTCCTATTACACGAATGTTAGTCCACTTGAGGTGCCATAAGTCCCTTAATCTATCTTCCCTTTTTTCATTCTTTGTTCTTTTTGCTGCTTCAATTGGGTGAGTTCATCTAGTCTGCTGTTGAACCCTTCTAGAGTATTTCCAGTTCAGTTATTATATTCTTCAGTTCTCTGACATCTGTTTGAAAGTATCTTATATTTTATATCTTTTGTTGATGTCCTCATTGTGTTTATCCATTCTTCTCCTGAGTTCAATGAGCATCTTTATGACCATTACTTTGAACTCTTCATCAGGTAAATTACTTATGTCTGTTACATTAAGGTTTTTTTCCCAAGGTCTTATCTTCTTCTTTTGTTTGAAACATATTCCTCTAGTTCTTCATTTTGCTTGACTCTCTTTGTTAGTGTCTAGCCATTAGATGAAACAGCCACTTCTCTCAGTCTTGAAGGGTTGGCCTTGTGTAGGAGATGAACTTTATCATTCAATCCTGCCCTAGCTCTTGGTTGTATCTCAAATCTTATGATTGTCCAATCAGCTTATTTTATTTTTTAACAGCTCCCAGTAGTAGAGGGTATGCCAAGACCAGTGAGTGTCTCAAAGGGGAGAACCTCAGTTAGCACCTAGATTCAGGCTGATTGGAAGCCAGATCCGCACGCAACAGCTTTTAAAGAATGTAAATATACACATTCATGTGGGGCTGCAAGCATAAGCCCCAGTTGCCCCCCAGAGCCAGGCAATCTGGAGGTGTGCACTGGGCAGCAGTGGGAAAAATGGGGCCCCAAATGAGTGCACAAGCTCTTTTCTTGGAGATAGTGATGAGGTGTAGTGAGGCAGAGGAAGAGTGCAAAGATGAAGTTCCCCAGTCTACAGTCCCTGAGAGCACCTTTCTAGCCTCTAGATGTGTACCAAACCTGAAGCCTGCCCCTAAGGCTGAAGCTCCAGGACTAACAAGTAGACTTCTTTCACGAAAAGGCAGGAGTTGTGTTTAAATCTGCTGTCTGTGCAGTTCCCTTGGGGTGGTAGCCTGCCAACTATTTCTCCAATTGTTACAGCCCCATGGGATCCAAAAACATACGCCCCTCTAGCCACCAGAGCCAGGTGATCAAAGGGCATCCCCTGGGTGGCAGCCACAAAAACCAGATCATCAGACATAAAAACCAGGGTACCAAATGTGTACAGAAGCTCCCCTCTAGGAGATACTGGTGCTCTGGAATGCAGCAGAGGGAGACATGAAGATGGCAACCACTGGCTGGAGGCAGAGGGAGAGTAAAAAGATAGCACCTGCCCAAAAAATAAAAAAGAAAAGAAAAACAGAAAAGAGAAGTAAAAAGAATAAAAAAGATGGTGCCTTCCAGCTTTAGCAAGGCAGAGGGAGAGAAGGAAGATGACACCGACCAGCCTCTGTCCCCAAAGTGTACCCCAGCAGGCTCCTGCCCCTTACGGCAATGCTTTAAAATTAGGAAATGATTTCACATAAAGTCTTTCACATAAAGTCTGGGCACTTTTCAAAAGGCTGATTCTGCACTAGGCCCCAGGGCGGGTGAGTCAACATGTGGGCCCTTTATGAGATGTTCCTCAGTTCACCACAGCCCCACAGGTCTCTCGGGCAGAAGCCCTGTTGGTCTCCGAAGCCAGACGTTTTAAGGGTTCGTCTCTTAGGTGCCCGTCTTAAAAGCTGAGGTGCCTGATGTAAGGTACAAACCCTTCACTCTTCAGGGAGGAGCTCTGGGTTTTGAGGTCCCTCCCTGTTGAGGGCGGGGTTCATGGCCGAGATGGTGTTTCAGCCTTTCCTAACCACTTTGATAAGGTTTCCATCTCATTTGCTGATGTGAAGAGGTTGCTCCACAATTTTTTAGGTTTTTGTCAGAGGAAATTGTTCCATATATAGCTATAGATTTGGTGTGTCTGAGGGAGGACATGAGTTCTTCCTACATCACCACCTTCAACAGGAACCCTATCTTTATTTTTTGCATTCATTTCAACCCTCAACTAGCACCTTTAAATTGCTTGGAAATGTAGGTAGATGGATCAGAACTTTGGTGATATGCTAAGATTAACTTTGAATATTATGAAAGCAAAGTGAGCGAGCTGCAAACTGTCTAAGTGAACCAATGGCTGATTCAGTCCCTATACATGTTATAGATAAAGTAAAATCAATTCTTACCAGAATCTTTGGGCTTGATCCTAGACCAAGCCAGTTCCGAGGAACTAATATATTTCTAAAGAGTCTCACAGCTTCAACAATTAATTGCTTTTAGCTGAGATCATAAAATTTGTGTTTCTAGTAATATACTGATGATAAACCAAAGTATAGCTAACACAAACATTATCTACGACATAATCACAATCAGCAGACTCCCACAAGTATAATCAAGCACAATCCCGATACTAGATAACAAGGAAACATTTCTAGAATAAGAAAATATTCTTCTCCCTTATCCCACTTACAAATGTGGAAAATGGGTCAGCTATGGACTAGAGGCCAAAACCCAGTGTCTCTGGCTTAGTCAAACCCACTTTACGGCTTACATCTTTGACAGAATTATTCAAGGCTTTGACAATTCAGAAATAAATTAATATGCTATCTTCTTTCAACCTCGTTGTCAAGGACTTTTCCCTCATTCCTTTTACATAAACTCTTGCAAAGAAAAGGACACCAGAGCTGTCCTTTCCTCACTGCTGACTCAGCTTTGCAAAGAGCCTACCTAACTTTCAAGGTTCTGCTACTGCTCCACCTCCATGAAATTTTCTCTGCAGCATAGGGTAGTGGAAATAGGAGGACATTTTTCTGATCTTACTTCTTAAAACTGTATGACTGTGGGACAGTTTTACAGCTGAGAAATTCTGACTAAAACAGAGATAATAATGCCTAACCCCACAAGAACAAGTGTGAGGATCTTCTGCGATTATATGTTAAAACTAATTAATGTAGGCTTTTTTCCTTTCATAAGCTTTCCTAGCCCACAATGATCAATTGTACTTAACAGCTTTTAATCTCTAAACTAATATTTGTTAACTAATCTGACATCTCATCATATATTTTTCCACATATCATATATTTTTCATATCTTTGTCCTTAGATTATTCAGCTCTAATTGGATTACTTAACTTTTAACAAGATTAAGCCTTGTCTTCCCACCTAAACTGTGAGCTCACTGAGGACAGAAATATTTCTTTGTTCATTGATATATCTCCCACAGTTCCTACAATACAGGCAAATGTTTAATAATCAATTGATGCAAACAATTTTCAAAAGTGATCCAATTTTACATAAAACATTTATTTTTGATCTAGAAATGTTCAAAAACCAACTGCATTGGTCAGGGTTCTCCAGAAAAACAGAATCAATAGGGTGTGTGTTTGTGTGTGTGTGTGAGTGTGCGCGCACATACACACCTGTGTATCACTATAGATACATATAGAGAGAGAGTGCTTTATTTTAACCAGTTGGCTCACATGATTGCAGAGGCTTGCAAATCTGAAAACCACAGAACAGGCCATCAGGCTGGAGATCCAGGGAAGAAGTACTATTGCAGCTTGAGTTGGAAGGAAGATTATAGTCAGGATTCCCTCTTCTTAGGGGGAGACAGTATTTTTGCCCTTAAGGCCTTCAACTGATTGGATAAGGTCCACCCACCTTATGGAGTGTAATCTGCTTTGCTCAAAGTCTACTGAGTTAAATGTTAATCTCATCTAAAAAATACTTCCACAGCAGCATCTAGACTAGTGCTTGATCAAATATCTGCATACTGTGGCCCAGCCACAGTTGACACATAAAATTAGCCCACACTCTTACAATCAGTATTATCTTCTCTAACAATCATATTGCCATATGCCAAGATAACAGAGAAACAAGCCAAAGTTTTCATTTTTGGAATTATTTTCCCTCCACTACAAGCTTAACTGAGACTTATGACCTGGTAAAAATTAAAAGGAACCTTAGAGTTCACTCTACATAAAAGGAAAATTGGATGATGTCCAAATGGGAAGTGACTTACTGGAGGCTATACTGTATTAAGCCAGAGTTAGAGTTAATTCTGGCTCTTCAATTTCTAATCTAGCCTTTCTCAGCTGCCACTTACACAGGCCTAGGATTCTGTTTATGCCTCGATTTTATTTAAATGCTGGCATTAATCCTAGAAAACGCTAAATTAACATAAGTCAATTAATATTTTAAAAATTTTAATCTCCCTTTTACTTTTTCTGAAATAATCTTTATCTCCAAATGTAGCTGTTTTGAGTACAGAATTAGCTCCATCTCTCACTCAATGTAGGAAAATCCACCTGGAATCCAATATACTATGAAATTTAACAAGGAATCTCAGAAAACAGCTTGATCTTGCTCAATGATAATTTTACAAAACTGCTCAAAAGAAAAAAAGTCACATCACTCTCCATCCTTACTGCACTGCTTTCAGTCAAGACTTCATCATTTCTCACCTGTTTTCCTTGTTACTTGGTCTCTATGCCACCAACCCACCATCCATATTGTTGCCAGAGTGATCTTTCTAAAATGCAAATCTAACCATATCATTCTCTTCTTTAATCCGTGTTCAGTGGCTCAGTTAGCACAGTACCCAAAGCTGTCATTATCTTTATTTCTAGCTTCATCTCCCACAATACACTCAATATCCCCCTATGCTCCAGACTTATAAAAAAGTTTACTTTATTCCAAACACTTTATACTAGTGTTTCTCAATCTTTTTCAAATGTTCCCCTTCTTTAAAATTATTTGAAATTTCAAATAAATTAAATATTTTTGAATCATCAATGTAATAGGATATTATACTGCTTTAAAGTAAGATATTTGATTTCTGATCAAGATAGCTCAGTATCTTCATATTTTATAACCCTCTCTGCTCCAAGTATACAGAAATCACAGATACAATGACACAAATACACCTGAGTTTAAAAAAATATGAACATCTCTGCAGACCTGAAATGAAAAAAGTCAAGAATGAATAGAGGTAGAAGCCATGAGCCTACTGGGCTCCAGATTGAGAAGTAGGGCAAGATAACCAGGAGTTTTGTTCTGTTAAATTAATTAAACAAGGAGGCCATTAGACTGAGTTGGCTCTAATGCCTTAGTAGCCTAAGTAAGCAAACCAAAACCTAATCCTATAATGCCTCAAGGTTAAGAAATAGAAACCTAAAGACAATAAAACACAAGAAGCCAACTAGGCTTTCCCAAATAAGGCAACCACTTGATCTATAGACAGTCAAATAATTTCCCTGCTTTGCTTCTGCATCTTCTCTATAAAAATCTTTTCCCTAGCTCCTGTCCATGGAGCATTTCTAATTACTTCCTGTTTGGCACTGCCTGATTTGAATCAATTTTTGCTCAAATGCACCCATAATTTTTTATTTATTTGGTGAGGAAGATTGGCCCTGAGCTAACACCTGTTGTCAATCTTCCTCTTTTCACTTGAGGAAGTTCAGCCCTGATTTAACATCTGTGCCAATCTTCCTCTACTTTATATATAGAACACCGCCACAGTATGGCTTGATGAGCAGTGTGTGGGTCCACGCCCAGAATCTGAATGTGCAAACCCTGGGCCACCAAAGCGGAGCATACGAACTTAACTTCTATGCTACCAGGCCAGCCTCCTTTAAATTTCTTAATATGCATCAGTTTATCTTTTAGCAATGCTTGAGTGGTGGTAAAAGGCATTAAAATTGCTCCACAATGGATTAGGGGCCGAAATGAGTTTTCCTGTTTGAAGTCAGGCTCTAGGATGAAGCTGAGTGACATGTCAAAGAAAGCTAAAGAAAATTGCTGCTAGCTGCTGCTGCAGGTCTCAGTAGAAGACAAAAACAGCATCCTGGATGGTACCTAAAATAAGCTTTTTTTTCCTTAGTGATCAGATCTGTGATACTCCAATATCAATGCCAGAGAGAAGCCTCAAAATGCTATTATAAGTTTTGAGTTGAACTGGAAAGTCTGTGAAACAAGGTAGAGGCAATCAAAAAACTACTAAATACAGGGAGGGGTGAGCATAGCAGGAGAGAGAAAGAATTAAACAAAACTATTTCCCACTAAAGGTGAGCCCATAAACCAGTAAAGGAAAAACAAAAACCTAACACCGAGAAAGGCAGAACACAAGTAAATAATTAGAATATGAATTTTACTCCAGTCAATTATATAATAGCGTAATAAGACTTTGACATAAATTTACCTAGGATTTAGAATACAGTACTCATTCCCATAAAAATAAGGATATGAAAAGGATTATTTTTACTATCACTTATATTGACTGTTATACTTGAGATCCTGTCCAATGCACTAAAACAAGAAAAATAAAGCATAACAATTAGAAAAGAAGAGGCAAAGCTGCTCTTATTTGCAAATATATAACATGTTTATTTACATAGAAAATTCACCAGAATCTAGAATTATTAGAACTAATAAGGCTGTTCAGCAAGTTTACTAGATTAAAAAGCAACATACAAAATTCACTAGCATTTCCATATATTAGTAATAACTTTGAAAACATAACAAAAAAGTATTCAATCAGAATAGCAATAAGAACTATAAAATACCTAAAAATACACCTAACAAAAGATTCATAAACCTCTTGGATAAAATTATAAAGAGGAGCACTTTTTTTTTAAAGATCTGAACAAATGGAGACATATATAAGATATACCA
The DNA here is from genome assembly GCF_037783145.1 of Equus przewalskii. NCBI lineage: Eukaryota > Metazoa > Chordata > Mammalia > Perissodactyla > Equidae > Equus > Equus przewalskii. Next base: position 9,106,675 of record NC_091832.1, on the reverse strand, counting down.
TATTCATGAATGGAAAAACTCAATATGCAAAATAATCTATAATTTCAATGCTATTACAATCAGAATTCTAACAAAATATATTTCCCCCAAAACTTAAAAAGTTTGCTCTAAAATTAATATTAAAATATAGAAGAGCAACAGGATAACATTAGCCAAATATTTTTTAAAAGAATAAGTTAGGAGAACTCAACATAGTAGCTATTATAAATTACTTTAGGAATATACTAATTCATACACTAGGGCATTATTGCACAGGGATAGCCAAATAAACCAATGGAATAAAATAGCCCCACAATATATAGGTATACATGAAAACCTGATGAGTAACAGAAATGGCATTACAAAGCCTGGGGGAAATTATGAACTATTCACTGAATGAGGCTCAAAAAATTAATTATCCATTTTGGGGAAAAGTAGATCCTTACCTTACACTACATGTAAAAATCAATTTCATATGAATTACAGCACAAAATATACTAAGAAAACTTTAAATATTTTGAAAATAAATATAACAGAATATCTTGATGATCTTGGAATAGGAAAGGATTTATTTAACAAGACATGAAAAGCATAAACCCTAAAATAGGCTTAATAAATCTGGCTATATTAACATTTTGAATTTTTGTTCAATAAAGGAAAACATAAACAAAGACATTTTCCATAAACAAAGATATCTTGTAACACAAGAATTAATATCCAGACTATCTAAAGAATTCCTTGAATCAGCAAAATAAGTCTAACAATCCAATTTTCAAAATGCAAAGTGCAAATGAGAAGGAACTTCACATAATAAGAAATCTGAAATATCAATGAATATATGAAAGCTCATAAGGAAATATGGAAATGCAACTGGAAACTACAATGATATCCCACTTAATATCCATCAGATTGGCAAAAATATAAAAATCTGACAACACTAAGTACAAAAATGAAGAGAAATGGGAAGTCTCATAAACAACTGATATAGGGAGTATATTACGATGACCTCAGTGAGCAATTTAGCAGTAAACAGAAGACGTTGCTATGCTTTAATGCAGCAATTGCATCTCTAGATACATACCATGGAAAACTTTGGCACATTTAAATAAGGAGAAATGTTCAATATTCATTGTAGCATTGTTTATAAGAATGAGAAATTATCCACTAATGGGAGACTAAATAAATTAGGACATAGTCATATAATCAAATACTATACAGTTGATAAAGTGAATGAACTAAAGTTACATGTTTTAACATGGATAAAAGTTATATACTTAATTTTAAGAAAAAATGCAAACTGGAGAAGGATATATACAAAATGATATAAATTGTTTATAACTACAAACATGTAAGAATAGTTTGAAGGATACATAAATATGTTAAAGATAAAATTCAGGAGAATTATTACCTCTGGGAAAGGAAGGAAGAGTTACGGAATTACGAATGATAAACAGGGAACTGCCCCAAAAATATGCAAATTTTGCAAATATGGCAAAATTCTAAGGTCCAATAAGACTTATTAAAGGATTAAAAATAAGATAGAATTATAAACATTACTATAAAAATATAGCCACAATATATTAAGTATAAAAACATATTAAGCGTATTTTTATAGTTCCTGGGAAGAAAAACAAATCAAAGTCAAGTCAATTTTAAATACGTTATTTTGAAATAAACCCTCACCTCAATCTGCCATCCTGCTTCCCAGGTGAAAACCCCTGCTATAGAATTTCTGCTGGCTCCATATCTCTCCCATGTTTTTCTGTCTGCCTAGAATTCCTCAGCTACTTGGTCTAGCTGGATATTTTACACTTCTCTATAAATATTCAGTGAAATGTCAGCTCTTCTAGATAGCCTTTCTCAATCTTAACAACCCACCTCCAGGCCAATTAGTTTTGTGCTGTAGCTTTTAGAACCCTGTGTCTGCCTGTCATGTATTTTAATCATCTATTTACATGTCCGTAAGTTCTCAAAAGAATCATGTCTGATTCTTCTCCATAACATCAGAACCTAACACATACCTGGCACATAACAGGCACTCACCAATGCTGGACACATGATAAATGAACTAGAACAGCTGAAGGAACATGGCTGTCCTGTCAATCAGTTGTAGCCCATGGGCATAAAATCCAAGTGCCTGGAATCCTGTCATCACAAATTGTCATTACAAGGGCACACACAGGAGAGATCCATTTATCCTTTCCTCACCTCTTGCCTCATTTCTTTGTTGTTCCCTGCCTATCCAGGTCATCCCTCCTGCCTCCCACTCTTCCATGTACATCTAAACCAGAGGTTTAAAAGGCCACAAAAATGTAACAGAAAACTTCTCAGAGCAATCCTATCACTTCTCTCAGGTCAGCCTATCTGCTAGAGGTAGAATAGCCTTACAATCTGGAATTTGAGCCTGATGATCTACTCATGTTTCTATAACTGTCACAGACTATTTGGATTAGGTGGTGCCTCTGAGTTCAAAGTTTTCACAGGTAACATGGCTGTCATTTCCCGTATTTCAAAGAGACCAGTTCTTCTGTTCCACCAAAACAACACAGGAGCTGACAGTCAGGCTGCCACTAAAGCCTCATCTTGAAGGAGCTGACACTGTTTGTACCTCTGCTCCTTTGTCTCTCACATCATTTGGTCCAGCGTACTTCACATAATAATGAGAATAGCTCACTGCTATATAGCACTTATTAAGTGCTATATATATCACATAATTATACATATAATATATATACATATATTAACCATGTGTGTGTGTGTGTGTACACACACATACTCATTCAATCTTTACCACAGATCAAATTATGTTGGTTCTATTTTTACTCACCTTTTACTAATGAGGAAAGTGAAACAGAGAATGTTTTTTAAAAATTTACCCTGACTCACATAGCTCAGAATTAAGTAGTAGAGCTATCTGTACTCTTCACTAAAATGCTATATGTTAAGTCAAAAGGACAGTCATTGCTTTCAAATGTCATGTCTCCCCTTATAGGAAGAAAAAAAAGCACAATTAAAAAAACAGTCTGTAAAACAAGATCATAATATATCAGAACCAGAATAACAGAAATTTTATACACACATTTTATAGATGAACTAAAGCCCTGAAGAGGAAAGTGGCCTAAGCAAGGTCACACCGTGGTGAGAAGCCATGTATTGTTAGGTCTTTAGAATGTCCTTTAGTACCCTAGTTTGACGCTCCCTTTATACTTTTCAGTAGGAGACAATCTTAGATTCCTGCCTTAGAGTTCTTCACAGTTTCAGTAAATGTCACTTCTGTGTGGCTGGACAAGTTGCCTCATTTCATACAAATCTTGGGGTTCCAGCATTTCTATTCCAGGCTAATTGTTATAGTCACTTCATTAAGTTGTCTTCTTTCCAAAACTGGCAATGAAATGCTTTGAATGTGGTGCCAGGATGAGAAGGGTTGACAAATGGAAAGAAGTTACTCCAGGAACTTACCCTAGATGTCAAAATATTATATGGAAAAAATCAATTTTAAAAAGTAAAAGGATGTCAAACCTCATGGATTAGCCCAGAAAAACTTATTGTGTGCATTTTTTTTTAATGAAGGAAATCAAAAAACTAAATAAATGGAGAGATATTCCATGATCATGGATAGGAAGTCAATATTGTCAAGATGACAGCTCCTCTCAAATTAATCTATAGATTCCATACAGTCCCAATCACAATTCTAGAAAGTTATTTTCCAGATATTAACAAACCGATTCTAGAGTTTATATGGAGAGGCAAAAGACACAGAATAGCCAACAGAATATCGAATAAAAAGAACTAAGTTGGAGGACTGAGACTACTCAACTTCAAGACTTACTATAAAGCTACAGAAAGTAAGACACTGTGGTATTAGAGAATATACAAATAGATCAATGGAACAGAATACAGAGTCCGAAAATGGACCTACATAAATATAGTCAACTCATTTTTGACAAAGGAGTAAAGGCAATATAGTGGAGAAAAGAAAGTCTTTTCAACACTGGTACTGGAACAACTGGACATCTACATGCAAAGGAATGAATCTAGACACAGACTTCATATCCTTCACAAAAATTAACTGAAAATGAGTCACACACGTAAATATAAAACCAAAACTATAAAACTTCTAGAAGATATAATAGGAGAAAATGTAGATGACATTGGGTATAGTGATGACTTTTTAGATATAATACCAAAGGCACAATCCATGAAAGAAACAATTGATAAGCTGGAACTTATTAAAATTAAAAACTTCTGCTCTGCAAAATACAACTTGAAGAGAATGAAAAGACAAGAAACAGACTGGGAAAAAATATTTACAAAAGACATATCTGATAAAGGACTGTTATGCAAAATATACAAAGAACTCCTGAAACTCAATAGTAATAAAATGAACAACCCAATTAAAAAGTGGACCAAAGACCTGAACAAACACTTCACCAAAGAAGATACACCGATGCCAAATAAACATATGAAAATATGCTAAAAATCATGTTATTAGGGAGTTGCAAATTAAAACAATGAGATACCACTACACATCTATTAGAATGGCCAAAATCCAAAACACTCACAACAACAAATGTTAGTGAGGATACGGAGCAACAGGTACTCTCATTCATTGCTAGTGGGAATGAATAGCCACTTTGGAAGACAGTTCGGCAGTTTCTTACAAAACTAAACACTCTTACCATATGATCCAGTAATTGCACTCCTTGTTATTTACCCAAAGGAGATGAAAATTTATGTCCACACAAAAATCTGCACATGAGGGTATATAGCAGCTTCATTCATAATTGCCAAAACTTGAAAGCAACCAAGATGTGCTTCAGTAGGTGAATGGATAAACTGTAGTACATCCAGACAATGAAATATTATTCAGCACTAAAATGAAATGAGCTAGCAAGCCGTGAAAAGACATAGAGGAACCTTAAATGCATACTACTAAGTGACAGAAGCCAATTTGAAAAGTCTACATTCTATATGATTCCAAAAATATGACATTTTGCCTAGAAAAGGCAAAACCACAGAGACAGAAAAAAGACCAATGGCTGTCAGGGGTTGAGAGGAGGGAGGAATAAACAGGCAGAGCACAGACAATTTTTAGGGCAGAGAAACTACTTTCTGTGATATTATAATGGCGGATACATGTCACTATATGTTTGTACATAGAATGTACAATGCCAAGAGTGAGTCCTATTGAAAAATATGGACATTGGGTGATAATTATGTATCAATGTAGGTTCCCTTGTAACAAATGTACCACTCTGGTGTGGAATTTTGAGAGCGGGTGCTATAAACTGAATGTGTGTGTCCCCTCTCTGCCAAAAAAAAAAATCAAATGTTAAAACCTAAATCCCCAATGTGATGGTATTTGGAAGTGGGGCCTTGGGAGGAGATTGAGTCATGAAGGCAGAGCTCTCATGAATAGGATTAGTGTTCTTATAAAAGAGATCCCACAGAGCTCCCTCACTCCTTCAGCGTTGTGAGTTTACAGTAAAACGATGGCCATCTAAAGGGGCCGGCCAGTGGCGCAGGTTAAGTGCACACGTTCCGCTTCAGCGGCCCAGGGTTCCCGGGTTCAGCTCCTGGGTGCAGACATGGCACCACTTGGCAAGCCATGCTGTGGTAGATGTTCCACATATAAAGTAGAGGAAGATGGGCACGGATGGTAGCTCAGGGCTAGTCTTCCTCAGCAGAAAGAGGAGGATTGGCAGCACATGTTAGCTCAGGGCTAATCTTCCTCAAAAAAAAAAAAAAAAAAAAGATGGCCATCTATGAACCAGGAAGCAGTTCCTCATTAGACACCAAATCTTCCAGTGCCTTGGTCTTGGACTTCCTAGCCTCCAGAACTGTGAGAAATAAATTTCTGTTGTTTATCCATCCAGTCTATGGCATTTTTGCTATGGCAGTCAGAACAGTCTAAGATAGTGGGAAAGGCTGTGTGTATATGCAGGCAGGAAGTATATGGGAAATCTCTGTACCTTATGCTCAATTTTTCTATGAACCTAAAACTACTCTAAAAAATAAAGTCCATTTAAAAATAACTGTCAAAACTCATGAAATGTTACAGCACAAAGAGTGAATCTTAATGTATAAAAATTTTTAAAAACTCAGGAAGTCAGAGAACCCAGGATGGAATACAGACTGTGACAAAATAATTAAACTGTATTATGGATGTATGATATAATTTTGCTGACAAGCATGTGGGGAATGTGCTAACCTAAGCAATGTTGGAAATGAGAGGAGACTGTAAGACTAAAGACAAAAGAAACTGTACATAAGCACTATACTCTTATTGGTAAAGTTGTTTCCCATGGGGATACAGGTTAGCAATTATGAAACCTCTTTACATGCATACGGGTATTGAACATACAAGTAAATGGATGGGGAATGGTAGGAGCCAGGTTTCTCTACGTTGGAAGAGATAAGCAAGGAGGGAAGGCTAAAATAAACCATGTGATACTGAATTAGCATTGAAGACATCAGTATGAACTAATGTTTAGTTGAATATAGATATAGATGGATAAATATAGAAATATTTATAAGCATACATATGTTAGCATACACACATTTATTTCCAAGCTCTGTCCACTGAGAGGGCCTAGAAGCAACGTCATCCCAGCAGCAACAAGTATACCCAGCATGCAGCCCTTGGTTTCTAATTCTCCTATAAAAGAAACCAGGATTCCTTGGAGTAATGGCTGATTCTAGGGCCTGAACAGGAATACGCAAAAGAGCATGGAGCATCTTGTAGTGCAAGAAAGTAAGGAAGTGCTCAAAAAACAAATGATGGGGGTAAGTCAAAGGAACACAGAAAGCCAACTAAAAGAGCTCCCAATGGCCAAAGCTGGAACAATTTGAGTATCAAAATAAATAAAGTCATATTGTATTATAACCCAAAATATAAACTAAATACCATGACTCCATAGGGAGATAAATAAATGGTCAAATAACATAAATGGAGGAGAAGAGATAAGTCTTCTATGCCAAAGAATTCCAAAAAATTTATACATACTCCACCCTAAAGCAGGTGGAGCATAACTCTCCATTCCTTATGTGTGGGCTACATATAGTGACCTCCTTCCAAAAGTACAGCATAGAAAGGGGGAAAGAAGAGTAACTTCGTATTGGAGAATCCCGACAAACACTAGCTCAGGCAGGTGATCAAAGTTAACATTAATTTTAATAGTATGTACTCTTGATATGTGATGAAATGGCTCTTTACCTCTCTGTGGTCTTCCTTCCAAAAACACATAACTCTAATCTAATCATAAGAAAAACATTAGACAAACTGAAATCAAAGGACATTCTAAAAAATACCAGGCCAGTCCTCCTCAAAATTGTCAAGGCCATCAAAAATAAGGAAAGTCTGAAAAATTTTCTCAGCCTAGATTTGCCTAATGAGATATTCCAACAAAATATAATTTGGTATCCTGGATAGATCTGAGACAGAAAAAGAACATGGATAAAAACTAAGAAAATTTGAATAATGTATGTACTTTAGTTAATAATGTATCAATATTGGTTCATTAAGTATAACAAATATACTATATGAATGTGAGATATTAACTATAGGAAAAACTGAAAGCACATATACAGAACATCTCTGTGCTATCTTTGCAACTTCTCGGTAAATTTAAAAGTATTTTGGGTGGAAATAACCCAAATGTCTATCAACAGATAAATGGATAAACAAAATGTGGTATATCAATACAATGGAATATTATTCAGCCTTTAAAAAGAGTGAACACTGGGGCTGGGCCCATGGCCGAGTGGTTAAGTTCGTGCGCTCCGCAGGCAGCCCAGTGTTTCGTTGGTTCGAATCCTGGGCACGGACATGGCACCGCTCATCAAACCACGCTGAGGCAGTGTCCCACATGCCACAACTAGAAGGATCCACAACGAAGAATATACAACTATGTACTTGGGGGCTTTGGGGAGAAAAAGGAAAAAAATAAAATCTTAAAAAAAAAAAAGAGTGAATACTGATACATGCTATAACACAGATGAATCTTGAAACAATCGTGCCGGGTGAAAGAAGGCAGAAACAAAAGTTTATATATTGTATTTAATTTATGTGAAATACCCAGAATAGGTAAATCCATAGAGACAGAAAGCAGATCAGTTGTTGCCCAGGCTGGAGGGGAGCAAAAATGGAGAGTGACTGCTTAATGGGTATGAGGTTTCCTTTAGGGGTAATGAAAATATTGTGGAAAAAGATAGAGGTGATGTTTCACAGCATTGTAAATGTATTAAATGCCAATTAATTGTACACTTTAAAATGGTTAATTTTATGATTCTGAATTTTACTTTAATGGAAAAGGTTACCAATGTAAAAATAATCCAAAACTATTTTAAATAAAACGTTTATTTTAAAAAGTAGAAAGCTGTAATACTTTTTTATTCATTGAAAGTCAATATAAATACTACTTTGTTTCAAAACTCTTGTTATCTAGTATAGAAGGTTAAATCATGAACATCAGAGAATATATGCTATGTCATGATAGTGAAAGGTCTAAGAAGAAAAGTCACAGCATCTGAAAAGGACTCAGTGAAATGATCCCTAATCTAATAGGCAAGGGAACTGCATTCTAGTCCTGCTTCCAGCCCCTAACTGGCTCTGTGACCTTGGTCAAGTCTATTCTCTTTCTGGTCCCCAAATTTTTTATCTTTAAATATGAAGATTATGTAACTAGATAATCTCAGTTCTAACATTTTGTGGTTCTATGTTACTGGAAAGATAATCTCAGTTCTAACATTTTGTGGTTCTATGTTACTGGAAAGAATATTTTTTTTTCGGTTTTGTTTAATTTTCTAGTATGCCTGCTGGAATTCTGCAATCAGAGCCTAAGTGAGCTGCCTATTCACCTGATTACAAGTAAAGAAAGGTCATGCTCAGAGCCTAATGCAGAAAAAGGTGGGAAGAAATAGATGTTCTTGTGAACTGTTGGCAGGCGTATAAACCAGTACCATCTTTCCATAGGGTCTTTTGGTAATATATAACTAAATGTAAAAATATGCATACCCTGGCCTCAGCACTACTATTCCTAGGAATGTACCCTAAGGAGACAAGTACACAAAGCTAAAGGCACAAAAATGTCATTATAATGCCTTTTATAATAGTGATGAATAGGAAATAGCCTAAATATCCTTGAACAAGAAACTAGCTAATTTATGGGACACACATGGAGTGTAATACAATGCAGCCATCAAAAGGTTGACTGATAATTATAGACATGGAAACATCTACAACGTACTATTGAGTGAAGAAAACAGCTCCAAAACAAACGGAAAGGGCAATATAACATAATGTTTAAGAGATCAGGCTCTAGAATCAGACAGTCCCAAATTTTAATCCATAATCTTCCATTTAACTGGTTCAGTGACATTCAGCAAGTCACCTAACCATCCTAGGACTCAAGGCCTCCATCTGTAAAATGAGGGTAATAATGGTATCTACCTCATAAGATTGCTGTAAAGATTAAATAAAATAATGCAGACAAGCCAGAATTATAAGTACTCACTAATTTAAACTTTACCAATCATTCAAAATGTTAATTATTCATGTATAAGACAATCCAATAGTTACACATACATAAATATGCAAAGTGAGATAGCTACAAGGACACAAGGATGTACACCAAAATATTATCTGAGTGTGGGTTTGGGGATCACTTCTCATTCTCTTTATTTTAAAATTTTGAAAACATAGATTTTTCCCCAAAAACAAAGCGATAGGTCAAGCTATATTGTAACTAATATTAACCTTAATTTTTCCTTGAATTATAATTAGCATATGTCTACATTTCCCATCAAAGTATGTGCTCCTTGAAGGCAAGGACTGTCTAAATCATCACTATATTACAGATATTTACTGTATCAGTGCTTTATACATCACAGGAGTTCAATAAAGGCTTGATGAGTGAATGAATAAACAAATAAATTAAAACTTCAATCCTTTAGTCACCTATATTATAATAAATAATGCTTGATGAGTGAATGAATAAATGAGTTAAAACTTCAATCCTTTAATCACTTATACTATAATAAATAATCTTACCACACTTATTATTAGGATAAACACAAAAAAGACTTAAGGACACTATATTATATAGTGCAAAGAGTATGAGCCTTGGAGTTAGTGATATCTGAGTTCAAATCACCATTCTTATCCTAAGTAGCCAACTGGCTTTGGGAAATATACATATATTGATCACGTATTGAATACTACAAAGAAGAATAAGACAAGGTCCATTCACTGAGGGAGCTCAGAGAAAAGCGAAAGAAACAGAGACAAAAATGACCAATGACAATACGGAGTGATAGAGCATAGTTATAATAGCCATAGTGCTGTGCTCAGGAAGCTGTTGGAAGCTTTGAGGAAAAAGTGGTCAACTGCCCAGGGCGAGTCAGTAACATTTGCCTTAGATCTTGAAAGAGTCCAGAAAAATAATTTACATTTGTTGTCCACAGCCTCTCATCTTATCTCCTGAAATAGCAGCCTAACTAATTTCCCCAACTCTAGTTCTAATAACTTCTACAATCATTTTTCTAGCAGTAGCCAGAATTACTTTTCTAAAATGTATATAGGATATATCCCCATCCTGTGTAGAACCTTTCAGTGACTTCCCTTTAAGATAAAATCCAAACTAATCCAAAATCTTAAACAGTACTGAGAGGGCCTTATATGATGAAGGCATTGCCTACCACTCTGGCCTCATTTTGGGCTACTATTCTCTTACTATACTACACACTAACCTCAAAATCACCAAGATCTCTCCATCTAAGCACTTTTTTAATGTTCTTCCCTCTACCTGAACTACTTTTCCTCACTACTCTTTATTTCTACTTAGTTCAAGACTCATTTAAATATTGTTTCATCAAAGATGTCTTCTCTGATCCTCCCAATCTTTCCTCTCAGTGTTGCTCCTACACCACCATATTTTTCATACATAGCATTTTTCTCATTATTTTGTAACCATATATTTATTTACTTGTTTATGTGTTCAGTATTTACCCCCCCTCCCCCAACCAGACTGTAAACTCCATGAGGGCTCAGACCATGTGTGTCTTTTCCTCCCTGTATTTGCAACACTTACCACAGCATTTGGTTCAGAACAGGTGTTCACAGATATTTAGTTAATAAATGAACAGGGAGACTCGAATATATACTGGTACTCAATATATACTGATTGATTGAATTATTTGTTGAATAGGCAAAACTGGAAGGAATGAAAAGTGTTTGAAAATAGCATTAAGTTAAAAATTCTGGGGCTTAGCGATTGTAGAGTAAATGTTGAGATATAAGGCTTAAAAGGTAAGTTTCCTTGCCCTGAACATCACAGTGTAAGACACATAACAATTACTTCATAAAAACTGTTGAATTAACTCTAGTCTTCTGATTTAAAAATAATAACAATTTAGTCCCATAGAGGAATTAGAATTTACCTTTGTAAGACTGTTTAAATTACTTGCATGCAAGTATTTTTGCAGGAATATAGCATTCATTTTTATAACCCTAGACAGAGTCAAACTGATTCATTTATTTTGCAATCATGTATAATTTAAATATGGCATATCAAAACTGTGGAAATCATTAAAATATGTTTAGAATTTAAAGCACAACTTTTTATAGTACTCCTTTTCTCAAGGCTAGATCGCATCAAATGACTCATGGCTAAAAAATAAGGATTAAATAAGAGTACTTTTAAATTATGGTGGACACACCTATAAAGCCCAGCCTAGCACTCCAAAGTTTATGATTACCACCTTGAAGTTCTCTGTACCTAGACAAAAACAAAACAATAGGAAACGGCTTTGCCTTGGCTCTTAAGTCATTTACAGTTCACTGCTTTCACTATGCAAAAATATCCACATCCGGATATATAATAGTCAAAATGTTGAAAGAAAAACAGAAAAAGAAAATCTTGAAAGCAGCAAGAAAAATACAACTCATTGCATATAAGGAAACCCAATAGGACTGACAGTTGACTTTTCATCAGAAACAATGGAGGCCAGAGGAAAACATCTTCAAAGTACTGAAAGAAAAATACTGTCAATCAAGAAGCCTATAGCCAACCAAACCATTTTCAAACATGAAGGCAAAGTTAAGACATTGCCAGATTAAAAAAATGAGAGAACTTGGTGCTAACAGAACTGCCTTACAAGAAATGTTAAAGGAAGTTCTCCAAGCTGCAAGCAAGTTACACCAGAAAGCAATCTGAATCCATACTGAAAAAAACAAGCAGCACTAGTAGAAGTAATGATGTGGGTAATTATAAAAGACAATACAATCCTACATTTTTACTCCTTCCTTTCTTAAATGATTTAAAAAGTAATTAAATAAAATAATGTGTATAATGTATTGTCAAGCCTATAATATGTAAAAAGGTAATATATTGATAATAAGACCACAAAAGAAGTGGGTGAGAACAAAGCTGTACTAGAGAAAGGAAATGATACTAATGGTAAATCGAATCTACAGGAAGAAATGAAGAGAACTAGAAATGGTAAATAAGAAGATTAATATAATAAGCTCTACAAATCTATATTTGTTTTATTTTCTTCTCTCAGCTTCTTTCAAAGACATAAAATAATCTAAAGTAATAATTATAAAAATGAATTGTTGGGTTTGTAATACACATAAAAGCATAGTATAATTTTTAAATAGTATAAAAATGGAGAAGGAAAGGGAGTTATACAGGAGTAAAGTTTCTATATCACTGGAATTATGTTAATATAATTCTGAAGTAATTCTGATAAGTAACATGTATATTGTAAGCCTAAAAGCAACTACTAAGAAAAACACTCAAAAAATATATAGTTAAAAATTATTAAAGGAATTAAAATATTACAGCAGAAAATATTCCTTTAATTAAAAAGAAGGTAGTAAAGGAGTAACAGAGTAACTAAAGAGACACGGGACATATAGAAAACAAAAAGTAAAATGAAATATAAAAATCTATTCATATCAATGATAGCATTACATGTGAATAGATTAAGTAATCCAGTCAAAAAGGCAGATATCATAACTCTGGAAAAAACAACAAAAACTTCCAACTACATTCTGTCTACAGGAGAGACACTGTAGATTCACAGCTACAATTGAGCTAGAAATAAAAATGTGAGAAAAGGTATACCATGCAAACAGCAACCATAAGAAAGCTGGAGTTGCCATATCAATATCAGACAAAACAGACATTTAAATATGTTATTAGAGATAAAGAGGGAAGATAAACTAGCAAAACTGACTCAAGAATAAATATGAACTATAAATACATCTCTACTGGTAAAGAGAGTGAATTAGTATTTTAAAACTTCCCACAAAGGAAAATCTATGTCCAGATCATTTCACTGGTGAATCCTACAAAGCATATGTAGAAGACATAATACCAACCCTCACAAATCCTTTCTCAACTCGTTCTATTAAATCAAAATTACTCTGACACCAAAACCAGACAAAGATATCACAAGAAAAGAAAACTAAAGCCCAATAGCTCTTATGAAGAATCATTAGTAACAATAATGGTGCAGCTGCTTTGGAAGACAATTTGGTAGTTCCTCAAAATGTCAAATATAGAGTTACCATGTGCCCAGCAGTTCCACTCCTAGGTATATACCCAAGAGAAATGAAAACCCTTCACTTTTCAATGAATGTTCAAACAAAAACTTGCACACAAAAGTCCATAGCAGCAATATTCATAATAGTCAAAAGGTAGAAATAACACAAATATCCATTAACTGATGAACAGATAATTAAAACAATGGAATATTATTTGGCAATAAAGGGGAATGATGCAGTTATAAGTTGAATAAGCTCTGCAGACCTAATGTATAACATGGTGACTATAGTTATATGTGCTTTATACTTGAAATTTGCTAAAAGAATAGATCTCAAGTGTTCCCACCACACGAAAAAGAAATAGCAACTATGTGAGGTGATGGATATCTTAATTAGTCTGATTGTGGTAATCATTTCACAATCTATACGTATACCTTAAATATATATAGAATTTTTATTTATCAATCACACTAAAATAATGCCAAGGAAAAAAGGAATGAAGTACTGAAACATGCTATAACATGAATGCAACTTGAAAACCTTATGCTAAGCGAAAGAAATCAGTCACAAAAGACGACATAGTGTATGAATCCATTTATATAAAATGTCTACAATAAAGAAATCAATAGAGATAGAAAATAGATTAGTATTTGCCTAAGGCTTAAGAGGCGTGGGGGAGAGTAGATAGGGACTGCTAATTGGTACAGATTTCTTTGGGTGGATTATATAACTGTTTTAAAATTATATTGTGGTGATGGTTTCAAAGCTCCATGAATATGCTAAAAACCATTAACTGTACAATTTAAATGGGTGAATTTTACGGCATGTGAATTATATCTCAATAAAGCTATTTAAAAACAAAAAGCCTTTCCAGGAAAACGACAATGTAGACATAAAACTACAAAAACATCCTATAGTAGATCACAAATCTTAAAGCTAAGAAGATACGAACTCTCTCTAATCCAGACCTATACTCCAGAATTAGGCTAAATTACTGTGGGCTCTGAAGCCCCGGTGCAAATCCCTATAACCTTGAAGTACCACGGCTTCATAGTTATATCTAGGTTTAAATACCAGCTCTGCTAAGTACTAGCATTATGACCTCAGTTTATTCATGCATGAAAAATAAAAACAAAACATAGGGGCCGGCCCTGTGGCCAAGTGGTTAAGTTCGCGCACTTCACTTCAGCGGCCCAGGGTTTCCATGGTTCCGATCCTGGTCTCAGACATGGCACCGCTCATCAGCCATGCTGAGGTGGCATCCCGCATACCACAACTAGAAGGACCCACAGCTAAAAATATACAACTATGTACTGGGGGGCTTTGGGGAGAAAAAGGAAAAATAAAATCTTAAAAAAACAATTAAACATAATTTACAGTAACTAAGAGGTTTTGAAAGAATATCTATAAAGCATCTAGCATTCCACCTGATGCATAGGAGGGATTCAACAAATCAAAGCACTTATAATATTATTGTTGCTACATTTACAACTTTGCTGAACACCACTAACTGCACAGCTGTGGTATTAATATCCTGTTTCAGGATGGCAATGATACCAATGTATTCTGAGATTATATACAACGGGAATCTTAGTCCTATTGCAAACTCTATACAGAACGTTTGAAAACTATTTGCAAGGTGTTTTTTTTAAATCCCATATACCACCTGCTCACAAATTCAGCCCCCTCAGTAGCTTCCCATTAGGAAGAATGCCAAAACAATAAGCTAGAAAGAGATGTCACAAAAATGAGTATTGTCATAGCATACCTCTCAGAATCACTGAAAGTCAATAAGCATAATTCCAGAGGACATGGGAAATGCCAGGAAAAAACATATTTCCTCATGCTAGACTCATTTAAGTTATGGAAAAAGGTATCGGGAATAAAGGACCATCCTTTTATACTACAGTTCATTAGTCAGTCTCAGGGAGATTGTCAAATGTGAAGGCAAAATATTACACAAACTTTTTACCCATCCCATTGATGCTTTTCCAAAATATCCCAAAAAACACAGGTAAATGTTTTTTTTATTACAAGTCTAACAACATTAAATAAATACATGAATAAATAAATACCCCATATTCCACCACGCAGAGAAAATCTTTGCTAATATCTCAGGACTCTTCTCATATCATTTTCTATAAATATTCATACTTTTACATGGTTGAGATCAAACTATGTAAAGAGTGTCACAGCCTTTTTTCACTTAATATTATATGCTATGGGTATTAGCTATCTGTTGCTGTACAATAAATTAACTCAAAACTTAGTGGCCTAAAACAACAAATATTAATTATTTCACAGCTTCTGTGGGTCTCTGGGATAAACCCTTTCCTACCTTGGGTTTCTGCTGAGTGACAATATCTTTGACCTTCTCATAAGTGCTTTTCTTTCATTGAGAGCATCAGTGAAGCACAACCTTACAATCTTTAGAGGGCCTTTTGTCTAAGTAAGTACTCTGATCTTTGCTCTTCCTTCGGTCTCAACAAAGATTTTACAGTCACATGCTCTGTTTCATCTCTAGACTGAGTTTTTCTGAGAGTATCCTAGATTTTTCTTTACCTGGAGGCATTAATTTTAGAATCATTTGTCATCTGGTGAGGCTGGGATTTTTTAAACCATCAAGTCCTGGCTCTTTTATGTTTAGCAGTCCTTCTTTTAGTTTTTCTCTCTCTTCTCACATTTTACTATAAGCAGCAAGAACAAACTAGACAGCATCTTCAACATTCTGCCTAGAAATTTCCTCAGCCACATCACTCAGTTCACTTAGTACATTTTCTATTTTCCACATAACTGCAGTGACAGTATTGCTAAATGTTCCATCACTACATAACAAAAATCTTCTTTCCTCCAGTTTCCAATAAGGTTTTTCTCACCCTCCTTTATGCTTTCATCTGAAGGCTTCTCAAAGGTAGACTTGTTTCTTCAGTGCTATACAAGATTTCACTGACACTCTACTTAAAGTCATAGTGATAGTGTGACAGTGGAATAGAGAGGATAAGGAAGTCCACCCCACCCTGAATATAGAAACATTTTGAACACTTCATTAACAGTCATGGAATCCAGCTGAAGAAAGATAAAGGAGAAAGCATCATGTCGTAAAGTATATCCTAACCTAGACTCACCTTAATAAAGTCTAAAACCAAGCTGGAAAAAACCTAAGGAAAGATAGATTTTGAAGGTTGAGTTCTCTGTCAGGAGTTCCCAAGATCTCCTCCAGGTTTGGCAGTTCACTCGAGGGACTCAGAGGACTCAGAAGAAGTAATATTCACAGTTACAGTTTATTACACTGAAAGATGCAAAGGAAAATTGGCAAAGAGAAAAGGCACATGCAGTGCAGTCTTGAGGAAACTGAGCACAGGCTTCCAACAGTACTCTCCCAGTGACGTCACAAAGGACACACTTAATTGTTCCACCAATGAATTATCACAACACATAAGAAGTGCTGTCTACCAGGGAAGATTGTCTGAGCCTAGGAACCCAGGGTTTTTTGGGGTGGTCAGTCAATGAAGGTCCAGACTCCCAGAAGAAAAGCAGATGTTCATCACGAATTAAATTTTTTTACATAAACTATCTAGACAAGCTAGTACAGTCTTCTGTATTAGCACCAAGCATGCAAAACATTCTTATTAGCACATTCCAAGAGCATTCTAGGAGACAGCCAAGGATCAGTCACAAAAACAGGCCCTTCTCAGTAATGTGAAAGGTTTAAGAAACTTATGATTGCTGAGTCACCCGTTTCTTGCACAAGTCCCAAGTCAGAGGAGCTTGGGAAACACCTTAGGCTTTCCACAGATCTGTCCTTACAAAGCACACAACCAAGTTCATATAAGTTCAATATGATCAACCAGTATTTGAGCTGATATTAAATCAAAAATCATCCCTTTAGAATATGAGAACCAAGAGTTTCTACAATATATCATTCACAATTCCCAATTTACAAAAAAACATTACTAGATATAGAAAGAAGCATGAAAACAAAAAAATGCAGTCCATAGAGACCAACACTGACATGGCCCAGATTTTGGCTTTAAAAAACAAAAAATATATTATAAATATATTCAAATAACCAAAGGAAAATATTTCAAAGAATTAAAGAAAGATACAGTGTTCAGAATGAACAAAGAGAGAATCTTATACAGAAAATTGGAATATATAAAAATAAGTAAATGGAAACTTTAAAATTAAAATTTACAATTGTGGAAATTAAAAATTCTCTGAATGAGCTTAACAACAGATTGAAAATGTTAGAATGAAGAGACATCATCAGAAAACTTCTAATCTGAAAAATATAGAGCAATAAAGTAGAAAAAAGAAAACCATAAAGCTTCAGGGACCCATGGGAAAATAGCAAACATGCAATAGGAGTTCCAGAAAGCAAAGGGAATGAGAATGTAATAGAAACAATATTTTAAGAAATAAGCTGTAAAATTTTCCAAATTTGATGATAAACAATTTACAGATCTAAGAAGCTTAGTAAATTCCATGCAGGACAAATACACATGCAAAAAAAGCCCACCCTAGACATATCATAGTCAAATTGCTTAAAACCAAAGATGAAGAAAAAATCTTGAAAGCACACAGACTACTGCATACAGAGGACACTATGCATAACAGTTGAGTTCTCATCAGAAACAATGGAAATTGTAAGACAATGGAATAATATCATGTGTTAAAAGAAAAAACAAACAAAAACAATCATGTCAACCCAGAATTCTGTATCAAAGGGAAACAGCCTTCAAAAATAAGAGTGAAATGTAGACAATTTCATATAAACAAAAGCTGAGAGAAATCAGTGCAAGAAGATGCAGACTTGCACTATAAGAAATGCTAAACGAGGTTTTTCAGGTCGATAGAAACTCAGGGCTACAGGAAGAAAAGCCAGATGTAAACCTGGATCTACAGGAAAGAATGAGGAAAGGCAGAAATGGTACATAATTGGTGATAAATTTTAAAAACTATGTTTTTTAATTTATAATTTTATTAAAAGCCAACTGACTGAAGCCAAAACATTAACATTGTAAAGTGGGGTATATAATGTACAAAAAACAAAATACATGACAACAATACTCAAAGGATGGGGAAAGGGGATAGTAAATGGAATTAGACTATGATAAGATTTACAAAGTTTTAAAGTGAAACGGGAAGTGTGAAGTATGAAGTGCTGAGTGGGAAGTGAGAAGCAGGATGTATGATACAGAAAGTGTGAAGTGTAAAGTGGTACAATATTGACTCTAAATAGACTTTGATAAGTTAAGGGTGCATATTGTTGGCCCTAGACCAATTACCAAAAATAAATAAATAAATAAAAGAGGTATAGCTAAGAAGCTACTAGAGAAAACAAAATGAAATAATATACGCATATATATATATACATGTTAAATGCTTACTGTGAAATTAAAGAAAATTTCTGCCCTAATTTAGTTCAATTTTAAATTCCCATTACAATCTCAATTAAAATCTCCACCTTCAACATACTATTTACCTTCCCAGAAATCAGATCATGTCAGTCTCCTGCCTTAATCTCTTCAGTGGTTTCCCGACACACATCTAATGAAACACAAAGCCTTTACTATAGCCTGTGAGACACTACATGATCTAGTCCCTGTCTACCTTTCTAGTTTCATCTTTTGCCACTCATTCACCTAATGCATTCCCCTCTTTTCAGTTCCTAAACAAATGTTTCTTGCAACAAGATGTTTTTCCATGCCGTCTCCATTCCTGCCTACTCATGGAAGCTTCCTTATCCTTCAAATCTCAGTTTAAAGTTTATCTCATCACAGAAGTCTTTCCTAACTATCCTAAAAGTCTCCATGACATTTCTCTCACTGAATTCTCCTTGTTTCATTCATAGCACTTCTCACATCATGCAACTATATATGTTTGTTAACTTCTTATTGACTTTCTTCTACCATAAAGCTCCTTAAGAGTAGGAACCACATCTTTTTTGTTCACTCGTGTATACCCCTTGCCTAGCATTGCACATGAAACAGAACGTACTCAATGTGTTAAATATGTGACATATGTAAATACCTACAACACAAAGGCTCACAGTAAATTTTCTCTTTATGAAATTACTACAAGCAATGCTGATAAAATCTGTATTCCCAGTAGCATCACGGATATATTCTCCTGAGTAATTTTCACCATTTGTCTTCCTTTTTAAAATCTGCTTGTGTCACATCTTAAAATAGCAACAGCATAGTTTGAGAGGATTCCTTCAGTGGAAGAAATGGATTCAGTGGAGCCATGTTTATACATCAGCAATAGCACTCATAGATTTATAATAGAAAATAATCTGCTCATTTATATTTATCATAGAAAAAAACCTATTTAAAACAGTTTCTTGATAGAGAATTAAATATAACAAACCAGCAGCTACAGAAGATTAACAGTCCATAACTGGTGGTAACTGGAGAAATAAAAATGTATGTGCTCAAGCCAGAAGCAAAACATAGATTATATACAAGAGCAGAAGCATTTAAACTTTGAAGGGTAGCTAAATGGCAGTTTGTGGAGATGAAAAGAAACAGAATAGTTATGGTCTCCTAATTATTATAAATCACGCATGGAAATGAGTAGAAAACCACTGCAAGGAAAAAGAAATCTAGATGCTTTACACAGCTTCATGGGCAAGTAATATATTTGGCCTGTATATATTTGTTTAGTAAATAAATTGAGTCCCTCCTTTCTTAAGCCAGGCCTTTATTATATTTCATCTGAGCTGTTAAAATGTTCTCATCACTGGTCTCCAAGATGCAAGCCTTACCCAATCACATATACTGAACCTCCAAAACACCTCAATGCCAATCTTTGTGGTAAAAAGGGAGGAGGAACATGGTACAAATTCAACAGGTATAGCCATAAAACAGACTTAAGCTATAAGTCAGATACTTGCTAGTCTCCTTAAATTGGACAAATAACTTAATCTTACGGTACTCAAATTTCTCATTTGTTTAATAATAATAATAATACTCATTTAATATGGTTATACTAAGGAGAAATTATCAGTGCATCTGTAAAATCCTTGAACAAGGCACTCAATCATTATTTGTTGCATGAATAAACACCATCCAACCAAATAATGGAATTCCATTACTCTCTATCCCTTTATTCAGAGCACTCATTATCACCTGAATTTATATATATTTAAGTATATATTATATATAATTATATGTAATATATGAATATAGATGATTTATGGTATATTTAAACTATAATATATATTTATAAACTAAAAATATATATTATATATTAATTATGTACATATATGTTTATAGACCATCTCTCCCCACAAGAATATCAGGTCTATGAGAGCAAAAACTTCGCCAGTTTTGGTGACAGCTATATCCTCAGAGCCTAGAACACATAGCTGGTACTGAAAATCTCTGGCTTTAATTTCTTCAGGTAATGCTCATCAACTACAGAATTAAGTCTAAACAGATGGCATAGAAGGCACTCTATCATTTAACATTAAATGGCTTTCCAGCTTCTCCGACCATGCTCCTCCATGCCTCTCAGTCTTTAGGCACACTAAGGTACTCACTTGCTTCCTTACACACAAAATATGTTGGAGTAGTCCAGGAGAGATGATACTTCATGAACTAGGATGATGGTAATAGAACTGGAGAGAAGCATACAAAATGCTGAAATGCTTTGAAGGTAAATTCAGTGGAAATTGCAGATGGATTGAATATCATGGGTGAGTGAAAGGTAGGACAAGGTGATACCCATATTTCTGGATTGAGAAACTGTGAATAGAGGGAAGATGAAGTTGGGGAAATAGGTTCAAGGGAGAAAATATAAAATTCTCTTTTGGATCTCATTATTTTTGAGAGATCTGTGAGAACCCAAGTGAAGATGTCAGACAACTGAACATGTAGTTAGTTAAGAGAGGACGTCTAGGTAGGAAATTCAAATTTAGGAATCATAAATAGGATGAAAGAAGAGAGAAAAGAGAAAAGGGCTCAGAACCATGATCTGAGGAACTCTAACTCTTACGACTGGAGTAAAGAAAAAGATCCAATGAAAGAGGCTGAGAAGGAGTGCCCCGTGTGATTGAAGAAAAATCAGGAGAACGAATTATTGCAGCGTTCAAGGAAGAAGACTGATTCAAGAAGGGGAGAAGAGTCAGTGATGTTGAAAGCTACTGAGATCAATTACTATGAAGACAGAAATGTAAATTTAGACACATAGTGGTCACCAGTTGACAAGAACAGTCTCAGCGGAGAAGCAAGAGCAGAAAACAGATTGGAATGAATTGAAGAGTAACTGGGGAAGCAAGAGAGTGGAAACAGTGTGAGTGTTTGAAACACTTGCTCCTTGAGAACACGGGCACTCTGCAAGTTGAAGAGAAGGATCATCACACTAAAATAAAAATATTGTCAGTATTTTCCCGATTCATTAAAAAAAACAATTTAATGTACAGAATATTCTTATTTATAAGTTTCTCCCATAGAACGAAAATTGAAACCAATTTATTTTAAGTTGAATTACCCATGTTTTCAGGTCTTCTCACAAACAAGAAAGAGGAGGAAATTAGTTTTGTATAAAACACTCTAATTTACATATGCAATTTATTTAAAATTCACATCACATCTGTGAGGTAAATATGATTTTCCCCATTTTAAGTGAGAAAATGATTTTCAAAGAGGTAGTAATTTGCTCAAGGTTACACAGTAGATGGTATTAAGAGAGGTGGATTCGAATCCTGACTAAGAAAATGCTAACGTTTCTACTATACAACACTACAAATTAACTGCCGCCAGTATTGAGGAATACTCTCACAGTAATTTTACTCACCTCTATTTTAAGACTTTGGATTTCAATTATTAACTTACAGATTTGTCTCTCTTCAACACCCAGTAAAAATTTTGATGATAGAAATTATCTTATTTATGTTTGTATCCTCATGCTCCTAGCATAATACATGACAATAGAAACTCAGTAAATATTTGGCGAAATGAATGTTGAACTAAAGAATATATATGAGAACTTCAGTAGAGGATATATTCTATTGTCCCAGGTGCATAAATATTAATTCACCCATGTCTATTTCATTTTGAGGTCCAGATTGGTACTGGGAATTCAATATGATTCACCAAATATTTGCTGGACACTTGTCGTGATAGGAATTGCACTAGATGTTGAAAGGTAAAGGAAATAAACTCAGAAAATAATAAGACAAAACTTCTGCCCTTGGTATCTTCATATAAAAAGAGGAAAATAAGGGGCTGGCCCCGTGGCCGAGTGGTAAAGTTCGCGCGCTCCGCTGCAGGCGGCCCAGTGTTTTGTTGGTTCAAATCCTGGGCGGGGACATGGCACTGCTCATCAAACCACGCTGAGGCAGCGTCCCACATGCCACAACTAGAAGGACCCACAACGAAGAATGTACAACTATGTACCAGGGGGCTTTGGGGAGAAAAAGGAAAAAATAAAATCTTTAAAAAAAAAAGAGGAAAATAAAAATAGGGAAATAGAAGTAAAATTGA
Organism: Equus przewalskii; assembly: GCF_037783145.1. NCBI lineage: Eukaryota > Metazoa > Chordata > Mammalia > Perissodactyla > Equidae > Equus > Equus przewalskii. Next base: position 9,083,653 of record NC_091832.1, on the reverse strand, counting down.
TAAACACATTGAGAAGAAGAAGAAAGACATTAGGATAAATAACAATTGAACTAAGACTTTAATTGAATAGTAAATATTAGGTATAGTCATATACACTGTCCCAAACATAAGCATTAAGCTGAAATTTTTTTTAAAGATAGATGTACTGTACTAAAGTTTATATGAATTTTCATTTAAATTTAAATCTTTTTAAGTTTCCCTGAAAGATAAAAAGAAAGACATTAACAAACAGTAAGATATATCACATACCTAGATAAGAAGACTATTACAAACTTTCTATTGCTTCACAAATTAATACATAGTTTAATGTAATTCCCACCAGAAGCTCAATGGCATTTTTCAAATAAATTAACTCAAAAATGTATCTAGAAAGCTAAACAAGTGAGAAAGGCGTAAAATTTCTGGAAAAATGAGTGATGTCCTATATATTCCTGGAATACATCTGCAGGGTTTCTAATTTAATAACCCAGATTTGTGGCCCAGGAATATGCATTTTAGTAAGAACCCTAGATTATTCCAATTAGGAGGTCTAAGGCCAAAATTTTGTAAACCGCGGACCATATATACACATGCACATATACACATGCGTGTGTGCATGTGTGTACATGTGTGTGCAGGCAAGTTACAACAAAGGAAGCATCACAAAAATCAGCAGTGAAGAGACAGATTATTCATAAATAAAGATAAAAATAGCCATTCGGAAAATTTTAAGTTGGAAGGTTGGTTTACAGCATACACTTACATAATTTTGATAAAGATTAAAGAATTGAACATATGGAACAAAACCATAAAAAGGCTAGAAGCAAACTTAAGTAAATATTCTTTGGATTTGGAAGGATTAAAAATAAAAACAATGGTAGAAAATATAAAAAGAACAATCAATATATTTGACTACAGAAAATATATACTCAGGTCAAAACATGATCATAAAATTAAATATATTAAGCTAAGAAAAATAGTGGCCACAAAGACAACTAGAGCTTAATATTATTCAACCATAAATAGCTCAGATACAAGCACTAGAGAAATGCTGAAACTCCAACAGAAAAATGACATGAACAGATAATTCATAGAAGCAGAAAAGCTAATGTTCACAAACATATGAAACAAGTTCAACCTTACTAATGATCAAAGAAATCCAAATTGAAACAACAAGAGGCCATTTTTTTACCTACGAGAATAAGGAAAGTTTTCAATAGTGATTATTCTCAATACTGTTAAGTACATAGTGAGTTTCCCACACTGTAGATGCTTAAATTGGTACAATCTTTCTGAAAAGCAATTAGCAATGACTTTAAGGGTTCAAAAAAAAGATTCAGATCCTTTGAAATTGTCATTTCAATTCTAAGTATCCTCAGGAAATGAGAAGAAATGAAGACAAAAATTTATGTACAATGATGTTAAATGCAGCATTATTCATAATAGGGAAATGTTCAACAATAAGGAAACCACTAAATAATTTCAATCACTGCATAATATTCTGTCATATGGTTATTTAAATTATCTTTTTTAAACATTTAATAATAAAAAATGTTCATGGTCTAACGGAAAATGAAAAGCACTAAAATTTTTTCACTCTTTATCTATAAATAATCTCAACCATGTTTTAAAAAATTGTGTTTCTGAGTGTTTCTATAAATCAAAATGAAATGCACAGGTTAATAAAATTTATTTCTAGGTGGTAGAATTATGGTTTTTAAAATACAGATTATCTTATTTGCTTCACTATATCTTTTATACATTTCCAATAATGAGTATATATTACTATTTTAATATTTAAAAGTGACTTTTAACATTTTAAATATTTGGCTGGTCTTGCATTATGCCCTTACATTTTGAGAAAGAAAGCTCCTAAATTAGCTTACCATTAAAGCACCACAAAACAATGACAGAATTTTGATACCTTAATATTCACTTAGTTCTCTTCTTCTGATATTATTTAAAGTTTTTCCAAACCTCAAAAGATTAATGTTTTTAGGAGCCAGGATTGTAACTGTTCTTAATAGAATTGAAAGATTACATTAGTTATCTTGTGAGTTATTATCACGAGGCAAAATGATAAGCATATATTTAATTATCTTTTTAAAAAATTCCTGTGCCTTCCCATTCTTGGAGGTGCTCTTAATCAAAAAGATGGCAAAAATGCATGTGGTCAAAGAAAGAAGAATAGAATCTGATGAATGACCACATTAAGTAATTAGGAAATGGGCAATGAAGGTTTACATTATGCTGAGAAAATATTATTTTATTCATCTTTAAAAATGAAAATAATAAAAACTGCCTCAAAGGGCTGTTTTAAAGATCTAATGAGCTGAGCAATGTAAAACACCAAGAACAGTGCTTGGCACGTGGTAAGTGCTCAACAAAAGTAAATAATGATAGTATTAGTAAATAGTTACAATACTTTTCATGGCAATATAAAATTATTTGCTGCCAAAACATTTAATTTAGTCCATCAATACATGCATTTAAATTTCTCTAATTGTACATGTCTTTAATATAGTTTAAAATCTTAAGCTTATGAGTTTATTTTTACAGATAAAACATAATATGTCATCTTTATAATTTCATTGTCTACTTTGCTGAAGAATATAACTGCATGCCAAATGCTTCTCTCTGAGGCATCTATTCATCTGCTGAGTAATATATTCAATGGTTAAGTTCTTTTTATTTAAGTTCTGATTACTTCCTTTACGTGGTTTGGACTAATAATTCAATATTGACATTTTGAATGCAACCAAAGAACTTTTTATATGACAGCTACAATAATATATTCAAAGGTCTTTACACTAAATATTTGTTATTTCATTTTACAAACTCAGGAAGTATTTTATTTTATTTTATTTCAAAGATTTCCAGCATTTTTGTAAATTAAATGTTAATCTCCCAGAGAAAATGTCAATGGATATTTAAATGTTTGGTTGCAGATAAAATGATAACTCATATTAATCCTTCAAAATCATAGCTACTTATCTTTGCTTTGATAGCTAAGAAAATAAGAATGTCAAAAAATAGTTCTGAAAATAGAGAATTCTCTAGTATAGCATTCACTCTCCACTAGCCTAAGGTAAAAAATAATAATAATAATTGCGCTAGGAAACAATGAATTTAGATTCTCAGGAAGGGCATAAAATGAATTACTAGATCAGTGGTGCGACATGTGCATTGCAAATGTCTCACTAAAGTTAATTTTCATTAAAAGCACCCTTTGGCCAAACAGGGAGCTTTAAAATATATGAGTTCCTTTGTCACTCTAATAATTAGCCCTTCTTCACTATGGGAAAATAAAATGTGATCAGAAGCATTAGAAGCAAACATTGTAAATCAAATAGCAAAATCCAGAGTCAGCTTTGGGAGACTTTCCAAAATAAATAAATCTCAGAACTGAAGTACAGCAGTTGAGACCTCTCAAATAAATTCTGTGCCTGAAATCAACAATATTTGCTTGATACACTTAATTTATCCCTATAGTCCAGGATTCCACGAATACCTTTGTTTGAAAGACAAGCAATTTTAGCACTCAGGCCGGATCCACACAAAAATCTGTTCTGGGGACCACTCTTGACTCACCAATTTTTATATTTCATATTCAGGAAAGTCAGATCTGAAGATAATAATAAAACCACAATAAATACAGTGGGAAACAAAATCATTCAGTCATGTCTATTATAGTTTTACTAGGGAATTGGGGGTGATGAGTAAGAAGGAGATTGTCAAAGAAACTAAAATTTAGCAATAATACAACACGCAAAACAGTAGGCAAAGTCCGTTATGCATACTACCTAATTTCATTTCCTAGAGATATGTTTTAGATTATTCTTATAAAGCTGAAAAAACAACAACAAAAAAAAAACAGTGGCTCCAAGACAGTAAGTAACATGCCCAAGATCATTCAAGTGTTAGAGCTGGTATTTAAACTAAAGTCTGTTGAATTCACTACCTCTAAACTTATGCTAGAATAATGGTGGGCACATACCACATACACAATAAACATTTTCAAATAAACGTGTGGAGATACATTATATTTACATAGAATAGAGTCTTAGCCTCTGTAAAGAATACAATTACAGGTTTCATTTCTTTGCAGCAAGCCTTACTGAAGGTCAACCATATCCAAGACACTGATAGTCCCTAGAGGGTAGAAGATGAGGAAGGTATAAAATAAGATTCCTATCTTTAAAGAAGCTATAATCTAACAAGGGAGACATGCATATATACAAGTTACAAAAGAAGGAGGCATGAAATGGAAGTATGCAAAATGCTGGGAGGCAATCTTTTGTACTTCAAAAAGCATGAGCTTTGGAATCAGACACATAGATTTCAATCCTGGTTCTACCATAGAAAAGATGTATGACATCAGAAAAGTTATATTTCCTTTTTGAGCATGAGTTTCCCCTGTCTATAAAATGGAAACAATAATTAACTTGCAGAAGATTATATGAGATAATATATGTAGAGCAACGAGCACACACTAAACCCATAATTGCTACTGTTACTGTTGTTGTTAAGCTGTGATCATGCAGTAAGTGTAATCAGTTCTCCTGCTAGGAGAACTGGTCGGTAGACTGAGGGGATTCAAGAAAGTTTTATGCTAGAAATGATTGATGTTTGTGATGTAAAAGACAGGATTTTAAAGGTTGTTTATAGAAAGGAAGGGAGGGAAGGAAAAATAATAGAAGGGAAAAAGAAAGATAGATAAATTCTAGAATGAAAGGACATGTATAAAGGTATTATGGAGTGAAAAGGATGTTGTTATCAAGATACAATGAATAGGCCAAATGGTCACACAACATATGACAATGTAAAGAACTTTGAAGTGTTAAGTCATTCTAAATCTGTCTCAAGCAAGTAGTGATCAGTATACATTATCTCCTTCAGTTTCTAGTACTTAGAATGATAGCCACATACTTGCTAAAGAGTTCAGATAGTGGCCTAGATAGACACAGAAAATAAAATGACACCTTCCATTATTGGCTTAGAAATCTGTATATGTACAAGTTGGGAAGTTGGTAGGAAAAGGAAGATGGAGGGTGAGAGTGAAAGAGGGAGAGAGTGAGAGAGAGAGACAAAGAGTGAGAAAGTTCCACTGACCATAACAGATATTAGTCCCACAGTATCTGCCATTAGATAGCATTAACTCATTTTAATTTGCTATTATCTGTTTCAGTGGTAAGCAGACACACTCTTAAGGTGGTCTCCATAATCCCCAACCTCTCGTGTTCATATTGTTGTATGATTCCCTTCTCTTGAGTATGAGTGGGACCTGTACTTGTTTCTAACAAATAGAACATGGCAAAAGTGACAAGATGTACAAGATTACAGGTACCTAATACATGATTATGTTACATATGATTGAACGCCCATATCTCTCTCTGTCTCCCTTGCTGCTTTGAGAAAGCAATCAGCCATGCTGGGAAATTCCACATGACAAAGAATTGTGGACAGCCTATGGGAGTAGAGGGTAGACTCCAGTCAACAGCCAGAAAGAAACTGAAGCCCTCCTTCCTATAACCAAAGGGAATGAATTCCGCCAATAACTTGAATGAATTTGGAAGTTGATCCTTCCCCAGTCAAGCCTCAGATGAGACTGCAGCCCTGGCCAACACCTTGACTGCAATCTTAGGGGATCTTAAACAGCAGACTTAGCTAAGCCATGCCCAGACTGTTGATCCACAGAAACTGTGTGATAAAAGAATTGAGTATTGTTTTAAGCTTCTAAGTTAGTTATAATACCGTTTTACAGCAATAAATAACTAACACTTATTAGTTGAGAGCAAGAAACTAGAAAATAAGATCTATAAGAGCTATGTCTAAAATAAGCCAATATGTACCTGAGGATCTCACATATGAGAAAAGTGCACGGGCTTTACGATTTCTATTCCATACATTCAGATTCTTTACTGTTCTCAGTTGTGTTCCTAACAATTGCCCAGAGAAGTTAACCCAGATGAGATGCTACTATATACCTCCCTATACTAAGAATATTAGGACTTGTATATTTGTGTGTAATAGGCAGTTTCTTGAAAAGCATGATTTGAAAGGCATCTCAGAACAACCATCATCCAAAAATGTCTCTTCAAGTGGCTTGTCACAGTGTTTGAAATACTTCCACTACAGAGTCATTCTTTTGGAGATAAAGCTTTAGAGGTATTCTATGAGAATGAAAATATCCCAGTGAGTAAAAACACATTAGATCATTATCCTCTACCAATACTTTTACTGATTTCATTTACCATATAGTCACTGTCCTAGCAAAGCCTTGAGGAAATGGGCATAGAATAAGAAATTTTTCATTCATAACTGAATGAATAAGATAGATAGATAGATAGATGGATGATGGATGGAAGGAAGGAAGAAAGAAAGGAACGAAGGAAGGAGAAAAGGATACATAGATGAATAGATAGCATTCTTAGCATACTTTACAATTTCCAAGAAATCTTCATAAGATAACTTATTTAATGAAACATTAGATATAAAGCTCCTAGGACAATGCCTGCCTATATTTTTGCTCAACAAATGTACATTCATTCTCTTCCTTTTAATCCTAAAATCATTTGGTTCCTTTTTTTTTTTTTATGTAAGGAGGAGACTAAGTACCAGAGAATAAATGACTTGCCCAAGATCACAAATCTAGTTAAATAACAGAGTTGAAACTTGAACCCAGGTCCTCAGACTATGAACTCTGTGCTCTCTCCAATTTTGCCTCTAATGTTTCAGGAAGGACTACTAATCCATCACTTGGAATATGGAAGTCTAAATAACATTCTTTATTTCTCTTCTAAGATATTTTTTGTATTTTAATTTCTGTGACACTTAATAAATGCACTGAGTGTTTATTGGTATTAATTAAACAGAGCTTTACAAGAATTTGGAATCCTATTCCTAGGTCTGCTTCTCGTCAGCCGTAAGACCTTGGAGAATTCACTCAATTTCTCTCAATTGCAGTTTCCTCATGTCTAAAATGGGGGTGAAAATAATGATGATATTGATAATCTAATATTTGCCTCAAAGTATCATTGACATAATAAAATCAGATAATGAATCTGACAAATCTTTGAAAAGTGAGATTTCAGTATTTTACAAATATGAACAATTGCTATAATTATAATTATTATCAACAAGGTTTCAATAATTGTACTATCTTAATTAACCCAGTTTTTCTAATCTCATGTCAACTGAAAGATTTGATAATTAATATTCCAATATTTTATTTGCTTTAATGTTGCTTTTAAGGAACAATAGGTGCTGCTATTGAAAAGAAGTTAAAAGCAAAGTGTTGACTGCCTATTCTAAGAGGTCTGGTTTAAATTCACGCTAGAAATTTACATCTTTGGACTGCTCTTCAACTAAGGTGTGTTGCTAATCTCTAAAACTACTGTGTTGATAAGCCTTACATAGTTGGGACTTTTTTTTAATTGACATAAAATTTGACAGTTTACCTACAACTTCTCACAACAGACTCCTTCAAATCTGGAACCATACAGTCTTTTATATTAAAGTATAATTTTAAAGACATTCTTTGTTCTCTCATGAAAAACTACCAATGCATTAGTATAAGCCTTTCTCTAAACATAGTACACAATGCCTGATATTAACAAGAAAGGGTAATGGGTAAATTAAAATTATTTACTTAAATATATTCAATGTTTATTATGAAGTATAATTTTACCTATACGCAAGTAATCCATACCATGATGGCTCAGATTCATGACCAAAAAAAACGTATTCAATTCATTACATTTATTATTTTAGAAAACACTGATAGTTTCGTTAAATTACCAAAAAACTTAATGACTGATTCATAAAATTGGATTCCACCTTATTCATGAATTGTAGTGTTAGACTAACTAGAGTAACTCTTTTGTCTGTCTGCATGGAGACAACATAATTGTTATTTTGATTTCTTATTATTATGCATCATGGATAATGAATTCTTTTAGGGGAAAAAGGACAAATAATTTACATTTTCATGAATCAAGAAGCATTTGTATTTGCTGGCAAGATTGGAATCTATCAATACATTCTGCAAATAAATTAAACAATTTGAAAATCAGGGTTTTCACAGATGTAAATTTGCTTTCAGGATGATGAAGTCAACTCTTACATTAATGTATCCATAGCTACATAACAAACCACAACAAAACTTGGTGGCTTAAAACAAGAGCATTTTTATTAGTTCCTCTAATTTTTTGGGTTGGCCAGTGGTTAATCTGGGCTCGCCATTGATGAATGTATGAGAAGAGAGTACAGGAGAGCGGTCTGTCCTGGAGACATAAATCAGTGTGTAGATGATGTTTAAAGTCAAGTGATCAGATGAGATAACCAATGAGAGTAACTATAGATAGAGAAAAGGTGTAAGAACTGAGAGCCCTGAAACATTCCAGTATTCAGAAGGTAATGAAATGAGGTGGAACCAATAAATGTAAAGAGGTGATCATTAAGGGAGAAAGAAAATTAGGGAGTTAGTATGCATCTTTGAAGCCAAGGAAAGAAATATATCAAAGAAGAGGGAATGGGAATAGTCAATTGGGTCAATTCTGCTAATAGAACTATAAGAATATAAAATGAGAACTGAGATTTAGCAACCTAGAGATAGTTTATGACCATAAGAAGAGCAATTTTGGAGGAGGGGTATGGTTCATGAAAGCCTGACTGAATGGGCTCCAGGGAGAAAGGAACTAGATGCAGACAACTCTTTCGGTGTGTTTTTCTATAAAAGGGAGCACAGAAACGAAGTAGTAGCTGATGGGGTTGTGGGGCAAACCAAAGTTTTTTTAAATACAGGAGAAATAGCATATTTATTTGCTGATGGAAATGATACAGTATAAAGAAAAATAAGAATAATAAGGATAGCAGAAAGAATTGCTGAAGTGATATCCTTGAGTAGGTGAAAAGATCTCTAAGAGCAGAAAGTTTCTCCAAGTGAGAGAAGGAAAAAAAAAGAGTATAGGGAACAGATTCAAGTGAGTGGTGGATATAGTGGTGGAAGTTTGTAGAAGAGCTTTTCCAATTGCTTCTATCTCTATTTATTGATTGTATATTACCTATTAGCCACTGGGCCAGGCCATAGGGACACAAAGACAAATACGCATGGCCCTGGCCTTGAGGAGATTTCTTGTTTGAGTGAGAGAGTAGATGGGGGTGCCCATAGACTCAAATAGAGAAGACAGGAGGAGGATCAGGGTTGAAAAGATAACTGAGTTTGGGGCACATCAAATTTGTGGTGCCTCTCAGACAACCTCCTTCATAATTTTGTACAGAGCTGAATTTAAACCTAAGTGTGTAAGATCAGTTAATAAATATAATATCATTATAATCCCCCAAGTCTTTCTCCATTACTATTAATATAATAAAAAATAGTGTATACATATTATGTATATCATTCTCTCTATATTTCTGTTCTGCCCATTGGGACTCAGAATTTAAGCAATGAATTATTAGTTTAAGAATGTCACTCATCTTGCATAAGACAACCTACTATTCCCAAATACGTATAAATATTAGGAGAAAAATCATGTCGAATATATCAGAAAAATGTCCTGTTCCTAACACGGTAGGAGCTAATTTATGTTTCTGACATCATAGTATACAGATAATTTGCACATGGGTATGATTCAAGTTAGCAGTCTATAGAAGATTGCTAGGATATGAAATCCTCTTGCATATTAGGGTAATTTACCTCCATATTATTTCACTGTTATAGATTCTGAAACTCTCACTAGCTTCTGAAAAAAACATGCAGTGATAATATATGGTTTGTTCTCTGTTTGCTTTCAGAAATAAAAATACTAAATCGAAATTAATATGGAAAAATCTAAACCTAGTAGGCGGTTAGGCACTTGAAGAGAATCAATTAGTGTAAATATGAAGAGTTATGTGCTAACAATGGAATAACTATTGAACATTACATTTTTATTGCAATAGTTTCCAACTACATAGGAATGATACTCAAAATTATTTCCTAATAGTATCCAATAACACTCTTAGGAAACTAAAAGTGACATTTTGGATAACAGATATGGAAATACAGTCTCTATCAAGATTTGATAGAACTATTATATCAGAACTACGAACTTACAGGTCTGTAAACCAAAGTATGAAAGTTCTTCCCTTTACTCAACTATTCCTTAACATCTAACTGCTCTATTGAGATAGTTTACTGTCAAACCCAAATGATGTCATATATTAAATTCAAAATTAATACCAGCTTCAAATTCCCCATATGTGATACAGAAAAATATATGAGAAGAAATGGTCACAACCAGACAGAATATAATTAACAACCAAGGCTTCAGCTTTGTCCATCTCCAGGGGCTGATTCTGGGAAGTTATAATGATATCCCTCTGTCTAAATTTACGAATAATAGAAAACTTGCTATATAAACCCATTATTTCTCAAATTCATGTCTATCAAGTATATTAGCTGTCTCCAATTATACTTTTCCATCCCATGTTAACCATTTGGTTTCCCAGTAGTTACTTTCAATTATATAAAAAAAAATTTGTTTCTAAACCAATAATAACTATGATTCAATATAAGCCTATTTTGTTCCAGACGATTTACATATCTTACATTATTTAATCTTTACGATTTCCCTCCCTGAAGTTTTCCTTCCAGATGAGAAAACTGGGGCTCAGCTAAGCAACTTGCACAAAGTCACACAACCAGTAAGAAGCAGAGACAGAATTTGAACTCAAGTCTACCTGACTCCAAAGTTCCTTCCACTCTATCTATATAATTCATTACTATGTACAAGACTCTATTTCAAGTTCATCAGGGAATTTAAAAAAGGAGCAAGAAATAATTTACACCATTAAAGAGCTTATTGTATTCTAGAAAAAAGTAGCTAAACTACAAAGCAGAATGCAATATGCTATGAGAGAAGTTCAAATAATTGATTTAGTACAGGGAGACACCATATAATGGACTACAAATTTCAGGATTATGGATGAGATGAGATTGGAAATAGGTCTTAAATGATAAAGTGTTTTATCACAAGGTGAAAATTTGGTGGTGTTGGGGGGACTGAGAAAGGACATAGAGTCAGAGGCCTAATAGAAGAGAATAATGAAAAACCACAGCAAAAAGCACATTTAACATACAGTGAACACTTCAATTTGATTAGAGCACTAGGTAAATACACTAGAGTGAAGCAAAGGAAGACTAGAAAGAAAGGTTGAGTCCATACTAAATGGCCTTAAGTGGCAATATTGAGAAAATTTTATTTCACTCATAAGGCACTGGGAAGATACTGAAAGTTTTTGAGTAGGGAGTAATGTGATTCAAGCTATGCTTCAGGAAAATGACTTATGCAAAAGTATACACGATATATCGAAAGGGTAGAAGCCTGAGGAAGAAAGGTAAATTAGAAAATGACTGCAATAGTCCTGGCAGCCTGAACTAAGACAATCATAGAAGGAACAGAGAGGGTGGAACAGTATGAAATCTAAATACTTTGTCAAAATATACAGTTAGCAAAAAGCAAAGGTAAATCAGAATCCAGAGTTGTCTGATTCTACAATAAGTGTTCTTTCCCTTATACCATACTGCCTCCACAGTGTTACATGCCACAGAGTTGGGCACAAAAGTACACGTTCACAAAATATTTGTTGGCTATTTGTTGTGGTTGATGTTAACCATTTAAATCTTGTACATAAGCAATCATTGCACACAATTAATGGCCAATGAATATTTGTTGAGTGAATGAATGAAGGCTCAACAAAGAAAATGAAAGTCTTAAGAAAAATTAGAACCTATAGACATGTATATTGAAGGAGTACATTCATAATGCTGCTTATAAATACAGTCATCCCCCTTCTGGCTTAGTGCTAAAATAGTCACACTAAAACAGTCATAACTACATTTTCCAAACTCTGATTGTTTGGGCAAAGTAGTATATCCAAGGTGGAGCAGAAGGGAGAAACAGCCATAGGACTGCCTCCCAGCATGATTGCTTCCAGGACCTACACTCTGGGTCTGCTAACAGTGGGAACCACAAGGCTATATGCATGGACTTGTACCTTTGGAGACAGACAGTTGTGATGCTTTAATGATAATACACCAAATTTATCTACATTCACTGAAATATATGTATTCATCTACATTTCTCCCACATAAGGAGCACTGATATCAAGGTGCAAGACTAGGAGAAAAGTGTGCAAGTTTATTCATAGGGTTCCCACATAACCTATGAACACTGGCATTATGGAGGGGGCACTGAACTAGCTGGTTATTTTCAGAATGTTGACAATAGAGAAACTGTTGAAGTTTCTGAGCGTGGGATAGTCACTAAGGCATTTAAAATCTATCACTTATCCTGTTACACGGATCATCCTTTCTCTTTCTCTGGGGTTTCCTTGATAAATGTTAATTTTCTACCCTTAGTCTCATTAATTTTCTATTCATTCATCCCACATTTACTACAGAGGTACTATGTGTCAAATTCTGTACCAAGCTACACTATAGGAAAGAGAGAGAATCTAAGAGAAGTCCTTGTCCTCCAATAACTCAAAGTCTAATGGAAGGGACCTACATATAAATAAATCATTACAGTACAATGAAAGTAGTAGATATATGAGTCTCCCAGATGAAAGATATGGGAAAGAAGCCAGGGCTATAAGATTCAATGGACTAAAAACTGCATCATCTGCAAGAATCTTAAACAATAGCTGTAGAAGTGTCAGGCGAGGGGAGAATCACAGAATTCTAGAATGCTGCAGCTCCAAGGAAACTACAATTAATTTCTGTTAATAAAAAGCTACTACTGGCAAAGTAATTCCCAGCCACTGTGTCAGCCTCTAAGGATAAACAAATAAACCCTAGACCTTGCCAACCTCAAGAAACCCACAACCCAGTGGAAAAGCACATGACTACTCACTAGTAGGCAGAAGGCATTAAAAAGAGTATGAATATACAGAAAAAATAAAACTGAAAATTTTGCTAATATAGAATAATACACCATTAGGACAGGATTTAAAAGCAACTCTTAAGACACACTTTCATGCTATAAACTCTGGAATATTCTACCATCAACTATGCCTCTGAAAAGGCATGTGCAAGCAGCACATGACAAAACTGTCTACTCCTATACCCTCCATTCTCAGATCACACCTTCTGACACCACTCTTTTCCCCCAGACAGAAAAGACCACTCCTTCCTTGGTGACTCTATCATACCCTGCACAGACTCTGCTTACTGGCGCTTCATTCATTAATTCATTCATTTTTTAAATCAACATGTATTATTTGAGCGCACATTATGTACAAGACACCGTATTGGGTGCTGGTGATATAAAGCACTCAATAATACAGATACAATCTTGTTCTCATGGATCTTAAAATCTAGAGGGGAGACATAATAATCAAATAAAAAATAAATATATAAAATGTCTGGTCATGATAAGTACAAAGAACAAAAATAAAGTGAGGTAAGAGGGATGGGGAGGATGAAAAGAGAATATATTCACTATATAACCAGCAAAGGCCTACCTGATAGGGTGACATTTTAGCAGAGACCTGAACGAAGGGAGAGATGTACCACGTAAGAATCTGGGAGCAGAGCATCCCAGGCAGAAGAAATGCAAAGGTCCTGAAGTGAGAGCATGCACAGTGTATTTAAGAAACAGTCAGATGAGAGATGACGGTGACTTGAACACCATCAGTCCCTGTAGCTTTTTAGAGCACTTACTTGAATCCCCCAACAGACTGTGATCTCCTGACAGCAAGGATCCAAGCTTAGTTACCTCCGAATCCCCATTGCCTAGAAAAGAACCTGACATGGTGGATGCTCAGTAAATATTTCAGTAATTAATTAATGGGTGAAGATTCAACCCTTCTCTCCCTTGCTTGACTCACTCCCTGATATCATTGATAAATATATGCTACATCTTTCACTGGGCTTTAAGCTTTTCTGAGGGCAAGGACTGTGTGACATATATCTTTACCTCTTCTTCTCATCCCACACCTACCCCTAGTGCCTGGCAAGGGTTGTACAAACATAATACAGAACCAATAGAAATAAAATCATTGAAGGAATATCTGGGTGCAGTGCTACCAAAAGACACTTTGAATAGGAAATAAACCTACCATCCTTAACTTTAACCTGTACACTTTACAGATGCAACCAGAGTCATACAGTCACAATTAGAGTATGCTTTCAGGATCCAGAGCTTGGTCAGAAGAGAGTCGTCCCAGAAAGGGCAGCCAGGAGGTGTGATGCACAGTGCCCAAAAAGCGTAAGATGCTCAGGCAAGGTTTCAGCTGGAAAAGGTTCCAAAAGTTCTAGGCTTTGGGCAGTAATGTGCAACAAGCATATTTGCTACTTAGTGGTCCAGGAAAATCTGTCTATTCACATCTGGATCTCAGCCTGTGATTGGGAAAACAAAAGCAGCTTTAGGTATAGACATGGTGAAAATTAGGCCTCCCGGCCCAGATTCCCTGCAAGAGGGCAAGGGCTCAAGGCAATACCCTAGGCTTGAAGAGATACTAATTCTAAGATTCTAAGTTAGATGACTAGTTAGACGATGACACAGAAAAGGAGGTATCAAGAAAGAAATCAGTTCTGCAGACTATACCAATACAAATAATGCAGGAAATGCTACAACTTGTAGACAAGTGACCAGAGTTTGTCTCTTGCATAGCAGCTAACAAGGCTAGTTGGCAGCAACTCTGATACTACTCAGAGACATTATTCTCTGGTCAAGACCGGGTCAGAGATGAGATAGACTGGGACTAAAGGCAAAGCCTAGTATAGCTAAATGAATGCTAGAAGCCAGGAAGACAAAGGTAAAGGTTTGGGGTAGCAGCTGTTTCACAAAATCAGAGATTTGTCAGTCTGGAAGAACCATTGCAGACCTGCAAGCCCAACTATATTAGAGATGTCCATCATGTCCCCTCCACCCACAGCCCCTACTTAGAGAATCTGTCCTACCCAGAGTCGTGAGAAGTTAGCCCTATATACCCAATGACCACCCTCCTTGGCCACAACTGACGAGACCCAACCTGAGCCAATCATCTTTTCCTTCTGAGAATTTGAAATTTAAATATAAGACTGAACTTATTATATTATGTTGATCAGGCGAAAATCAACACTATGGCAACTGGAAGCCACAGCAAGCCGGAAACATAGGGAAAAGAGACTCTAGTTCATGCAGGCCCAGGTATATATAGAAGGAGGAAGAGGCTGCCTGATAAGTTTCTAGTTTCCTTATGTCCTACACACGGGTTAAAAATGTTTGTTTATCAGTAAGTGAGAATTCTTGGATAAAATTTTCCTTGAAAAATAGTCTTATTCTCTAGAATTTGGGGGATCTTTAATGACATGTAATTTTCATGTACTATACTGTTATTTATAGTCCTGCGTTAAATATTCAGATCCAATTATAATTATTCTATTCCTAAATGATATTAAGTTATACTTTAAATATGATCCAATATCCCAGGATCCACAAATCTCAGGAAGAAGAAAATACACAAAGAAAAAAATACATACCCTTTCCTTCAGCACTGAGCATCCAAACTTTACTTATAAAATTGCTTCCCATATTTTACCCTGTTTAGATGTATAAAAGGTTAACATCTAATTCCATTTACAATGCTGACCCAGCAAGAAAGAAATTAATTTGGCATTAGAGTAGTAACATCAATTTCCCATGTATCTGAAGTAATGCATTTACTGGAAAGAGATTAATATCAATTCCATAAATCATTCACATGCTTTTTCCGGAGTTTGAGACGTCTGAGTAATGTCATATATGTGAGCTGATATCACTTTGTGCATATTCCATTCATTAATCTATGCCTGGGGTTGCAGAATAGTTGTCAGGAGAAAATATAAAACTTAGAAAAGAATCAATCTTTCTGTTCTTAATTTTTTGTGACTTGTTTTAGGTAAGCATGCCAAATGCTGCCAGAAATGGAGTGACATTGATCCATACTAGTAGCCAGCATTTTCAGAAAAAAAAATAAACATTTGATCAATTATCTCCCTAGTGGTAACAACCACTTACTACCCATATGATAAGACAATGTGTAAATGTCAGTGTAATTCCATTAAGGATCCTCAATAAAATGCTGATTGAAAAGAGAACTGAGTCTGAACCTCTCCTTTAAACAGCAGCTCTTTGTTGTTACTGATGAAATTTCATAATCACACAATCTCAGCATTGTTCGTGTTTGTATTAGTCAGGATTCTCCAGAGAAACAGAACCAATAGGATGTGTGTATGTGTGTGTGTGTGCGCGCGCACGCACGTGTATGGAAAGAGATCTATTATAAACAATTGGCTCATGCTATTATGGAGGTTGACAAGTCCCAAGATCTGCAGTTGGCAAATTGGAGACCCAGGAGAGCCAATGGTATAGTTTCAGTCCAAATGCTAGCAGGCTCAAAACCTAGGAAGAGCTGACGTTTCAGTTCAGCTGAAAGCAGGGAAAATTTGATGTCTCAGCTCAAGGCACTCAGGTAGGAAGAGTTCCCCCTTACTCACAGGAAGGTCAGTCTTTATGTTCTATTCAGGCTTTCAACTGATTAGATGGAGCCCACCCACACTACGGAGAGCAACCTGCTTTACTCAGTCTACCAATTCAAATGTTAATCTCATCCAGAAACACCTTCATAGACACACTTAGAATAATGTTGACCAAATGTCTGGGCACTCCGTGGCCCAGTCAAGTTGACACACAAAATTAAACCATCATACTACCTTACAGATCATCTACCAACTCCCAAAACACACCCCCAAATTTCTTCATGATACAGAATGAGAAAAACAAGACCCAGACATAGGAGCTCAGAAGTCGCCATGTCCAGTAAATATTCGTTATTTTTAACCAATTGATAATTATTAACCTAAACTTAAATCTTCCATTCCCAATCATCTGTGGCTAATAAAACTACAGAGAAAAGGAAGTATGTGATCCAGTGGACAGAACCAGGCCTTTGAGACAAAGGTCAAAGTCTGGTTCTGTCATTTACTAACAGTTACTTAAATTTTGACCCTCACCTTTCTTACCCGAAATACAGGAAAAATGGTGCCTATTTCATGGGATTCTAAGGAGAATTAGAGATAAAGTCTATGATATTTCTTGTTTAGTATATGGCATGTAATAGATGCTCAACATTTCCCTAACCAGCCTTACTCTGTTTACTTTCAGGACACACGGGAGAATTCTACTTTTTGCCCTCTTGAAAATAGACATGGCCATATGACAAGTTTTGTTCAATACAACATGGGGGAAATTATTTGTGAGCCTTCCAAGGAGCTCTTTGTTTCTTTAAAATAAATGGTTTCCTTGCCTTAAAAATATACTGAGAAATTTCTCTCTTGCCACAAATTCACCAGAAATTGTTACATTTTATAGAATATTATCAAATTTCAGAACATTTTCCCTATCTTCTATCATTTGTGCACAATAGCAGTATTCTCAACTAGGCAAGACAGGCTTCATTACTCCATTTTAATGATTATATCACACACTGAGAGAAGCTAAGTGAGTTGACCAAGGCCACATACATAATAAGTGCCAGGTCTTCTGATTCCTAGGCAATACCAATCTGTGAATGGGAAAAAAATACTATGCTGAGAGTAAATGGTTTTACAAGATAATTTATAGATGTTGATTTGTTTTCAGTGTTTTGTATATGATATACCATATTCTACTTGTCCCCCAACACTGGACACTGCCCTCCACTACACACACACACACTGTCTCTACACATACATACCACACACACTCTTCTCCAGGCCCCTTGAGTTCTCTTGCCTCAGGGGAGATTTGTGTGGCAATAAAAAGGCAAAGATAGTGTCAAAACTTCTTTTCTTGTCCTTATCTAGGATTATGCTAGTAGAATAAAGAGACTGCCATTGGAAGCAGAAAAAGGGAAAAAATAGTCCCACACATTGGGAAAGTGATAGAAGGCAAGCATCCCATGAGTGGTGGGGGAAGAGGTGCTTCCTGGCAGTCCTCAGCAGGGAATGGCTGTGCAAGCCACCTAGCGAGGAAGAACTCTGGGCACTAGGACCCTGGATCTAGGCAAAGGCCCCCATTAAAACCTCCATTCCCTGCTTCATTGAGACATTCTACCTTCAAAGAACTGCATGGGCTTGCATAATGAGGATGTCATGGTGACCAGACATTTCAAAATCAGAAGGCCTCATCTCATTGGCTAAGTATCACATAAGCCTCTTGGAATCTTATGTAACTCTAGGGAAAGAGCTAGAGCTTCAATGAAAACAGGAAATTGAATTTCCCAAAATCCCAGTCAGACAGAAAGTCAGAGTCAGATTAATTTGATTTAAATTAATTAAAATAATTTGACATTTCTTGCTGAGTATATGAACTAGGATCCATACCCCCAACATACAAACAAGACAAAAATCCTTCTGAAAACTTACATACTTAACTGCCAATTTCAAGCCCATGACATTTTCTTGACTATTCCTAAAGGATTGAGTTCTCCAAATCCACAAATGTCACCGTTTCTCCACCAACTGATAGATGATCCAATTATCTGCCTCCCTCAATGAGGAACAAATATGCTATATAATTCAGATGGCTTTGTCCCATAATGTAGGGTCAAAAGTGCTCAAGGCTAGGAAAATGCATAGTCACTAATAAGGTACTCTCCAAATATTCAAGAGCAATACTAATAAAACTTATTTGAAGTATCCAATAATCCAAAGGATGGTGTAGGAATTTGAGAATTACCTCGACTATAAAAGTAATATACAAGCTGGCCATATTCTTTGGAATATGCGTTTGTCTACAAAAGGGGTTATTTCTACAAATACTTTTAAAGCCCACAGAGTGAGGAGAAATGAATCAAGCAAAGACAAATGGTATATTATAACTTTCTTCCTTTTTTTTCACTAAATGTTTATATTTGCAAGCTGCTTCGCTTTACTATGATTATGAAATTGTGTTGATCTGGTTGGAAAAATACTTATCAACGATAGAATGACCATTTATAAGACTATTGAGTCTGTAAATGAGAAAATGGAATTCAACTGAAGAATAATTTTCAGGATGAACTTTGTATAAATAGGATATATATAAATGTGGGTCAACATTTACAAGTTATCGATTCCTACTTCTGAGTAATAAACATTTCTTCACTGAATCCCAAGTGCAGAAATAAAGTCTCACCTACGTTATCTTTGAGATTTTCTAGAGAAATGTCAAAGAACATCAGGTTTAGAAAC
The DNA here is from genome assembly GCF_037783145.1 of Equus przewalskii. Taxonomy (NCBI): domain Eukaryota; kingdom Metazoa; phylum Chordata; class Mammalia; order Perissodactyla; family Equidae; genus Equus; species Equus przewalskii. The sequence continues at coordinate 9,064,452 of NC_091832.1, read as the reverse complement.
AATTTTGATCTATCTCATAGGTTTGGATGGGATTTTAACCACCCATTTTTAAATATTTTAACTTAACAATGAGAAAATTCAGTGTAATATTTTCTTTTCCACAAGGAGTTTTTGTTCTTTTTTATTCACATTGTTCAGAACATAAAGACAGATGATAGGAATGTATTAATGTATTAATAAAATGTATTTTTTAAATTTAAAAATTAAGGAGATATTTCCATCCAAGCCAACAACAATAAAACATTAGGTGTTTTCCTTGTAATTTCTGAATATAATTCTCCTAATCCTTCAATGCTCATCTCCAGGAAGCCTCCCCATCTCCTCCAATCCACATTGATATCTTCCTTACTGCGTATTTCTACATAAGGGTAGTATTCATTGTACAAGCTGGTATTAAAGTATATATGGCTTTTTTTTTTTTTTTGCTGTCTACTATTCTATGTGTGTTTTAGTATTGCTTCTAAAACTAGTCCACAAACATATGAGTTGTGGGGATGGAGATTAGAGATGGGGTGGCAGAGAGTGTTACTGATCACTAAAGTTCATTTCTTCTTATTCCTGGGCACATATATAGACTGTATTTTTCAGTATCCATTGCTTTTAGATGTGTCCATATGACTAATTCTCACCAATGGATTGCGAGTTGAAAGGATATATTTCCAGTCTAAGTCTTTTAAGAAGCAGATGTGTCTCCTTCTTACTCTTTTTCCTTCCATCAGTTAAATGCAGATGGTGATGACAAGGCCATTGGAAACAGCAGAGCCACAAGAATATTGAATCACCAGGTAGAAGAGAGTTTCCTACTAGCCATGAACACTTACCTGCCTTGGACTGTAATATGAGCAAGAAATCACTTTCTCTTACATTTGCACTATTATATATTTTAGAATCTATTTGTTATAAAAGTCAAGTCTATGTAAACCAACGCACAATTTGGTGCCTTAAAATCAGTTTTCTCTTCAGAAAATTCTCAAACGTGTGGCACCAACTTACCAAGCGTGCAGTACGAAAATGAATAGAGCAGACTGGAAAGATAGTTACTCACGTTATAAAGTAAAACTGTCAACTTTGATAACTTGGAAGGAAAAACACAGAACTAATGAGCCTGTAACTCTAGTAGACGTAGTTTAAAAATATACATTAATATGTGTTGGTTGCTCCTTGCTGGTATTGCAAGACTAAGGTGAAATCAGGTACTAAGTTTTTAAGCAAAACTAAAGAGAATAGAGCAAACTGAAGAACTTGCTAGGTCTAGCAGGAAAAATCAGCTACCTTGTTCCTCAAAAGGTTAGAAACATAAATGACCTCAATCTGCTAAAGACAAATAAATTATTCTATGAATTGAGGAGAGATTTCGGAATGGGTAGGAAATCATAAGAAAGGAAATAGTCCAGAAATGTGTTAAAGTAGCCACAGGGCACTAAGAACAGGGGTGCTTGATGTCCAATTTTACGTTGCTCATTTTTGCAATTACAAAAATCTTTCTAATCCTTTCATTTAGGCTGCTACATTCACATACACAATACCATGAGGGAAAAAACACATTATCTTGTGGACATCAGGAAAAGTTAAGTTTCATATTAGGTATGACACAAAGCAGAAATAAAAGAACAGATGAGATACATGAGAAACCAAAAATCCTTGAAAAAGGAGGAACTGAAGCCAAAGTGATCATAAAGTGATCATAAAGCATAAGCTGCCAGGCATATGAAGATATCCAGAGAAGTGTAGGATATGGTTCATGAGCTGATAGCTGGCTTATACAAGCAACCTCTGTCTAAGGAAACGACTCCTGTAGTACAATTAACAAATGCTTATTAACATGCTAAGGTCCGTGTTTGAGTCTCAAGGGTTATAAAATGAAAGAGACATAGCACCTGAACTACAAGGGCAGAAAGACACATCAACAAATAAATTCAAAAGTAATTGATAATGTAGAGACTAGCGCCTGGTGTTACGGAAGCAATGAAGAAATTCACTTAAACCAACCTAGGTTTAGAGAAGGTTTCCTGGTTAGATAATCAAGCTATCTTGAAGGGTAAATGCAAATAAGCCAGGGAAAGAAAGGTAGCAATGACTTTTAAGGCAAAGTAAATCCCATGAACTAAAGTAAGGAAGCATAAAACTACCTCATGCCTGTGGAGAACTAAAGCTGTATTAATACATGGAGGCATGGAGTGGTAAGAAAATGGTCTGGAGAGGCTGGTAGAGGGTCAAGTCACGGAAAGCTTTAAATTCTATGTTAAGATGCTTGGGCTTCATTTCAGAGATAATGAGGATCCACTAAAGATTCTGATCTGTTCTTTTCAGAACCTGAGCCACTGCCTATTTTTTGGTTTGCTCCTATTGATTTTGATTCCATGATAGTCCATAGATTTTTCACTCAAATACTGCTTCTCTTCTTTTCTCTGCCAGTAAGTGACCACCCTGATATGTCACCCAACCTTTCACACCTTTCCAGTGAGACCCAGAGAGAATATAGTGGGCACTCAATACATTGTTTTCAAAACACTGAATCAATGATTGAATGATTATAAATGACTTTACCTTCTTCACTGATAAAGAACTGCCATTTCATTTTGTTTTCCTAACTAATTAGTAGGTCCTTCCATGACATATTTTTTAAAGCTTACATGAATATTCTACACCACATGCTAAACAATCATGGGTCTTATTTTCTGTTCCATGACAACAGAAAAAGGAGGAGGAACAGGGAAGTGGGGAGGAGGAAGAGAAGAAGGGGTCAATGTTGTTGACATATATGGAGTGTTTACCATGTGTTAGCCATCTGATACATTATCTTAGGTGATCTTCACAATCACTCTACAAGGTAGTTTATTATTCCACATATTTTAAAATGAGAAGACTGAATTTCAGAGAGACTAAATGCAATGATTAATTTTATGTATCAACTTGGGTGGGCCACAGTGCTTAGATACGTGATCAAACTTTATTGTGGATGTTTCTGTGAGGGTATTTTGGGATGAGATTAACATTTAAACTCAGTGGACTTTGAGTACAAAAGATTGCTCTCCATAATGTGGGTGGGCCTCATCCAATCAGTTGAAAGCCTAGATAGAACAGAAGACAGACCTACCCTGAGCAAGAGGAAATTATGCCAACAGACAGCCTTCCAACTTGAACTGTAACAATGGTTCTTCCCCTGGTTTTCAACATGATGGCCTTCAGACTTAAACTGCAGCACTGGCTCTCCCTTGGGTCTCCAGCCTGCCAGTCCATTCTGCAGATTTTGGACTTGCCAGTCTCTGTAATTTCATGAGCCAATTCCTTATAATAAATCCCTTTATATACATATATATATCTTTATATACATATACACACACACATATACACATATATATGTATTATATGTGTTTATATATAATGTATTATATGTGTGTATATATATACACATACATAATATATAGTATGTATGTATATAGATATAATGTATATATGTATATATACAAATACACACACATATCGTATAGCTACATATTTCCCATAAAATATCTTTAAGCATTAATATATTAAAAATGAAACCTATATTTACATAAGATTTTAAAACTGTTTCAATACCTCTTTGTGTAAATCAACAAGGAAAAAACCATTTATTTTCTGTGTCGGCACACTCTTAAAGAATAATTATGAAAATTGACAAAAGACAAAAACCTTTTATACTTTAAGTTTAGCGTACAGGAAAGTTTTTTTAAACAGACAAAACATATTGGGAAGGACTTAACCAGTACATATGGATATGAACACTTGCTTCCAAATGCTGCAATGAAATCTGCCCTATGAGACATTTCTTCCAACATAATTTGTTTTAAACAGGTATATTCTGCTATATTTAAGGGACACTTCAAACACAAATGTTCTGTGATTGATGTGTAAATTATAAATAGAGTGAGAAATGAAAGACTAAGACAAAGGCACTGAGTGAGGTTAATCCATCTACCCTTGGCTCCTTTAGGACATCCGATATAAGTGTGAGTTGATGGCAAAGCAAGAAACCATATCAGCTTTCTAATATCTCACCTTCTATAATAACTCTACCCTTGTATATACAAAGAAGACCGCGATAGGAGAACAGAAGACCATAGAAAAATGCCTCACTCATCCAAGAGAGAATGAAGATTTTCATTTGGGTAGAAACTTACCAAATATTTTAGTTCCTGCCTTTTTATTTTTAAGTAATTGTCATTTATTCATTCATTCACTTATGTTTTAAGTACCTGTTAAAAGCTAGCCATCATAAGAAAAGAAAAGAAATCATGGTTCCTCCCCTCAAGAAGTCTATGTTTGCAGACAACAATAAAAATCTATGTGCCATGAAAGAAATATCAATAAAGTTAGATTTGGAAATTAGAAGAGGGAAAAGTCATATCCAGCTGGAAAGATCACAAAAAACTTCACGAAAAAAGTACATTTGGGTGTGGGCCTTGAGGATGGATCTGATTTCAGTAAAAATGCAGAAAAGAATTCCCAAACAAACAGAATATCATGATCAAAGTCAAAATAATAAGGATTTGACATTAGGTAATAGGATGAAACTGAAAATGCATACATGAGAAGGATCATACAGGAAAAGCATGCATTCTCAATGGAGGTGGTGTCCAAGAAGACAAAGAAATTTTAGATATCACAATGATTTGTGGCACTCCAAAGGGCACAGTACATAAACAGATATGCAGTATATCTGCAGCATTAAAATTCTGTGGAGGTGGGGGGAAATTAGAAAAATAAATGTCTAAAAAGGCAAAGTGACAATGAAAAAGAGGTTAAGAAACATTGAGGTAGAGTACAGGATTTAATAAGTGATTCGATGGGCTAGTAAAGAAAAGTCAAAGATGACTCTGGATGACCAGGAAACTGTTGAAATTTTTTTTAAAAAGTCAAAAGGGCTCTTCTGTTTTGAAGTTAGAACATGATAAATTTGGTTTGGGGGGGATGTCCAGTTTAAAATACCAAAAGAACATCTAGCTAGAGACCCCGTCACATAGATTAAAATACGGGATTCTTGCCTTGAAGAGAGGTCAAGACCGATGATACTTTCCAAGGCAGTGCTATTCAAAATTTGTTCCATGGATTGATGCTGGCCTGCAAACTGTTTATTACAGATCTGCTATAAAACAAGTACAGTATGATACTTTTATAGCCATTTGACATCCAAACTCATGATTGGTGTACTTATCTAGTTGAACAGGATATAAACCAGTTTAGATGTTGACAAATTCATGTGGTGAATTGCAAGTGGCATGAGCTTCCTATAAGTCATGCATAGCAAGACCACATCCAGAGCTATGACACTGGGATTTTAAGAACAAAAAACAAAAATAGCTCTTGAGCACACATAGTTTTGAGAAGCACTGTGCCACTACATTGATTTTGTGCCAATAATCATATACAGATTATACTTAATAAAAGTTTATTCCACAGTTTCTAAGAGGGCAAGGACACTAGTAAAGTGGCTAACAAAGAGTAAGCACTCAATAAATCAAGCATTCTAAATTTTAGGCAAATTTTTTCTATATGTACAATTAAGTGCATTTTTTTTGGAAGAGAATTCATAGTTTTCATCAGATTCTCAAAAATGCCTGTGACCTAGGGAAGGCTAATAACCACTGTAGTACAAATTACTTACTACTATTATCTCTGTACCCCCAGTACCTGCCACATAATTCATTTATCCTTTTGACAAATAGTTATTGAATACCTTCTATATGTCAGGCTCTGGTGATAGAGCAAACAGGCAAAATAACTGTTCTTATTGTAGATAAATAAACAAGTAAATGAACAGGAAGAGCATAAAAACAGGATGATATGATAAAATGGACTGGGTGGCTGCTTTAGACTGCCTTGTCAGAGAAGGTCTCTCTGAGGAAGCAATATGTAAACTGAGATCCTAATGGCAAGATGCAAAGATGGTGGTGGAGGAGGAGGGGTAGTCAGTATTCCAGAAGAAGAAATGGCTGGATTAAACAGCCTAAAGGAGAAACAAATCTGGCCTGGCCAATGAACAGGCAGAAAGTCACTGTGGCTAAAGCATTATTGGGAAAAGTGAGAATGGCATAAGATGAAGTCAGAAAGGAAATCAACGGCCAGATCATGTATCACTTTGTAGTCAGGATAAGGAGTCTAGATTTTTTTCTAACGCGCTAATAGGAAGCCAATGGATGTTTAAAATGGGGCAGGAATAGGATCTGATTTGAATTTTAAAAGGATCACTAGATATTGCCTTGAGAATGGATAATAACAGGGAGGGGAGCATGAGTGGAAGGAAGCAGGAGGAACAGTAGCTCTCAACGACAAATGCTGGTAGTTTGAATGAGAGAGGCAGATAGAAAGAAATTAATGGATTCAGGATATCTAATGAGCATAATAATAATTCTCATTGGATGGATGGATGATGAATTATTAGATGTGATATGAAAGATTTATAAAGATTAAAGATAGGTGAGCTGAACCATGAAGAATGTCTTAAGGGTCATGTGTGCATGAAAACAAGAGAGGTCATTCAGAGATGGGGGAGAATGAGAATGGTATAGTTAACACTGCCAGGGGAAAAGAGTGTAAAAAGTAAGGTGATCATTAGAAATGTCATATGCTGCAGAGGAATCAAGAGCTAAGACAAGACCACTGAACCACATAAGCAGGTCCCTGGCAACCTTTCAGAGAACTAATCTTGCTGGAGTAGAGAGGATACAAACCAGACCATAAGGATAAAGATGTAATGGGTATGTAGTGACATTTCTATTTTTACTGTAAGTCTTTCTAAAATCATCTTGTACATAATTTACTCTTATCTTGATGATAAAGAACAGATATCTTGAATGTTATATACCTAATTTTGTTACTTTTATATTTTCTGCCTCCTCCCTTCTGTTAAGCTTGTCAACTTTGATTTCTCACCAAAGAACATTCCTATCTCCTCAGGCTCCACCCTGCCCACAAATTTCCTGAACTGAAAACACGTATTATCAATATAATTAGAATTGTGTCTAAACAAAAAGAAATAAATTCTAAGTATCTCCTTAGAGGAGTAAAGTGCATTAACTTCAGAGCATGTGTTTTATAACAACTATTTTGGCTATTTAAAGGTTTCCCCCTACCCTACTCAAGTTCTCAGTAACACTCTCAAAAAATAGGGTTGCTGGATAAGCATCTGCTTTCTATAAATCAATACAGCCATGCTAAATTCCTCAACTTGTGTCCTATAATTTGAGGTCAATAGTTATGAAAATACAATAAATATATGTATAATTAATTTCATCTGGTGAAGTTCTACTAATTCTCACACCAATTCTTTCAACAAATATTTATTGAGCACCTATCATATGCCAGGTATTGTTCTGTGAACCAGAGAAGAAAAGAAAGAAAAATGCCACCTTTATAGAGTTTATATTCTTGTGGAGGAGACAGACGATAAATAAAAAATATGAATAAATAAGTAAAATTTATATTATGTTAGATAGTGGTAAGTGCAAAGAAGCAAAACTAAAGCAGATAGGGGATTAGGAAATGGCAGGGAATAAGAGCTGAAATTTTCTACAGGGTAGGCCTCACTGAAAAGATGACATTTGAGTAAAAAACTGAAGTGAGGAAGAAAAGCATGCTTTCTGGAAGAACATCCCAGGAAGAGTAATAAAGTGCAGTTCTTATGTCATCTTCTTTATAACGTCTTCTTCAATGGCCTGCCACCTTCACCCAGCCCCACCCAACTCCATCTATCCACACACAAAATGAATTACCTCCCTCTCTGGACTTCCTTCACATTTTAGTACTGACCACTGACTATCTGCTAGGCTTTTGGTAATTCTAATCCATACAACAAACCTGTAAGGTAAATATTATTATACCTATTTTAAAGATGTGCTGATGCTTTGTGTTTAAATGACCTGTCCAAGGTACGCATTAATGAATGGTGGAGTTAAGATTTAATGCCTTCTGCTCTTTCTGACTACAATGCTTCCAGCCTCTTATTTTCCATAGCAGGCAAAAAAAGAGGAGGGGGGACATTTTCGCTTATTCAGAAAGCCCAGCCCTGTCTGAAAGAAAAAGGATAAACAATAATTTCTGAAAATAAAGTGCAAACTCAGAGAGTAAAGTGAAATTACATAGGTATATTTTCAAAACCAACGTCTAATGTCTTCAGCCTAGACCATGAGAATACAAACTCAGCAGGGGGCCAAAAATATTCTGTCACAAACATCATAATATTTCTACATAATTATGGTTTGTTTTTGAATTTTTGTACAAACCAGACCTCCAAAAAAAAAAGTTGGGCATCCCTTCAGTCTGCACACATAAGCTCTATTTTAAAATATAAAAATCTGGTCAAGAACACAACACACTTACCAAGGTGGCATAAAATAACTAAGCATGACCTAGCTAGAAATTATTAGATTGGCAACACTTTGAGCCACTAGAGTGAACCATGACCATTAAAACAGAGCTTCCCTTAAGGTTCAGCAAATTATGCCAACTGCTATGGCCCTGCCCTGAGCTATGAGAAGCAGCAGGTGGTAAAATGAAGACCCAGCCCCACCATTTACAAGAACCACAAGGAATCACTGAGCAAGGTTTCTTGTCTTCAACCTTCAGGCATAAACCAATCAGGGATCAGTCAATAAAAGACCTACACCAGGTAATTCAATAAAAGGAATGTATTACAGGAAACTAGTTGCAAAAGTGTTGGGAGAGCTGAAAGGCCAAACAGGTGAGAGTGAGGCAACACAGAGATTAACAACAGCAGAGTCCTCTACTACACTCATGGATAGACAGGAGCCAGGGCAATCCAACAAAGTTGGGATCACAAGGAAGGGGCTGTCTGACAAAACCATGAAGGAGATGTAGCCACAGCCAAAGATGCTGCCCAATACATAAAGGAGAAATACTCAGCTTCTCCTTTCTTCCTGCCCTTCAGTCTCCTGCTAGAGCCTGCTATTAGCTGAACCTAGCCAGAATTCAGATGACAAAGGAGTATGGAAAGTACAATTTTCAGGGGGTTGGCCCCCTGCAATACAGAGAAGAATGGGGAAAGGATGGCGAGTGGAACTAACTGCAAACAGGTAATGACCTGCAAAGCTTCAGAAGGCAAGCCTATTTGAAAGCTGTTAAGACAATCCACAATTTGTATGGATTTTTCAATACTGGAGAATACTATCAAAATACAATTTTATGGAGAGTGAAGAGAAAAAACACAGACACCATTCTAGTTTTGCTAATTAATGTAATTTTTATTTGCAAATGGGAAGTAGAATAATAGAAAATAAAAAGCAAATTCTAATTTAAAATGTGTCATTTGGTTAGCACTTGAAAAAGTATTTGTCTTACATTTTAAACTAATACATACATATACTGTAACCATTCAAGTAGTATGTTAAACCTTTATCGTAAATAAGAAGGCTATAAACGAACTCAATCAACCATAGTTAGTCAAGTGATGTGTCTACCATTTTGCAGTTATTTTCTACTAAAGCATAGAAGGGTGGTTTATGCTTACTGGAAGTCCCCTTCAAAGCAGTGTCTCAGACGATTTGAAAAGAGCAGTTGAGGTGTGCAAACGGAATTTCGCTAAACACAGTTTATACTTCTTCAACTGTTCTTTCCAAGGCCTTTAGGTTCAGGAATGTTACTATAGGAAATTTCATCGTTCTTAGTAAAGTCACTTGGGAATGGAACATTTTACTTCTTCCTCAAAGAGGAAGAAGAAGAAATAGTAAAGAGAAAAATATACAAGTAGATATATAATCAGGTATATGTAGATATAATTCAGTGAAGAGGTCAGAAATTTAAAAAACAAATGAAAACTCTACTACAAATTCAGGTTTGTTTCCATTATGAGTCAGAAACAAAGAACAGAATTAAATTATTCATCTATAGTTTCATAGCTACCCATAGTTCTCCAAGAGAATTTCTAGATGGTGAAACACTCCTTTACATTTCATAACCATGCTGTTTTCTCCTAAATGTGCTAATTTTTTCTAAAAGAGAATGGCCTTATAAGGTGGCATGTTCTGGCATGAAGTGATAGTATTAATAAGAAGCAATCTTGTATCAGATCTTACGTTAAAGATGCTATTAAATAAAAGCATTTGGATTTTATCCTGAGGACAACAGGGGGTCATGACAGATTTTAAGCAATAAAGCAATATGATCAGATGATGTGCATTTTGAAATGCATTGTGAGAGATGGAGCAGAGAGAGAGGTGGGGCTAAACCTAATGGACCAGTTGGAAAGCTATTGTACAAGTCAAGCAAACCTACTGAGAACCTAGTCTAGGACAGAAGTTGTGGGGCTGAAAAGGTTGCAAGGTTTTATAATCATTAATTTAATAACAAGCAGAGGGAAACTAGGGTGCATTACCTAATACTTTCTCTTACTATCATCCTATGGGAAAAATTCTAGCACAGAGAAGGGCTTAAACCCTCTGGGCAGGGCAGAAACTTCAGATTAGCAAAACAAACAGTGTAGCAATACACCTAAGTCAGGAGGGTCCACGTGGCAGAGGTGTGATACAGGGTGAGGGTGTAGAGAAAAGGAGACCAACCAGCAGGGAGACACACACAAACCAAGTTCAGGATGTTGACACATGGATGGTGTCGTTATATTTGCTCAAAGGGAGAAAAGGTAAAGCACACTTCTTTCTTTGAGAATGGATATAAGGATGAGAGACTACATATATTAGAAATGAATTTTGAGGTAGAGAGAAATATACTTCAGTTAATTTAAAAGTTTTAGTGAGTCCTTACTCTTTGGAATACTCTCCATTTCTGAGAGTAAGTTGCAGTTTGCCATTCCCTGAGAGTACCATTATCTCTCTAGCATTCACGTCTTTCTGTGTGACATTACAAGAACTAGGTAGTATTTCCCTCGTGCTAAAATTTACCTGATAATTCTTACTAATACTTAGCTCATAGTAGCCTCCTTAAGAAGCATTGTCTGCCAACTTCCCCACCACCACCTCCGCCAACAACCTGCAGAAAAGGACATGCTTTGGCTATGCTTTCTTATTAGCCAGCACTTACCCCTATTAGAGCTAGAGGTATTATACATTGTGGTTAGCCTCAGACAGCTCCCAGGGTATGCCTGTTGTCCCAGCTTCCCTTCCAGGTTAGCATTTGTTCTGGGAAAAATTATTTGCCTTAGATGATAATTTTGTAGTCAATTTAATCACAGCCTTTGTTATATCTCCCACTAAACTCCTTTAAGCCAGGAACTGTATGCTGTACTCTTCCCACAGAGTAAAACATATCTGCTGGTTGACAGATTTATAGAAAAGAAAAAAGTAAGGTTCTACCATATCCCTCAAAACAAACCATGGCAAGGACTCTGCCATAATTATAATTATGCACAACCTTAAAAACCTGAACTCTTCTTCCTTAAACAGGACAGCTTATCTAATTTCTGTGAGAATGAAAAGAGGAGGAAGCTTCTACCAAAAGCAGATCCAAAGTTTATTTTTTCTTAGAGATGCTATAACCCTAGGCCTCATATACTACAAGATATTATTTGATTCTTAAATATTTAGATGCGTCTCTCAACATTATAATTTTCTGCAAGGGAAATTTTCTTACTTTAAAGGTTAATGGTCATAAGCTCTTGTTTGGAGTGATCAATAACCAATCTAATCTGTTTTCTGCTACAATCACTTCATCTGTAATTTAGTGAATTGAGTATCATATTTTTAACTTAAAGTTATAACAATCTTATATTTCTCAGAAGTTATAAAGACCTAAACGCAAAATTTTTAAATTATGAAAGTATTACTAAATAAGTGGCTGACACTGAGATAACTGATTTTATATGAATTAGGATCCCACATAATACAGTGGTTACAAGCACAGATTCCAGAGCCAGACTGACTGGGTTTGAATCTCAGTCCACCACCTACCAGCAATGTGATCTTGGTAAAATTATCCAACCTCTCTGTGTCTGTTTCCTCATCTGTTAAATAAAATTAATAACAATAGAATCTACCTCACAGAGTTGATAGGAGGATTAAATGAATTACTCATGTTAAGCACTTAGAACTGTACATGGTACTTAGTAAATTTCTATACTAGTGTTTAATATTATTATTATTATTTTAATCATACTGAACTTGGGTTCAAAACCCAGTCTGATACTTGGTTGGTTAACTGTATAGCCGTGAGAAAATTACTCAACCTCTCTAGGCAACTAGTACTTCATCTGTTAAGATAGAATAATAATACCTACCTCATAAGATGTGAGGAATCAATGAGATAAAGCTTGTAAAAGTATGTTGTAAGCCCCATATGATGCCTATGAGTGATACTAACTCTTAGCCATTAATCAGCAGACCCAGATTCAAATCTTGGCTCTACCTCATAGAAGCTATGTAACCTTGACAAATCCTTAACCTCTCCAAGCCTCATTTTCTTCCTCTGTAAAGCAGCATTAGAATACTTACTACGCAGAACTTCTGTAATAATTGTATTCTTTTAATATACATTTATTGAGCACCTACTATAAACCAGGCTCTGGAGTAAGCATTGGATACATCATGGTAAACGAGAACTCCTACAGAGCTTACAAACTTCAAACATTTAAACAAGTACTTCTAGCACAGTGAAAAGCATACAGACTGCTATGAATCTATATGTATGGGACCCTAATCTAGTCTAAGGAGTCCTGAAAACGAAAGTATTATAGATGATATGTGTAAAGCTCCTTGCTCAAAGCTCATAGATCAGACATTTTTTAAATGGTAACTATAATCGGTCATTTTTTAAAAACCTTGTGAAGTATTTTCCCCATTTTTAGATGGATAGAGAGGAGTTCAAAGATCCCCAAGATGGAGTCAGGCTAGCATTCAAAGGCAGGTCATCTGACTGTACATAGTGCTCTTCCCAAAACTACAAAGTTAACTCCTAAAGCCAAAGGAAAGTATTGATAACGAAAATACTCCAAATATTCTTCTAATTTTGGCTCTCCTTATGAACACCCACAACGATCTCAGAGCATTACATTTTCCAAGCCTAAAGAACTTGGATTAGAATGATCAAGAACACTATATCCTCAGTTTCTATAAACTGCTTGTAGTATAATTATCTGCTTGCACATTTGTCTCACCTGCTACAGTGTGAGAGCTATCTATTCTTGTATCTTGTGTAATAACTAATACTTATTGGGCAGTTGTCATGAGCTAGTAACTGTTGTTTCACATGTGTCACCTCACGCAACCTTTCCTATAATCCCATGAGGCAGGGACTATTATCATCCCCATCTTATAGATGAGGAAAGCAAAGTGCAGAAACATTAAACAACTTAAAACATTAAACAACAATGTCAAGCAACTAGTAAGTGGTGGAGCTAGGATTTGATCCTAAGCCATTTTACTCTAACCTGCCCACTTAACCACTATGTCACACCTTCCACTATAGGTATTCAATAATTTTAGTGATCAAACTAATTAATAAATTTGATAATAGTAAGAAGCAGTACTGTACACTCAAACTACCCATAAGTATATTATAATCATCAAAATATGTTTATCGTTTAACAAGATATATGACATAGTAAAAGTGATGTCCTTGGTGGAGATCCTGAGTCATCAGGCAAATTATATCACACTCAGACCCTCATAATTCCTCAAATATATCATTCTAAAAACTTTCTAAGTGATCTCCCTGTGTACTAGTCTCCTTCCAAGTGTTTTCCACAATTGCTCCAGGGAGTTTTTCTAAAGTATGAATAAAGTATGAATATGTCACTCCCTTGTTTAAAACCCTTCAGTGGTTCCTTACCACCTATAGCATAGAATCTAAGTTCCTCAGTATGGTCTACACACAAGTTCCTTAATCTTCTGGCTCCTCTACCTTTCTAAGCTCATCTATTATTATATTCTGCCTTGAACTTTTGCTCCGGCAACACCAAACTATTGCTTTGCTCATGATCCCTGGGTTTAAAATGTTTTCATCTCCTTTCATCTGACTGAATTTTATCCATACTTGAAAACTCAGCTCAAGCGTCTTCTGTTTCTATCTGTTTTCTATGACCCAAACAGAATTAAATATCCTTCCTTGAGTAGCTTACTGAAGTCAGGAATCATGCCTTATTCATCTTTGCATTCCCAGGCTCTAAGACCAGGGTAGGCTTCATGAGCATGTGACTTGTGCAGTTGCACAGGATCTCAGACTCAGAAGAGCTCCACATTTGGTTTACTGCTCTGCTCCCAGTGTCTTGAAATTCTTGACAATTTTTCAACAAAACACCTACATTTTCATTTTGCAGTGGCCCACATAAATTATGTAGCTTATCCTGCTCATAAGAAAGGTGTTCAACAAATACTTGTCAAACTGTTAAACATATTCAGTTCATCACTTCCCCAATTTTATTAATAATAAATTCAATTATTCTCAAATTCTTTCTTTATTCTCCTAACCCTGGTGATTCTATCACTGAACTATCTCTTGAAGCCATTTCTCCTTCACCATACCTAAGGCCTTGGTCCAATCAACCCCTCTGTGTGTGTTTGTGTGTCTGTGTGTGTGTTGGGGGGGGGAGGGGCAAAGAACAAAGAAGAATTTGGAAAGACTGCTTTAGACTCCACTCAAGAGGGTTCTTTGCACAATGAAGTTGATCACTAACTCAGGGAATTTTTTTTCGGTGCCTACAACACTATTAATGAGGCTATAAATAGAAACATGCCCATGCTTGCAGAAGCTCCCTGGTACTACCCTAGGTGGTCAGGATGTAAAAGACCCAACTTGGAAGTACTGATCTACTTCATCATTGAGCCAGATTTGTCTGTAAAGCAGAAAGTATTCATAGCTGCTCCATCAAAGATCATGGCTATAACTCCTAAACCACTTGTCTTATATCAACCCCTAAGTGTTGTTTTTGTAATAACTATCAGACTAACAGGGTTTGCTTTCCATTTAGTTTGATTCATCTAAAGTGGGTTTTCAGATTAAACAAATGTTCAGATATGACTGATAGGGTGACAGTATTAGCCCTTACCTGGATCCCATCCACTTATCATTCCTGATCTGAGGCTATGTCTTTAAGGAACTCCAGCTATTTATTCTATGGTTCACAGGGGAAAGACATCTATGTCTATTATCCCATGACTCAACTTTTGCCTCAGGTTTTTTGCCTTGGTCCCCATGCATTGGCCCCTACCTTCTTAACTTGCCTTGATTTCCAACCTTCAAAGACAAGGGTTTTCCTTGATTTAAACAGTCTCTTCTTCCTTAGCAAGACTGCAGTCTTCCCCTGAATACCAACTAGGGGAAATACGGTGAATGGTAGATATTCCTCAGTAAAGGAAAGGAGTGTGCTATTGTGTGGAGACTATGCAAAGAACTCATATAAAGAGAAATTCTCACAAAGTGATGCTTATCCTTCTTAACAACTTCTCCCAAATGATTCTAGTTCCCAGTTCTTGAGTCACCCCCAGCCGTCAAGTCTTCCCAGCCCAGGGCTCAGACACTGTGAAACAAAGACAAGGTATATCCACTGTGCCCTGTCTGAATTCCTGACCTAACAACTCCATGAGCATAATAAAATGGTCATTTTATGTCAATTATTTCTTTAGTAGTTTGTTATTAAGCAATAGTAACTGAAACACATTTAGACCAATATCTTCAGTCAGGTCTTGGCAAAGACCAAGCAAAGAACAACAGTCCTGGCTAGGAAACAGCTCAAAAAACAAACCTGCAAAATTCACCAAAACAGCTGTAGGATCTAGCTAATATGTACCGTTATGAATAGGGGAAATGCATGGTAGTAGATCTTGAGGGTATTGGACTGGAGAAAAATGTAACACTGGATAAGGGATAGTTCATTCATCTGGAGGCATGTTCCCATGACTCAGGATTTAACATCCTGGTAAAGACACCTGAAACCATCCTAATTCTTTCCTTTGATGGCTCCTTGTAAATTTAGACATAATAATGTACCACAATATATGAAAAGAGGAAGATGTTGGTAACATATTGGGGAAAGGTTAGAAGTCACAGAAAAATGGGCATGTTAGAATAAAATCCTGCTATATCTATTAACACTAAGAAGTCAAATTCAATGGTAGAATTTGCAACTTTTGCCTAGAGAGGACAGCAACCACTGAGTTTCTCAATGATGCCAGTACCTACCTTATTAGTGCATTTTATATTGCTTTAGTAAAGGAAGTATCTTCTGAGCCCTTCTGGGGAACATAGCCAGATACTGGGTTCTCTGATCTCATGCAATAAATTCATTATACTTGAAGTGTAATTGCCAACCATCCTTGGCATTCCTTGGCTTGTAGCTGCATCACTCAAACTTCTGCCTCCATTTTCACTTGACCATCTTCCCTCTGTGTGCACTTGCATCCCTAAATCTCTTTCTGCACAGGATACTAATTATTGGATTAGGGCCCACCCTAACCCCGTATGACTTTATCTTAACTTGACTGCATCTGCAAAGACCCTATTTCCAAATAAGGCCACATTCCCAGGTGCCAGGTGTCAGGACTTCAACATATCTTCTTGGGCACCAGGGGGGTGCAATTCAACCACAACACCTAGTAAGATATATGTTTCCCAGAGTGTGGAACATAAATCTTAAAAAGATTCAGGAGCTTGCCACATAAAGGAGTTTTTTTAGGTATCCAATAGGATATGTCAGAATATCTCCTCTAAGGTAAAAGACAAATTACTACACTGTGCACTTCCTAGTACTAAGAAAGAAGCACAATACTTGGTAGGTCTCTGTATTTGTGGACTATTCCACATTTGGTAATACTGCATTGATTATACTTATCAGGAGACTCAGAAGGCTAATTTCAAGTGAGCAAAAAAGGGCTTGGCAGGAATGACATCAGCTTGATGGTGGAGTATGAAACCTTGGACTTGCCTTCCTCGCTGACAAACATACCTATTTAGCAACAATTCACAGCCAGAGTGCCCAATGTGAAAAATCCAGAAACTACCTGAAATGCCCCTTCACCCTAAATAAGCATGAAAACAGACTCACTAAAGCCGGCAGGGAGATTCAGGACACCATCTCAACAGAATTTCTATACCCGGCACAGTGTCATATGATCAGGAAGAGACTCTCTAGCTCCCAGTTTCACCCAGAGAAGAAAAAGAGTTGGTTCATATGTCCAGCACCCCAACTTTTCCAAGTCAGCTCCCCAGAGGTCTGCTTTCTGTGTTGACATTCTTGGAGCTCTGATGAGTCCAAAATAGTCTACCTGCATAAGGAAGAATGGAGATGGCAGCTTGCGCAGGTAGATGCCATAGCTCCTACCCTGACACAGCACAGTAGGAGAGGATTAAAAAATCACAGCTCTCAGCTTTCCCCTGGGGAAAGAAACAATTGATCCAAGAGCCCAATGCCCCAACATCTCTGGGGCTGTCCAAAGAATTGGCATCTATCTTCCAAGCCTTGGGGCTCTGACAGAATCAGCACAATCTAATGACATGGGAGAGATATAAACAGAGATTTGGGCAGGTGGACACCATAGTTCCTCCTTCCTTCTAAGCATGGGATGAGTGGACAAAAACCACAGCTGCCTGATTCTCAATGGAGAGGAAAAGAGTTGGTCCAGGCATCTAAGGCCACAACTTTTCCAGGGACTACCCAAAAGACTGTCTTCTGACTTGCTTATCTCAGAATGCTGATGGGATTTAGCATAATCTAGCCACCTGAGAAGAGCAGTAAAAACAGAGATGAAGATTTGACCTGGCAGTCACCATAGCCACCTCCACCCAAATCAAGCACAGAGCCAGTGGACAGAAAAAAGAAAAAAAACAATTCAGAGCTTTTCTCTGGGGAGGGAAAGAGTTGGCTAGAGCATCCAATGATACAATTTCTGGAGCCTGCCTGATGAATTGGCTTCATTCTTGCTTGTCTGAGTGCACAAATGGGATTTGTCACATCCTAGATGCCTAGGGTGTTCAAAGAACCAAAACAAGTGGGTTGGAGTAGCTCAAAGGCTTGAGAGGCCCCCACAATCTCTGAGCAGGCTGATTGGTGGGGGTCATCTCTGCTATGAGGTAAATCCATGAAGACTAAGAAGAGGTAGTTGCTCCATCTAATATGCAGAAACCAACACACAGAGTCAAGGATAATGAAGGACCAGGTAAAGATGTTATAAAAAAAAGGAACAAGATAAATCTCTAGAAACTGACCTTAATGAAATGGAGTTATATGATTTACCTGACAGAGAATTCAAAATAACTGTCAAAATAAACAAATAAATAAACTGTCAAATAAACAAAATAAAGATACTCACCAAGGTCAGGAGAACACTGTATGAACAAAGTGTGAATTTAAAAAAAAAAGAGAAAATAGAAAAAGTACCAAATAGAAAGCATGAAGCTGAAGAGCACAATAACTGAACTGAGGAGTTCAGTAGTAGACTAAATCAGGCAGAAGAAAGAATCAGCGAATTCAAATACAAATCATTGGAAATAATTGTCAGAAAAGAAAAAAGAATGAGAAAGATTGAGGAAAATGTAAGGGACTTATGGGATACCATAAAATAGATCAAGTAGGCATTATGGGTGTTCTAGAAAAAGAAGAGAGAGAGAAGGGACCAGAGAACCTAATCAAATGAACACTGGCTGAAAACTTCCCAAATCTGGAGAAGAAAATGGACATCCAGATCCAAGAAGCCTAAAAGATACTAAAAAAGATTAATCCAAAGCAATCCACACTAAGACACATTATAATCAAATTATCAAAAGTCACGAAAAAAAAAAAACAGAATTTTGAAAGCAGCAAGAGGAAAGAAGACTCAAATAAATAAAATCAGAAATGAAAGAGGACATATTATAACTTATATCACAGAAATAAAAGGATTATAAAAGACTACTATGAATTACTACAACAACTGGATAACCTAGAAAAAAAATGGATAAATTCCAAGAAACATACAACCTATCAACACTGAATCATAAAAAATAGAAAGTCTGAACAGACCAATAACTAATATGAAGATTGAATCACTAATCAAAAACCTTCCCAAAAAGAAAATCCCAGGACCAGGTGGTTTCTGGGGTGAATTCTACCAAACATTAGAAGAAGAATTAATGTCAATCCTTCTCACACTCTTCCATAAAATTGAAGGGGAAGGAACACTTCCAAATTCATTGTGTGAGATCAGTATTACCGTGATACAGAATATCTTTGCCAACTAACTTTGCCAGACATAGACATCACAAGAAAACTACAGGCCAATATCCCTGATGAATACTGATGCAAAAATCCTCAACAAAATACTAGCAAACCTAATCCATCAGCAAATTAAAAGGATCATACACCATGACCAAGTGAGATTTGTCTCTAGGATACAAGGATGGCTCAACATATAAAAATCAATTAATGTGATATACCACATTAACAGAATAAAGGGTAAAAATCACACAATTGTCTCAACAGATGCAGAAAAAGCATTAACTAGGTTAACTATGGGAATTGATGGATGAGTTTTTTATCTTGATCTTCATAATTATTCAAATCATCAAATCATCATGTTCTACATTTTAAATATATACAATTACATTTTTAATTATTCCTCAATAAAGTTAAAAAAAAGTATATAGGCCATTTGGACATCTAAAAAAAAAGTTCAGATTACATATTAAGCTAAAAACTCTGATTTCTAATGTAGTCATGGCACATTTTCATACTGTGCCAAAAATGAAGACTATTTTCTTTCAAAAGGAAATATAACTAATTTTTAAAGATTATATAAATAAATGCAGTAAAATTCCATTGGGGGAATTAAAAGTTTTAAGTTTTTCTTTCCATCATTTTGAAATGTTATGTAAATAACTGATCCATATCTTTATTTCACTAACCCTGTTGCTCACCACAGTAATTTAAACAAAATATTAAATTTCGGGGGCTGGCCCATGGCCAAGTGGTTAAGTTTGTGTGCTCCACTTCAGCAGCCCAGCGTTTCACTGGTTGGATCCTGGGTGTGGACCTAGCACTGCTCATCAAGCCATGCCCAGGCAGTGTCCCACATAGCAGAACTAGAGGGACCTACAATTAGAATATGCAACTATGTAATGGGGGGCTTTGGGGAGAAGAAGGAGAAAAAAAAGATTTACAATAGATGTTAGCTCAGGGTCAATCAAAAAACAATCATTTAAAAAATATATTAAATCTCTCAGGCCAACAATTAATTAAAGTATAAATTATACTGCTATTTTCACATCCAATACATATCAATCATAAAACAATACTCATATTGCATATAATGGCAACCAAACATAGTATTTATTTGGATGGCTTATTTTAAAACAGGTGGACAATTTTTCCTCTTTCTTTATCACAAAAGTTTTTCCTATCTATCTTATCGCCTAATAAGAAATTTTCAACAATATATCTATTATTCATGTCATAAATTGACCTATAATAAGGAAATATGTATACACAATGGTTGAAAGTGTGGCCTATGGAGCCAGGAAATTCTTAGTTTCAAATTCAGCTACGCCACTTGTTAGCCATGCAATTCAAGGGAAATTACATCTCTGAACATCAGTTTCCTCATCTACAAAGAGAGATGTAACACCACAGAAGGTTTTTGTGAGTATTCAATGAGATAAACTATGTATATCACTTCTCACAGTGTCTGGAAAGCAATAAGTTAAGTGATATTGTTTATTGTTTTTTCTCCTTAATGTTCTTGCTGCTATTAATGTTAAATTTTCATTTAAGTATAAAAATATTTTTATTAATCTCAAAGTCTCACTTTATAAATACCATGTGTTCACTACCTGTTCTCTCTCATTTATTCATAAGTTTATTGAGCTCCTTATAACAACTGATAGGTGCTGGACACTAGGTGCTGGAGAACAATTCACAAGAAACCATCTCTGACTTTGAGAAATTTTCAGTGACAAGGAAAAAGAAAGAAAATTAAATGACTGCAATGCAATAAAGACTATTATAGAAGAACCTAAGAGGTGCCTGTAAATACAGAGGTAGAGACAGACAAATCTCCCTGAGAAGTACTGTTTCTCAGATGAAAAAATGCTGTACAGAGTCTGAATTAACATTTTACCAGGTAGAGAAAGGGATTTCGGGCACAGAGAGAACAGCATCTGCAAAGGTATGGAGGCTTGAGAGAAGCTGGTGGATTGGGGAATAGCAAGCAATTAAATATGGCTTTTTCACCAAAGCTATCAGAAAGCTAATCTTTCCTCAGCTTTCTGTTGCTCAAATTACTTCATTTGACAAATAAATACAGCATTAATTTAGTGCTTATTTTTGTAAGCGCTGTGCTTGGTTCTGTGGGAGAGCAGGGATTAATCAGACTCAGATTCCATCTTAAAGCAGGTTATAGTCTAGTAGAAGTTAACAAAAGAAGTTTTAAAAAATCATGAAAAGTGTCATCTCCAGAGAGATAAAATGAGGGTGGTGTGGCTGTTCTCCCAGGGGAGATAATACCTACAGAGAGGGGTATATGGAAAAAACAGATTAGAGATTCATAGGAGAGCTGGACCTGAAGACCTATTTCTCACAAGAAAAACAGACTAATTATCCAACAGTTCAGGGCCAGGCAATATGCTAGGCACGTTACATATTCCACAACTCTGAAAGAAAAAAATATTTATGGAGGCTTATCTGAAGGCAATATACTTCATCCACATGAACCTATACTCCCCATTCACTAACTCTATTAATCACCTTACTCCTTCTCGGTAAGTCTACATGCACCTACAGATCCTACAGATTCTTTTCAACACAGCATACCAGGCATCCAGTCAGTAGCTCAGAGTTCGCACATAAGAGAAAACCCCTCTGACATCCCTGTTTTAAATAATCTAAAATAAATCCTTGAATGAAATTGGATCAGATGAAAGCTACATAAGTCAAACAAATTGTTGCAAGTACCAGCTGAATTGCTTTCACTAAAACGCCCTTTAGCATTATGCCCTTAGCCTATGTTGAAGGATATCACAAAACACACTCCTATGAAATGTACTGTTGTAAATCCCACAGGGATATTCTTGAGAATGCTGTTCACATTTCAGTGTCTGCTTTAGGAAGCCCAAAAGAAAGAATTTCTACCAGATTTCAATACTTGTTTTATTTTTATCTTATGGACATTGTTTTTCTCTTGGCACTGGCTACCAGAAAACTCAAATTTGTTGTTTACCTATAGCAAATTTATGGGACCTCATCGCATACATTTTAGGTACCCATCTAGCTGAATTTTCTTTTGCTATTTCCCCTTTCTGAATTTTTTCATACCTATTTTTTAAATAATATTATTTTATATATATTTCAGCAAGATGGCTTAATTTTTTAAAAAGTGAAATACACATTTTTTTCTTTAATTAAGATATAAGGTAGGCATCATTCCCCATTAAAAGATGAGGAAACCATGGCTCAGTTTTCAAGTCAGAATTTGAACTGCAGCACTTACCCTCTACTATACTGCAATACTTATTCACTACGAGCCCAGATCCAATTGATATAACCAATTGTTCATACATTGTTGGGTAAATACGCATTATTCATTTGGTTACTATGTTGTCAGATGGACAATTTCTTGTACTGAGCTTTTTGGAAAGGGATGGAAAAAAACAAGTATGGTTAAGTTACAGATGTTCTGGACTGCAGCAGAGGGGGCAGAGCAAAATGGCGGGGTGAGCTGACCCAGGATTCTGTCCCCTCCAAAATACAACAAAAGATTGGAAGAACTGAATTTCAGAGAATAAACATAATGCCAGCTCGTTAAAGACCTACAATACCAAGAAGGCAGAGATCATAAACCTTGCTTACACCTTCGGAGGCCCTGGAACGGTAGGAGAGAACATCGCTCCCTCCCCTAGAGTCTGCGATCGCTGCAGCGTGGGTCGGGAAGGAGTGGGGGAGGGGCCGCACGACCGGGGGATCATCCAGGACTCCTACCGCTGATTCAGTGGAGACCCACAGATGGGGGTGGGGAAAGCTTCCGTCCGCAGGGACCCCATAAATTAAGGGCCTTGGGAGACCAGAGAACAGAACTGATCTGAACCGAGACCGGGGCCTGTGAGTAACAGCCCCTCCCCCCCGGCAAAGCCAGTGGGCGCAGCCATCTTGCCCCAAGGCAGAGAGCTAACACGCCGCTCTCGAGCCCCATCTAGTGGCGACAGGCTGTAACTGCAACTGAATTCTACCACCATGCGAAAAAACCGCTCCTCTACCATCCAGCAATTTATAAAAGCCCCAGACCAGAAGGAAAACAATAAAAACATAGAATTAAGTCCTGAGGACTATGAATTAGGTAAACTAAGTGATAATGAGTTCAGAGCAGCTATAATCAAAAAACTCAATGAGGTAGAGAGAAAGAGAAACAAGCCGAGTTCTGGAGTTACTTCACAAAAGAGATTGAAATCATAAAGAAGAATCAAACAGAATTACTTGAGATGAAAAACACAATGGACCAGATAAAACAGAATACGGATTCCCTGAATGCCCATGTAGACAGCATAGAGGAGAAAATTAGCATAATCGAAGATAGACAAGCTGAATGGCGCCAGACAGAGGAAGAAAGAGAACTAAGAATTTAAAAAAATGAGGAAAATCTCCGAGAGATAATGGATTCAATTAGGAGTAAGAACATAAGGATCATAGGAATTCCCGAGAATATGGAAAAGGAAAATGGAGCAGAAAGTGTGCTTAATGAAATTACTGAAGAGAACTTCCCAAATCTAGGGATCGATGGAGAAATGTGTGTAGAGGAGGGTTTTAGATCTCCTAGATTTGTCAATGTAAAAAGAGCTACTCCAAGACACATAGTAGTAAAGTTGGCAAAAAGCAATGATAAGGAAAGAATACTCAGGGAAGTAAGGAAAAAAAAGAGAATAACCTATAAAGGAGCCCCTATCAGACTGTCAGCAGATTTCTCTACAGAAACCCTACAAGCTAGGAGAGAATGGAGTGACATATTCAAAGCTTTAAAGGATAAAAATCTTGAGCCAAGAATACTCTATCCAGCAAGAATTTCCTTCAGATATGAGGGAGAAATTAAATCTTTTCCAGACAAACAAAAGTTAAGGGAATTTGTACCTAAAAGCCCTCCATTACAAGAAATCCTCAAGAAGGCTCTCATACCGGAAAAAAGAAAAATGGGAGAAAGGGGACACAATCCACAGACTAGGGAGACCGATGGATAGAACCAGAACAGGATAGCAAATATTCAATTATAGCATTAGGGTAAAGGTGAGGAAACTACCAAAACAAGGACGATCTTAGCACTCTAACTACCAATTAATAAGACGAGTTGGAATAAAAAAAAATGAAAATAATTATTTAGGAGGGGAAGAGCAAAGGGTCTAAATCAGTACTCGTCAAGTAAGTAAGAGACCACCAGAGAATAGACTATATTATACACGAGATTCTAAATACAAACTTCAAGGTAGACACTAAAATAAAGTACAGAACAGAGTCACAAATCATAAATAAGGAAAAATCTAAGAAACCCAGCATAAGAAATTGCAGTATTAAATGGGTAGTCTAAAGCAAACAGGAAAAGAAATGCAGGAAAACAAGATAATGAGCGACAGATTAACAGCACTAAGTCCACATGCATCAATAATCACTCTCAATGTGAACGGATTTAACTCTCCAATAAAAAGACACAGAGTGGCAAAATGGATTAAAGAACAAGATCCAACAATTTGTTGCCTCCAGGAAACACACCTCAGCCCCAAGGACAAACACAGCCTCAGGGTGAAGGGGTGGAGGACAATACTTCAAGCAAATAGCAAGGAAAAAAAGGCAGGTGTTGCAATTCTCATATCAGACCAAGTGGATTTCAAAATAAGACAGGTAAAGAGAGACACAGAGGGACAATATATAATGATCAAAGGGACACTTCATCAAGAAGAAATAACGCTTATAAATATCTATGCACCCAACACAGGAGCACCAAGATTCATAAAGCAACTATTAACAGACCTAAAGGAAGATGTTAAAAACGACACAATAATAGTAGGGGACCTCAACACCCCACTCACATCAATGGACAGATCATCCAGACAGAAAATCAACAGGGAAATAGTGGAGCTAAATGAAAAACTAAAACAATTGGACTGAATAGACATATATAGATCACTTCACCCTGAAAGAGCTGAATACACATTCTTCTCAAGTGCACATGGAACATTCTCTAGGATAGACCATATGTTGGGAAACAAGGCAAGCCTCTACAAATTTTAAAAAACTGAAATGATAACAAGCATCTTCTCAGATCATAGTGCTATAAGGCTAGAAATTAATTACAAGAAAAAAGCTGAGAAAGGCACAAAGATGTGGAGAGTAAACAACACACTACTGAACAAGCAATGGATCATTGAAGAAATTAAAGAAGAAATCAAAAAATACCTGGAAACAAATGAAAATGATAGCATGCCATACCAACTCATATGGGATACAGCAAAAGCTGTATTAAGAGGAAAATTCATCGCAATACAGGCACATCTTAACAAACAAGAAAAATCCCAAATAAGCAACCTTAAAGCACACCTAACTGAACTAGAGAAAAGAGAACAAATGAAGCCCAAAGTCAGCAGAAGGAGAGAAATAATAAAAATCAGAGCAGAAATAAATACTATTGAAACGAAAAAGGCAGTAGAAAGGATCAATGAGACAAAGAGATGGTTCTTTGAGAAGATAAATAAAATCGACAAACCACTAGCCAGACTTATAAAGAAAAAAAGGGAGAAAGCTCAAATAAACAAAATCAGAAATGAGCGAGGAGAAATAACAACAGACTCTGCAGAAATACAACAGATTATAAGAGAATACTACAAGAAACTATATGCCAACAGAATGGATAACCTAGAGGAAATGGATAAATTCTTGGACTCCTACAATCTCCCAAAGCTCACTCAAGAAGAGGCAGACAATTTGAACAGACCAATCACAAGGAAAGAGATTGAAACAGCAGTCAGAAACATCCCAAAGAATAAAACCCCAGGACCAGATGGCTTTCCTGGGGAATTCTACCAAACTTTCAGAGAGGATTTAATACGTATCCTTTTCAAGCTATTCCAAAAAATTAGGGAAGATGGAACACTTCCTAACACATTCTATGAGGCCAACATCACGCTGATACCCAAACCTGACAAGGACACCACGAAAAAAGAGAACTACAGGCCAACATCACTGATGAACATAGATGCAAAAATTCTAAACAAAATGTTGCCAACCAGAATTCAGCAATTCATCAAAAGAATCATACATCAGGATCAGGTGGGATTCATACCAGGGACACAGGGACGGTTCAACATCCGCAAATCAATCAACGTGATACACCACATCAACAAACTGAGGAATAAAAACCACATGATCATCTCAATAGATGCAGAGAAGGCATTTGACAAGATCCAACAGCCATTTATGATAAAAACTCTGAACAAAATGGGCATAGAAGGAAACTACCTCAACATAATAAAGGCCATATACGACAAACCCATAGCCAACATCATACTCAATGGGCAAAAACTGAACCCCATACCCCTGAAAACAGGAACGAGACAAGGATGCCCTCTATCACCACTCTTATTTAACATAGCACTGGAGGTCCTGGCCAGAGCAATCAGGCAAGAAAAAGGAATAAAAGGAATCCAAATAGGGAGGGAAGAAGTGAAACTCTCGCTGTTTGCAGACGACATGATCTTATATATAGAAAACTCCAAAGAATCCATTGGAAAACTGTTAGAAGTAATCAACAACTACAGCAAAGTTGCAGGGTATAAAATCAATCTGCAACCAACAGAAAAAGAACTCAAGAATACAATACCATTCACAATCGCAACAAAAAGAATGAAATATCTTGGGGTAAATTTAACTAAGGAAGTGAAGGACTATATAATGAAAATTACAAGGCCTTTCTGAGAGAACTGGATGACGACATAAGGAGATGGAAAGATATTCCATGTACATGGATTGGAAGAATCAACATAGGGTCTACAGATTCAATGCCATCCCAATCAGAATCCCAATGACATTCTTTACAGAATTAGAACAAAGAATCCTAAAATTCATATGGGGCAACAAAAGACCCCGAATTGCTAAAGCAATCCTGAGAAAAAAGAACAAAACGGGAGGCATCACAATCCCTGACTTCAAAACATACTACAAAGCTACAGTAATCAAAACAGCATGGTACTGGTACAAAAGCAGGTGCACAGATCAATGGAACAGAATTGAAAGCCCAGAAATAAAACCACACATCTATGGACAGCTTATCTTTGACAAAGGAGCTGAGGGCATACAATGGAGAAAAGAAAGTCTTTTCAACAAATGGTGCTGGGAAAACTGGAAAGCCACATGTAAAAGAATGAAAATTGACCATTCTTTTTCACCATTCACCAAAATAAACTCAAAATGGATCAAAGACCTAAAGGTGAGACCTGAAACCATAAGGCTTCTGGAAGAAAACGTAGGCAGTACACTCTTTGACATCAGTATTAAAAGGATCTTTTCGGACACCATGCCTTCTCAGAAAAGGGAAACAATAGAAAGAATAAACAAATGGGACTTCATCAGACTAAAGAGCTTCTTCAAGGCAAATGAAAACAGGATTGAAACAAAAAAACAACCCAATAACTGGGAAAAAATATTTGCAAGTCATATATCTGACAAAGGCTTAATATCCATAATATATAAAGAACTCTCGCAACTCAACAACAAAACATCAAACAACCCAATCAAAAAATGGGCTGGAGACATGAACAGACATTTCTCCAAAGAAGATATTGTGATGGCCAATAGGTACATGAAAAGATGCTCATCATCGCTGATCATCAGGGAAATGCAAATCAAAACTACACTAAGATATCACCTTACACTCGTTAGAATAACAAAAATATCTAAAACTAATAGCAACAAATGTTGGAGAGGTTGCAGAGAAAAAGGAACCCTCATACACTGCTGGTGGGAATGCAAACTGGTGCAGCCACTTTGGAAAACAGTATGGAGATTCCTCAAAAAATTAAAAATAGAAATACCATACGATCCAGCCATCCCACTACTGGGTATTTATCCAAAGAGCTTGAAGTCAGCAATCCCAAAAGTCCTATGCACCCCAATGTTTATTGCAGCACTGTTTACAATAGCCAAGACGTGGAAGCAACCTAAGCGTCCAGCAACAGACGAATGGATAAAGAAGATGTGGTACATATATACAATGGAATACTACTCAGCTGCAAAACAGAACCAAATCATTCCATTTGCAATAACATGGATGGACCTTGAGAGAATTATGTTAAGTGAAATAAGCCAGCGAGAGAAGGACAACCTGTGTATGACTCCACTCATATGAGGAATTTAAAATTATGGACTAAGAACAGTTTAGTGGATACCAGGGGAAAGGTGGGGTGGGGGGTGGGCACAAAGGGTGAAGTGGTGCACCTACAACATGACTGACAAACATTAATGTACAACTGAAATTTCAAAAGATTGTAACCTATCAATAACTCAATAAAAAAAAAATGTTCTGGAAAAAGAACCTGAATTATTTCAAACTGTAGGTAAACTAAAACACCTAATCTTTAAAATGAGGATAAGTCGTACTCTCACAAAGTTGTTATTATTGTAAAGAACCTTCATTTCTTTAACTGAGGTAAAAAGAATCCAAAAGGATTTTCCAGGCACCAAGTATATCCCAGACAATGCAACAGTACAAGACTCAAAGACGGTAGAAGACATTGTTCCTAATTATGTGGACAATGTTCAGGTCTGACTGGAAGGACAGCATCACAATACTGTGTTATAGGTTGAATCACATCCCCCCAAAGTTCATATGTTGAAGTCCTAACCCCCAGTACTTCAGAATTTAATCAAGTTAAAATGAAGTCATTGGAGTGGGCCTAGATCCAATATGACAGGCGCCCTTATAAAAAGGAAATATTTAGAGATAGACATCCACACAAGGAATCACCATATGAAGATGAAGGCTGAGGTCAGGGTGATGCTTCTACAAACCAAGGAACAACAAAGATTGCAGCAAACCACCAGAAGCTAGAGGGGAGGCATGGAACAGATTCTTCCCCACAACGCTTAGATGGAACCAATCCTGCCAACAGCTTAATCTCAGACTTCCAGCTCCAGAACTGTGAAACAATAAGTTTCTATTGTTTATGCCATTCAGTTTGTGGTTCCTTATTATGACAGCCCTAGCAACCTAAAACAACATGGAATAAACAAAGAGCAAAACTCTGTATAAACAAGTTTTCAATTGTTGGTATAAACAACCAATGTTCTTAGGGTTCAGAGAACTCTCATATAACTGACACTGGCATGTCTCTTCAACCACACATACACACACACACACAAACACCTATGCATGCATATTATTCAGAACCAAAAATAATAAACAATTATTTGTAAAATAAAATTATGTTTACCTTTCTCATTAATATTTTCAACATACTCTGAGTATCAACTATGTGCCATTCAGAGTATGAGGCTCAGGGCATAAAGAAGTTAACAAGATCCAATCACTACTGGATGGGAATTTACAACCAAATTCTGATCTCTCCTTTTAGAATACCCATAGCAGTGGGTGACTGTGAGGCAATATTACTTTTGCTGTTTTGTTTGTGTTCAATTAAATCTGTTCTCTAATTGTTTCTTTATAGGGAAGCCTCCTCCCTCACAGACTAAGTTCTGTCAGCGTGTCATATAGAACCAGGTACATAGCAGACATTCAATAATTAGTGATTTATCATATAGTCAAATTATGTCAATTTTATTCCAAAAGAAATAATATCTGGGAAAGTATTTTATAAAATAAAAGGTACCATGTAAATGTTCATGTGTGTTAGCATTATACTTCTAATCATTTATAGCAACAAAAACATAGCAATTCATTTTTAAGTATTTCCAAGTTTATCCCTTCAAAATTGATTTTTCCATGACAACTTGTTCCATTATTG
Source organism: Equus przewalskii (assembly GCF_037783145.1). NCBI lineage: Eukaryota > Metazoa > Chordata > Mammalia > Perissodactyla > Equidae > Equus > Equus przewalskii. The sequence continues at coordinate 9,034,551 of NC_091832.1, read as the reverse complement.
TGAAATATTAACTGAGTTGAATCATATTGAATGGTCAGATGGAACTAGATTCTGAAAAAGCTTCACCAAACAAGCTCAAAAGCAAAATCTTTTAATACACTCACCACTTTCAAAGCAAGCATCAAAGATAAGATGTCCTTTCTTGGGCTGTCCACAGTATCCAGTTGGAAGCACAATATATTTGCTCACATTCCCTCCGATGGCTTCGTCATTTCCCATATCATTGCCTATTTTTTAAAAAATTGGCTCATGTTAAACAGAAATCAAAATGTATTTAGTAATAGAAGTTCAATAAGACTTTTATAAATTTTACCCTCTCCCCTGTCATTTAGTGCTTATTAAGGCAGTAAGAAATTAACTACATATTGTGGTAGAGTAGAAAGCAGATACATTTTCAACTTAGAAAGATACGGGCTCAAATCTCACCTGTACTACATACTAATTCTCTGTGACAAAACAATCAACTTAATCCCTTTAAGCCTCAGTTTTTCTCACCCACAAAAAAGGAATGATAAAACTCATCTTCCAAAATTGTGTTATGAGAATCAGATATGAAAAATATCCAGTATGACTACTGAAATCCAAAAGATGTTCAGTAACTTGCATCGAATATGTAATAAATGGTAATATATTTAATTTGCTACAAATATTTAGTTATTTTAATTTGAATAAAATAATAGTTCTATAACTTCCTGATGTTCCACAACCAGAAATAATTTGAGAACCACTGAATAAGCAGAGAATTTATATATATAGAGAGAGAGAGAGGTAACAGAAGTTATATTTTTTAAAGTTTTGGAAGTTTCACTTGCACCTAGGATGCAGAAAGCTAGAAAGATCATCGCTTCCACCTTAATAAAAATTATCTCAATAAAGAACAAAATCATAACTTTTAGAAATGTATTAGAGAACTGAGATTGCAGGGCAACCAATAATCTGATAACCAAGGAAAGTCCGGCCCCACCAAAAAAATATGGGAAGCAAGGTCTACGGAAGAGCACAGGAGGAAGAAATGCCAATGCCACAGAAGTGAGTAAAAAGAATTAAGCTAAATTATTTAAAATTATTAAAGGTCAAGTATAGGAAGCACAAGAGTGTAGAATTCCTGGGAGCTATCGGCACAAAGGAATTCACACTCACTTGCACACTATTCTGTACAGGGCTCCATCAAGTTTTTAGGAGAAAGATTAGGGGCAGGGTAGAAAAACAAAAACGGCCTTTCTTTGTGATGCAGGCTAGAGAAAGGGAGTGGCTTCTGTTATAGAAAAGGCATGGAGCCCACCCAATTTCCTTTTCCCCTATGAAAAAAAAGAACTTAAGCCACTAAGGGAGGAAAAGCAAACTTTGTATCCCCAGTGCATAAGTGGGACCCATTAAAGGACGAGGAGCACCAAAAAAGAAAAGTCCACTATACCTGGGGGAGGGGCAGGAAACAGTCCTGGGCCCAAGATTATATATCAATATATAATTGGGGCAGAAAACTCTGTCTCACACAAGACCCATCAAAGATTCAAGGCAGAGTTGAAAAAGGAAGGAGAGGTGGGATCATTGAAAAAATACTCCACCCCAAGACCAGAGCATACAGGGCCTACCTAAGACTGAGGCTAGACCAGGACAAAAGAAATACTCCTGCTTCCTCAACACCAAGATACAAGCAATGAATAACAAACAACACCAATCTGCTTCTGGAGAAGACAAAAGCATGGAGAGAATCCCCATTTGCAGTAGGAGTACCCAGGGAAGAACAGAAGTTTAGGGTATAGCAGAACATTGAGGAAAAACCCTCAATCACCCTAGCCCTTTCCCACAGGAATAAGTAATCCTAGAAGAATCTGAAGCCAGCAGCACATTAAAGATACCATAGCAACAATGAAACTCAACCCAGCTTAACTCCTGACTAGGTTGCCATAAGTCCTCACACAAATGACCTAAGAGAAGAGGTGCATCCATTTCCAGTGACAAACAGTATTTCTATCATTTTCTACTGTTCTACACCAAGTATTCAGCATTCAATAAAAAAAACATGGGGGGGGGGGGGCGGGCAGCCCAGTGGCACAGCAGTTAAGTTCGCATGCTCCACTTCAGCGGCCCGGGGTTAGCTGGTTCGGATCCCGGATGCAGACCAATGCACTGCTTGTCAAGCCATGCTGTGGCAGGCGTCCCACATATGAAGTAGAGGAAGATGGGCACGGATGTTAGCTCAGGGCCAGTCTTCCTCAGCAAAAAGAGGAGCATTGGCAGCAGATGTTAGCTGAGGGCTAATCTTCCTCAAAAGAAAATGTGGGGCACACAAAAACTCAAGACAAGACAACCTACTATCTAGGGGAAGCACAATAAATGGAACTAGATTCAGAAATAACTAGATATTGGAACTATAAGACAATGAATTAAAATAACAAAGATTAATATGTTAAAACCTCTAGTGGAAAAGGAGTTCAAAATGCATAAACAAATGGAGAATTTCAGTAGAGAGATAAAAACTACGATAATGAGACAAAAAGAAATGCTAAAACTAAAAAACACAGTAACTGAGATGAAAAAATGTCTTCAATGTGCTCATCGTGGACTTGACACAGATGAGGAAGGAATTAGTAAACTCTATTCCCATAGAAATAAGCTAAAGAGAAAAACAAAGAAAAAAAGGAAAAAGAAATTAAAAGAGAATGAACACAGCATCCAACAGCTTTGGAATGATATCAAATGACCTAACATATATATATCTGGAATTCCAGAAGGAGATGAGAGAGAATGGGGCATAAGAAATATTTGAAGAGATAATACCTATTTTCCACAATTAATGAAAGATATTCAGCCACAGACCCAAGAAGCACAAAGTACAATATATTTTTTAAAACCAGACACGTATTTAAAAATACAAATCACACAGCTAAGATAAAAATTACAGTAGATTATGCATAAAAAACTATGTAAACCAGAAGTCAACGGATGATCGCTAAATTATTAAAAGAAAAAATGTCAACCTGAAATTTTAGACCCTTTGAAAATAGCTTTCAAAAATTAAGGCAACAATAAAGACATGTGAGAAAGACAAAAGCTGAGAGAATTCATTATTAGCAGTCTGATATTACAAGAAATGTTAAAAAAAGTTCTTCAGGCAGGAGAAAAAACGATAACAGACATAAACTAAGATCCACATAAAGAAATTAAGGACCCCAGAAACGATACAAGTCAAGGTAAATATAAATGGTCTTACGTTTAATCACTCCAAAAGATGACTATCTAAAGAAAAAACAGTAGCGATTAATTGTGGGTTTATGTCATATATTAAGAGTAAAATATATGGCAGCAATAATACAAAAGATGGGAGGGAACAACTGGAAGTATATTGTTCCAAGTTTCTTAAACTAAATATAAAGCTGTATAATATTGTTTAAGTAGATGGACTATAATAAATTAAAAATGGATATTAAAAAGCCTAGGGTAAACACTTTTAAAGCTATAAATAAGCCAATAGTGAAGATAAAATAAAACTAAAAGGAATAGTTGATCAATCCAAAAGAAGGCAGAAAACAAGAATGGTGAAAGGGAACAAAGAACAGATGGAGAAATAGACAAAAACTAGCAAATATTATAATTAAATTCCAATATATCATTAAATGATCTTACATTTAATTTAGACCATTTAATGATATGTTTCACAGATAGAGACTTGCCAAATTAAACAAGTAGGAAAATCCAATGATATGCTATGTATACAAAGTCAAATTTAGGGGCCGGCCCCGTGGCCGAGCGGTTAAGTTCGCGTGCTCCGCTGCAGGCGGCCCAGTGTTTCCTTGGTTTGAATCCTGGGCGCGGACATGGCACTGCTCATCAGACCACGCTGAGGCAGCGTCCCACGTGCCACAACTAGAAGGACCCACGATGAAATATACAACTATGTACTGGGGGGCTTTGGGGAGAAAAAGGGGAAAAATAAAATCTTTAAAAAAAAGAAAGTCAAATTTAAATAAAAAGCCATGGGTGTAAGTTACAAGCAAAAGACATACCATGCAAACAATAATCAAAAGAGAGTCAGAGAGGCTATATTGAGGTCAATATAGACTGAAGAACAAGAATAAAACCAGGGATAAGGAGAGACTTTATACAATGACAAAGGAGTCAATTCACCAAGAACACATAACAATCCTAAATGTGTATGCACCAAACAACAGAGTCTCAAAATACATGAAGGATAACTGATAGAAATAATTATATTGGAGTCCCTTCGACACTACAATCTCTGTAATCAATAGAACTAGCTGAAAACCTAGCAATATCAGGAATGAAAAGCAAACCACTAAAATCCTACAGGCATTAACAGGATAATAAGAGAACAGTTCAATAATCTTAAGCCCATAATTTTTGTGAATTTAGATGAAATGACAAAGCAAAGATATTACCAAAAAAAGAAAACTAAAGACCAGCATTCCTTACGAACATAGACTCAAAATCCTCAGCAAATTATTAGCAAATCACGTAAAAACTATAATACATCATGACCAAGTACAATTTGTCTTGGGAATGCAAGATTGGTTCAACATTCAAAAGTCAGTCACTGTAATTCACCATATCAACAGATTAAAACTCAAATCTATATGATCATCCCAGTAGACAGAAAAAAAAATTTGTTTGACAAAATTAAGTATCTACTTTTCTCAGCATACACTGAAGTAAAGGAAATTCCTCAACCTGATAAAGACAACTTTATATATTTATTTTATATAATATTATATATATTTAGAAAGAATACAGCTAAATTATATTTAATGATAAAAGACTAAAATTTTTCTGCCTAATACCAGACACAAGGCAAGGATGTCCACTCTTACCTCTCCTATTCAACATCATTCTAAAAGTCCTAAACGAGACAACAATAAGGACAAAACAAGACAAAAAGGAAAAACAAAAATATATACACTATCCCTATTCATAGACAACATAACTGTCTAGATAGGAAATCTCAAAGAATCTACCAAAAAGCTCCTAGAACTAAAAATGAGTTCAGCAAAGTTACAGGACAAAAGTCAATGAGCAAAAGTCAACTGTATTTCTATATACTAGCAAAAAACAATTGGAAATTAAAAATATAAAGCAGTAATGTTTACAATAACACCAAAAAACATAAAATACTTAAGTATAAATCTAACAAACATATGCAAGATCTGTATGCTTAAAACTAAAAACACTGACAGGAGAAGTCAAAAAAGGCCTAAATAAACGGAGAAATAAATCAAGTTAATGGATTAGAAGACACGATATTGTCAAGATATCAATTCTGCACAAATTGATCTATAGATTCAACATAATCCTAACCAAATAGTCAGCAAGCTGATTCTAAATTCATATGGAAAAGCAAACAAACTAATAAACAAAACAATTTTGAAAAGAACAACAGTGTGTAATTAGAGAAGAGACAGATACACAGTTCATTGTAACAGAAGAGACTGTTCAGAAATATACCCACACATATATGGCCAGTTGATTTTCAAAGAAGGTGCAAAGGCAATTCAGTGTAGAGAGAATAATAATGATGTTGGACCAATTAATTTTCTATATACTGAAAAAAAACTAAAAATTAATGCAAAATGGAACAAAGACCCAAATATGACATAAAACTATAAAACTTATAGAAGAAAATAGAGTTTTCCACACACAAAAGAATGAGATTGGACACGTACACAATATACAAAAACTACCTTAAAAGGGGTCAAAGACCTGCACATAGGAACTAAAATTATAAAACTCTTAGAAGAAACAGAGGGAAATCTTCATGACATTGATTGATGATACGGTAATGATTTCTTGGATATGACACCAAAAGCACTGGCAATAGAAGAAAAAAACAAACTGAATTTCATCAAAATTAAAAACTTTTGTGCATCAAACACCACCAACAGAATAAAATGGCAACCCACAGAGCAAAGTATTAGCAAATTACGTATCTGATATGGGAGTAATAACCAGAATACACAAAGAACTCCTACAACTCAACAACCACCACCAAAAAACCAATTCAAAAATAGGCAAAGACCTTGAATAGAAATTTCTCCAAAGAAGATACACAAACAGTCAATAAGCACATAAAAAGATACTCAAAATCACTAGTCATTAGGGAAATGCAAATCAAAATCACCATGAGATACCTCTTCACATCCATTAGGATAGCCATTATAAAAAAAAAAAAGGGAAATAACAATTGTTGGTTAAGACATAGAGAAACCAGAACCATTGCATATTGCTGGTGGGAATGTAAAATGATACAGTCACTGTGGAAAACAGTTTGGTGGTGTGGAAAACAGCTTGGTGGCATAAAAGTAGTTTTACACATAAAATTATCATATGATCCAGAAATTCCACTCCTAGGTATATAGCCAAAACAACTGAAATTAGGGACTCAGATACTTGTACACCAATGTTCATGGCTGCCTTATTCTCAATAGCCAAAAGGTGGAAAGCCAAATTTCCACCAACAGATGAATGGATTTTTTAAAACATGGTATATACATACAATGGAATATTATTCAGCCTTAAAAAGGAATGAAATTTTGATACATGCTACAACATGGATAAACCTTGAAAACATTATGCTAAGTGAAATAAGCCAGACACCAGAGGACAAATATTGTATAATTCCACTTATAATTTCTTTCTTATTGCAAAAGAAAATGAAATAGAGGTAACTAGGCACTGGAAGGAAAAGAAAATGGGGAGTTATTGTCTAATGGGTACAGAGTTTTTTTGGGGGATGACAAAAAGTTTCTGGAAATGGATAGTGGTGGTGGTGTACAACACTGTGAATGCTGTTGGATCATAGGCTCCTCAGGAGCTTCCTGGGGGTAATCTGTAACTAGCCCCTGTACTCAGAGGGCAGGGAGAGAAAAAGGTAGACCACTCCAGATTGTTAGGTGGCAGGTTAAATCAAAGGAATTTACTTATGAGGCTTGTACTCAGCTGCCTGTAGTTTTCCACACCTACCCACCAAATCTTAAAGTTTATATAGAGGCCTTAACTGGATTCAGTCACATACACAGGGCACCTTGACAGGGTTCAATCATGTACCCAGTCCAGATGGTCTCTACACCACATTACTATCTCAAGGCTGTGTCCTTGGGCAGCTGCTAGCATGGGGAAGGCAAGTGGACTGCATATTCCAAGGAGAGGGGAGAGAGAGAGCTGCTTCAAATTAGCCAGGTCATAGGTCAAGCCAGCAGTTGCTTCTTCCTGATAACTTCCTCCAAGAAATGTACATAAGGCCACTGAACAGCACACTTAAAAATGGTTAAAATGATGAATGTTATGTATCTTTACCACAATAAAAAAATCACCCTAAAACACGAAATAAATGGAAAGTTTTTTTAAGTGGACAAATCAAAAGAATGTACCTAGGAGACTATCTGTGTATCCTTGTGTTAAGCAAGGTTTTCTCACATTAGACAAAAAAAATCACAAACCATAAAAGAAAATAGGTATAAACTGGATTTTATCAAATTAAAAATTGCTGCTTTTTGAAAGGGACTTTTAATTAAAAAAAAAAAAAGTCAAGCCACAGACTAAGAGAAAATACTTTCAAAATACATATCTGATAAAGACTGAATCTAAAACACAAAAGATTTTAGCAGGGGCCAGCTCAGTGGCATAATGATTGGGTTTGCGTGTTCTGCATCAGCAGCCCGGGGTTCATGGGTTCAGATCCTGGGCGCAGACCCACACACTGATCATCAAGCCATGTTGTGGCAGCATCCCACATACGAAATAGACGAAGACTGGCACAGATGTGTTTTCCTCAAGCAGAAAGAGGAAGATTGGCATCAGATGTTAGCTCACCGCCAATCTTCCTCACAGAAAAAAAAGAAAAAGATTTTCTGGGACACTTCACCAAAGAAGATATATGGGTGTCAAATAAGTTCATGAAAAGATGCTCAACATCATTAGTCAACAGGGAAATGCAAATTGAAACCACAATGAGATATTACTACACACGTTAAAAGGCTAAAATAAAAAAAATTGACCAAACCCAGGGTTGATAATGATGCAAAGCAATTGAAACTTTCATGCATTTCTGATAGAAATGTAAAATGGTACAGCCACTTTAAAAAATAGTTTGTCACTTTGCTGTAAATTTAAATATATACTTAACGTGCAACCCAGAAATTCAACTCTTAGGTATTTACCTAAGAGATATGAAAACATGTTCACACAAAAACCTGCACATGAATGTTTATAGCAGCTTTCAAAGCTGGAAGCAATCCAATGGTTTCAACTGGTGAATGTATAAAAAAATCTGTGGTACATCCATACAATGGAATACTAATTAGACACAAAAGGGAACACATTACTGATTTACACAACACGCATGAATCTCAAATGCGTTATACTAAATGAAAGAAGCCAAACTCAGAAGACTATATTGTTTTTAATCTATTTACATGACATTTTTCTAAAAGGCAAAATTATAGGGATTAAAAAAACAAAAATTAATGGTTGCCAGGGGCTGCAGGTAAGGGGGAGGGGCAAACTACAATGTCATCAAAATTTTGAAATTGGGGCTGGCCCCGTGGCCAAGTGGTTAAGTTCATGCGCTTCACTTCAGTGGCCCAGGGTTTTGCCAGTTTGGATCCTAGCACTGCTCATCCCCATGCTGAGGCAGCATCCCACATAGTAGAACTAGAAGGATCTACAACTAGAATATACAATTATGTACTGGGGGGGCTTTGGGGAGAAGAAGAAAAAAAAATTGAAATCTTCTTTTCAAAGTTATACATACCTTCCTCTCCTCTTTCAGAGTGAGGTATATGCACGCGTGTGTGTTTAGGGGTGCATGTCTGCAACGGTGACTTGCAAACTCTTCCAGCAAACTCCTCAAAGTCTTCACAGGGAGAGTGGAGGGGAAAGCAATTGCTAATATGACAACTACTAGCCATGAGAGAGTAACTAGGACTAGATCCATATCCTCACCAAAAGCAACTAGAAAACTGGATAAATATATATGAAACAACTCTTTCCACACTGGGATGACAAGCAGTGCCAAACTGTGATCCTCAGAAAAGGGAAATAAATGAGGTGAGCCTGATGATAGTCCTAGCTTTCAGATTAGTGACACCTCCCAGAACTTGGTGCATGTAGAGGGTTCTCAATTACAACAGGGTGATTTTCTGATTTGAAAAGACAGAAATAAGAGTTTGGAGAGGCTGAAGAAACTTAAATTTGAAGGTCAGAGTATTGGGTATATGTTATATATTTGCCACAATTGATACTCTGCTAGGAAAAATAAGGAAATAGCTCATGGACATTACTCTCCACTTCTGTTTCTAACAATTTTTGTTAGTTCTACTATTATTTTAACTATTCCGCTGAGATAGTTATCAATGTGAGCAGTATTCCTAGAGAACATTTGGAAATTCATTAGGCACTTTTTTGTTTCCATAATGATGAAGGAGCACTGATAGCATTTGGTTGGTGAAGACCAGGGATGCCAGATATACTGCAGACTAGAGGAGAGCCCAGTACCATTTCCAAATGTCCTATATAGATGTTCATGTAGGTAAAAATTCTACTTAGAATTATGTGAGCTTAGAACCCAACTCTGTTTTACACATGTTGTATGCCTTTAATGTATACTGATTTTTCCAAGAAGGCACCTGACATGTAAATCAAGAAAAGATTATAATTGATTTGTTTATAAATTGATCCAGAAGTATCACTATTTTAGAAAATCACGTTACCAACAGCATTGTCACGCACTGTGTTTGAATCACTAATACCATATCCTTATATCAGTTAGTATTTGTAGCAATTGTGTTTATAGTGATTCTACACACAAATGCAAACACTGGAACTCTTTATTATGTTTTCCATATGCCTAGATATATGCATACCCCTGTTTTTCCTTATGGAGAAATCCTACTTACCCTATAGATCTACATAAAACCTTATCTCCTCTGGGAAGTCTTACTGACTCCCCTAAGCAATGCTAGTCATTGCTCCTCTACATCCCCAGAGATTTTGTTTATATCTTTATCACAACGTTATTACCTTTTTATTACTAATTACGTGTGCCTTTTACCCTTAGTAATTGTGATTTCTCATCAGAAGAATCTAATGTCTTATCTTTTTATCACTACTTTCTCTCTTTCCACCCCAGGTATGACACAATGCTTGGCACAATATCAGTAATGTATAAATATCCATTGAATTACTAAAATAAAAAAGGACTTTTAGGAGCTAAATCTTATTTCAATATTGAATATTGTTTTTTGTTTGTCTGTTGAGAGCACAGGCATTATGCGATATATTTTAAATCTATCCAAAGAACAAACAGCACACTTACATTTACAGTTTACTAAGATAAACAGTTGTGATACAGTGAGACCAAATAGTAAAAGGAAGCAAGATACCACAAAATATGCATATGCTGACAGAAAGAAGGGTGGGATAACTATAGCCCGTAATGTTAATGCAATATAATGGTTGATTATTTAAATACACACGGCGGAAAATGCAAAGTTATTCTCATATCTCAATTACATTTGACTGCATCTAAAACCATGAAAAATAATGGCATTTACAGCAGTACAAAATAATCCAAAGTGGCATGGAATAATTGTTGTTATGGAATAATAACTTTCAATTTCTTCACTTCTGTGCATTTTAATGTTCAGCCATATAGCATGCATATTTTTGAACCCAAACTCTTTACTCTTACTTAATACCCCTACATTTAGTTAAGGCAGCATGAATTAGTAGTAAGAATTTGGATTTCAAAGTCACACAGATCTGAGATTGAATCCACCTAACTCAGATATGTATGCAGAGCAACTTTAAATAATTTAACCTAACCTCTCTGAGTCTGTTTGCTTAGAGTTTGCTTATTTTGTTCTGAAAGTTACAGAAAATATATGTATATCACCCAGAATACAGTATTTACTCAATAAGTAGTTGGTTATTATTATTATGATCATCATTATCATTATTATCATCATTATTAAGACGTCTGTATCTTGAAAGAAGTATATTTAACAAAAGAATAAAAGATTCAATTCTAAAGTATAAGGGAGGATTCAGAAAAGAAAGGGAATAATTTAAATTGAAACCCATAAAGAACATCTTAGTAAAAGTCTTTCCTTTGAAGTAAACACTGAATACTGCAGCACCCAGTTAAATTACGCACTGTAAAACACTCTTGTAATAGTGTATAAAATATTTGCCTTCAAACATAGAGACAGAGTAACACCATGAATTTTTTTAATTTAAGGAAGTTAGAGACAAAAGAAAAAATAAAACAATTGAGGTTTCTCTTTCAGGAAATAAAGATCTAATCTTATTAATGTTATTATTATTTACATGCTTTGAAAAATACTACATGGATAACAAATATTTAACAAAAAAATTATGAGCATATTTTGTGTAGGGAAAAACAAAGATGTATCTCTATAGATGTAGCATGTACCTGATGAAATAATATGATAATTATATCTTATTTTACTCTGATAAATAGGCCTGCTGAGACATCTAGAAACAGACTTCAGGGCTGCATAAAATTTTTGACATTTAAGTGGGTTATGCTGATGATGGATGTGACAAAGTCTCAATTTGTTTTATTTTTACATGGAAAACTACTTTACACAAAAGTTACAAGCAATTCATATTGGTCAAAAATGAGGAAAACAGCTTATTAATTAAAACTGACCTTTATATAGAACATGTATTCCACCTCTCAGGCTAAAACACCTTCGAAGACGTAACAAATTACCTCTATGTATAAGTGACATGCAGCTAAAGGGATCTGTCAGAAGTTCCATTATAAAGTCATATTTCTAAGGCTTCATAATTTTGAGAGAAAATTACATTGAAGATGAGACTTAACCCACAAATTCTCAGCCAAGAAAGTAAATGTAAAATTCCTACTTGAGGGTGTTTTAGGAAAGACAACCTATTCATTTGGGGACTTTAATCTCAGTGAACTAGTACGCATTACTCAGCTTCTTCCTAGCATATTATAAAATCTCACCATGCTGTTGTCATTACAAATATATTTACAATATATATTGCAAGGACTCAAAAAATAAAAACTTTTAGAAAATTATTTCCTAAATATACATATCTTAGTTCTTTCTAGGCACATGTACCTCTACATGTTTAGATTTGTTAAGCTACATTCAATCACAGGATGCTTCAATTACCAAATATGTATTGAAGATCTATTTTTGAACCCACCCTATATTGTACCCAGAACTAAGGAGAATATACAAGAAAAATAAGCTGTAAATCAATCCATCACTCAATAAAAGAATAAGGATATACTAATAATTAATACTAACACTCTCAAAAAACTGACCATCTAGTTAAGGACTACACTGAAAATAATAAAACATATAATGGAAAAAAAGTTGTATTTCTGTAAGAAGGGAAAATTCAGTACAGACAGTACAGTTTGGTGCCATGGGGTTTGGAGAAATATAGACCCAAGACTGAATCCTTGCTTGCCTACTTTTTAAGTATATAACCATGAATGGCCCCCAGTTCTTCAAGCTTTGGTCTTGGACCTCTCTGTTTTTATCCTACAGCCTTTCAAAAGAAATGGTTGGCCCATTTTGCCCTGAAAGAGTAGTTTGCATCCAATTTCCCAACATTTTGCAGCAAATTATCTCCCTCCCTTGATCTTACAAGGATTCTACTTATACCTCTTTGATTTTGTATTACAGCTAATTGTATATGACTTAATATCCACTTCTCAGCCAGTCACTTAAACACTAACTTTCCACTTATGTGCTAGTCATAGTGCAGAAAACTGTATATTCTTTGATTACTATTAATAGAGACATCTGCATTCACTATAGAACTAAAAATATAGAGAGAGAGAGAAATTTCAATAAATAGCTGTTAAATTGAAAAAGAATTTCTTAAAAGTATATTCTTCTATTCCATAGCAAATGGGAGCAATTTTTTTAATTTCCTCCTGTGCTATGGATATGGATTTATCAATTCATTTAACAAAACATTTATATATGACTACCATGCAGCCATTTTGCTAGGTTCTAGTAATACAATCATAAATCTTAAAACTTCTTGTTTGTCAAAGGTATTAGTGGAAGAGGCAAACCAGTAAACCATTACTTTATAGTATAATGTGATAAATGTTAGAAATGTGAGGTAAACTCAAGGCACTCCACAAGAGCACAGAGAGGCAACATCTAGACTCTCCTCACTAAAGGCTTCCTAAACCACCTTTAAAATATGTCTAAATATTAGCCAGGTAAACAAGTGTGAAAATAAGTTCCAGGAAGACTACGTGTGGAGGAAGAACGTAGGATTCTGGAGAGGGAGACGGGAACTAGATCGTGGAAGGCCTTGTGTGGCATGCTAAGACAGCTAGATTTTATCCTGAAGACAGTAAAAACCTGACCCTGAAGGATTTGAAATGGGACAGGGTACAATCTAGCCTGGGGCTCAGAGTCCAGAGCATTTTTGTGAGAGACAAGGAGAAAGCTGCCTCTGTGGTGATAACTTGAGCACAGCAGGGCAAGTGCTGGTAACTAAACAAGGCAGGCAAGAGGGCTAGAGGAGCAATTCTGGGATACAGATTGAAAGACCTTTCTTCTTCCACACATTCTGCACTGTTTCAGGAAGACATGATGATAGATCAGCCTTTGGGGAATTTACATATGTAATCTTGTCAAGCTCTACAACTGCATTCTGGTTCCCAAATTAGACTTGTACTTCTAAATGAAATTTTAATTTACATGCTAAAAACAGAACCCTTAAAAACAACATCTGGCTGGTTTTCCTAATCTATTTCTGCCAGATTCAATATTCAAAGAGTTCCAGCACAGTGTTCTCCAAACTGTGGCCTATGAAAGGTTTCTGGTGGTTCTCATTAATCCCCCTCAGCATTCACTGGGTATCCACACCGTGCCAGGTACTATGCTAGGTGCTAGAGATCCAGAGATGAATAAGACTTAGGATATCCTTCAAGGAATGTAGGCAGGGGAAGAGAACAAGTAAACAAGTGTAATAAAGTGTTTTACATTCTCTAATAGACATATTCACATTGTAGAATGGAGAGTTAAAAAAAGAAGTAATAAATCCCTCGAATTGGGGAACGGAGGGAGAAGAATTCAGAAATTTTTCTAGAGAAAAAGCAACAACTGATACTTGAACTGAGTTTTAAGTAGGCATCTACCAGGCATCCAAGATCTGAAGCTATAATTGCGGAAAGGATCGGTTGCTCTGAAATAAAAGGTCCAGAGATTTAAGAGAACAACCTGGAGAGTTACATAGAAGTCAGACTACGGAAAATGTTACATGTTTATTAAGAAATGTGTACTTTATCCTATAAAAAATTGAAATTATTCATAGATCTTAAGCAGTGAAACTACAAGATGTACTTTGTACAATATAAAGACCCCTCTGGCAGTAGTACGGACAGTGGAATGAAAGAGATGCAATTGTACAGAAACTGCAGTGAGGAGGCTGAAGTAATAGTCTAGATGAGAGATGATAAGAGTCTGAACTAAGGTAAAAGCAGTGAAGATAGAGAGTGAGGTGAGAATGAGAGATATCCACAAGGCTTGCTGAAAAATTAGATGTTGTTATTCCCCTAATTCGTGTATCCCATTCTTGGGAGGACATTTCTCTTATAAATGAATCAACGATAGTAAGTGAGGACAAGAGAAAAAATGATAAAAATCAAGAAATATCAACTTTCAAACATGGCCATATTAAATTCTCACATTTCCCAGGAATAATTAATTACTCAAAGAGGTTCAAAGATTTAATCAAGATTTAGATAAAATAAAGGCTTATTATACAATCTTGTTCAAATGCTTCAATGATAGGAAGGCTAGCCATGAGCACAGATGTCAGACTCAGGATTCAAACATCTTCACAAGTAAAGATGTTAGGTCAAAATTAACAAAGACAAACATGGAGCCCTGCACTTACCTTGTGTAAAAAAAAAAATTTCACAGATGTAGATCCAGGCTAGTAGAAGGAAATGTGAAAAAAAACCTCAAAGTTTTGGTTGATCAATATTATAAACAAAACAACACAACTTATGACATCATTGATAGCAATAAGTTATCTTGATCATGTAAAATTATAATTTTTAATGAATTATGTACTGATCAGACCACAGTTGAAACACTTTACTTCATTTCAAGCATCACATTTTAAGGGACGTACAAATTAGAGTGTCTACACAGGAAGAGAATCATGATCTTGTTGAGTCATCTAAGATCCATATTCAACGAGTGGAAGCTGAGAAAACTTAGTGACAGTAACAAATCTCTCTTTACATCCACAACACAGTAGATACTCCTAATAAATAAATAATGAGGACGAAAAACCAAAGGGATACATTACAACTCTCTTCGAAAACCTGAAGAGCTACCAAGTAAAAAAATGACTGGAATATCAGACTTGCAGTGTTAGACTGGACTAGAACCATCAAAGGGTAGATTTCAGCTCAAAATATGAAAAAATAAATAACATCTATTACGCAAAATCATCCAATAAGCTGCCCTAGAAAAGTGCTCTCCTTTTCATGTGAGACATTTAAAGCAGAGGCTAGATGATCATTCCTCGGGTTTTCTATAAAAAGAGATCTTACTTGAGCAGGAAGTTGGACAAGATGGCCTCTAAGTATCCCTTAAAGTCTATGATTCAAAGAACTTACTAAGTATCTACTACATGCCCAGCTAGGAAGAAATATTAAAAAACAAACAAAACAGAATGTAAGATACGGTTTCAGTTCTCAACAAGCTTATCCAAAAGTTGAGAGGATTCAATTAATATATGCGAAATAACTAAAGAATAATTAAGCAATAAACTGTATACTGCACAAGATAAAAGAACGTAGGAGTTGGTGAGAGATGAACCTATTGGAAAAGCCTCTGGTAGTTGGTGGGACTTAAGTTAGTCCTTGAAGGATAGATGACTTTTGATTTTAAAATTTTCATCAGCTGACTAATCAGATAATACTTTTGTTCTTTTTCCAACTCACTGAAGTGATGACGTATTTTCTTATTTCCCAATATAAGTGTGGGAAAATAACTTATAATGCAATAGCTAACTATCTCAGGCCATTTCTATACTAATACTGGTAAAGAACAGTGTGTTTTACAAAACAATGCGTTAGATCTTGAGGTGGGGTGATACTCTAAAGAAGATCCAAATAATGATGGGAAGGGTAGTTGTATTTCATGACATACACGGAATTCCCATGAATAAGATCCTAAGAGTCTCTCATTACTCAGAGATTAAGCATATTTCTCTAGGATAAAAATAATAATAAAATCTCTCCTGTATTTGTCCTTGAATATGTTAACTAAATATAGAACTAATCAGGTTGTATAAAAATACTCTAAACTTAAACAGTGTAATAGAAAATAAGTTTTCTTGTCTCCTTATAATACCTAACAAAGTATCTAAAATAGAATAGATGAGTGATAAACCACTGAATTAATGGATGAATGTGATTAAATGACAGAATATATATGTGGAAGCTGTCTCAAATTATGATTATATCATTTCAATAAATTAAGAAGATATGAAAATTATGTGTACTGAACCACTGTAGACAAAATGAATCAAACAGAATTCAAAGTAGAATCTGGTTAAAACCAGTGAAAACAGCTACCATTTATTGAGAACTGATGTATGAGACATTGGGTAAGCATTTTATACATTATTTCACATAAAACAATAATCCCATGGGATTACACTTGTGTTATAAATGGAGCAGTTCTTATTCCTTTCATCTTTCAGATGAGAAAACTGAGGCTCAAAATGGTTAAGTAATTTTCCCAACATCACACAGATAGTGGAAAAGCCATAATTCAAATCCAGCTCTAATTTCAAAACCACCGTCCATTCATGCATTTATTTATTCAACAAGTAATTGAGTGCCTAATGAATACCAGGAAGAGCATTAAGTGTGGAGATAGTGGCAGACAAGATAGACAACATCCATCAGTGATTCTTGCAGCAAATTTTAGGAGCACCAGTTACATACTAGATGTTGTTCTTGACGCTTGTGATACCATGGGAAACAAAAGAGTCAGACATCCCTGCTTCCATGGAACTTATATCCTGGTCAGGGAGATATCCAATAACTATATAATATTATGGTGGAGATGATATAACAGTTCCACAGAACCCATTTCCTTTTTTCTCTTGAGTACATAACTCACTACATTTCTCAATCTCTTTTACGGTCAGGTATCGCCATGTGACTGAATTTTAGCCAATGTAACTGCAGAAAAACTTGCTGGATTGGATCAACTGCAGAAAAATGAGGTTATATCACTTCCAGACCTGCTTTCCACACAATCCTCCACACTCTCTCTCCCCATTCACCAGCCAAAAGCAAAGAAGGACAAGACTCTAGCAGATGAAGGAGTAATATGAAGGAAAGAGCTTAAGTCCCTGAATGACTGCATGACCCCCAAGCAGCACAAAACTATGATCAGAGTAAGAAATAAATTCTACTATTTTAAGTCAATGAAATTTAGAGTTTATATGTTGCAATGGTAAGCCTACTCTTTTTAACACAAATATGACAGGTAGTGATACGTGCTATGAAGAAAAATAAAATAGGTAAATGGGCTTAAGAGGGATGGAGATACTATTTTAGATAAAGTGGTCAGGGAACACCTCCTTAAAGAAGTGACATTTTATCTAGGACCTGAGCAAAGTGACACAGTGATTCCTGTGAAGATCTAGGAGGAGAACATCACAGGTAGAAGAAAGATCAAGTACAAGGCTCTAAAGCAGAAGCAAACTTATAATGTTCAAGGAACAGAAAGAACTAACAGAAATTGAAAGCACTGTCCCATTATGAGTTTAATTGCAGGCTTTTGATCCAAAATGGAAAAATGAGCAAACGAGTTAACATCCCTCCTCCCAAAATATCACTGAAATAAAATAAAGGTGTGTAAGGAAAGTTCTTATTTCTTTACCTATATCAATGGTTCTAAATCCTGGGCAATTTTGTCCCCCAGGGGACATTTGGCAACGTCTAGAGACATTTTCGGTTGTCACCACTGTGGGAGATATTACAAGCATCTAGAAGGCAGAGGCCAGGGATGCTGCTAAAGAACCTATCATGCATAGGACAGAATCCCACAACAAAGAATTATCTAGCCAGAAATGTTATTAGTACCAAGGTGGAGATGTAACCTAACCTAATAAGCCAAGGAAGCCTGCTTGGAAGTAAAATCTGATATAAACTCTGAAAGGTAAATAAAAGTTACTTTGTGAAGAGGAGAAAATGGTCCAGGCTGATGGGCTTCAGCATAAAGGCCAGCAGGAAGATATATGAGAAACTACTGGAGAACTGATAAGACCAGAACACAGAACATGAAAAGGAGGCAACAGTGCATACTCTCCTCCAGTCCAGTAATGCTGGTCTTCTCACTCATTCCCAAGCCATGTTTTTCATAAAAAACGTCTTCCTACCTCGAAATTAGGTAAAGAAACAAATCTTAAAGTTTAAGCCCCTACCTTAAGAGCTATATCATCCGTTCCAAAATATTTCGATTTCAACTTGCTGGATAAGATGGTTCCATAAACACACACCAACATCAGCTAATAAGACGACAGTAAATGCCAAAATAACCTCCTTTCCTGAAGCTCACCCAGAAGCATCAGCAAATAGTCTCTTCTCAATCCAGCAACCTAAGTACCTGCTTTGAGTTTGGCAAGGACAACTTAAGTGTTTTTTCACTGACTATACTACCAATCTATAAAATCACTGTCAATTTTTCTATATAGATCCTGTATAAAATCTATCTGCCTTTCTCTGACTTGCTAAAGCTGAAAAAAAATGTGCTAAGCATCTCTCAAATGGCTGATATAAAAGTCCCTCCTTAATTCCATTCATTCCACTACTAACCAGTATGCCAACCCAGCATATCCAAATTATTCATTCCTCTTATATGTTCCTTTTGATTTCTTCCCCAATACCTGTTTAATTTTCTTTTAATATATCCCTTACATCCTCATATAATACCAATGCTTTTTATAAATCACTGTTTTCTATGTTTACTCTGTCTTCTATCTTCTTGCCATCTTCTTTCTTTCTACCACATGCTTAACCACTATCATGTTCATCAAGCATTATCACCTAAATAGGGCACTATGCGTTAGAAATTTCTAAATCCTTTTGACATGAAGTCATTAGAAAAATACTGAGATAGGCATAACTAGTATTATTACTTCTACTTTGCAGATGAGAAGACTAGATGTCACCTATGCCACAAATTTTTCTGCTTCAAACTTGCCTCTTACCTTCAACTTTAATTTCCCTCTTTCCTTCTTTACTTCTTATCTCCATTTCCCTCCATTATACACACTAGTCTGCTACCAATGACTCCTCTCTGACTCACTCCAGTCCGTGTTCTCTTCTCTTTTCCAAATACTTCAGAGTTTTATCTAACTCCTTAGAGTTTTAGAAATACCATAAGTATAAATCTACCCAGGAAACATTCAATGGAATATACTCGGAGCATTCCAGGGTCTTTAAGAAGCTCCCTGAGAAAAAAAGTCCACCAAAGTCAAATAAAGGGAAAAATCAACAATTCTATTAAGGTGAGGGGGCAGGTACAAAAATTTGTGGCATTATGTCTTCCCTTCCACTGTTGTCTTTGATTATAGCTGAGAGGCAGCAGGGTATACTGGAAAGAGCCCTGATTTAGAAATAAAACAGGATCATGTCCCTACTGAGGCACTTATTGTGTGGTCTTAAAGAAAGTCATTCCACCTACAAGGACTTAAGTTTCTTCATCTGTAAAATAAGGGACATTGAACTACATGACCTCTTACTAACTTTTGCCTATAAAGTCACAGTGACAAACTAATTTAAAAAGAGATTTGAGTAAGATAGGACTTGCTGTGCATCCTGGTTTTATTTAATTGGTTTGGTACACAGAAAGCATGTAATAAATATTTGCTCAATAATTGGGGACAGGGAATGGGTCAGAAAAATAATTAGTGATTCTTCCAAGAACAAATGGAGTGATGTTAAACAGTCTTAGTATCTTGGTGAATTGTTCACATATTGGCTCTAACTGCAAAAGTCAGCAACTGCTAATGTCAAGAATTTTAGAAATTCAAGGAATAAGATGGCAGAGTTCTTCATATTCCAAACACTGTTCCTATACCTGACATGCAGCAAATATCACACTGATGCCTAAAGCCACATTTTGATTCCCAGAGAACAGAGCAGATCAGATCCAGAAGATGAAACAGCGGACCTGAAAGCTCATGTCAGAATGTGCTTGTGGTCTCCTGGGAAACTCCTCCAATTCAACAGGCTAAGAATATCATTCTACTTGCCAGAGACACTGCTCCAATATATACTATTAAAGTCTGACAGCTGCTCTTTAAACACACATGCAAATGGTTAGGTAACCCTCAGGAGAGGCTTCAGCTATAGTACAAACCTGAACAAGCCTTGGATTCTGGATACTTTTGCTTAACAGTATTGCTGCTGCTGTTGTTTTTATAGCTATCATTTATGTAAAATAGCATAACACAGTAGAAAGAGAAATGGTTTTGGAGTCAAAGTCACCTATGTTTCAACTTTCTACTTTTACCACTTACAATTGTATGAACTTTAGTGTTACCTAAACTCTTTTAGCCACAGTTTCTGCCAACTGTAAAACAGGGATTAATACTACCTACCTCACAGATTTTGATAAGAATTAAATGAATAATAGATGAAGTACCTAGAACAGGTACTGGCAAATAACTGCCCATATTTGGTGTTCAAGAAATACTCACTCTTATAATAATTATAATTGTGATCACCATACATAATTTATTGAATATTAATTGGGCTAAATAAATCAGAGAGTTTTGTAAAGTACAGCTAAAGTATGTAGGCTGCACACAGGGCAATAGTAAGAAACAAAGATAGAAAGGTATGGTGGTGCCAGATCAGAATGCCAGGCAAAGAGTTTAGATTCCATATGGGGTCTGATTAGCAGTCTCAAGCACTGAGTACATTTCACAATGTGAGGAAATAGTCATTCTCACTACTGACCTTTCAAAGACTTACGCAGTCATTTTTAGAGGTCAAAAAGTGTGAAGGAAGAGAAGAAATTCATGCAATGCAATTCTGGAACCTTAGGTTCCAAAATACATTTATATATATGTATAAAATTCCCACTAAGTACCAGCTGCTCTGATAAACACTAAAGTTACATGGTAAATTAGACTTTGTTTCTACCCACAAAGATTTACAGTTGTAATGTGAGAGATATATAGGTAATCTTATTTCACCTCCTGCCTCAATATATTCTCTTCTCTTGGTCTTGTTTTTCCATCAGCCTCTTAAGTTGGCCTTTTCAGTCTGTCTTTATTGACTCTTTCTTTGGCTCCTCCTCTTCTTCCATCCAGCCCTTAAATATTTGAGTTTACCAGATCCTTTTTCTCCTCTATAAATTTTCTCAAGGTTACTCTGGATTATGACCAAGCATAGGTATAATCCACACTCAAACGGTCAAGGGTCAATAAGATTCTGGGTAATTAACAGACTGTAGGCAAGATTCAGAAATATCTTCAGCAGCAAGAATCATAGAAAATCATAGTATACAATACATAAGGGCAGAAATGTGGATTAAAAGACAGGTAAGGAATGAGCAATCAGAGCAGGCTTTAACACAGAAAAGCTCAGGACCACAGACAGCTCACTGCCCTTCATTCCTCAAGATCCTAAATGCTTGAAACTGAAAGAGAAAGGACGAAATCAACATTTTCTGAGTACTTAATTTGTGCCAGCCACCATGTAAAGACCTTCATACATTATTTCATTTAATACTCACAACAATCCTATTATCCCCATTTTCAAATGGGAAATTTGAGACTTAAATAACTAGGCCAATATCACATAGGTGGTAAATTTAACTCAGATCTGATTTCAAAGGCTCCTGCTCTTCCCACTAAATCATATAAATTCATTCATATGGAATTCTCCCTCTGAGCCTTAGGAAAATATAAATTGAACTTGTTCTATAAACTTGTCCCTAAAAATATAATCATAGACTGTTACAGCTAAAAGGGCCTTAGAGCTTATTTCGCCACCCAATACCTTCCACAGTCTTTAAGTGATGAAACTGAGGCCCCAGAGAAGTTAAGAAACGTATCTAAACTCAAAACACACTTTAGATCGCTCCTAGTGTGCTCGTATTTCCAATATTGGGACAGTGTCATGTATAAAGGCATTTGATACGGATACTTCACAAGTCTTTGAAATTCAACCTCGGCACAAAAATAGCATATCAACTGAGAAAAATAATCTCTGCTCTCTACCCACAATCCCTTCATCCCAAATTTTTCATCATAATGAAGGCCAATTACAGAGACTCTTGTGTAAGGAAGGAATTTTTTAAAAGGGTTAGTTGGAAACTTCTAATGCCATTTGTCTCCAATCCAGGGTGCCTTCAATGATAACTGCTATGTTCTATTTCTCAAAGTTGCAAAGATTTTCAAGAAAGTTGCATTTTTATAGATATAGCTAATCTCTCATGTCTCTCATGTAGAAGGTAAACAATCAGTCTACTTCCAGCTGTGAAAAAGCTTGAGTTTCTACCAAGAGAGTTGCCAGAGGCTATGCTCATGCCACATTAGGCAGGAGACAAGCATGGCTGCAATATTCCAACTTAGCAACGAAGACACTAAAGAGATGATGAAATTAGCAGCTGTGGGGTTGGCCTTTGGAGAATTAGATTTCCAGAGCAGCAAAGAGAGACAACAAAGCCTATGAGAGATTTTTCTCTGCTAAGCAAAACATAGGTTTTGCAATCAAATATTCTTCAATTTTGAAAAAGCAAGTTTAAATGAATTCATTGTAATAATGAGACAAAGAGAAATTTATTTTCAGGCCAAGCATCATTACATTACAACTTCACAATATAACATAAAATTTTTCTTAAAATATATATACTCAACTGTACCTACCTGAGTTATTTTCATAATTCAAAATTTTAATAATCAAACAGTAGAACAGAGGTAAAGTTTATAAATATGCTTACATCTTAAGAATTACAGTCTTAATTCCTCTGCCTGAAAACAGACACCTACATACCCTTTAGAATTTAAGGATTACTTCATTTGAGACAACTTTTCTGACCTCCTCCACCTCGTCTAATGACTATATAGATATCCCTTTTCTGTATTTCCACAGCAGCTTATGCATACTTTTATAATCGTAATTACTGCACTGCACTACAACGACATGTAAATATGTCTGTATCCCCTGATTATAAGCTGGAAATGTATCTTCATCAATTTAATAATTGCAGTGACAAGCACAATACTTGATATAAAATAGGTGCTCAAGATCTATTAAACGAATGATTAAATTGGTCTCTAATATTTATTAGACCCTGTTACGGGATATCCTCAGATGACTCCCCAAAAGCTTACCTTGCACTGGCCATGCAAAATATTTCCTTCTCATGTGAATATGATATACTAATATGACGATCATTATTCTTCAGTAAAATAGCTGAATGATTTTAATAAGGGAAATAAAAACCATAGCAAAATTTCAGGTTGAAGCTCCCTTGTTTAGGCATCCTGCTTGCTTCTCGAATATTTCTCTAATATTTTTAGGAACCAACTTGTCTATTGTTTAACATCTAATGGAATTTTGCCGACATGACGTTCTTTGAGACCTTGACATGGGTGGATTAAACCACAGGGAGAGTGTAAGGTAGACTGCATCACCAGTCTGTAAGCTCTGCCCTGAGATGAAGATGAAAAGTCCTCTCCCTGAAACAATCAGATGACTATCCTCAGATGGCCTGGCCTGAGCTGCAAGAAAAACTCTTATGAATTGACATGAAACGTGCAGCAAGCCAAAGCATGCCCTGGGTCCACAATGGTTTGGACTATGAAAGAAAGTCAGCAGCAGGAAAAGCTGAAAACAGAAGAGATAATATCTAAATATTTGGGGGCACTGAATTTATTTAAAATAAAAGGATGTGTGAGCCCCTTATTTATCTCTATCTCTTGGCTAGTCATTGTAATTAAAAGAATCAAAATACAGTCTAGCCCAAATAAAGGAGGCATCTCTAATTTCAACCAATCCCAAAACTGGCCCATGGTCAGATATTATTGGAGGTTAGGGAACACTTTACACTACAGTTATGAGAATTATTAATATGGCTACCAATTGAGCATGCTCTCAACCTTAAATGGAATGCAGATAAAGAACTGAAAGTATTGAAATAAAAAACAAACATCGCTTATTTATGGCCTTCATGTAGTTAAGAGAATATAACTTTGAAACAGATCTATCGCCTAGTCCCAAGTTTCTCCCTTAATATGTGCATAACTTTGAGCTTACTTTTAGAATCCTACCTTATAGAATTTTGTGAGAATTGAATAAGATAATGTATATAAAGTATTAGGTAGAGTATGTAGCCATTGTTGCTATTATTATTTCAAAGCATGACAGGATTTACTCATTTTAAGATAAGGAGAAACATGAGTATAACTGTATGTGTATATACAGCTTGATCTATATCCAGGTAAACAGGATTGTTATGTGGGAAAAAGTTTTATTCACAATTATTTAAAAAGGAATATTTATTGCAGCTATTGTACTTGGAGATATCTTAGATACATAAACACATGTAATCATTTATACATGCATAAATAAGTATACATATAAACACAAATAAGTAAAGCTAAAAGTCACTGTGCCATAAGAATCCTTAGAGATAATCTGGTTTCTTCTCTTCCTTCAGTTTGCACTTAAAACAAATAAGGTCCATCGTCAGAATGAGTAATGTATATGCTAGTAAACATGTGTAAAGAGAGAAAACACTACCTTCCGCCCTTCAGACTGATCAAGATTAGCCTCTAATTTCCTCCAAGAGCACATGAAAGCTTCGGGCAGAAGCAATGGCAAGGAGAATCTGAAGAACTATTTCAGTGTGTACAAAATTCTTGTCTTGGAACTTCTTTATATTTACATTTTCTTAAAAGGTAAGCCAAAATGTCATCTTTAAATATAAGATTTAAAATATTATGCAGTTTTCTACCTAAGCCAACAGCTATAAAATTTCTAACCCCTTTTCATGGGAACAACTATAAAGATTATTTCAGCAAAGACCTTCTGCCCATGCTGAAGATTTTCTGAGCAGTAGCAAAATAATCACTAATGATATAACGAAAGTTCTTCGTTGAATTCTAAACAAGTACTTGACCAAACATCTAGGTGGCTTCAATTCAATGGACTTAATTGAGTGCCTAGTTGGTGTAAGAGCTATAAAGAACAGAAACAACATCTTCAGCCCTCAAGTTCTTTTTAATCTAATTTTAAAATCCCCTTCTATCTAAGATTTATATTTAAAACTTGAAAAACACTAATTCTACCAATCTTTACTCCAAAAATAATACAGCTTTATCTGCAGGAAAACGACTGCAGGTATTCCCACAGTTGTTCATTTACCCTTCATTACCTCAGTTAACACGAACTGGTGGTGTCAGACACTGCTTTCATATCTATCATCTTCTTCAAAGCCACAAAATTCCCTTAGATAGGAATCATTATCCTCATTTATAAGTGATCATTCTGAGGATTAGAGAATTAGGTAACTTGTCAAATGCCATTTAACTAGTAAATAGAGAAGTTGGGATAAATAAAACTTTGTTAAGAAAGTGTCTCAAACTGGACAATAAATAGCTTATTATGTAACATCAGTTAACAGTCAATATTGCATAAATGAATTTAAAAGTTTATACCCTTTTATCTAATTATTACTAACCATTAAATTTCATCATTGACAATTAGTGCATATACATATATATGTATATTCATTGCTCTCCAAGAGGCAACAGGGCATAAAAGTTATGTGCACAACAGAAGAAGACAGCCCAGGTTCAAATCCCAAGTATATCACTACCAGTTGTTTGACCTTGGTCAAGAAACTTAACAGCACTGTGCTTCAGTCTCCCCAACAGGAAAATAGCAGTGATAACAGAACTTACTTCCCTACTTCTTATGGTCTTTATGAGGAATAAATAAGTTAATATTGGTAATTTTAAAAGTGTCTGGCATATGGTAAGTGTTAAATAATTGCTTGTTAAAGATACATATATACACATATATGTGTATGTATGGACATATATACATACACATCTGTATGCACATATATGTGGATATACACATATGTATATAAGTATAAATATGTTTCTTCATAAATGTTATGAAGAAAAATGAAGTATAGTAAAGAGGATAGAGGAAAAGAGATTAGCTGCTATTTTAGATAACGTGGTCAGAAAAGGCCTCATTGAAAGAAGTTTTGAGCAGAAACCTGAAGGCAGTCGGGGAACGTGAGCCATGAAGATAACTGAAGAAAACATATTCCAAGAAGGAATAGCAAAAGCACAGATCCTGAGGTGGAAGTGTGTTCAGCATGTTCAGTAAAGGCAAGATCAGTATGGCTTGAACAAAGGGAACAACAGGGATAAGTAGGTAACAGTAGGGTACCACATAGGGCCTTAAAGACCAGTGTCAGAACTTCAGGTTTAGTCTAAGTCAGCTGGGAAGCCATCAGAAGGTTTTGAGCTGTCTTAGATTTTTAAAGAACCACTGGGGTACTATCTGGAAAATTACTGGAAGAGTACACAAGTGGAAGCAGGAGAGCAGCCACCCACCAAGGTCTACATTTGATAATGAACCTGACATGGGTTGTGAGACAAAGAGAGTTAAGAATGACTTCAAGATTTCTGACCTGAGCAGCATGAAGAATGGAACTTTTATTTACTGAGAAATGGGTTTGAAAGGGCAGAAAATCAAGAGTTCACTTCTGGACAGCTAATAGATATCCAAATGGAGATATTGAGTAGGGAACTGTATATAAAGTGCGGAACTCAGTAGAGAAGTTGAGGCTTGAGATATAAATGTGGGAGTCAACAGCCTTTAGATGATACTTAAAGCAACTAAACTGAAGAAGATGACTTACAGAAACAGTAGAAAGGAAGGATTTCCAAAAACTGAATCCTGGGGTACTTCAAATGTTTAAAGAACATGAAGATGAAGAGTCACCAAGAAAAAAGAAATGAAGAGAGAACAGCCAATGAGTTAGGAGGAAAGTCAAGAGAGAGTGATGTCCCAGAAGCCAAGTGATGAAAGTGTTTCAAAAGGGAGAAGTCATAATCAACTGTGTCAAATGCTGCCAAGGTCAAGATAAAGAGTGAGAAAAACTGACCATTGCTTTGGTAAAATGGAGGTCAGTGATGACCTTGACATGAGCTTCAGTGAGGTGGTGGAGGTGAAAGCCTGACTGGAGCAGGTTCAAGAGAGAATAGGAGGCCAAGTGGAAATATCTAGTACACATAATTCTTTTTGATGAGATTTTGCTGTAAAGGAGAACAGAGAAATGAAGCAAGAGGTGGAAAAGTGTAGGCGATTGAGAGGTGACAGATAGTATAATCCAATATTCTAAGCTACAAAGCTAAGCTTTTATGGGGAGGAGTAGAGATAATTATATGGCAATGAGATTAATAAAAGGATGAGGAAAAGAAAACCAACTTTTTTTAAGTTAATTTTTATTGTTTGATCGTTTACAATCATGTGAAATTTCAGTTGCACATTATTGTTTGTCAGTCGTGTTGTAGATAAACCCCTTCACCCTTTGTGCCCACCCTCCACCCCCTCTTTCCCCTGGTAGCCACTAATCTGTTCTCTTTGTCTACATGCTTAACTTCCTCA
This sequence comes from Equus przewalskii, assembly GCF_037783145.1. Classification (NCBI taxonomy): domain Eukaryota; kingdom Metazoa; phylum Chordata; class Mammalia; order Perissodactyla; family Equidae; genus Equus; species Equus przewalskii. Next base: position 9,006,824 of record NC_091832.1, on the reverse strand, counting down.
TGTGAATGGAGTCATACAGAGATTGTCCTTCTCTATCTGGCTTATTTCACTTAACATAATACCCTCAAGGTCCAACCATGTTGTTGCAAATGGAACAATTTTGTTCTTTTTTATGGCTGAGTAGTATTCCATTGTGTATATGTGTGTGTGTATGTGTGTGTATATATATATATACCATATCTTCTTTATCCAATCATCAGTTGATGGGCACTTAGGTTGCTTCCACGTCTTGAATATTGTAAATAATGCTGCAATGAACACAGGGGTGCATGGGACTTTTGGAATTGCTGATTTCAAGTTCGTTGGATAGATACCTAGTAGGGGGATAGCTGGGTCATATGGTATTTCTATTTTTAATTTTTCGAGAAATCTCCATACTGTTTTCCATAGCGGCCGCACCAGTTTGCATTCCCACCAGGAGTGTATGAGGATTCCTTTTTCTCCACAACCTCTCCAACATTTGTTACTTTTTGTTGTGGTTATTTTTGCCATTCTAATGGATGTAAGGTGATATCTTAGTGTAGTTTTGATTTGCATTTTCCTGTTGATCAGCAATGAAGAACATTTTTTCATCTGCCTATTGGCCATCTGTATATCTTCTTTGGAGAAATGTCTGTTCATGTCTCCTGCCCATTTTTTGATCAAGTCATTTGATTTTTTGTTGTTGAGTTGTGTGAGTTCTTTATATATTGTGGAGATTAACCCTTTGCTGGATATATGACTTGCAAATATTTTTCCCAATTAGTGGGTTGTTTTTTTGTTTCAATCCTGTTTTCCCTTGCCTTGAAGAAGCTCTTTAGTCTGATGAAGTCCCACTTGTTTATTCTTTCTATTATTTCCCTTCTCTGAGAAGACATGGTGTCTGCAAAGATCCTTTTAAGACTGATGTCAAAGAGTGTACTGCCTACGTTTTCTTCTAAAAGCCTTATGGTTTCAGGTCTTACCTTTAGGTCTTTGATCCATTTTGAGTTTATTTTTGTGGATGGTGAAAAAGAATGGTCAATTTTCATTTTTTTACATGTGGCTTTCCAGTTTTCCCAAAACCATTTGTTGAAAAGACTTTCTTTTCTCCATTGTATGCCTTCAACTCCTTTGTTGAAGATTAGCTGTCCACAGATGTGAGGTTTTATTTCTGGGCTTTCAATTCTGTTCCATTGATCTGTGCACCTGTTTTTGTACCAGTACCATGCTGTTTTGATTACTGTAGCTTTGTAGTATGTTTTGAAGTCAGGGATTGTGATGCCTCTGGCTTTTTTCTTTTTTCTCAGGGCTGTAGCAATTTGGGGTCTTTTGTTGCCCCATACGAATTTCAGGATTCTTTGTTCTATTTCTGTAAAGAATGCCATTGGGATTCTGATTGGGAGTGCATTAAATCTGCAGATTGCTTTAGGTAGTATGGCCATTTTAACTATGTTTATTCTTCCAATCCATGTGCATGGAATGTCCTTCCATCTCTTTATGTCATCATCAATTTCTTTCAGGAAAGTCTTGTAGTTTTCATTGTATAAGTCTTTCACTTCCTTAGTTAAATTCACCCCACGGTATTTTATTCTTTTTGTTGCGATTGTGAACGGTATTGTGTTGCTGAGTTCTTTTTCTGTTAGTTCGTTATTAGAGTATAGAAATGCTACTGATCTATGTAAGTTGATTTTATACTCTGCAACTCTGCTGTAGTTGTTGATTATTTCTAAAATTTTTCTGATGGATTCTTTGGGTTTTTCTATATATAAGATCATGTCATCTGCAAACAGTGAGAGTTTCACTTCTTCCCTATTTGGATTACTTTTATTCCTTTCTCTGGCCTAATTTCTCCAGCCAAAACCTCCAGTACTATGTTGAATAAGAGTGGTGAAAGAGGGCATCCTTGTCTCGTTCCTGTTCTCAGGGGGATGGCGCTCTGTTTTTGCCCATTGAGTATGATGTTGGCAGTGGGTTTGTCATATATGGCCTTTATTATGTTGAGGTAGTTTCCTTCTATCCCCATTTTGTTCAGAGTTTTTTATCATAAATGGCTGTTCGATCTTGTCAAATGCTTTGTCTGCATCTATTGAGATGATCATGTGGAGAAAACCAACTTTTTGAGTGCAGTGGAAACTGTTCTCAGGGAAGATCTAGGCTTCAATTATAACAAAGTGGTAGAAAGGAGGCTCAGAGATGAGATTGACATTATAGATTTTGCTGATGATGGATATCATAAATCCCAGAGGACAGAGTGGAGAAGTCTGGGGAGTTAGGGAGAGGTGGATGGAATCAGGGGGCAGGTAGGCTGTATGGAACTATAAAGAAATGAGAGTCTAGGTTATAAAGAATGACTTGGATGGATGTGTTAGCTAACATTATTGTGGTAATCATTTTGCAATATACATGTGTATCAAATCATCACATTGCATATCTTAAATTTACACAATGTTATATGTCAATTATATATCTATAAAGTTGGGGAAAACTGTGATTCTGTCACACACACACACAAAAGAATGACGCGGAGTTGAAGGTCTTTTGTGACTGAAGTAAATGGAAAAATAAGGAATAAGTCCTTTTTGTGACTGTTGAGAGGAAGGAGTGGAAATCTTGAGAGGAGAACACTGAGCTCTGGGACTTCCTCTCTACCCCTGAAAATAGTAGAATGAAGGCCAGGCAAGTTCAAAATCACATTAGAATTACCTCAAGACAGTTCTATGGATACAGATATTCACATAAAATACAAATAATGCTTAAACATATATTATGAGCCTGTTGAGAATGGACCAAGTCCCCACTCCCACTTTTATATCACCCTAGTTCTCTTCTAGGTTCCAGGTATGCATTAATATGTCAAAAATAAACATTTGAATGGTTCAATGGAAACTACTCCAGACTTGAAATCAACAAACTTGAAATGAACTTATAGTGCTGCCATTTACTATGATATGACCTTATGCAAATCACTCCACTTAAGGCTCAGATTTTAATTCTGTGAAATAAAAATAATAATATCTACTTCAAAGGGATTCTACTGAAATGAATAAATGAGTTAAGCTTGTAGAATGGCATTCAAGTGAACTAGGGTGGGGCTGGCCTGGTGGCACAGCGGTTAAGTTCATGTGTTCTGCGTCAGTGGCCCGGGGTTCACCAGTTCAGATCCCGGATACGGACATGGCACTGCTTGGCAAGCCATGCTGTGGTAGGCGTCCCGCATATAAAGTAGAGGAAGATGGGCATGGATGTTAGCTCAAGGCCAGTCTTCCTCAGCAAAAAGAGGAGGATTGGTGGCAGATGCTAGTTCAGGGATATTCTTCCTAAAAAAAAGAGAGAACTAGGGTAATATAAAAGTGGGGTGAGGACTCGATCCATCCAAAACAGGTTCACAGCATAATGTTTAAGCCAAATAAGAAATTCCTGAGATGGTTAATTCTAATACACATTTTGCCAATGAAGATTTAATTCAACAATTCTATGAAGAGAGAAAAAATATTATATAAGTGAATTCTCTGAATATAGCCATGTTTTAGGTCTTTTGGAAGGATATTATATTGATAGAATGAGAAATCTTAAAAATATACGGTGTATTTAATAAAATACTATTTTACTTCTATGTGAAATGATAAGAGGTACATGAAAAAGCAAATTAAAGCCCCTAGTAAGATGCCTGGTATGTAATAGGTACTTATTATTCATTCAATGACTAATTATGCCAGACACTGTTCTTTGTACTGGCATTAGAGTGAAGAACAAAATAAACAAGACACCTACTCTCACGAAATTTATATCTGGTTGTGGGAGACAAATAATAAATAAAGGATATATAATAAACAGAGTTAGTTAAATAGATAGATAGATAGATAGATAGATATGATAGAGTAAAGAAACACATTCAAACTGACAAACAAGTATCAGATAGTGATGAGTGATGTAACTAATCTAGGTACCCTAGGATGATTTCTCTCAGGAGGCAATAACGAAAAATAATAATGACAAGATTTAATACTTTACAGCACTCACCATTGCCAAGCAGTATTCAAAGTGCCTTATATATGTTAACTCACTTAATCTTCACAACAACCCTATGAGGTGGATAATATTATTATCCCCATTTTGTCAGAACCTGGAGAACAGAGAGATTAAGTAATTTCTTCTAGTCTTATAAGAAGTACATGAAGGAGCCAGGATTTGAACCTAGTTACCTTGAATCAACTATCTATGTCCTAGACCATTACACTACACTAAAAGATTGCTGAATAAAAATAACTGAAAGCAGGCTATCCAGAATGAACTGATTTAAGTAAAAAAAGGACTGCATGCCCTAAAACTCACTAAGAGCAACTAAGAACAATTTGAGAGAACAAATAAAAATTCATATTCATAAGTAAAAATTTTAAACATCAACAAAGAATAAATTACAAGCAGGATATTTTGTTTACTAAGGAACTGAAATGTTTCAATTAAGTTAAGGGGAAAAACTACTATCACATAAATGATTAGGTGTTAACAATCCCAAATACAAAATGAAGATATGATTGATTCAGTACACAAATACTTAGTTAGCATTTACTATATGATAAGCATACTAGTTACTATATATATGTATAAACAACATCTAAATTTTATAGTGCTTGCTATATAGCAGGCACCATTCTAACAGCTTAACATATATTATCTAATTTAATCCTCATATCTCTCCCCACTTAGAAGTACTTGCTATTATTATTTCCATTTTAATAGAAGCAAATATAGAAACTGAGACTAGTGTCTTCAAGATGGTAGTGCTGGGGGCCGGCCTTATGGCCAAGTGTTTCAGTTCATGCACTCCACTTCGGCAGCCTGGGGTTTTGTGAGTTCGGATCCCGGGCGCGGACATGGTACCGCTCATCAGGCCATGCTCGGGTGGCGTCCCACATAGCACAACAGAGGCACTCACAACTACAATATACAACTATGTACTGGGGGGCTTTCGGGAGATGAAGAAGGAAAAGAAAAAGATTGGCAACAGATGCTAGCTCAGGTGCCAATCTTTTAAAAAAAGAAAGAAAGAAAGATGGTAGTGCCGGACTTCTGTTTCTAACCATAATGGAGCAACAGTGCTCGAATTAATCTCCACATGAAACAACCAAAAATAAATAAATAAATAAAATATATAAAACAATAGTTCTCAAGACACTGGACATCAGACAAAAAAGACCTCGCCCCCTGGGAGATGGGAAACAAATAAAGTAAACCATACAATTATTCCATATTATTGCATGGAGAAAGGTTTCAGGGTTCAGGGCAACAAGAGTTTCGGAATCCAGGCAGAATGTAGAAGTCTCCCTGAGGTTAAAAGACTAAGCTGGGAATCCAGGAAGGCCAAGGTAGCTAGAGTTTACAGAGTGCAATACCAAAGAGGAGAAAGTTGCGTAGAGAACATCTGGCATCTACAATGCATCCCCTGCAAGTCCTCAGCAGAGTACTGCTAACATCTACATATGCGGAAACTACTCAGGGCTGGGGAAAAAAATATCTTAAAGGATTAGAGAGAAGAATCTTCAGAAATCACATAAGGCCAGGAATAATGCCTGATCCCCTCAAGCAGAATGGAAAATCTCATAATTTACAGGGCATCAGATACTCAGAAAGGTTTTACCTCAGTAGGCTAAATGCTCCTCTGCTCCCAACTAATAAAGCTTAAAAGCAAGATCCAAAGAGATCACACCGTTTCTAGGTAATTTAGCTGTATCCCAGAACAAACCTCAAGAATATTTATAGAAAATCAATGCATAAAAAGCATTTGACAAAATTCAACAGTGATTCATGATTTAAAAAATTTTACAACGCTCTCAACAAACTGGGTATAGCGGGTGTATACCTCAACATAATAATGTCCAAATATGACAAGCCCACAGCTAATATCATACTGAATGATGAAAACTGAAAGCTTTTCCTCTAATATCAGGAAGAAGAAAAGGATGCACACCCTTGCCACTTTTATTCAACATAGTATGGGAAGTCCTAGCCAGATCAATTATTAAAGAAAAAGAAAGAAAAAGCATTCAAATTGGAAAAGAACAAGTAAAACTGTCACTATCTAAGATAGCATGATATTATATAAAAAACCCTAAGGACTCCATACACACAAAAAAACTGTTAAAACTAATAAATGGATTCAGTAAAGTTGCAGGAAACAAAATCAATATACAAAATCTGTTGTGTTTCTATAAACTAATAACAAGCTAGCAGAGAGAGAAATTAAGAAAACAATCCTATTTACAATTGCATCAAAAAGAATAAAATACCTAGGAATAAATTTAACCAAGGTGGTGAAATATCTGTACAATGAAAACTATAAGACACTGATGAAATAAATGGAGGACACAAATAATTGGAAAGATAGTCTATGCTCATGGGTTAGAAGAATTAATACTGTTACAATGTCCATACTACCCAAAATAGTCTACAGATTCAATACAATCCCTATCAAAATTGCAACGGCATCTTTTACAGAAATAGAACAAACAGTCCTAAAACTTGTATGGAACCATAAAAAGACCCTGAATAGCCAAAGCAATCTTGAAAAAGAAGAACAAAGCTAGAGGCATCATGCTCCCTGATTTCCAACTATATTATAAAGCTTTAGTAATTAAAACAATGTGGTATTGACATAAAAACAGACACACCAATCAATGGAACAGAACAGAGAGCCTAGAAATAAACCTACACGCATATGGTCAACTAATTTATGACAAAAGAGTGAAGAATATACAATGGGGAAAAGACAGTCTCTTCAGTAAACGGTGTTGGAAAAACTGAGCAGACACACGAAAAAGAATGAAACTGGACCCCAGTCCTACTTCATACCCAAAAATCAACTCAAAACAAATTAAAGACTTGAATGTAAGAGCTGGAAGCATAAAAATTCCTGGAAGAAAACATAGGGGATAAGCTTCTTGTCATTGGTCTTAGCAATAATTGTTTGAATTTGACATCAAAAGCAAAGGCAACAAAAGCAAAAATAAATAAGTGGGACTACATCAAATTAAAAAGCTTCTGCACAGCAAAAGAAACCATGAACAAAATGAAGAGGCAACCTATGGAATGGGAGAAAATATTTCCAAATCATATATCTGATAAGGGGTTAATATCCAAAATATATAAAGAGATCATATAACTCAACATAAAAAAAAATTCAATTTAAAAAATGGGCAGAGGATCTGAAAAGACATTTTTCCAAAGAAGACACACAAATGGCTAACAGGTACATGGAAAGATGCCCAACATCACTAATCATCAGAGAAATGCAAATCAAAACCACAATGACACATCATCTCACACCTGTTAGAATGGCTATTACGAAAAACAAGAGATAAGTGTTGGCAAGGATATGGGGAAAAGGGAACCCTTGTGCACTATTGGTGGGAACCACTATAAATAAGATAGAGGTCCATTTCATTCTTTTGCATGTGGCTGTAAAAGAGTATGAAGTTCCTCGAAAAATTTAAAATAGAACTACCAGATGATCCAGAATTCCACTTCTGGGTATATACCTGAAGGAAACAAAATTACTATCTCAAAAAGATATGTGACCCCCATGCTCACTGCAACATTATTTATAATAGCCACAACATGGAAACAACCTAGGTGCCCATCGACAGATGAATGGATAAAGAAAATGTGGTATATACACAATGGAATATTATTCAGCCATAAAAAAGAAGGAAATTCTGACATTTGAAACAACAGGGAGGGGCCTTGAGGGCATTATGCTAAATGAAATAAGTCAGAGAAAGACTGCATGATCTCAATTATATGTGGAATCTAAAAACATCAAATTCATAGTTACAGAGAAGAGACTGGTGGCTGCCAGAAGTGGGAGGTGGTTGCCAGGGGCAAAATGGATGAAGGGGGTTAAAAGGTACAAACTTCCAGTTATAACATAAGTTCTGGGGATGTGATGTACAGAACGGTGAATAACGTTAACTATACTGTATCATATATTTGAAAGTTGCTATGAGAGTAGATCTTAAAGTTCTCATCACAACACAAAAAATTGAAACTGAGGTGATGGATGTTAATTAAACTTATTGTAGGAATCATTTCACAATATATACATATATCAAATCGTCATGTTGTACACCTAAAATTAATGTTATATGTCAATTACATCTCAATAAACTGGAGGGGGGAAGAATATTTACAGGAAATAAAAAATATCTAGAATCCAATACATTAAAATTCACAATATCAGGCATCCAATAAAGAATTATCTAGCATACAAAAAAGCAGGAAAATACTATCTATAATGAAGACAAAAGTCACTCAGTCAAAGCTGATCCAGAATTAAAATAGATAACATAATTAATAGACAAGGACATTAAAGTAGTTATTTAAACTATATTCCAAATGTTCAAGAAATTAAAGAACACATTGTGCATGTTAAGTAGAAATGTGGAAAAGGTCCAAATTTCAAAATCACACTTCAAGTCACAAAATCTACAATTAATGAGAGAAGAATTATATTGAATGGAACAAAAAGCAGATTCATAGTAGACACTATGGAAGAAAAGACTGGTGAATTTGAGATATAACAATACAAACTATCCAAAATGAAACACACAGAAAAAAAATACTGAAAAAAATACCAGAGTATCAGTGAACTGTGGGATTACATCAAGCAGTTTCATATACATGTTATTAGAGTCCCCAAGAGAAAGAAGATTGAGAGAAAAAAATATTTGAAGAAATAGTGATAAAAAATTTCCCAAATTTGATAAAAACTATGAACTCACATTTCCAAGGAGATCAATAAATTCCAAGGTCAAGAAATCTGAAGAAAATTACAGTAAGGCACATATAATCAAGTTGCTTAAAATCAGTGACTAAAAAACATCCTAAAGCAGCCAGAATAAAAAGGACACATGATTCAAAGAGAAACAAATATAAGAGTAGCATATTTCTTGTCAGAAACCATGCAATCCAGAATAAAGTGGAACAACATTTTTAAAGCACTAAAAGGGAAAAAATGACTAGCATTCTTCATCCAGTGAAAATATTTGTCAAAAACTAAAATGAATGAGTAAATTTTATGGAATGTATATTACACTCAATTAAGCTGTTGAAAAAATAAAACTAAGGTGAAATAAAGACTTTTTAAAACATGCAAAAACTGAATTAATCACCAGTAGATCTTAATTACCAGAAATGTTAAAGATTCAAGCAGGAAGAAAATAATATCAGATGGAAGTTGGGATCTACACAAAGGAATGAAAAGTATTAGAAAAGATAACTACATGAGTAAATACAAAGACATTTTTTTCATATTATTTAAGCATATTTAAAAATAGTAATGTATTGTGGGGTCTATAAGACACCAAGAAGTAAAATATTTCGTAACAATATTACAAAGGACAGGAAGGGCAAAATGGAATTATAATATTGTCAGGTTCATATACTATATATGAAGTGATATATCATCACTTGAAGGTAGACTAAGAAGTTACGGATGTCTATTATAAGAAAGCCATAACTAAATTAACACAACAAAGAGTTATAGGTAATAAAAAAGGGAATAAAATGAAATCATAAAAAACCCTAGTTCTTTGAGAAAAACAATAAAATAAACTTCTAGACATAGTACTCAGGAATAAAAAAAAAAGAACTTAGCAATCTCAGCAATGAGAGAAGTGAAATCACTATAGATTCTAGAAATATTAAAGGTTAAAAAGGGGACATTATGAACAACTTCATGCCAATAAATTTGACAAATTAGGTGAAATGGATGAATTCCTTGAAAAACACAAACTACCAAAGCTCATGGAAGAAAAATTAAACAACATGAATAGTCTTGTATGTAACAAAGAAATTGAACTTGAAGATAAAAACCTACCCATGAAGAAAACTCCATTCCCATATGGCTGTTGAATTCTAACAAACATAATAATAAAATAACACCAACTCTATGAAAACTCTTCCAGGAAATCAAAGCAAAGGTCGATATTACTTTGGTATTAAAACCAGATGAATACATTATAAGAAAAGAACATAGATGCAAAAATTTTTTAAGTGGTATACATACAATGAAATATTAATTCAGTCATAAAAAGGAATTAAATTCTGATACATGTTACAACACAGATGAAACATTATGCTAAGTGAAACAAGACAGACACATAAGGCAAACATCAAATGATTCCACTTACATGAGGTACCTACAATAGGCAAATTCATAGAAACAGAAAGTAAACTAGAGGTTTCCAGGAGCTAGGAGAAGGGGGTAATGAGGAATTATCACTCAAAGGGTAGAGTTTCTGTTTGGGATGATGAAAAGATTCTGGAACTAGACAGTGCTGATGGTTGTACAACACTGTGAATGTTCTTAACGCCACTGAAGTGCACACTTAAAATGATTAAAATGCTAAAAATAAATAATTAACCCAATTACTTTGACAAGGAGGTGAACAGCAGGACTAAGATGTGAATCCAGGAAGCCTGATTCCAGAGACCACTGCTTTTAACCACTAAGCAAACTGCCTCTCACAATGTTACCATCACATTCTGCACTCATAACATGTAGTGGGGAATGACACAATACACAAAGTATGTGATAAGTTCAATAAAAGTGGTACAGAAAAATCAGAAGAGTTGAGCAGAAGTAATCATTTCTGATGAATAGAAAAAAGTTGAAATTTCAATCACTTATTCATTCAATTCAATTTACTAAGGCTTGGCTATCTGTCATATGTGTTTTTTACATACGTCATTGTGTATATTTACATTATCTCTTTGAGATAAAATTCTGATCCTCATTTTAAAACTTAAAAATTGTACACAAAAAGTAAGGAAAATAGCCAATATCCAAATTCAGTCTTTCTGGTTCCAAAGCACTATTTTTTTTACTTCTGTTCACTAACTCCTCAAATATAAATGAAAACAAGATAAACAAAATCCAACATTCTTTGTCTAAGTCCAGAAAGCTCTCCTGCAGAAGACATTTCCAGCAATACATTTCAAACGATGGTAGAGATTTTTCCTGGTGGTTGGAAAAAGGCCTGCCAATCCAGGTAGAGTGGTAAGTAAGAGAATATTCTGGGGGATGGGGGCCAAAAAAGCTATAGAAACAAAGACAAAACCTGAAACTTTTTCTCCCACTGCTGCTTTTACTGCATTTTTCATGATTTAGTAATCTCCATAACAATAAATAATTCAATAAATTATAATCTCAACAAATGACAAGAATGCATCCTTCTTTGAGCTATCTCTGGAAAGCAGTCTTGATATGGGGGTGATACAGGCCATAGTTAGCCAGTTTGCTTCTGAGTCAGGACACATGAAAAAAGGCAGACCCAGACAAGTAGTAAGAAATGAAAGGAGAAATGTAGCCATGAACAGAAGCCTGGAGATTGGAACAACATTAGAAAAATTATGCTTCAGATATTTATCTTCCACGATCTAGGCTTTACGTACCTGCATGAAAGGAAAAATCTCAAATGCACATCCCTAATACATAAAACTTTTAATATTTGTTTCTACTTCATTGATCTTTCCATAGTATAACATTTTCAAGTTTATGACACAAAATGGAAGATTATATAATTCAAGAGATCCCTGGCTCTTCCACTCTCTATTTAAGTGACCTTGAGAAATTCACTTTACTTCTCTGATTAAATGGAACCTCGGTTTCTTCATATGAAAAAATGAAAAAGATAAACATATTTAGCACTATATATCATTTTATTACAAATTTAATTATAAATATTCTCTTTAAATAATTTAAATGGTAATTTTACTATTAAGAATTGAACCAAAAAACACATTACTTAACAAAGTAACCACATTACTTAACAAAGGTCTTCCTAAGGTCTGGAAAGAGTCTAAGGGCAACTCTAGATAGTAAAAGTGGCAATGAAGGTAATGAAGAATGCAACAAGACTATGACCTTAGTGGCCAAAACTTGCTCCCCTGTCCTCAACAAACTGCCCACAGCTGAATTGGCCCTGAAAACAGTACAATGTAATCACTCTGTGCATATTTCAGAAGAACTGTATTATCTTCTGGCTTGATGGGAAAATATTCCATAATGCCCCAGGCACCATGTATTCCCAATAGACAAATGCTGTCTGTTCTGATTCTCATGAAGGCCACATCCAGGCACAGGATAGTTAACAGGGTCCCAGGCAAATGGATTCAATAAGCGTATATTTGTATGTACTTTATTACATTTTTTGTCATATATTCTCTTACAACTTTCAAGGTTAAATGTTATTATTGACTGTGATTTCTTAAGTTTCTCTTCCTCAAAGTACTGTCATTCATCAGAAACACATTTCAGAATACAAACACATTTATTCTATATGTTAAGAATGATCTGATAGGCATTTCAAACAGAGATAAAATATGCCATAGAATCTACCTTCAAGGAGTTTACAATCTAATACATAGAACATATCACATTTCAGAGGAAGGTTAGGTGAGACAATAAGAAGAATATGCTAAAGAACTTATCTTTCAATCTCCTGGGCCCAAAATAATTTATGATATAACTTTCTGCCTACACTCGAAAGCTCTAAGTTTTAGATCAATATTATCAATGATACTGAATACCTAATATTGTGTCATGAAATACAGAGAATAAAAAGAGGCATAAATAAAATAACTATTTAATAAACCCCCATTTACTAGGTATTATGCCACGTACTTCATAATACACAAAAAAGTATAGTTTCTCATCCTTAAGAAGCTCAAAATACCAAAAAAAAGAAAAAAACAGCGTGCTAGGAAGAAAACTTTGGCCTTAGAAGACCTTGTTTTACAAATTATAACTTATTGGTAAACTACTTAATCTTTATTGAGCTTGATCCTCATCTGTAACATGTAAAGGAATGTCTATTCAAATAAGGTTCATATTAAGATACAATGTCAAAGAGCTAACACCAATAGTCTTCAAACTGTGCTTCATGGGCCCTAGAGTTTGGAATCCCACATGGTGTCACAGGGAATTGGGAGACAAATAACCTTTGAATCAAGGCTTCCATACTTAAAAAAAATTAAGAAAAAGTTTGAAAACTACTGGTGTAAGAAGACATCTTTGGGAAAGAGAGCTTACCAGTTTGTCAAAAGCAAAAGTTTCCTCTCGTAGGAAAAGTGGTAGATTAAGCTTAGACTCTGGAGAGCCTTGGTCAAGAAATTTGGTCTATGCAATGCCATTTATAAGGAACTGAAGATGACCTGATTGAAGCAAATATTTTAGGAAGCTTGATCTAGCATTAACGTATAGGATCAACTAGAGATAGAAAGTAAAAGTGGAAAAGCCATTAGAAAGGTATTACAATGATCCAAGTGTAGTTTAATAAGAGCTTTAACTAGAATGGGCACAACGGACATACAAAGGAAAGAATATGCCAAAAAAAGTTGAAGCAGGTCAGGGATCAGTTCTGGAAAGCAAGAAGAAAAAATAAAATCCCATCTCACAGGAAAGGTAGGTGATAAGGGGCAAAGGCAAAAGTCACCCAACGTATTCTAATAGCCAAACATCAAAAACAACCCATGATTAAAAAAAAAAAAAAGTAAAATCAAAAGGAGGCTAAACTAGTTATTGGGTGTCAGGAGAGAGGATGCCAAAAGTGAATAAAGGAGATAACAGGGTAAGAGTTAACAAGAAATGAATGGAAACCAAGATCAGCGAAGAGCAGAGCCGAACAAGGTAGTATTTGTGGAAATTCAAGGAGAAGTTGCACTATAGTCTAATTTAACTCCAAGAGATGGCATCTAGTTAGCATCAACCTCCTTTTAGATGGCTAGCTCAGCAGTGCTGACAGGCACTATAATTCTTCTTAAAGGTTTGGGATCGGCATCTGCCAAGGACTTCATGGGTAACAAGACATAGAGATAATGGAAAGAAGAAATCAAAGCTGTTTCACAGTTCAGATGCCGGGTACTTCAAAAAGTAATAACAGCATTCACAGACAAGCCAAGTTAAGGGGATAGTTCAAGATATCAGAAGTATAAAGTCTGAAGGGTGAGGCAACAAAGGGAAATTCCACAAAGAAATCGAAAATGCAAAACTAGCACAATGCCTGGCACACATAAGTGCTTAATAAATATCTGCTAGATGAATTAATGAATATATGAACAAATGAATTATTTGAATTACATGAGAATGAAGTAAAAATAGCACCAGAAAGTGGATAAGGATGATGACTCAGGGAAAGCCACTGAATTTTACAAGCAAGTCATTGATAATCTTCAAAGAGTAGCATGATACAGGCAAACACCAGGTAGTTGTAAGCTAAACAGAGAAAGGATTTTTTTTTTTTAAAGATTTTATTTTTCCTTTTTCTCCCCAAAGCCCCCCAGTACATAGTTGTATATTCTTCGTTGTGGGTCCTAGTTGTGGCATGTGGGACGCTGCCTCAGCGTGGCTTGAGCAGTGCCATGTCCGCACCCAGGATTCGAACCAACGAAACACTGGGCCGCCTGCAGCGGAGCACACTAACTTAACCACTCGGCCACGGGGCCAGCCCCAGAGAAAGGATTTTTAAGGGGAGGAGTAATAACATTATAATATATATCTACAAAAGATTGGGCAAAAAAGAGAAGAGAAGAAATTGGTTACCAGAAGAATCAATATAGGACCTCATTTTAGTTAAAACTCACATGACACATATGACCAAAAATCATGAACTACTGCTTGATGAAACATGAATTCCATTTGTCCCTATGGGCCCCACCTACAGCAAGGCTCCTGAAAGCAGTTTCTTGGCCATATGTCTTAGCATTCATCATAATTTGTTTAATATCCCTGAGAAGACCTCAAAATGCCACTTTTAAGACGATTCTGGGAAGATGGTGGAAGGGAAGCATAAGGAATTTGTCTCCCCACCTAGACAACAACTGCACTGGCAGAATCTGTCTAACTTAACTATTTTGGAACTGTGGAGTCTGTTCAAGGCTTCAAACTTCCAGGGGAAGACTCGGATGGTAAATTGCAGTTAATTTTGGTCAATTTCAGCTATTAGCACAGTAGCAGCTGCCCATCTCCCATCCCAAGACACATGGCAGACAGCTGTGTATGTGTTCCTGGAGCAGCTTGCATACAGCTTGCAGGAGCCAGAGTGGGCAAAAAGAATCCTGTCCTCCAAATATCATGGATCTGTGCTCTGATTGCTGATTGCTTCTTTTGATCAGAGAGATGCAGACAAAGAGGTGGGCCACCATTGTTGTTGTACCTCTCCCCATTGTTTCAAGTCTCTACCCATCCAGCTGAAGTGACTTCTAGGGGATTTAAAGGGCTGGTGCCCTTCCCTAGCCATCATTTTTCTCTTTGGGGAGACAGACATTAAAGACTAAGACAAATGCATATTTGGGAAAAATTAGAAAGTGACTGTGCATACCCAGGGGAAGGCTCAGAAAAGATGTGAGAAGACATTAAGTTTACACCTCAGGTTGATCCTCAACACAGAAACAGCCTACACCAATAAGAAAAAAAGAAACAGAAACAATAACAAAAAAAGAAAAAACAGCAAACCCTAGGGAAAGGGGAGATTCTGATTTCCAGAGTTAACACATTATTAGATTCAAATACAAAGTGCTCAAGAAAAAAAAACATCACAAGGTGTACAAAGGAACAGGAAAGTATGGCCCATTCAAAGGAAAAAATAAATCAACAGAAACTGTTCCTGAAAAAGATCTAATGGCAGATATACTAGACAAAGACTTTTAAACAACTGTCTTAAAGATGCTCAAAGAACTAAAGGAAGATGTGAAGAAAGTCAAGAAAATGATGTGTGAACAAAATGGAAATATCAATAAGAGATAGAAACCTAAGATGAAGCCAAAAAGAAATCCTATATTTGAAAAGTACAATAACTAAAATGAAAAATTCACTAGAGAGATTCAAATACAGATTTGAGCAGGGAGAAGAAAGAATCAATGAACTTAAAGACAGGACAATGGAAATTATCAAGGCTAAGGAATAGAAAGAAAAAAGATTGAAGAAAAGCAAACAGAGCCTAAGGAACGTGTGGTACACCATCAAGGAGACCAACATTCACATCATGGGGGGCCAAGAAGGAGAAGAGAGAGAAAGTGGGAGACAATTTTGGAAGAAAGAATGGCTAAAAATTTCCTAAATTTGATGAAAGACATGAATCCATGAAGGTCTAAGAGGCTCACTGAACTCCCAGAAAGATGAACTCAAAGAGACCCATACCAAGATACATTATAATCAAACTTTCAAAAGGAAAAGACAAAGAGAGAAGCTTGAAAGCAGTGGGAGAAGCAAATCATCACATACAAGGGACCCTCAATAAGATTATAAACAGATTTCTCACCGGAAACTTTGGAAGCCAGAAGACAATGGGCTGATATATTCGAAGTGCTAAAAGAAAAACTGTCATCCAAGAATCCCATATCTGGCAAAACTGTCTTTCAAAAGCGAGGAAGAAATAAAGACATTCCCAAATAAAAGCTGAGGGAGTTTGTCACCACTAGACCTGCCCTGCAAGGAATGCTCAAGGAAGTCCTGCAAGGTAACATGAAAGACACTAGAGAGTAACTCAAAGCCATATGAAGAAATAAAGATCTCAATAAAGGTAAATATATGGGCAATTATAAAGCTAGTATTATTGTAACAATGGTTTATAAGTGTACTTTTGTTTTCTACCTGATTTAAGAGACTAATACACCTAAGGAAAAAACAATTATTAGTATAAAACCTAGTATTGCTGTAACTTTGGTTTGTAATACCTTTGTAATTACATCTTCTACATAATTTATGAGACTCATGCATTTAAAAAATATTAGTTTAGGGGCCAGCCTGGTGGCACAGTGGTTAAGCGGCACATTCTACTTTGGCAGCCCAGAGTTCACCAGTTCAGATCCCAGGTGTGGATCTACGCACCGCTTACCAAGCCACGCTGTGGCAGGTGTCTCACATATAAAATAGAGTAAGATGGGCACAGATGTTAGCTAAGGGCTAATCTTCCTCAAAAATACATATACATATATATTAGTTTAAGTTTGGTGACACACAATGTATAAAAATGTAATTTGGGGACATCAACAACCAAATGGGTAGGGACATACCTGTAAAAAAAAAAAAAGCAGACTTTGTATGTTATTGACGTTAAACTAGTATAAATTCAAATTAGAGTGTTATAACTTTAGGATGTTAAATGTAATCCCCATAGCAACCACAAAAAAAATAGCTGTAGAATAGAGACAAAAGGAAATGAGAAAGAAATTTAAACATTTCATTGCAAAATATCAACTAAACACGAAAGAAGACAGGAATACAGCAAATGAGGGGCAAAATAGCTATAGGGCACATAAAAAACAAAGAACACAATGACAGAAGTCCCTCCTTATCAGTAACTATTTTAAATATATAAGGATTAAACTCTCCAATCAAAACACTAGATTGGCAGAATAGATAAAAACATGACCCAACTATATGCTGCCTACAAGAAACTCATGTGAGACACAGACACAAACAGTTTGAAAGTAAAAGGATGGAAAAAGATATTACACACATAGTAACCAAAAGAGAGTGAAGTGGCTATACCAATGTCAGACAAAATAGGCTTTAAATTTTAAAAAGTTACAAAAGACAAAGAAGGAGATTATATATTAATAAAAGGTTCAATACAGCAAGACAACATTATGATTATAAACATTTTCACATCTGAGAGAGACCATCAAAATATATGAAGCAAAAACTGACAGAACTGAGGGGAGAAATAGACAGTTTTATAATAATAGTTGGAGACTTCAATACCCTACTCACAATGAATAGAAAACCAGACAGAAGACTAGTAAGGAAATAGAGGACTTCAACAACACTAGACTGACTACATCTAACAGACAGATAAAAAACACTGTACCCACCAAAAACAGCATACACATTCTTCTCAAGTGTACATGGGATGTTTTCAAAGATAAACATACATTAGGTCACAAATTAAGTTTCAGCAGATTTTTTTTATTGAGGTACAACTGACATAACATTATAATAGTTACAGGTGTATAACGTAAAGATTCGATATATGTATGTATCGCAAAATGATCACCACAATAAGTCCAGTTAACATCTGTCACCATATATAGTTAGAAAATTTTTATTCTTGTGATGAGAACTTTCAAGATCCACTCTCCTAGCTACTTTCAAATATGCAAAGTGATATTATTAACTATAGTTACCATGCTGTACATTATAATCCCATGAGTTTTTCATTTGATAAATAGAAATTTGTACCTTTTGACCCATTTCACCCATGCCCCATGACCTTCCTCAAGCAACCACCAATTTGTTCTCTATATCCATGAGCTTGGTTTTTGCTCTTTGTTTTTGTTTTAGATTCCACATATAAGTGAGATCTATGGTATTCATCTTTTTGTGTCTATTTCACTTAGCTTAATGCCCTCAAGATCCATCCTTGTTGCAAATGCCAAGATTTCATTCTTTTTATGGCTGAATAATATTCCATTACATATATATCTCTATACTACAATTTCTTTACTCATTCATCCATTGATGGACATTCAGGTTGTTTCCACGTCTTGGCTACTTTAAATAATGTTGCAATGAACATCAGGGGTAGGGTGGGGGGAATATACCTTTTTGAGTTAGTATTTTCATTTTCTTTGTATAAATATCCAGAAGTACAATTGCCGAATCATATGGTAGTTCAATTTTTAACTTTTTGAGGAATCTCCATACTCTTTTCCATAATGGCTGTACCAATTTACATTCCCACCAACAGTGCACAAGGGTTCCCGTTTCTCCACATCTTCACAACCACTTGTTATTTCTTGTCTTTTTGATGGTAGCCATTGTAACAGGTGTGAGGTGGTGTCTCGTTGTGGTTTTGATTTGCATTTCCCCAATGATTAGTGATGTTTAGCATCTTTTCATGCATCTGTTGGCCATATATATGTCTTCTTTGGAAAAACGTCTATTCAGATCCTCTGCTCACTTTTTAATTGGATTGCTTGTTTTTTCTATTGAGTTGCATTTCTCCCATTCAATGGGAGAAATGGTTGCCTTTTCATTTTGTTGATGGTTTCCTTTGCTGTGCATAAGCTTCGTAGTTTGACATAGTCCCACTTATTTATTTTTGCTTTCGCTGCCTTTCCTTTTGATGCCAAATCTAAGCAATTACTGCTAAAAACCAATGTCAAGGAGCTTATCCCCAATGTTTTCCTCCAGGAATGTTATGGTTTCAGGTCTCACATTCAAGTCTTTAATATATTTTGAGTTAATTTACATGTTTGGTGTAAGACAGTGGTCCAGTTTTTCCAACACCATTTATTGAAGAGATTGCTATTTCCTAATTGTATATTCTTAGGTTCTTTGTTGTAAGTTAATTGACCATATATGTATGGGTTTATTTCTGGGCTCTCTATTTTGTTCCATTGATCTATGTGTCCGTTTTTATGCCAACACTATACTGTTTTGATAACTAATTACTATAGCTTTCTAACATAGTTTGAAGTCAGGAAATGTGGTGCCTCCAGCTTTGTGCTTCTTTCTTAAGATTGCTTTGGCTATTTGGGATCTTTTGTAGTTGCATACAAATGTTAGGATTGTTTGTTCTATTTCTGTAAAAAATACCAATGGAACTTTGATAAGGATTGCACTGAATCTGTAGATTGCTTTGGGTCATCTAGATATTTTATAAATATTAATTCTTCCAATCCATAAGCATGAAACATTTTTCCATTTATTTGTGTCTTCTTCCATTTCTTTCATTAATGTCTCACAGTTTTGGTGTACATATCTTTTACCTCCTTGGTTAAATTTACTCCTAGGTATTTTATTCTTTATGATGCGATTGTAAATGGAGATTATTTATTAATTTCTCTTTCTGATAGTTTATTAGTGTATAGAAATGCAACCGATTATTTTATATTGATTTTGTATTCTGCAAATTTACTGAATTTGTTGATTAGTTCTAACAATTTTTTGGTGGGGTCTTTAGAATTTTCTAATTATAATATCGTGCCATCTTCAGATAATGACAGTATTACTTCTTCCTTTCCAATTTGGGTGTGTTTTATTTCTTTTTCTTACCTAATTGCTCTGGCTATGATTCCAATACTTTGTTGAATAAACATGGAGAGAGTGGGCATCCTTGTCTTGTTCCTCGTCTTAGAGGAAAAGCATTTAGCTTTTCACCACTGAGTATGACGTTAGCTGTTGGTTTGCCATGTATGGCCTTTATTATGTTGAGGTACATTCTCTCTATATCCACTTTGTTGAGAGTTTTTATCATAAATGGATGTTGAATTTTCCCAAATGCTTTTTATGCACCTATTGAGATGATCGTGTAATTTTTATCCTTCATTTCATTAATGTGGTATATTACACTGATTCATTTGTGGATGTTGCATCCCTGGAATGAAATCATCCTTCCATCCTTGAGAAAAAAATCCCACTTGATCATGGTGTATGATTCTTTTAATGTATTGTTGAATTCAGTTTCCTAATCTTTTGATGAGGATTTTTGCATCTATGTATACCAGGGATATTGGCCTATAGTTTTTTTTTTCTTGTGGCATCCTTGTCCGGTTTTGGTATCAGGGTAATGCTGGCCTTGTAAAATGAGCGTGGAAGCGTTCCCTCTTCTGTTTTTTGAAACAGTTTGAGAAGGATTGGTATTAATTCTGCTTTGAATGTTTGGGAGAACACCAGTGAAGCCATCTGGTATTGGAGTTTAATTTGTTGGGAGGTTTTGATTACTGATTCAATCTCCTTACTAGTAATTGGTCTGTTCAGATTTTTAATTTCTTCATGATTCAGTCATGGTAGGTTGCATGTTTCTAGACATTTATCCATTTCTTCTAGATTGTCAAATTTGTTGGCATACAATTGTTCATAGTAGTCTGTTATGAACCTCTGTATTTCTGTGGTATCAGTTATAACGTCTCCTCTTTCATTTCTGATTTTATTTATTTGAGTCCCTCTCTTTTGTTATTGGTGAGTCTAGCTAAAGGTTTTTCCATTTTGTTTAGCTTTTCAAAGAATCAGCTCTTAGTTTCATTGATCTTTTCCATCGTCCTTTTAGTCTCTATTTCATTTATTTCCACTCTGATCTTTGTTATTTCCTTCCTTCTACTAACTTTGGGCTTCATTTGATCTTATTTTCCTAGTTCTTTGAGGTGTAAAAGTAGGTTATTTATTTGAGATCTTGTTTCTTGATGTAGGGATTTATCACTATGAAATTCCCTCTTAGAACTACTTTTGCTGCAACCCACAAGTTTTCATATGTTTTATTTCCATTTTCATTTGTCTCAAGGTATTTTTTCATTTCTCTTTTGATGTCTTTTTTGACCCATTGGTTGTTCAGTAGCACGTTGTTTAATCTCCATATATTTGTAAATTGTCCAGTTTTCTTCTTGTAATTGATTTACAGTTTCATACCATCTTAGTTGAAAAAGATGCTTACTATGATTTCGATCTTAAATGTATTAAGACATTTTGTGGTTTAACATACGATCTATCCTGGACAATATTCCATGTGCACTCGAGAAGAAAGTGTATTACTGTTTTGGATGAAATGTTCTATACATATCTCTTAAGTCCATATGGCCTAATACGTTGTTTAAGGCCGATGTTTCCTTATTGATTTTCTGTCTGGATGATCTATCTGTGGATACAAGCGGGGTATGAAAGTCCCCTACTACTATTGTACTGCTGTCTATTTCTCCCTTTAGGTCTCTTAATATTTGCTTTATATATTTAAGTGCTCCTATGTTGGGTGCATAAATATTTACAAATGTTATATGGTCTTGTAGGATGGAACCCGTTATCATTATGCAATCCCCTTGTCTCTTACTAGGGTCTTTGTTTTAAAGTCTATTTGTCTGATATAAGTATACACCAGCTTTCTTTTCATTTACATTTGCATGAATATCTTTTTCCATTCCTTCACTTTTAGTCTGTGTGTGTCCCTATACCTGAAGTGAGTTTCTTATAGGAAGCATATAGATGGGTCTTGCTTTTTTATCCTTTGAGTCATTCTTTGTCTTTGGATTGGAGAATTTAGTCCATTTACATTTGAAGTAATTATTGATAATTATGTACTTATTGCCAATTTGTTCATTGTTTTCTGGCTGTTTTCTAGTTCTTCTCCGTCCCTTTCTTCTTCTCTTCCTCTCTTCCTTTGTGGTTTGATGATTTTCTTTAGTGCTATTGTTTAGATCCCTTTATCTTCTGTGTATCTACTATGCGTTTTTATTTTGTGGTTACCATGAGGCTTATGTATAATAACTTATATTTATAATAGTCTATTTTAAATTGATAACAACTTAAGTTTGAACACATTCTAAACCTTACATTTTCACTATCCCCCCACATTTTTCATTTTCAATGTCACATTTTACATCTTTTTATCTTGTGTATCCCTTAACTACTTATTATCATTATAGTTATTTTTATTACTATTGTCTTTTAACCTTCATACTAGCTTTATAAATGATTAATCTACTACCTTTACTATATATTTACCTTTACCGGTGAGATTTATCCCTTCATATGTTTTCTTGTTACTAATTAGCACCCTTTCTTTTCAGCTTAAAGAAGTCCCTTTAACATTTATTGTCAGGCTAATTTAGTGGTGATGAACTCCTTTACCTTTAGCTTGTCTGGAAAACTCTTTATCTCTCCTTCAATTCTGAATGATAACTTTTCTGGGTAGAGTGTTCTTGTTTGGAAGTTTTTTTTCCAGCACTTTAAACATATCATGCAAAAGTTTCAACAGATTCTTTTAAATAGATATGATACCAAGTATCTTCTCCAACCACAGCAGGATGAAGTTAGAAATCAATAACAAAAGTAAAACTGGAAAATTCACAAAAGTGTGGAAATCAAATAACATACTTTTAAATAACCAATGTATCAAAGAAGAAATCACAAGGAAAATTATAAAAAACTTAGGAACAAATGAACACACACACAAAAAAAATACCAAAACTTATGGGACACAATGAAAACTGTGCTAAGTGGAAATTTATAGCTAAAAATGCTTACAATAAAAAACAGGAAAGATCTCAAATCAACAACCTAACTTTAAAACTTAAAGAACTAGAAAAAATAACAAACTAAACCCAAAACCAGCAGAATGAAGGAAAGAACAAAGATTAGAAGAGATATAAATAAAACAGAGAATAGAAAAACAATAGAAAATATTAATGAATCCAAAAGTCAGTTTTTCAAACAGATCAATGAAATGACAAATATTTAATTAGATGGACTAAAAAAGAGAGAGAGAGAAGACTCAAATTACCAAAATCAGAAATGAAACTGGGGACTTTACTACCGATTCTACAGAAACAAAAAGCATTATAAGAGAGTACTATGAACAACTGTATGCAAAAAACTGGATAACCTCGATAAAATGGCCAAATTCCCAGAAACACAAAACCTACTAAGACAAAATCACAAAGAAAGAGAAAATCTGAATAGATCTTTAGCTAGTAAAGAGATCGAATCAATGATCCCAAATCTCCCAATAAAGAAAAGTCTTGGACCTGATTGCTTCACTGGTGAATTCTACCAAACGTTCTTCTCAATTTTTTTCAAAAACTGAAGAGGAGGGAACACTTCCACACTCACTCTATGAGGCCAGCATAACTCTGAAACAAAAGCCAAAGACACCAGAAGAAAACTACAGATCAGTATCCCTTATGAAAACTGATGCAAAAGATCCTCAACAAAACATTACCAAACAGTATTTAGCAGCACATTAAAAGGATTATACATTATAACCCAGTAGGATTTATTTCTGGAATGCAAGAATCATTCAACATATGAAAATCAATTAACGTAATATGCCATATCAATAAAATGAAGGGAAAAAAAAATCATCATCTCAACTGATGCAAAAAAAGCATTTGCCAAAATTCAATACACTTTCATGATAAAAACACTCAATAAAATAGGAATAGATGGAAACCACCTCAACATAATAGAAGCCAGATATGAAAACCCCACAGAAAACATGATACTCAATGGTGAAAGACTGAAAGCTTTTCCCCTAAGAACAGGAACAATGTAAGAATGCCTGCTTTTACCCCTTCTATTCAACATAGTAGTGGAAGTTCTAGCTAGAGCAATTAGGAAAGAAAAATATATAAAATGCATCTAAATCAGAAAGGAAGTAAAATTATCTGTTTGTATATAATACGATCT
Source organism: Equus przewalskii (assembly GCF_037783145.1). Taxonomy (NCBI): domain Eukaryota; kingdom Metazoa; phylum Chordata; class Mammalia; order Perissodactyla; family Equidae; genus Equus; species Equus przewalskii. The sequence goes on along the minus strand of NC_091832.1, from coordinate 8,982,688 downwards.
TATATGTATAAAACTCTAAAGATTCCAAAAAGAAGCTGTTAGAACTAATAAATGAATTAAGCAAACTAGCAGGATACAAAGTCAACACACACAATACAACACAGTTGTATTTCAATACTGAACAATGAATAATCTGAAAAGGAAATTACAAAAACAATTCCAATTACAACAGCATCAAAAAGAATAAAATATTTAGGAATTAACCAAGGAGGTGAAAGACTTGTACAATGAAAACTACAAAACATTGCTGAAAGAAATTAAGATATAAATAAATGGAAACACATTCAATGTTTATGAACTGGAAGACTTAATATTGTTTAAACGTCCATACCACCCAAAGTGATCTACAGATTCAACGCAATTCCTATCAAAATCTCAGAAACAATTTTTGTAGAAATAAAGAAATCCATCCTAAAACTCATATGGAATCTCAAGGGACCCCAAATAGCCAAAACAATCTTGAAAAAGAAGAGCAAAACCAAAGGACTCAAGTTTCCTATTTCAAAACTTCCTACAAAGCTATAGTAATCAAAACAGTGTGGTACTGGCATAAAAACAGGCATACAGACCAACAGAACAGACAGCCTAGAAATAAATCCTCCCATATATAGTCAAATGATTTTTGACAAGGGTGTCAAGACCACTCAGTGGTGAAAGAACAGTATTTCAACAAATGGTGCTGGGAAAATTGGATATCCACATGCAAAAGAATGAATTTGAGTCCTCACCTAACACCATATACAAAAATTAAGTCAAAGTGCATCAAGGACCTAAGTGTAAGACCAAAAACAATAAAACTCCTAGAAGAAAACATAGAACAAAAGCTTCATGACATTGGATTTGGTGATGATTTCTCAGATATGATACAAATGGAATAGGTAACAAAAGAAAAAATAAACAAATTGAACTTCATTAAAGTATTAAAATTTTGTGCATCAAAAGACACTATCCACATGGTAAAAAGGCAAACCACAGAATGGGAGAAATTATTTGCAAATTCCATAAGTGATAAGGGATTAAGATCCAGAATATATAGCAAACTCCTAAAACTCAACAACAAAAAAACAAACAACCTAATTCAAAAATGGGCAAATGATTTGAATAGACATTTTTCCAAAGAAAATACATGAATGGCCAATAAGTGCATAAAAAGATGCTCAACATCATTAATCATTAGGGAAAATGCAAATCAAAACTACAATGGTTATCACCTCATACCGTTAGGATAGACACTATCAAAAAACAGAAAACAATAAGTGTTGGCAAGGATGTGGAGAAACTGAAAGCCCGATGCACTGTTGGTGGAAATGTAAAATGAACAACTGTTGTGGAAAATAGTATGGCGTTTCCTCCAAGAGTTAACAATAGAATTACCACACGACCCAGCAATTCCACTTGTTATGTAACCAAAAGCACTGAAAGCAGGGTCTCAAAGGGATATTTGTACACCCATGTTTATAGAAACGTTATTCACAATAGTTAAAACATGGAAGCAACCCAAGTGTCCATCGACCAGTGAATGGATAAGCAAAATGTGGTGTGTGTATATATATATATATATACATATATATATATATACACACACACACACACAATGGAATATTATTCAGCCTTAAAAAAGAAGGAAGTTCTGCAATATGCCATAACATGGATGAACCTTGAGGACATTATGCTTAGTGAAATAAGCCAGGCACAAAAAGAAAAATACTGTATGATCCCATTTATATGAGGTACTTTAGAGCAGCAAAACCATAAAGACAGAAAGTATAATGGCAGTTGCCAGGAACTCGGGGGAAGGGAGAATGGGGAGTTACTATTTAATAGGTCTATAATTTCAGTTTTACAAGATGAAAAGAGTTATGAGGATGGATGGTGGTGATGGCTACACCACAATGTGAACGTATTTAATACCACTGAACTGTACACAAAAATGATTAAGGTGCTAAATTTTGTTATACATATTTTCCTACAATAAAAAATTTAAAAATAAAAAATGCCACTTATAGGGTCCTACTACTATCATTTGATAGTGTTGAAAGCTGACAATGATACACATGAGTCTTTTCCTCTACTGGAATATTGAAAAGCAAGAAAGTAAGCAACCAGATCTAGATCTACCCCTTAGTCCACAGGAGTTTACTTCTCTACACAGGCAGAAAACAAATCAGCATTAATTTCCTAATATCATACCAGTGTAATATACGGTAAATAAATTCTATTCAATGATTAAGAAAAAGAAAAAACTGTAATAGATCTCTAAGCCCAGAAACCAGTCAAAAATGTCACTCCTAGAATCACTTAAAGAATAAAATGGCATGTCTCATCTGAAAATTTTCAAGCACATTATTGTATTCATCCCTAATTTATTCATCAAACACTTACTGAGGACTGTTAGGTGCCTGCCTTTATGCTAGATATTGGAGATAAGATGACTAAGACAGTCCTTACCCTACTAAACAGGAAGACAAGAACGTAAACAAAAAATTATAATGCAATAAAAATTGCAATGCAATAAATCAGTGATAAAACAAAGATCCATGCAGGGCAGAAAAAGGTCACAGATGAAGGAGTGCCTAACTCTACCTTAAAATAATGAACAGCGTCAGGAAGAACTACACAGAACAGTTAAATTTCCATTGAAAAGTTCGCCAGGCAGACAAGTTGAGGAAAGCAATGTGGGCAAAGGGAAAAATATGTATAGTGTCACAAATGTATGAAACCATGATACACTCAAGGAACTGCAACTTGTTGGGTATAGTTAGACCATGGGGTCTGCGTGGGGAAGAGTGGTAGAAAATGAGGTTGGAAATTAGATAAGGGGCAGTTCAAGGGTAGGAGGTAGAAAGGAAAGTGAAGAAGAACAGCTACCACTTTCTGAGTGACTGACCCTCATAACAACCTTGAAAAGTTGGTATTATCTCCATTTTACAGTGACAAATGTGAAGCTCAGAAAAGGAAAGTAATTTTCAGGTCATGTAGCTAATAAGTGAGTTTGTACTAAAGATACTTTCTCTTATCTACTAGGTTGCAGTGCAGAAATCTAAAAGACCACTGAACTACTAAAAGTAGTTCCAGGATTGACTAGAGTATAAAGTTCAAGGTGAAAAGGCAGGTGCTGAGATTGAAAAAGTGCGTTTGAAACAATGGAGCACCTATGCCATGCTAAGGAGCATAGTTTACACTCCACTTGATGAGGTGTCATAAAAGTGTTTAGAAGACATAAGAAGCAAGGTTAGATATGCATTTTAGAAAGATGCCTGTAGTAGGATTGGGTTGAAATTGAAAGTAGGTAGCATTTATAAGTATTTATCATTCTATGTATACTTATTTTTAAACTTGCTCCTTAGGATTATTTCTAATAGTTCACAAAAAATAATTCTCTTGAAAAGCATGCCAATCTTTTGAAAAACCATAGCACTCAGATTCCAGAGGAACCCTGGTCGTTTGGACAATCAACTAAATAACAGTTAAGTTAGCAACTAAAACATATGCGTGCTCAGGAAGAATCGGAACAGATTATCTTAGGTACTAGCAAAAAACAACTTCTGCACACACAAAATAAAATTCATTCCACAAATGAATGGAAGAAACGATGCACAGTGTTGTGTACAGCCCCCTGAAATGTTAAAAATCAACCGAATCTGGAAGAGATGGAAATACTTGACTCCCATTCTCTGAAATTCTTTTAGAGATCAAGTACCAATTGTATTTTGTGCAAAAGCTTCTAAACTTCTTATTCTTTAGTGACTTTAATTTAGACTAGATTAAAGGCACGTAAAAAAAGAAGCTAAAGATACTGCTTCAAGAAATACAAAAAGAGAAAAAGCAGACTACTTTTAACATGCATTAAGCATCTTAATATTCTAGAGACTTTACATAATGCAGAAAAGACCAGATCCTATCCCCAAAGAGTTCCCTAAGATGGAATCATACTGTGTAACATGTAGTGTGTGAATTCCAAGATCATCACTCCCTTCATTAGGCTGTCTCATAAAAAGAATCTCAAAACTTACTTTGCTCTGACTTCCCAATAGGCTAATTTTCATGATGTCTTGTAACAATTTTCTTCTTTACTGGAGTAGTGTAAAAAAGCCCCCAATTCTAGTAACTGCAGCTCTCATCAGGATGAATAAACCACTTTTCCTAAGTGTATAACACATTTGAAAAGTAGATTCTAAGTGCTTCATTTCATGAACTGCTTCATGGTCAATTACCTCTGAGTGAGCCTAGGTCATCCATGTGAAGTTATCTCAGGCAATCTTATATTTTACCTAACCCTCTATTACCTGAGTCTAATGTGATAAAAGTAATTATTTATTAATTCAGTAAATATTTAGTATTATCTTACTATGTCCCAGGCACTGTGCTGGATGCTTGGAATATAACGGTTAAGTGAAGACACACAGTTTTTGCCTTGTGGAACTCATAGTCTAGTGGATCATACTCACTTTTAGAAACAATGATTTAAAACAGATAATACAATAATTTACTTTATAATTATTGCATGAATATTTGTGAACCATTTTAACATCAGAATTTTAGAGCCAACAGGGACCCTAAAAGATCTTCCAATCTAACTGCCTAATCTGACAAAACAAAGTAATGCTCAGAGAGATGAACTGACTAAATCAAAGTCATAAAAGCGGTTATTGGTTGAGACAAGATTAAAACCCAGATCATCTAGTCAGTACTCTGTATCAAATCATGACACTCCTCTTGCTCATCCACCAAAGTGACTGCTTATCTTCTGGTTCCATCTTCCCATCACAGGCTTCTCTGAATTAAGACCATAAAACTGAACACATGCACACCTCCTAAATTTGATAGGTGCTGGGCTTTCTCACAAACATAAGTGTGGACCACACTGTAACAAGTACCAAAAATAATTTTATTGGAAAATTGTGTTGCTTTTTTTTTTTTAAAAAAAAAAAAAGGTGGGGCCAGCCCCGTGGCCAAGTGGTTAGGTTCACGTGCTCCACTGCAGGCGGCCCAATGTTTCATTGGTTCATGTCCTGGGCGCAGACATGGCATTGCTCATCAAGCCACACTGAGGCAGCGTCCCACATGGCACAACTAGAAGGACCCACAACGAAGAATATACAACTACGTACTGGGGGCTTTAGGGAGAAAAAGGAAAAAAAAAAGGTAAAATACACAAGACAGAGGAGTAGAATCCAGTTTTCAATACAGTTTCTTTCCATCATCTTATTAAGACTGCAGCCATCTAATAAAGCCAAGTGGCACAGGGGCAATGAGCTCCCACCAGCTGTCACGTCTGTTCACACTCTTACTCCAGAGGCTAAGGATTGAACTGGGAACATCAGAGAAGCAAAACCCAACTCCTTTTTGGGCCTCAGTATTAACTTGTGATGCTTTGGCAACTATTTGAACTTGTCCCAGTATTTTTAAGTTATCTACCTCCCAACAAAACAACTATGATCTTCATTCAGCTAATTTCAGTGGAATAAAATACTCCAAAAAGGCCCACCTCAGGACCAAACTCAGAGCTAAAGGCTTCTCTTCATGTTGAATATGTACTTCAATATCTGAGACATCTGAAAATAACTCTGATTCAAGGTTCTGGATGTTGGACTTTATTTTCCATCACTACAAAGAAAAAAACAAAGGTTAAAAAGAAAATTCTCTGCCAATGCACATTTGATACATAACTACACCTGGCGATTTGACCATATATCCTAGGAAATAGCAGAAATTATAATGTGTACTATTTTAGTCATCTGGGGAAGAAGTAAGATGATTTTTTTTAAGTTAAATGCTCCCCCATCCTCAAAAAAATTGTTCTTAGGAAGGCAATGAAATGATAACTAAGAGTGGAATGGAAAGCTTAGTGTAATAAGATAAAGCTCATATGCTGATTGAAGATACAGTCTTTAATTTCTCATGCAAAAACAACTACAAAAAAATCTTTGAATTAAAGAGAAAAGACTCACTTGAAGGGTCTTAATAGAATTTACTTAGTTCTCTACATTATAATTTAATCTCTTTCTTCTTAATTTAAGTGGGATCCTGTCAGGATTTGGGATTCTTCCTTTCCAGCCTAGGGTCCTATCATTAGGAATCTATCCTACAAATAAACAAAGAAGATGCCATCTACATATAATGTAATGGTTAAGAATGGGAACATAGGCTTTGAATTAAGACAGATCTGGATTTACGTCCTTCAACTGCCATTTACCGAGTGTCCTTGGGAAAGTTACCTAATCTTATTAAACCTCAGATATTCATCTATAAAATGGAGATAATAATACCAACTCAATAGGGTAGCAATGAGTATTAAATAATATAAAATAATATAATGTATGTAAAAGGTTTAACACAGTACCTAAGACACTACAAATGCTCAAGAAATTTAGCTAAAAGTAAGAGTAGTAGTAGAAGTAATAATAGTAGTCACTGTAGTGATTTTTGCTAAAACTTTTATCTCTGAGAATCTATTTCCTAGGTGGCTAAATATTGATGTCAGGACTATAAGGAACTTCAGAGTCCAACTATCATTTCACTCTGTGCTTTATCAGATTACAATTACAAGTCATTTATTAAACAATTGTTATAGAAATTGTCCACTTCTATACCATTTGAACTATAGATAAATTATCTAGTAGATTTGAAAAGAATATGTTATGATAAATGAATAAGTCAGTCTCCATTTCTTTAATATAGAATCTGATTTCAAAATTGATATTAAAGTTCAGGAAAAAAGTGTTCTGGAAAAAACATTCAAACATTCAAAATAGTTATTATTGACTATACACTATTATTGACTATGATTTAGATCCAACTGTTCTTTCCTACAAATTAATTTAGTCCATTAGTCTTTGTTTTTATTAATAATTTAAGTGAAAAGCCTAAGTAACTGAGTACGAATATAAAATATATTTTATCATAAAGAATAAATTAAACAATTATGTAATTATGAGGTATTAGAAAGAGCAAAAGCTTTGGAGCCAGACAAATCTGAATTCAAAGCCCAGCTGAGTACTTACGGTATGCATGACATTGGCAAGGTATTTAACCTCTCTATGCTATCATTACTGCAATTATTACATTATTCTCAGACTGACAATAATAAGAAAATCCAGCTCTATGGAAAGAATAACGGCCAATTGTTCTCAATTCCATGCTCTCTAGGTGACCAACTGCTTGTATGCATGTATACATATGTAAACCAATGGCAGAGACCATTCTATTGTGCTTATTGAGAATCTGAATTACCTTCATTACCCAAGACTGAGATCCTTCCTCTTGCTTATACTCTCTCTGGTCTTTTCAAAAAGGAAGGCCATCCAGGCCCTAATTTTCAGCTACAGGAAAGCAGGAAGCTAAGAAGAGGCATGAGCAGAAAGCATCCCATCCATTTCATCACAAAAGACAATACGGCAAACCAGCACCATGATCCTTTTCATATAATTTCTTCATTGTGATAGTCTCTTTTTCTTAAGTATATGTAATTGAATGACGAGTTCTGAAAACCCCAGGCAAGGAAACAAAATATACCCAAAATAATAACTTTGAGTTCCACTTGAAGAGTTTCCTTTTCTAGGGTCCAATAAGTCATTGGGTTACCAAGTCACCTATCATACAAAAATTAATGTAAATATCAGAAGTTATACATATCCTAAGATAACTATAATCTCACCGTCCGGTCTTTCCAAAGGAAATACACTGGCACATTGCAAAGCAGTGATGAAATGACAAAAAGGGGCAGTATAACAGGAAAGTTGGGACTGTTTCTCTGACAGCTTTGCTTAGCCACTGGTCAATTTTACCACAAGGCCAAAAAAGTAGCAACTTTTATAGCTTTTCTCTATTCCTGGACATAGTCTTCTTAAAAAATTTTTCATTCTAGAAGCTATAAATGTTCATTAAAGGCAATTTGGAAAGCAAAGAAGAAAAACATATTCAACTGGAGCCATAATAGTGTCATGGAGTCGATTCTGACTCCTAGTGACCCTGTGTACAGCAGAGCAGAACCCTGTTCAGTCTTTTTGCACCATCCTCTCATCTTCCAGTGCTATGTCCTTCTTCCTGGTCTGTCTTAGCCTGGAAGCTCCACTTAAACCTGTCCACCACAGGTGACCCTGCTAGTATTTGAAATACCAGTTGCAGCTGTCACAGTATCACAACTGACAGACGAGTGGTGTGGTTCCCTGACCAGGAAACGAACCAGGGCAGCGGCAGTGAAAGCACCAAATCTTAACCATTAGACCACCACGGCTGGCTTACGGCAGGAGCTAACTGTTGTCTTTTATCTCCTTGTCCTGGTAGAAAGTAGTTGAATAAACGAGAAAATACTACAGAAATTTACTATGTTAAGGTACTGTATTATTTAATCATAATAATGTATAAAAGTTTTAAGCATTTCATGTTCTAAATACTTTACATGTATCATGGTACTCATGATATGTGATACATGGCACTCATAATAACTCCATAAAGTAATTATTATTGTCTCCATTTCATACAGGAGGAAACCAAGGCCTAGAGAAGTTAATTACATATCCCAAGATCACATAGGCATTAAACGGCAGAACCAAGATCTGAAGGAAAAACACCGTCAGGTAATGGTGTACAGGGCTGCAACTAGCCCATAAGGTGCCTTTGAGTGAATTAGGAAGAGTTCTCCCTTTGGGTGAACACAGCTCTATGCCAGGGTGAACAGCTTGGCAAGCCAAACACAGGCTAGATTTTAGGCTGTTTCAAGGAGTAATATAGTCTTTAAAATTAGCTTACTATCACATTATAGCTTAGGAACTACTCTCCCCTTGTCTGTGACCCCTCATAAAGTGAACCACCTTCTCAACTATAAACAACAGCCCTGGTGTAACAGGCCAGCAAATGAACTGATAATGATTCATCCAAACATTTGGAGCCATGCTGTACAATATGGTAGCCACTAGCCACTTGTAGCTATTTAAATTTAATACTCAGTTCCTCAGTCTCACTGACTCCATAACTAGATGTGGCCAGCAACTACCACATTGGACAGTGCAGATATAGTAGAACATTTCCATCATTGCAGAAAACTTCTTCCGATAGCACTAATTTAGAGTATACACGCAGGGCTATTAGAATGTTTTAAAATATTTGGCTTGAATTCTCTATTTTATATGTATGATCTATCCCAATCATTCACATTTACATCTTGCATTCCTAGGATTATAATGAAAATTACCCAGACAGGATCAGGATTTTTTAATGATACTTTAACATGATTTCATTGAATTTTCAGTGTACTGTGGATCTGAAGGAATTGGAGGAAGGGAGCAGGAGATACAAAAAACATCTGCATAATAGAGAAACAATGATTATTTATTTGTAGGAAAACTGAAAAATGAGTAGAATGAAACTACTCATCAAAGAAGGACAATTTTCTTATAATTATTGTTATGGCATCAAAATTTTTTAACTTCTATATGTTGTTTGCAAGAATACATCTTAAAAAGGTATCTTAGGTGGACTCTTTAAAATACATTTTGGACATTTCCTTGGACTCTTAAAAAGAATATTAGACAGGAGAACTGATACATAAAAAGGTTTCATTGCTTTTAATTTAGTGCTCCACAGCACCAGAAACAGGCAGACAAGTTCAATGGAAGAATCATGTAGACAAGCTCAAGAGGAAGCTCAATGAGGAGAAACAGAATTGACCGTAAGAAAAAAGATACTGATTTATGAGAAAATATTAATATATAAATACATATAGTGAAACCAAGTGATTTTTAAAAGATCATAATAGCTAAATATAAATAAATGGAGGATACAAACTTCAAAGGAAATACTTAGCAATGATGTAAGGGTATAACTTGGACAAATCCAGTGATAAAAATGAGGCCAAATTTAAGAGAAGTTTAAAGAATAGATTTCAGAAAGCAATATTTACTTTCAAGTGTGGAAATGGACTTTCTTCAGCTGATACGTGGCAAGTGAAGTATGCACTACTTAGCACTGAATTTTTTTAAATCAAAATACTAAAAAGAACCTTGGAACAGGACTCTGGTACTGACGATCTAGCATTCCAATTTTTTTTAATTTTCGTTCTTATACTGCTACATCTTCTTTTTCTAAAAATGGTCTTCATGACCCTAATAGACTATCTCCAAAGAGATAAACTAACAGGTTTCCTCCTAGAAGGAAGTAATATGTGTGCTGATGGAGTCCATTCAGAAAGAAATCCACACTTATTCCTACTATCCTCTTCAATATCCACCTCTTCATTGAATTCTTTTGACATTTTATTTTTAAATACATATGCTTTAAATTTTTAAAGGAAAAAAATGCAGTAGAAAAAAGAATAAACTCGATAAAAACTAGGAAAAATAAATATATAAGAAATATTTTTCTTAAACCTTTACAGAAGTCTATGAGATATACTGGATACATTTGTTTTTTTAATAAAAGTGTTCCATATCTCAGAGGTTCCAAAGATATCAAATGATGTGGTGGTTGCTATAGAAACTATTCTCTTTTAATGAAACTCAGATTAAATAACCACATAAAACAAATTCAAATTTGAAATGCAATTACTATTCTAAAGCATATTTACATATTTGACTTTATAATGGTTACAGAAAATAAGATAAAATATTAAGAATATCTTTTACATGTGCAAAACCAATAGCAGTTACAAACTTAATTGCAACTCTGCCTTTAAATACAATAGTGTTTGGTGCAACAAAATTCTATTTTATAATAAAAACTTATACAAACTCTGTACCATTCTACTGCTACTTGCAAAAGTTTAATTTGCATGCAGTGAAACATTTCTGAAATTTATCATTTTGCATAAATGGTATAAATTCGGGGCAAGTATAAAAGATTTCCCAAAGGATGTCTACATTAGATCAACATTCAGAAAATGGCCAACAAGCAACAACTGAAATTCCACAGCAAGTGACTTGACATAATAGGCAAGAAAGGTTCTGCCTATCTAGCAATTTCTCCTAGCCTGCAGAGCTAAGTTCCAGACTCTTAAGGGCTGCATACTCCTGTCTTTCCACTTGCCATAGTGGAAACACCATGGACTTTGGAATCAAACAAACCAGAATCAAACAGACTAAGCCTCAAATGCTAGCTCTAACATTTACAAGCTATGATTTTTTTTTTTTTAAAGATTTTATTTTTCCCTTTTTCTCCCCAAAGCCCCCCCGGTACATAGTTGTATATTCTTCGTTGTGGGTTCTTCTAGTTGTGGCATGTGGGACGCCGCCTCAGCGTGGTCTGATGAGCAGTGCCATGTCCGCGCCCAGGATTCGAACTAACGAAACACTGGGCCGCCTGCAGCGGAGCGCGCGAACTTAACCACTCGGCCACGGGGCCAGCCCCTACAAGCTATGATATTTTGAGCGAGACTTAACCTCTCTAAATCTGTAAAACAAAGATAATACCTGCCTTACAGGATCAATGCAAGGATTAATAATATTTTGTGTACAATGCCTAGTGTGGTTTCTGCGTATATTTGGTGCTCAGTGCCTGATAGCTTCTACTATTACTGCGAAGACAATTACTGTTACCACTGCTGCTGCTGCAAGTACTACAAAAACAAAGCAAAGCCATGGTAAACTTTTTGACTTTTGTTTGTTTTTTTTAAACAGATCTATACAGTCTTCTTGATGGATCATTGAAAGGCAGGGTAAGGAGTGCCACTTGTGGCTGTGTAATAGAACTGGCTAGAATCTGGCTGTAGAGCTGACATGCTTCGGCTCATCTCAGTGCCCTGGTTATCTTACCAGCTCCTTCTGTCAGACACACTAGACAAGAAAAAAAATTTCATTCTGGAAGAGCTCCCCCAATTAGAGCCAACTAACAATAGAATTGCTGATTATTTAATTATCTTTTTTAGTTTGAATTGGAGAAGTTTTGTTCATTCATTCTTTCCTCTCAGAAAGGCCTTCCCTAACCACCTATATTCTTTCTATATTGAAGCATGTGCATAGCACTTTTCTCCATGTATTTTGTATTGTGGTAGATTGCATTGGTTGCATTATTGGCCTCTATTAATGACGACCCTACAGCCTTGCCTTTTGCCACACACTAGGACTCTCAGCCATGTGACTTGCTTTAACCAACAGGACTCGATGTAAGCAGAAGCTTAAAAAGGCACTTCTACATTTCTCCTTCCTCCATCATGCCTCTTCTTTACCATGAGAAAAAGTCCTAGCTAGATGCTAGAAATAAGAAACCACAGGGTGCAGAGCCAAGTTGCCCTGGACACATAAGTGTGCTCAGGCAAGACTGGTCGAGCCCAGCCCAGATGAGCAGTAGCACCGAGTCAACCTGTAGACTCATGAAGAAAACTTAAGGTTGTTGTTTCAAGCCACTAAGATTCGAGGTAGTTGTTTAGTAGTAAGAGCCAACTAATATTCATGTATAAATTGTTTTTTACCTGCCTATTATCTGCCTCCCTCACTAGAATGCAACTTCCCTGAGGGCAAAGGCTATGTCTCTTCTATTCACCACTGTACACTGAGTATAGTATGCTGCCTAGAACATAACAGGTGCCCAAATACTTGTTAAATAACTAAAAAGAAAGATATTACTACATGAAAGGCATTGTGCTTTTTGAAGACATGACATAGTATGAAAACATAGTAAGACAAGGACACTCCTGTTCTTATGTAATAGTTGTCTAGTCCAGAAGTAACTGGGGAGTTAAAATGCTTATCTATATAATAACCATCTTAGGTATTAAGTATCCTACTAGAGATACCATAATAGTTCAAAGGAGGGAAACTACCTCTAACAAAGACGATCACTGGGAGGCCCATTTTTCTCATCTTTGTAATTCAAGCAAAACTGTCCTCAATTTTGGAAACCCCCAGCCATCCTCTAATTAGGGACAGATAACACTTTCTCACGTACAATAGCTGTTTAAAAAACTTCAAACACCTACAGACTCAGCTAAGTTCATGCTACAAAATGGCATCGGTATCCCAGAGTTTTATAATGACTTCAAACTGTCCTTCAAAAGATAATCCCTATCCTACTTTTTCTTTTAACCATACACATACATATAGTTTAAAAATATCGATATACATATTGATGTACAGCTTTACTCTTTTCCATCCCTGGTCCAAGTCCTCTTAACCATTTCTGACTCTAGTTCTTCCAGACAAGATCCTTCATATCTCTAAACAGTATGTATATATCTCAATGCCTTATCAATTTAGGAGGTATATTGTGATACCTTTCTGTAAAAAATTAGGCTTTAGCTCACTTAACTCAATTGACACATATACCTCCTTTTACCAATATTTTTTGTAATTATAAGTTACCTTTAAAAACTTAAACAATAAACTCATATTTCTATTGTTTTCTTAACACTCATCTCTTTTCTCATCTCTCTTTGCTGTCACATGAAGATATTATTGTCCACACTCTTCCTCCACTCTTTCATCCACTTCACCTCCCCTCTTCCATGAGCTGTATCTTTAAAGTTTCACATTCTTTTATTTTTGTATTATTTTCTGTAAACATAATTACAATTTCCATGCTCTGTCTAAAAGTTGATTACTTATCAATCAACACCATTTGAAACAGCAAAACAGTTCACTGCAGGACCAGATGGTATGTTAGCATAGCATTTCATTTATTACGGGTCCAATGCCATAACCCATAGACCATTTGAACGAGAATATTCTTTGCATCATTGCAAACTGTGTTCTCTTTTCACACACTCCATCAATTGCTTTAAATTGTATCATATTTTATTTCACCTCATTTTAAAAAAATTATCTGTGATGTATTTTTCAAAATAAATTTCGGGAAAAAATTTAATTAGTTTTTTGTTTTTTCTTACTAACAAATGAACAGGTGGCTTCAGCCATCTATCACATATGCCTTTTTCTCCAGAGGTATTTTTCTAACAATCTTCTATCTTTGCACTCTAATCTAGACTGATTCATTCTCTAGGCCTGCTACTTAGCCATCAACTTTTGATTTTCTTTCACTATCTTCTGGGATTGGATCTACTTTTCTCTTTCTTCATATTCTCTTTTATTTTGCTAGCACATATTCCCAAGAAACCTGCTGAGATAGGAAGCTTCAGAGATACAAATTCTGATTTCGTACATGTCTGAATATATCCTTAATCTATCCTTAAATTTAACTGAAAGTTTGGCTGGACACAGAATTCTAGGTTGGAAATAATTTCCTTCAGAACTTTAAAGGCATTACTCCACTATTTTCTGGCCAAAGATACCCAAGAAGAATTTCATTTCATTGTTTACAATAGGCAAAACTAGAAAATCCAAATGCCCATCAACAGGAGAAAATTAAATAAATGACGGTTATATTTATACTGTAAAGTACTTAGTCATAAAACATGATGACAATGTGAAAATATGGGAAGATACAATAAACGGATAAGTGTTTTCTTAAAACCAGTTATAAAAAAATACACATACCTCATTTTGTTTAAAATATAAATAAAAATATACATTGTTTATACACACGAACACATCCATAGACACACATACACCCCATTTGCATGGGTAAAAGAAAAGAAAGATATACGCCAAAATATTAACAATCGTTATACTAGAGAAAATGAATTTATGGGAGATTTTCTTTCATCCATATTTCTGCATTATCTGAATTTTTAATAAAAAGTACGTAAACTATTAAAAAGCAGAAAAAATAACACACAGAAGCTTTTTTCTTTATTTTTGGTAAAAAATGTAACATCAAATTTACCGTACTTAGTAGCATTCAGTACATTCACATTATTGTGAAACACATGTCCAGAACTTTTTCACTTTTGCAAAACTGAAACATAGGCTATACCCAGTAAACAACAATTCCCCTTTTCCTCCACTACCTAGTCTCTGGTAACCACCATTTTACTTTCTATTTCTATGAATTTGACTATTTTAGCTACTTCATATAAGTGGAATCATACAGGATTTGTCTTTCTGTGACTGGCTTATTTCTCTTGGCATAACATCCTCAAGGTCCATTCACATTGTACATGTGACAGGATTTCCTTCCTCTTTAAGATTGAATAATATTCTATTGTATGACTGCACCATAGTTTATCAATTCATCCACTGATGGACATTTGGGTTGATTCCACCTCTTGGCTATTGTGAATAATGCTGCTATGAAGATGGATATGCAAACCTCTTTTTGAGATCCTGCTTTAAATTCTTTTGGATGTATAAATAGAAGCTTTTTAAACTGCTCTTCTCTTTTCTTTTTTTCTGAGGAAGATTAGCCCTGAGCTAACATCTGCTGCCAATCCTCCACTTTTTGCTGAGGGAGACTGGCCCTGAGCTAACACTCGTGCTCATCTCCTCTACTTTATACATGGGACACCTACCACAGCATGGCTTGCCAAGCGGTGCCATGTCTGCACCCAGGATCCGAACCGGTGAACCCTGGGCCGCCAAAGCAGAACATGCGAACTTTACCGCTGCGCCATCCGGCCAGCCCCCAAACTGCTCTCCTCTTAACTAACCTACCAGATAAACTAATGCTCTCCATATCCTCCATAAAACACTCTAACTCCATGCCACATTAACTGCTCAAGGCTAAGAGGTTGTTTTCAAGTATGCCCTGAACTTCTGCTCATATCAGTGAAGTTATATGGTTTCTAAGAATTCAGTTTTATCGGATACCAAGACTATTAATGTCAGTTCCACTTCTTATTGTGATTACTTTAGTTAAATATTACATAAACTGTTGAATTATAAAATTGAAAGGTGGATGTTTATGCTTGTGGAAGCTTTAAGAAGGTAAAGGCAAGTAGCTAAAAAATTTGTTGGATTAAGTACAGAACAGACATCTATAAAAAGACTTTTAAAATTACAAAAATCTAGAAAGATTCTTTACACAGCTTGCTTTACAAGTGTCTTTAAATTCTTGTTCAACTTTGAAGAAAGCAAATTCGGAAAATGTAGACAACACATCATGTGAATATATATTCATAAGTTTTAAAGTGTGTATGTGTCACTTTTATGATTTACTGCTTTCACTGACATTTCCAATTAACTGACCAACTATTGATTCAGAATGTACCAGATAAGAGAGATTTGACTCCATTTCCATTTTTAAATATTTCGTTTATACATCATATAAAATATATATAAATATTAACATAATAATATATTTATATAATAATATAAATATACTTAGACTGCCTAAGTTCAAATCACAGCTCCATCAACGACTAGCTAGATGGTAACATACTTAACATCTCTGTGCCTTAGTTTCCTCATAAAGACAATAACAGTGTTTACAGACAGTCTGTAAACCAGACAGATAGTTGGTGCTATTATAATTAGGTAAGCCTCTAGACCAGTTTCCTAATACAGCCTTGAACAATGTAATGCCATAATTATAAATAAATCCAGGAAATGGATTCTATTCCTTCTCTCTTTTATCTATTTTGTAATCCTTACCAGGAATATTTTCTTCCTTATGTCTTTCTTATATTTCCCCTTTTATAATTTAAAATCATTTGCTCAATTCTGTTTCAAAAACGAAGCTCATTGAATTTGACAAGGGCTCCAGAGTCCAGCTCTTAATGTCAAAGGTACCAATTAAATGTTTAGTGAATTTCACTGTTGCAACTAAAGTACTGTTTTGTGTCTACTTGGGTATTCCTTAATATGATTTTTTTAAAAAAGAAAAGAATCTAAAAAGTGAATGGTGATAAGATGTGTTCAAGATTAAGTAGTATCCAAACACTACATAAAATTTAGTAACATCAGAATTTACTAATACTTTGAACACCTACTTTGGTCATGAATATTTTTTGATTTTTTTCATATTTATAGAAATTCACAAAGACTTAAAAATGTTGTAGTATAACCATAGATCAGTTATGTATACCTTGTTTTGCATTATGTACTTTACCATTACTCCCAGTCCTTGAATCACAAGCAAATAAACAGTAGATGAAGTTCAAATATTTGTGAAATCATAAAAAGCTGTATTTCTATATACATTCCAGGACAGTGCTTTTACATTTAAATGTAAGTACATAACAAATTTTGAACAAGCAATATTATGATTCTCAGAAAATCATTTTAAAGACTCAATGAGAATATAAATCTCATTGTAAATAAAATACTAGGAATGTATCAACAAGACTCCAATGATATATTCTGAAACTTAAAAGTCATATATAAACAATCAAAGGACTAAGGAGAAAATTCCTAAATCAGACAATGTAATGTCAGCACTGAGTACTTATTTAGTATAAAAGAATAAAAAAGAAAACACTACTGAATAAATTAATGATGTAAAAACCACATTCTGTACTTTCCAGAGATCTATAATATATCATAAACAACCATGTATTAGTCATTAATAAGGGAAGTTTATTTGTAATAATGCCTCAAATGTTTTGGGTGCTCAAAATATTAAATGATAGAAATTTTTCTTTTGTTTTGTTTTTCTCCCATACTATACCAAAGAATAAGAACACTACAAACTTTAGAGCTAAAGAGACATTGTTGATCATCTAAATAATTTATTAATCACAGATAAGGAAACTAAAGACCACAGATATAAAATAACTTGACCAAGTTAGTTACACTAATAAGTCCTCTTATTAAACTTGATGTTTTGAACATTGGTATTTATCACAGATCCCCTCTGAAAACTTCACTAAAAGGACAGGAATGAGAGGAATTAAAAATTACATAAACCCAAAGGGAGAGGAGAAAAGGAGGTGATGGTAACAAAATTTGGGAAGCTGGAAGAAAAAAGAACAAAGAAAGCTCAAACCTACGGTGGCAGTAGGGCAAAGCTCAGAAGCAGGCTGATTCTCATTACAGAAGCCCAGAATCCCTCTGAAAATGAAAGTGCAGGTGAAGCTAAAAGCAGGACTGACTGAGAGACCATATAGGAAAAATTTAGACTCTTCAGATCACCTCCCTCACCCTATACAATCAAGAAACTGCCCTTCTCCCATCCTGACAAAAGACCAGAGATTTACTTTCTAGAAGTTTTAACACATTTGCCAGGACATACTACACAACCCCCAAAACCTCAGTGGTTTGGTACAATAGTTTATTCTTATTCAGACGGGCAACTCTTTAGGGCAGCTATCCTCCAGATGCTGGCCATATCAATACGTGTTTCACATAACTGCCATGGTAGGAGTGAGTGTCACACCGGTATTTAAATGCTCCTGCTCAGAAGTGATTCACATCATCTCTAGTTGCCTTCCATTAGCCAAAGCATATCACAAGGATGCATTTAACCTCGAAGAGAGGAGGAGAACTAGAAATATTTGTGAGAAGCATTAATGTTTGCTACATTGGACTCTGAACTTAAAAATACCATGCAGAGCTAAAAGCAGGAAAATCTTACCAAAATTAGGCAGATTAAGTGCAAGTCTATCTACTAAATCATAAGTTTTCTAGCCCCCTTTCCCCAATTACCAATAAGAATTCTTGCAGCCCATCTTTTCCTCACTAGGAAGAAAATTAAAGGATTCCTTTCTGGGAGAAGTTACTAGTCAAAGAGAAAAGATCCATGGATACTCACAGTAGGGTGTCCCCCAGAGAATGGCCCAGCCTAATCACCTTCTCTTCAGTCAATAAGCTTTACAAACACAAAAGTTCTAATCAGCTTTTTAGTGCCTCACTTTTAAATATGAGAGTACAGGGCCAGCCCCAGTGGCCTAGTCATTAAGTTTGGTGTTTTCCACTTGAGCTGACTGGGTTCAGTTCCCAGGCACAGACCTACACCACTCATCTGTCAGTGGCCATGCTGTGGTGGTGACTCACATACAAAAAGAGGAAGATTATGGGGCCAGGCCAGTGGCACAGCAGTTAAGTTCGCATGTTCCACTTCGGCGGCCTGGGGTTCGTTGGTTCAGATCCCGGGTGCGGACCTACAGACTGCTTCACAAGCCATGCTGTGGCAGGCATCCCACATATAAAAAGTAGAGGAAGATGGGCAAGGATGTTAGCTCAGTGCTAATCTTCCTCAAAAAAAAAAAAAAAAGAGAAATATTAGCAGTGATGTTAGCCCAGGGTGAATCTTCCTCAGGAAAAATAAGAAGAAGAAGAATATAAATAAACATGGGAGTACAGCCAGAGATCACAAACAGACATTTTTGGAAAGTCTCTAACATGAAAACAAAGATAAAAAATAAAAAGGAGAAAAAAAGAATGTAGAGAAATAAAAACAATATAGGGAATGAAAGAAACCGTCATTATACATATTGCATGTATGTATGTGTGTTGTGTGTATATATACATTGAGACCACCAGAGATATAAAAGAGAATATTGTGTAAATGAAACAAAAGCAGATTACGAAAGTGGATCAAAGGACAAAGGACCTTTGGATAGGAGTCTGGGGCTCAGAAAAGAAGTCTGGGATGGAACAATCACTGTACAAATAGAAACAGAAGACTAAAACTATGGATTTGATGGGATTATTCAAGAAGAGGACATGGACAAGAGAAGAGAACTAAGGGTAAAACCGTGGAGACACTAGGATAAAGAAAGAGAAGTCTCAGATAAGACTGAGAAAACACACCAGACATATGTAAGTAAAATCGTTCATTCTATCTTTCAACCAGCACTTCTTGCCAACCTGTAGTACTATTTGCTTAGAAAAGACATGTTACAGAAGCCAAGAGAGAAGTGATTCAAAGATAGAATAAATAATAGAAAAGGCCTGAGAACCTGGGATTTGGCAATTGGAAGATAATTATTGACCTCAGAGAGTGCATTTTCCTTATAGTGAAGGGTCTGGAAGCCGGACGGTGAGTTAAGGAAGGGAAGAAGTAAGGAAAAAGAAATCATGAATATAGACTATTTCGAAAGCTTAGCTATGAAGCAACAGCTAAAGTGGATACTTGTTTGAGGAATGAATTTACTGTTTGTAGATGAGAGACACTTAAGAATGCTCACATATTATGAGAAAGAGCCAGTAGATAGGGGCCTTTCAGCACACCCTTTAACAACTCATGTGTCTGCTGCTCAGCTTTTCACAAATGATTGCTTGCCTAAATTTAAATACAGCATTCATTCTTACCTACAGATGTTCACTTCTTTGAATGTCACGACCCTTGATCTTTGATACGTCTTTGATTCATTTAACAAGAACAGCTGCAAATACACCATGTTTTATAATAGTTTAAAATCAACTGTGCTGTTGATCTTCAAAAATACTATTTTCTCTATTTACAAAGGAGTACCTGAGGTTTAAAGAGGAGAAATAACTTGCCCCAAACTAGCAGACAGCAAGTTCTTGTGGAAAAAAAGAGAGAGAAAGAAAAAAAGCCTAATTTTTCCTACTGTAATGCCTTTTAAATTATACCCTACTGTTCCTCTGTCAAGGGTATTCCAGATACCATAACAAATCACTGATATCCTGGGACATATTTTTTTAACTCTTTTTATCTAGATATACATACAGAAAAGTACACCTATCATAACTATGAAGACCAATGAATTATCACAATGAACAAACTTGAATCACATTATCCACATCAAGAAATAGGACATTTCCAGAGCCCTGAAGTCATCATCTTGCCCCTTCTCAATCACGATCTCCTACTCCTCCCCAAAGGTAAATCCTGTCCTGACTTCTAACACCACAGAGTAGTTTTTCATTAACTTTTCATCAATGAAATCATATGACAAAAATTATTTTGTATCCACTTCTTTCATTCAACATTATGTTGCTTGTAGTTTGTTCATTCTCATTGCTATGGAGTAGTCCATTGTAGTAATATATAACAATTTATCCATTCATTCTACTATTGATGGATATTTGGGTTGCTCCAATTTTCAGCTGTTACAGATAACAGTGCTATCAATACTCTTGTATACGTCTTTAGGTGCACATACATACACATTTAGGAGAAGGGAATACACGTTGCAGTGGATCACAAGGTATGCAGACAGATGCTGCCAAAAATATGCTTAAACTTAAAAAGATGCTGCCAAACTATTTTCCAAGTGGTTGTACCAGTTTATACTCCCACCAGTAGTGTATGAGAGTTTTAATAGCTCCACATCTTGTGCGGTAGGTTCATTCTAAAATTATTTTGCACCAACTTGTCATACATTTTTATTTAATAGTACATTCTTTTAAAACCAAATATTTTGTAATCTTTCTTCTTTATTGAATCCTAAAGTCCCATAAATTTCTTACTAAATTTAGAGAGTGAGCTTACTTACGTGACACCAATGCCCATAGTAAACAACAAAAGGATACCTATATTCACCTCTGTACTCTAAATGTTCCTTATACCACGAGTTACCTGTTATTCTAAATCATAATCTTTCTTTTCTCTTCTCATATCTCTTTGTAAGAAAATGTTCGTGTGATACCTGGAGTCCCTATCTAACATCATCTACCCCCCAAAGTCTAAAGAAGATTTGATGCATTAGTCACTTATTCCTCTAGGAAACTACTTCCCTGCTGCTAAAGGAAATGATCTATGTACAATACAACCACTCCAGGGAAAAAACAGATCTATAAAACACATGGGCATATACTAGTGTGATTGCCAACTATATTTAATACTTTGCTATGGTTTTGTTTACACTCCATGCCGAATCATTAGAGTAACTCTAATTTTATCCACAAATGTCAAGAAGAGGCAGAAAAACAGTCTCAGTCATAAGAGTTTTTAAATTATTCATTCCATTTTCTAAGAAACAAGCCTTTTAGCCAAGGAGCTTTGATATATTAACACTTTCACATTAGCACTATGATAACAACTATCTAAAATAGTTCTTCCACAGGCAAACCAATTCAGCAGTTTTAACAACTAAGCAGCCAAGCTGACGTATCTTTAGAGAGATGAGATTCAAGGGATCTGTTATCAGAATTCGGAAAACAAATCAAATATATTTTTCAATGCTTCAAGAAAATATGAGAAGCTATGTAAAATAGCAATGTGACAACAAATAAAATGATGATGAGCATTTTTGTGTTTGGTGTCATTCATCTAAAATTTGCCAGGCACATATTATAAGTAAGGCAACCACAAATCCAAAACTGTCCACTGAGCTCATACTCTGTTCAAATACTATACGGGTATTACGAACTTGGAGGTCATCTGATTTCTCATGATGTAACTTTTTAAAATTTGTTTGATAAATACTTAAACACTGCATTTACTATGTGCTAGGCACTGTACTAAGTGCTTTCCAAATAAACTCAATTCTTAAAATAATCTTAGATAAATAGCCATAATTTGAAGTCAGGCAGTCTAACTCAAGTTCATGTTCTTAATGACGCAAATAACTAGAAATACATGTATAAATGCAACCAAAATAACTAACTCCTTTTTTTCTTTTAAATAATAAATCTGAAGCAGCCAGCCCTGGTGGTCTAGTGGTTAAGATTCAGAGCTCTCACAGCTGTGGCCCGGGTTCAGTTTCCTGGTCAGAACCAAACCACCTGTCCAGTTGTTAAAGTGTGGCAGCTGCATGTTGCCGTGATGCTGAAAGCTATGCCACACCGGTATTTCAAATACCAGCAAGGTCATCCATCGTAAACAGCTTTCAGCAGAGCTTCCAGAATAATACAGACTAGGAAGAAGTACCTGGCCACTCACTTCCGAAAAAACTGGCCATGAAAACCCTCTGAATAGCAGCAGAGAATTGTCCGATATAGCGCCAGAAGGTAAGAGGATGGCACAAAAAGACAGCGCAGGGTTCCACTTCGCTGTCCACAGGGGCACTAGGAGTCAGAATCAACACTAACCACAACAACAAATCTGAGCTATACTTGGCCTTTTGATCATTTACCTCAGGGAAGTAGTTTCTGATCATTTATTTAAGGTAAGAAAAGTATACAGAAGACTCAAAAGCAAGAAACAGTCCTTTGCTATATACATATTTAGCTTTCTTAAAACAGTGTGTCATCAATTTTATAAATATATTAAGAGAAAATATGAAAATACATCTTTCTTTGGACAAAATGAAGCTTCTTTTAAACAGTTTAGAACTACAAAACCCAGAGAGAATAAAAATAGCTTGAACTTGGTCTCTAATTATTCTTTAATCAAGGATGCAATCTGAATCAAGTTTGTATCTACACATTTATCAAGTCTTTTCTAAGTATACTTCTCTGAGAGTACCCACAGGCAGTTTCACTGTATTCCTCATGAGGGAAAGAGGAAATAAGAGAACTGTAAGGTCATTTAGTCAATTTCCCGCTCAGGCATTTTATTTTCCCTCTATTTCCCAAGGCTTTGCAGAACTACAATAGAGGTAAGTCCTTCTCCCCTTAATGATATACAGTGTTACTGGCAAAATGAAAATATGTTGAAATTAATTTTTATTTGTTTTGGGGGGGGTTTTCTCCTGAGGAAGATTCACCCTGAGCTAACATCTGTGCCAATCTTCCTCTATTTTGTGTCTGGGTCGTTGCCACAGCATGGCTGCTGCCGAGTGGTGTAAATCCATGCCCAGGAACTGAACCCAGACCGCCAAAGCAGAGGGCACTGAACTTAACCACTAGGCAATGGGGCCCGCCCTGTTTTTGGTTTTTTAAATTGGGATATAATTGACACATAACATTGTATTCATTTTAGGTGTCCAATATAATGACTTGATATATGTATACATTGCAAAATGATTAACACAAGTTTCGTTAACATCTATTGCCACACAGTTACAGATTTTTTTCTTGAGATGATAAGTTTTAAGATCTACTCTCTTAGCGACTCTCAAAAATACAATACAGTATTGTTAACCATGCCCAACGTACTGTATGTTACATCCCTGAAGCTAATTTCCAAAAAAGGAAAGATCTGCCTGAATGAAGCAAAAGAAAGAAGGATCCAAGTCTTTGTTTTCATGATCTGATCAGATTTCCACTCATAATACTCATGCTTTCTATAACTGGTTTCATTATTAACATGAGTAATTCTAAATTAAATGCATCTAGGATCATCATACATACCAGGACAACTCAAAGAACATCTGGAAAAAACTTCGGTTCTGCAGCTATAAAAATCACTTCAATCCCAATTCTCTGTAAACTCCATCATAGTTTCTTAAAAGTACTAGTAGTAGTAACTGCAAGAGAATTGGTATCAGTACCAGACTATATTTTGTGATATGCACTCAGAAACACTTCTTTCTTGGAACCAGCCCTGTGGCTGAGTGGTTAAGTTCGTGCACTCCACTTCAGCGGCCTAGTGTTCGCACGTTCAGATCCTGGACTGAGACATGGCACCGTTTATCAGGCCATGCTGAGGCGGTGTCCCACATAGAAGAACGAGAAGGACCTACAACGAGGATATACAACTATGTACTGGGGGGCTTTGGGGAGGGGAAAAAAAGAGGAAGATTGGCAACAGATGTTAGCTCAGGGCTGATCTTCCTAAAAGACAAAAAAGTTAAAAAAAAATGCTTCTTTCTCTAGCAAGCCATAGCATCTGAAGATTCCCATTAGTGTACGTTCTTGAGTATCCAGATGACACCACAAAAATGCCTTAACGATTATACTTTACATATGTGTAGCACTACACAGTTAACCCTAGAAATAAATCTTTACTTGTGCCATTTATCATAAGAGAAAATGAGACTCAGAGATGTTACCAAAAGTGCTCAAGATCACACAGCCTAACTGTGCTACCACTCAAATCCTCAATTAAAGTCTAGTGTAAATACACCACATCAGTTCTCAAGTAGGCTCAAGGGAATAATAGATGATCGTGCATCAATATAAAATAATGGGTTAATTTCTCAGAAAACAGCACACAACAGAGCTTTGAAGGAACAGGAGATAAGATATGCGCATTTTAAATATAAAAAGGGCTGATCTTTGAGAGACCTACAGCCTGATGCCCTGCCCAAGGAGAAAGGGCTCTGATGGGACACCAATAATGAGGTATGGTCGGGCAGTCAGGAGCAATGAGGTGACAAGCCCAGGAAAGGCATGTTACATGGATAAGTAGTTTTCAGAGCTTAACCGAGGCCTGACTAGTAGTTCTATCTAGTCTGTAGTACAGGCTTAGTTGGTTCTTTTATTTCTACCAGTTGACGAGCTTGTTTCTTTTTCTCACAACACACAAAAAGAAAGGGCAGATATCTTCTCACAACTTTAGGACTTGCTCAAACAAATCCAAAAGTGACATCAATAAATTGCCTCTACTTAGACCACTTAAAGGAATATCAGAAATTCTCCTTTGTTTTAAACCAAGAGATGTTACTTGACTGATTAAAAAAAAAAGTCAACAAGCTATATGTCTATATCTTTGCTCTTTAAAAACAAAAATAAGTTCAAAGATAAAATGCCATCCAATCAGCTCTATCACACTCAAATGCTCCAGAAATTTCCAGAATATTATTTCTTCACAGTATTATCTCCTCACAGAAAGCACAGATTTCAGATCTTACAATAGTTGAACAACATAAAAATACAAGAGAGCACCTGAAGGATCAAGGCACCTTTTAATTCTTTCCCGGTGAGTATGCCTTCAAGTATATAATTTTCTATTTCTTTCTTTCCTAAAAGAGTAATTGCATGATATGCTTAGGGGGTTAGGAGTGGGAAGACAGCTAGAGATCATCTATTCAATCTGTTGCCTCTAGACATAACTGAGTTTTAAAACAAATTTATAAAACAATCCAGGCAAATTAGAAACAAATATATTATTAAATATTGGTATGATTTCTATAAGGCAACTAAGTACTAAAATGACATGCAATACCAATGTGAAGAAGACATTTGTCTTTCACATTTTGTTTTATTTTAGCTACTGCATACAGTTTTTGTCAAGGCCGAGGCTGATAGTGGTACTAATCGCAATGGCTTAAATTGTAATGTACTTAAACTCATTTGTGATCTTTCCTTCACTAGGCATGTAACCTTGGTCAAGCTATTTAACTTCTTAAGTCTCACATTCCTCATTGTAAGTATTATGATAATAATACTTTCCTCACAATAGGTATGTAAGGACTAGATAAGTTTCAGAATTTTGTGACATATAGCACATTGACTCTTGTACTAAATGAATTATGCACATGAAACTGCTGTTTGCTCTAAAGTGCTATCAAAATGGTATTATCATCATCACTGACATAGCATATTAAAGTTATATCCTCTTCACTATGAAAAAAAAAGTCTCAAATCTAAGAGTCATTTGAAAACTAAACGAAATAGCACATGTGAAAAATGTTTAGCACAAAGCAGGCTCTCAATACATGTTTGTTTAAAAATCTACAAGTGAAACTCCCATTGAAGCTAGGGAGATTTAGTACACTATCTAACCCAGACTATTACATGACTCCATTATTTACATATAATAACCTTTCATTTACAAGACAGAATATTATGTGGTATATTAAAATCATCAATTATTAATGTTTTGAGTCCAAAGACCCTCATGCAATGTTATTAGAGCCAGTATAATGTAAATTACTATTGCAGGATGCTAGTTTTAGTATATACTAAAAAACACATACATATAGGGGGCCAGCCTGGTGGCATAGTAGTTAAGTTCACGAGCTCCACTTTAGCAGCCTGGAATTCATCAGTTCAGCTCCCAGGCGCAGACCTACACATTGCTTAGGAAGCCACGATGTGGAGGCATCCCACAAACAAAATAGAGAAAGAATGGCACAGATGTTAGCTCAGCACCAATCTTCCTCAAGGAAAAAGATGAAGATTGGCAACAGATGTTAGCTCAGGGCGAATCTTCCTCACCAAAAAAAAAGGAAATATACATATATATATATACACACACACACACATATATATTGTTTTATATATATATTATTGCTTTCAATATATCTATAGAGGTAATTTTTCATGCTTGCATATATGACATAAGATCTATTCTAAAAATGAATATATTACAATCTTTACAATACTCAGAAATTTTACATATTTCAATTTTAAAATCTTTAAATAAATGATTCATTTTTATATTCAACTTACTCTTTAGACAATATATATATCTATACTTATATATTCAACCACACACACTTTCATTTTATCTCCTCTCCTGGTTCTCTCAGAGCCAAGTCTCAAAGTTCTAACTGCATCCTCATCATGTCCACATGAATATCCCATTATTACCCCTAATTCAACAGGCCTAAAATAAACCTATCCTTTTTACAACAAAATAGTTTCCTCCTTTGACTCTTCCATTTCTGTCAGTAAATTCCCAAGTTTAAAAATCCAATCTTTTTTGATCCCTTTCTCTCTCCTCTCT
Source organism: Equus przewalskii (assembly GCF_037783145.1). Classification (NCBI taxonomy): domain Eukaryota; kingdom Metazoa; phylum Chordata; class Mammalia; order Perissodactyla; family Equidae; genus Equus; species Equus przewalskii. Next base: position 8,955,517 of record NC_091832.1, on the reverse strand, counting down.
GGAAAGATATCATAGAGAAGCAACAGCAAAGGACTTTGGAGTCAACTGGATCGGGGTTAGTCCTGTTTCTACTTCTTACTAGTTGTGTGTCAGCTTAAGCAAGTTATTATAATCTTTCTAAACATAAGTTTCCCTGTCTACAAAAATAGTAATTCATCCCACTTACTTTACAGGATTTTATAAGGCTTAAATATAATGTATATAAGGTGCCTAATAAATAGTGAACATTCATAAATGTTAATAAAGCAACTTCTCTTCCTTGATCACATCCAGTCATCAAGAACTACAGGTCCTTATTTTGAAATGTCCCTACTGTCACAACCTTTCTCAGCCCTTCTCATTTAAATCCTCAAGTTCTGGGTCTCATCTAATTCATTATCCATCTGGTGGAATGGACACAAAAAGCCAGCCAGTCCAGAGGCCTCTTACCTGGCATACAGCACTTAGACTTCTTTCTTACTTCTCTTACCCACAGCACTTAAACTACTTTCCATCAGTCTGGAACCCAAGAATAGTTCACTCCATCCAAGTTCCTTCTGCCCACCTTCCAACACTCTCCTTCATCTCTGTGATCCTTTATGATTCCCTTAGGGTTCTCTGAGAGTAACTTTGGTAAAAATTCTCCAATGACCCCTCATCACCTACCCTTCTTAGGCCTGTCTAATCAATCTCCCATCCAATCTAGCTCCCCATGTCATCCTACCTTCTAACAATAATGTGATCTCCAGGACTGCACCTCTTATAAACTCGCTCCAGTGTTCCTATACTTTTCATTAAATGTTCCCACTACCTCCTTACTCTAAAATCTGGCTCTCCCCAGATGGCACAATTTCTCTGGCAGTCCTCTTAAGAAGAGGTTGCTCCTTTTTCTTACCCTAGACAAAAGGAAGAACAGTATTCTCAGCTCGATGTTTGCATACAGGTCATTACTATTTTATCCTTATTCAAAAATGCCTTCTCTTTGGGAGGCCAAGCCATGAAACCAAATCACCCTTTCCCTACTGACAGTGAACTGCTGTAGAATTCCTTGTCACTTCTTCACTGAGTGCCGGGAATACAATGATAAATAAGGAAAATATAACAGGAGGTTGAGTGGGACATATTGAGTTAAATAAAATACATTAAAATTAATCTCATCTTTTTTTTATATTCTAATGTGGCTACTAGCAAATTTAAAATTACACATGTGGATCACTGAGCTATAGCTTTCCATTCCAAAGTCTAGCCTTCAATGTAAAACCAAGTTAGCTGCATGTGAGTTTGGAATTTAAACGCTATTGTACCCTCCCTCTCTAGCTTTGATAGTCTCTATTCTTCTACTCAGATCTATTCTACCTTCTGGCTGTATCTATGCTACTCCTAAAAACAAGTCTACTTACTGACTTCCAAATATATCACATGCGTTTGTGCCTCTTCCTACCCAGAACATGTACCCTTTCCCTTCTCACCCAGAATAGTCTTTCCCATTACAGAGTATAGTAGTCTTCAAAATACTTGCTGCCCTGCCCTGTGGTAGGATTATATACCCTACTCTGTCAATAGCGGGCTTGCTATAAGACTTGAACAGAAATGTGAGCAGAACGACACGTGCCATTTCCAAGGCGAAGCTTTAATAAGAACCATTGCTTCGTTCCAACATGGTCTCTTTTCCTCTTGCATGAAACCAGAGTAGCTTCTATCTGGGACACTTCTGGTTTCACGCAAGAAGAAAAGAGGCCATACAATAATTCCTTAATACCAAATATCTAGTTAGTTTTAATTTGGTTATTTCATCTATGGTTTCCCCTCCATCTCTTTTTTTTCCCCCTTGCAATTCTTCTGTTTGAAGAAAGAGATTGTTTTCCTGGATTTTGCTGCTTGTTTTCCCATGGTACAGTTCAACACATTCTTCTGTCTTCTATATATCCTATAAATGACTGGTTATAGCTAGAAGCATGATTAGATTTGGTCTCCTTTTTTTTTCAAGACTATTTCAAAAATGGTTTTATGTATTTTCATTAAGAGGCACATAATGTCAGATTGTCTCTGTTTTGTGATGTTAGCAGCCATTAAGCAATTACACATGATTCAGATTTAAATAATAATAATTCAAAACAAGAATAGACTAGAACTGCCAAAACAGTGGTACAGCTGAACTCTAGGAATTAGAAGAGGAAAAAATAACAAGACTAAACTGATCAGCAAAATTATTATGGAAATAGTGGTGCTTAAGATAGATCTTGAAGAATGGGAATGATTATGGTAAAAGGATATGACATTAGCTCGTGGAGGCTAAGTTTTATACAGTAATGATAAATGATTCAAAACTCCCAGGGGTTTACACCAACAAAAGTTTAAGTCTTACTTCTAGTACATGGCCACTGTTAGCTGTAGCGTTTATACACTTCATGTGCCCAACAAAATATATGTTAACTTGATCCATCCCATGTGACGCCAGTTTGCAACCACTGTTCTAAGAAAACTTAACATGGCATGATGGAATGAAGGGAAATGTATTCGAGCTCTTTCCTGATAGCAAGACTATTTTGTTGATAGCCGTTGAGATGAGACAACACCTTTGATGTTCCTGTTGTGTAAATAAATTATTGAAGGAAAGTTCTTTGTGGGCGGTTGTCATTTATTTCTCTCTCTCATCCCAAAACAAGGTTCCACTAAACTGTGGTAAATTAATTTGAAAGAATTGTCATAAACTTCAGCAGTAGTAGGCAAGTCAAATGGACCAAAGGTAAACGGTTTTACCTTTGGCTTATCTAGCCAGTCTATCAAAAGACTCAATGCCCCTAAGTCGATCCAGTAACTGTACTGGTTTCCTCCTCCTCCTTATTTGAGTCCTTAATTAAGTCTGTCCTAGTTCTGACACATGGCCATGGAGATTGTTCACAGAGGAATTAATTGTGGAGGACTGGTGTGTAAGACACAGAAAAGATCAGCAGAGGCCTCTCACCATAATGCCAACACCTTTTGATTAACAGGGTATGCATTACAGCAAGGTAAGAGTCTCAAGCGTCTTATGCTCCTATTTTCTGTATGGAAGCCAAATTTAAATTTTAAAAACCTTATTTATAATAAAAATAAAGTTACATTCTCAAGACCTAAGGAAGCCAATGTGAAGGGAAATGAGAGGCTCTGCTCACAAGCTCAGGTAGACATTCCACTCACCCAATATTGCCTTATGCCTGATATAAATTGCTTCTAATCTTGCAAGGGAAAATGTACAAAACTAGGAAGTATGTACACAAAATAACTTGAATACAAGTAAGAACGTGATAAGTGTGGTTCAAACAAAGCCATATATAACTTAAACAACTTGAAATAATTGTTTATTTAAATTCCACATAACTATTTACACTTTTTCAAAATGACTAATTAAAACTTGCAAGGCAAATAGAAAGATAGCTTCAGAATTAAGAAATGCGGTGATTCCCTGCTTTACTGCTTTACTTTTTATCAGAAGCCATTTTCTCATATTTCAGAAAACTAATACGAATAGAAAATCAACCTTAAGCCCTTTGATCTAACATGTTTAAAACTCTGCAATATTCAAAAGTCAAATTTGATTTTTAGGAATTCCACATACATAAGTATTTTTAAATTATATTTCCTAGGCTATTTCTTCTCTTTGGCACTAAATATCCATAATACTCAAGGTAGCTGGCAACAGTAAACAGCACGTCCATTTTAGACCTGAAACGCCTAAGAATCAGAGACCTCTACTGGCCTACCAGACAGATTATAGCCAAGTAACAAAACAAGAGAAAACAATAAAAAAATGGAAGAAAGAAAAGAACCAAAGATCTAGGGTTCATTCAGTAGGCCATTCTCTTCTACTTAACTAGAGCAAGACAGGGGTAGGCAAAGCCTGTACCAGAAAAATCAGGAAAACTAGAGATGAAAAGTTTATAGATTTTACTAATTTCTAGTTTCTTTAAAAAAGAGAATGCATTGACACACATAAAAGATAAGGAAAAGAAAGGAGCCTGAAAAAATTAAAATCAGCAACATAAGAACATTTAGCTTGCTAGGACAGAAACAAAACGAATTTATCTATTCTCCTACTTAACCCTGTTTTTGAAAACCAATTTGATTCAAACTTCTAAACTTTCAAAGTATGTCTTCTTCAGAGCAGATACCCACAGGATAAGGATGCTTAGTCACTTTAATAATAAGAAAATTCATTCTCCCAGTTTTAAGCGGGTAGTGGCTGGCAACTTTTCATAACCTAAATGAGAATGACATTAAAATTAGCTATCTGAAGAAAATTTTACTTAGTTCTTTTCATCAGGATGACATGCACATCAATTTAAAGTTTGCTGAGAACAATTTTTTGCTAAATTCAAACCACTTTGAAAGTAAGGATGTACAAATGATAAAGAAAAATTTCTCCCTCCTCTCTTCCCCCCCAAAAAACAATTTGACCTCTAGGATACTCTAGTTCACTAATTAGTTACATTGTCTCAGAATATACAACTTCAGATTTCAATTAAAAATATATACAATACCTCAATTATCTATTGAGTTCCTCTATTGAAGAAAATCAATCAATTAAAAAGACGCTGATCTAGTCACAATATAAAAATCTCCCAGTAAAGGAAAAGATATAATCAGTGCAACATAACTTAAAATTAGTCCCAACTCTGGCAAACATTGATGAAAAGAAGGAAAATTCTCTTTCTTAGGACCTTATTAAATCAGCTTCTAGAAATTAGTAAAAAGAGTAAATTAGATCATGATTTCCTCCTCAGAATATAGGGGAAAGTTGCTTTCACGAAGTTTATATTATAATTTATATAATTTGTATTAGATATAATTTATTTTAATTGATTAATTTATATTAAATTGAAACAAAAGATCTAGTCTCTTCGGAGAAAAGAAAAAAAATTATTCACCCCCTTTATTAAATCATTTGATTCTTCTTCCAGTTCTATAACATAAGTGATGCTGAACTTCAGATCAAAGACCCAACAATACTGATAAACGGAAACCAGGATAAGGCCTTTCAGTCTTTTTTTTTTTCTTTTTAATTTTTTTTTTTTCGGATGTACATCATATTTCAAATTCTGGATACATTACATGATGTTCACCACCTGAACACTAATTATAGTGCATCCCCTCACATGTGAGCCTAATCACCCCTTTTGCCCTCCCCCTCCCCCCTTCCCCAATGGTAACCACCAGTCCAATCTCCAGTGCTATGTGTTTTTTCTTTTTTTTGTCGTTTTTATCTTCTACTTATGAGTGAGATCATATGGTATTTGACTTTCTCCCTCTGACTTATTTCACTCAGCATAATACCCTCAAGGACCATCCATGTTGTCACAAATGGCTGGATTTCGTCATTTCTTACGGCTGAGTAGTAGTCCATTGCGCATAAATACCACATCTTCTTTATCCATTCGTCCCTTGATGGGCACCTAGGTTGCTTCCAAGTCTTGGCTATTGTGTATAATGCCGCAATGAACATAGGGGTGCAAGTATCTTTATGCCTTTGTGTTTTCAAGTTCTTTGGATAAATACCCAGCAGTGAAATAGCTGGATCATATGGTAGATCTATCCTTAATTCTCTGAGGATACTCCAAACTGCTTTCCATAGTGGCTGCACCAGTTTGCACTGCCACCAGCAGTGAACAAGGGTTCCCTTCTCTCCACACCCTCTCCAACATTTGTTGTTTCCTGTCTGGTTAATTATAGCCATTCTGACCGGAGTGAGGTGATACCTCATTGTAGTTTTGATTTGCATTTCCCCGATAGCTAATGATGTTGAGCATCTTTTCATATGCCTGTTGGCCATCTGTATTTCTTCTTTGGAGAAATCTCTGTTCAAATCTTTTGCCCATTTTCTAATTGGATTGTTGGTTTTTTTGTTGTTGAGCTGTATGAGTTCTTTGTATATTTTGGATATTAACCCCTTATCTGATATATGGTTTGCAAATATCTTCTCCCAATTGTTAGGTTGTCTTTTCGTTTTGTTGATGGTTTCCTTTGCTGTGCAGAAACTTTTTAGTTTGATGTAGTCCCATTTGTTCATTTTTTCTTTTGTTTCCCTGGCCCGGTCAGACATGCGACTTGAAAATATGCTGCTCAGACCAATGTCATAGAGCATACTGCCTATGTTTTCTTTTAGAAGTCTCATGGTTTCAGGTCTTACATTCAAGTCTTTAATCCATTTTGAGTTGATTTTTGTGCATGGTGTAAGGGAATGGTCTACTTTCATTCTTTTGCATGTGGCTGTCCAGTTTCCCCAACACCATTTATTGAAGAGACTCTCCTTTCTCTATCGTATGCTCTTGGCTCCCTTGTCGAATATTAGCTGTCCATAAACGTGTGGGTTTACTTCTGGGCTTTCAATCTTGTTCCATTGATCTGTGTGTCTGTTTTTGTGCCAGTACCATGCTGTTTTGGTTACTATGGCTTTGTAGTATAATTTGAAATCGGGGAGTGTGATACCTCCAGCTTTATTCTTTTTTCTCAGGAATCCTTTGGCTATTCGGGGTCTTTTGTTGTTCCATATAAATTTTAGGATTCTTTGTCTTTTACAGGAAAGTTCAAAATATTTACAATTTTTACCAGGCTGCAAAAATTTTACTAGCACTTCTCATAATCATTATTATTCTTGTGGTGGTACACTGGTAATGACATTAATAAGATGAGAAGTTAGAGTATTACTGCTTTGGATGATATTTCCAATTTTAATTAAAATTATTTTAAGTTCTTCTTAATGTATTTATGACAGTAAGACTCGTGTCCCATTCATACCCATTTATAAAATTACTCTCTTCCGGGACCTGGGGTAGCTACATGATCAATGAGGCTCTTTAAACATATATGACACTGCATGTCTCATGGAATAGAAAGCATCAATTAATCCATTGATTTGCTTAAGAGAATTTCTACTCTATCATATGTGTTACATAGACCCTTACAATTTGATTGAGTAAAGGATTAGGGTCACCATTTTAAAGATGAATAAAACTGAAGCTCAGAGAAGCACTATTACACAGAAAGTGGTAGAGTTGGAATTTTAAATCTTATCTATTTAATTCCAAAACCCATGTCCTATTTACTGTGTCATGTTGCCTAAAGAGACAGACACCTCCAAATGAGGTTTCAAATAAGCTTGTTCCATCTCCAGTTCACCAACTGTGTTTGTGTCATATTCAACCAGGACATTTTGTTTGTAAAATGTCAGAAGTTTCTCCATTTTTTCCCCTTCATTCGTGTCAATATTCTCAGCTTCCAATAGCCTAAATTCAAATATTTAAACCTAAAATTTATAGATAAAAAATGTTTTTGTTCATTTGGTCCAAAAATATTTATTAAATGCCTACTATGTAGCAAGCATGTGCTAATTGCTATTTTAGTCCCTACTATCCAGCACTAATTTATTCAATGAGTGCATAGAGATGTCTAAGATGAGAAACTTCATTAACCCCATGATTAATTAGAAACAAATGTGCATTTTTTGTTTAATACATTTGTATTAATCAAGGTATGTATTACTCTTCCTATAAGTAACAAAATTTGTTTTATTTTAAGTTCTACTCCGTGCCATCTCCTCCTATTAGAAACGAGATTTTTATACCAGGAAATTAGCCAGGAGGCAGAGTAGAATAGTCTTATGAGTATGGACTTAGGGGCAGATAGACTTGAATTATGGTTCTGGTTCTAGTACTTATTGGTTGTGTAGCCTTAGCTACACCACTTAATCTCTCTGAACCCGAATTTTATCATACGTAAAACTGAGATAATTATACCCTCTTGCAAGAAATTTGTTAGAATTAAACAAGATAAATGTAAAATATCTGAAAGAAAGGAGGTACCCCGCAAACGACAAAAGATTGGTTTACTGAAAGAACTAACTTTGTTTTTAAAGGCCATTACTATAATATCTGATTATTTCTCCATCTCTCCATTTTTAAAACGTCTATTATTATTTACTGAATGGGAATCAGGAAATTTGGCTTATAGTTCTGGTTTCTCCTCTTGCTAGTTATGTGACCGTAGGTACGTCACTTAACCTCTAACATTCAATATAAAGATAAAAATCCACACTTCCCTTACTGTATGCTATAATCTTATGCATGTCTTTTCTACTTACCAGAGCGCAAGAATGGAAAAAAATCTGGGCTTTGGAATCAGAAAGACCTGCTTTCCAGCCACATAAGCCTGAACTAATCACTTAATCTCTCTTAAACCTACCTATATGACCTTGGATTCTTTCTTCAGATCTATTGTGAGGCAAAATGTGAGAAAGTAAAGTAAACTACAAAGAAGTTAAAAGTATAAGATAAACTGATGACCAAATAATTTAGGGGCTAGCATGCTTTGGACCTGCTCAAGTACAGATGTTATTAGATCAACCCTTTCCACCACAGCATTCCTACTTTGAAGATTTCAAATTCTTAAATGTGACCTCATTACTAACAAATACAGGATTTCTTAACCTAGGTTTCTGGGAATGGACATTATCTCATGAAGTCATTTTCAAATTTGCGTGTCTGCACATAGCATGCATTTTCACGAGAAAGAACTGTCTTCTCATCAAATATTCAAAGGGATCTATGACCCCAGAAATGTTTAAGATCCAAGGAGGAGAAAAAAGGAATATAGTCTTTAGCTCTGTTAATAGATGAGCAATACTAGCAATGTTCTGAAGAAGCTTTATTCTCTCACAATAACTTTCCTGTGTACATGTTGCTCTCTCTGCCCTCCATCCCTCTGCTACATTCTCAGTCCCTCTGCCGACAATCTTCACTGGGCTAGTTCCTTCCTATTAGTCAAGACTCAATTCATGTGTCCTTTCTCCAAGAAGCTTTACTGAACTACTACTACCACCACTCCCAGCTGTCAGGGAACATCCTCTGGCCTCAGAATTCTGTGTACAACTCTATCATCGCCTAGCTGGTGATTTTCTAACTTTATTCCTCCTCCACTAGAATGGGAACTCCTTGAAGGGAGGGACTTTGTCTAACAGATCTCTGAATTTCCAGAGTTTTGCACAACATCTGGTACTTGGTAGGTATTCAATACATATTTTTGAGTGAATAATTTTGAAAATGAGTAAGTCAACAACCTAGTAATTTCTTCCACAAAGCCATGACACAGAGATTAATACATCACAATTAGTGACTTCTAAGACTCCTGAAAAAAAGGCAAGCAACTACAGTTGTTGGCAGATTGTTTTCCCATTCCTTTCCACAAAAATCAGAATGTTTTCCATAGCATTATTAAAAGTCTTTACTTAGGAATTTCCAATCCTATATAAAAGTTTTCAATCCTAGATAAAATTCTAGGAGTCTTTTGTGTTTGATTGTTTTGTTTTCCGTCAGTTGACAGGCAAGTGCATTATTCTGAAAGCCAGTTTAGAGACTCACTGTTCACAATCAATAGTTCTCAAAAATATATGACAAATAAAAACATCTTCCTTTAGAGTTTGAAAAAAAGAGAAATTTCTTTTATGAATCCTATTAAATAAGTGGGAAATATAAAAAGTAAAAATTATCATATTCCCATATGGTGAACACCATCAATGAAATTACTGCAAGCTTTCACACTTGCAATAATTTTTTATAATCAGAAAAAGCAAATTCAGCTAAGAATGAAAATTTTTCTTAAATCCATACTAAAATTAACACCTACTCCATTGCTGAAATTTAACAATTAATAAAAATATTCTGAAACTCACATTAGACTACACTATTCTTAAATGACTCAAAGACAAAGCTATGACTTTGTTAAGAACATGTATGCAAAATAGTGACACCCTTCTGACCTTCTTAATGCATGTAGTTCTCTAGTATCTCTCATTAAAAGTGACACTGAGCCAAGATACCAAAACTGAAGCCAAATGCAACATTCATCGATATTATCAGACCTCCTTAGAAGAAACAAGCACATAAGCATCACAGAAATGAAAGGTGTCTTCTGTCCCAATACTTTTGGGATCTTTATTAAAGCTATGATTGCTGTTGTTACAAAAGATATGAAGTGACAAAAAGTAATTTGAAGTTTTAAAGATATTTTTAAAAAGGGATAAAATTATTTAAGTCCACATTCCCTTTTCCACAATTCCAAAATCCCTAAATCTCTAAAAACAGTAATTTTTTTCATAACTTTGGTGCCAAAACTAATTTGTCAGCAAAACTTAACCTAAATTGATGTAAAGCTATTTTTAACTTTTATTCAATTAGTGTGAATGTGATATTAATGTGTTTGATTACAGGATACTTTCCCATATCCCATGGGTGTATTATGTAATCAAGAGTACATATGCTGTATTACTTTTCTATAATCAAAAAAAAATCTGAATTTTTGCATCCCAGGCTTCCAGATAAAGGACTATAATGTGGATTTCCTATTCTTTTAAAGGTGATTTTACTAGTAAGCCTTTAGGAAAAGGCACACACACATGCATTCATCAACGAAGCTACCATTTCTCCGGGGGTGTAAGACTCCCAAATTGTGCACCTTCCATCCCTTCTAATTCTCACCTGAAAAACAGGTGTTACTATCCCCAGTTTACAAATAAGGAAGCCCAACTACTAACAAAAGATAGAAAACATTATTCTCATTTCCAAGGATTTTTAAAATTTCAAGATTCTGTCTATAGATGATTTCAGATAACATAAAGTTGCGGGGGTTTTGTTTTCTTTTTCTTTTTTTTTTTTTTTGAGGAAGATTAGCCCTGAGCTAACATTAGCCCTGAGCTAACATCTGCCACCAATCTTCCTCTTTTCTGCTGAGCAAGATTGGCCCTCAGCTAACATCGTGCCCATCTTCCTCTACTTTATATGTTGGACGCCTGCCTCAGCATGGCTTGACAATGGGTGTATAGGTCCTCACCTAGGATTTGAACTGGTGAACCCTGAGCCACCGAAACAGAATGTGTGAACTTATCTGCTGTGCCACCAGGCCAGTCCCATAAAGTTGTTTTTTTTTTAAAGACTCATTTATTTCACAGAGAAAGTAATCAAAGTACAGGCCACTTTAACAGACTGCACTATTCTAAAATTTCTGGTCTATATGGACCTCCACAAAAGTAACAAGCTTCGCAATATAGGAAAACAAATTATTTTACCATGTAATTCAAAAAAAAGCTTTTGTTTTTTTAATGATAGCTGGAAAGGAGGGAGAAGAAGCTGAAAAACTGAAGCAGATGCAACCTAGCCTGAGACTAACACTCTTACATTTAGTTAACTATAAGGTTTCTTCATTATTATTATTATTATTAATAGTCAAATTGTTGGCAAAGAAGAAAAATTCTGATATTTATGTCGCTATTTTAAAATACCATATTTAAAAGAAGAAACTTCCTTTTGCAAATCTGACCTTCTTACAGAACTATCTGCATGCTCGAAAAAGAAGTAGAACTGTCCCTTCACTCCTTCAGGAAATCCCAAAATCCACCTCAGACAGAAACATGACCCATGACTTATAGTTCAGATAACACTTCTACATTCTCCCAAACTTGGTGTCTGCCTTTCTTCTGATAGGAAATCAATTATACAATGAAGAAAAATGGGAAAAAAAAAGAATGTCTTGTATTAATCACTGTACATTTAAAGCTTGCTTTTATATGTAAAGTATATGTAATACATTCTAATTTTTTTATATTCAAGCTTCAGGGGAACTAAGGAAATATCATTTATTGGGCGCTTAGGATATATTACCTCTAGCATTCAAAATTGTCATGCAACAGGGCCGGCGCAGTGGCTAAGTGTGCACATTCCGCTTTGGTGGCCCAGGGTTCGCCGGTTCAGATCCTGGGTGCAGACATGGCACCGCTGGACAAGCCATGCTGTGGTAGGCGTCCCACATATAAAGTGGAGGAAGATGGGCACGAATGTTAGCTCAGGGCCAGCCTTCCTCAGCAAAAAGAGGAGGATTGGCGGCAGATGTTAGCTCAGGGCTAATCTTCCTCAAAAAAACAAAAATTGTCCTGCAAATATCATCGCCATTCTATAGATGAAAAAACTGAAGATCATAACATTTTAATCCAAGGTCCACATCTAAGTCACAAAAACAGGATTTAAACAAGGATCTGAGCCCAGTTCTTTCCACTTTACCTTGCTAACGTATGTTTAGCTTAGAATAATATTTCTTGTAGGGCAGGAATTTTCATCATGGCTATTATTTCTTCAGTATGTATTATGTTGCAATACAAACAGAAAGCCAAATAATGACTCTAAATAATGTTAAAATAGCCACAAAACTATAATCTTACTCTAATAATTTGCAGATATTGAACAAGTTGCTTAATTTCTCTGTGCCAAAACTTCTTCACATATTAATACCTTAGAGAGTAGTTATGGCACTAAAGTGGATTAAAACATATAAGCACTTAGTACAATGTCTGGCACATAATAAACACTCCACAAATGTTAGTTATTGCTATTGAGATGAGAAATCACCAGAGAGACATATTTTGAACCAGGTGACTCCAGCCAGCAATAGCTGGACACTTAATCCAAAGACAGGCAACCTAACACTTGCTTGTGATCTGTGACATGATCTGGTAGGTAAAGATAATGTGTGTCAATCAGATCCTCTCTATGGGAATCTGAATTAAGAAAAAAAGATTAAGCCAGTTAATAGCGACTCAGAAGTTAAATGGTTTGGCTCCTATTTCCATCAATTTTCTCTCATCAAGGTTACCCATGACGCTAAATCTGTTGCTAAATCTACTTTTTCAGCCTTCCTTTTTATATCACTTGGCAGCACTCAATCTGTTGAATATGCCATTTATCTTAAAACATTCTTTTGGTTGTCCTCTTATCTCTCTGGTTGTACCTTTTCAGTCTCTTTGGAAAGCAATGAAATATTACAGCTACTCAACACTTAATCCCAAGCCTCTTCTCCCCACACTCTTTACCCTCCCTCTAGGCAATTTCATCCACACTCATGACTTCAGCAATTATCGGTACGCTAGCTCAAACTTTTCTTGTAAATTCAACTGCTTTGTCAATCTCTCCACTTACACAGATGTCTCAAAGATACCTCAGACTCCATATATCCAAAACCAAACTTATGTTCTTCCCTTTCAAACCTAGCCAAGATCCCTTCCTATGCTCCCTATCTCTGCAATGGCACCACCGACCATCCAGTTGCACAAATTATAAAATTAGAAGTATGCCTTGATATCGCCTTCTCCCTCATCCCCATCTTTCACTAAGTCCTATAAATTTTATCTCCTAAACACTTCTCAATTCCTTCACTCCATCGCCACTGCTACCTTCTAACAGGTCTCCCTATATCCACTTTTGTATCTTCTCTACTCTCCACACTGTAGCCAGAGTTATTTTTTTTAATGATTCTAATCATGTCGCGCACCCACTTTTTAAAAGCCCTCAATGATTTCCTTTATTATTAGGATTTTTGACCAAAATTTGTATCTAGCCTATAAGGCCCTGCAAGATCTGCTTCAGTTTACCTCTTTTCTCCTCCTATTGCTGTACATGCGGCCACATTCGCCTCCTTTCAGTTCCTTAAACATAGCACACCATGTTTCCTCTTACCTTAGGGTCTTTGCCTATGGTTTCCCTCTGCCTGGACCACTCTTTGCCCTTCTCTTCATTTACTCAATCCCTTTTATATCTCAGCTAAAATATCACTTCCTCAGAGAAAGCTTCTTGAACCTCTAGACAATATCAGGTCATTCAGTTATTCATTTAACAAATATTTATCAATAAACTACTCTGTACCAGGAACAGTTCTAGATATGCGGGATTAATAAACACAACAAAGACAATTGCCTTCATGGAGCCTATATTCTAATGGAAGAAAACAAGCAATAAGCAAGAAAAATAAGAGGATTAAATAATATGTGTGAAGGCAGTAAGTCTATGGGACAGAAAAAAATGAACAAGGTAAGAGAATCACAAGCAGGGAGTTTCCAGTGCCTAACTTGGTGCGCGGCATGTAGGTGGCACTCAGTGAATATTTGTTGAGTGGATGAATGAATAAAGGAATGAGCATGTTCAAGTTACGAGGAAGCTGAAACTATAAAATGAGTAGAGGAACTACTTGATGGAAGAAACAGAGATGCCATGAAAGAAAGAGAAACCATGCGGGTCTTGTGAGAGAATGGTCTTTTGAACCATTCTTGATGGCTTCATACAGTTTCCAGTTCCAGTCACTGTATGGTCTCACCATAATCACCAGCTCCCTCCTCACCACACCCCCCAGGGCTGGATAATTCAAGTGGATCACTCTTGTAACCAAAATACCTAATCAGGACACATATACAAGACCATGTATACCACCGCCATCACCCACCACCACACATATCCCCAAAGCCTCTGCTCTTCTTCACACACACAGATATCACTTGTATTGAGCCTCCAGTTCTAGAGCCCCCAGCCCCTTTTAGGGACAAACTCCCTCCCACATACACAGGACTGTGAAAGCCCTTGCTCTCTTCTATGACCCTGTAAGACACTTACTTAGGTCACTCTCTCTGCAAGCCTGGCCATACTCACAATGGGGTTCCCTCAGGAATAGGATCCTGGACCCCCTTTCCTGTCAGTATCCCTGCACCTTAAAGACTATCTTCCACCCACATATACAGAGGCGGACATTCACCTCTTTGTGATTCTGAAGAACCTTCAAGATCACTGATCCCATATACACTCACACTCAGAATCCAGCCTCCTTTGGTAGGATTCTGAAGGACTGGGACTCTGGGTGTCCCATCTTTTGTCCTTGTAAGGACCCATACGAGGACTTGGTATACTTTCTCTGTGGCCAGGGGTGACCCTAAGGCACTACATTTCCCCAAAGCACAAATACTCGGTGTATACCCCCTTCCACGGCACTGCCTGATATTAAAGTAACATTCCTCCACATACCCCTGCCTTCTCAGAATGAGACCCTCTCCCCTAAACCGTGCCACCTTAGGGAGCCTTCCCACAGTGCCACAGGATTATGCACACCCTCTCCACGACCCAGGCTACCCCACGGTCAGCCCCCATCAAAGATGCCCCTGAGGATTGGAGTTCTGTGTCTTCCCTGGGGTCCCAGACCTTTCCAGGCCATGCTCACTCGGGAGCGTGCACATTCCCCCATACACCCCTGCGCCACCGGGACTCCGAGGTCCCTGCCCGCCCCTCAGAGGGGTACGCACCTCCCTTGACCCCTGACCCCGAGGACATAGCCCCACCGCGCAAACGCCCAGGGGCGCCTCCTCAGGAGCAGGGCCATGCCCAAGTCGCCTGGCCCCTCAGGCCCAGGACAGCCGTGATGCCTCAGCGCCTCCCCTGATCGACCGCCCCCACAGACCTGCCTCAGGCGCCGTCTGGCTCCGCTCCGCCATTTTTTGTTGTCCCTCCGCCTCTGAGCCCACGCAAAAATCGCGGGGCAGTGAAGAGCAGGCGATGGGATCAGCGGGCTGACAGGAGCTCCCTCAGGAGGACGCGGCGCGACGGTTGCCAGGGCAACGGGAGGCCGGCGCACTGGAGGCCGGCGCGTGGCGGGGGGTGGGGGTGGGGGCGGGCTGGAGGGAGCGTGCGTCCGCGGCCCCGCCCCCGCGCCTCGGGCACCCTCGCGGGCGGGCGGCTGCGGGGCGGGGATTCCGCGGCGCTTCTCCCCCTCGCCCCCGCCGGCGCGTCCCGGCGACTGAGCATGCTCTGCCGCCTCTCGGGCCCGGGGCCAGGTCGGCCGGGATGGCCCTCTGTTGCCGCCAACGTGGGCTCTAGAGCTGACCGCAGAGCTAGATGGGCTGGCTTTTCCGTGGTTGGTGCTCAACTTTGGGGGCCTGAGACAGGTTTCTTGGCTTCCCAACGCTTCGCTTCGCACTGTGCTTGACCCTGGCCAAAGTGCCGGATAATTTTTTGTCCTGAACTGAAATGCGCTGAGAATCAATAATGCTGTACCCGCCTCACCTCAAGCACACAGAGGTCCAACGGGATCGGGCTCCTCGTGCCTCTACAACCGCACCAGCCCCCAGCTCTAGAAAAGGCTTCTATTTTGCTGATGTGTTTCTCAGTATACCTAGGATGCCCTTTCCCATCTCTCCACTATCTTGTAAGACCAAGGTAGAACGTTACCCTTTCCTGAGCTACTCTGTCATCCCACAGTCCCCTGTGCATCCCTGTCCTGACACTTAGAAGGTTCTTTACACTATTTACTTCTGCTTCCTCACTTGAGGGTGAGCTTCCTGATACCTGGGGTGGGTGTCTTCATCTTTGTGTACTCCATAATACAGCATAGTGCTTGACGCAAGGTAAGTGCTCAGTAAATACTTGTAGAATGAAAAATGATCCTGGAATTCACTCCTGCACATTCCTACCAGTTTTATTGAGCACTTAATTTTTTAGCAAGTACCTTGCTAGGTAGGCCCCTTCTTCTCAAAGGGTTCATAGAGAAAGGAAGAGAGAGAATGGCTTTGACAGAGGTTAACTAGCGTTGGAAGTGCTACAGGAGTGTAGAGATGGAAGTCTACATTGAGGGGACGAGGGGGTGGGGAACACCAGTGAAGACTTCAAAGAGGAGTGGATACCCTAGCTGAGTCTTGAAGAATCAATAGCTGACAACCAGGCAAAGGAGAAGAGTATGCCAGGAAGTGCAGCAGCATGAGCTAAGGCACAGAGTGTAGGGATGAGCAATGAAACTACGGTCCAGTACGGCCAGAGCGCAAACCACATAGGGCAAAATGTTGTCTCTGAAGAAGCTCCTGAAGAAGTAGTATCTTCATTTGGGTTCCCCAAAAGCAGAGCCTGAGGCGAGGACTTCAGTGCTGGTAATTTGGAAGGTAAGCCCAGGAAACAGAAGTGAGTTGGAGAGAGTGAAAGAGGTAAGAGGGAAAAGCCAAGAAAAATGTGTGTTATTGAGCTGATTGCTTTAGTAGACAACGGGCTTACTCTCACTGGAGACTCCCTGAAGAACCATGTAGAATATACCTCAGCATTGTCTGCTAAAGAACAAGGAGGCTGGGTCATTTACCTCTTAATTTCCACCCCCACTGGTTGAGGGTTACCTCCATCTCCCAGCTTGAACTCTTTCATATTTCCTGCTTAGGCTTGCCCAGGGCTAAGCAGCCTTCCAGGGTTTGAGAGAAAGCCTTGAGGCAGAAAAGCAGAGTGCCCAGAAGGCTTTTGGGGGTGGGATGCTGGCAACATGCATGGAATTATCCGTTCACCTGCACGGAAATCAGGGATAAGGTGTAGGCACCACAACAATCTTCTACAGAAAGTTACATGAAAATACCCCTCAGAAATATCCCACACATTTGAGGAGTTTAAAAGGTAGCATAGTCCATGGTTTCTAGGAGCTCACAGTCCAGAAGGGAAAAAAAGATTTAATCAGTAATTACAACTGAGCATGATCAATGTTCTGACAAAGTATGGGAGGCTGTAGGAGCCCAGAGGAAGGGCATACAACCCAGCTGGAGGTAGAGGGGATAGGTAAAGGGATGTTCAGGGAAAACTTCCTGGAGGAGAGAGTGTGTGGTCTGACTCTTCAAGGGAAAGTAGGAGTAAGCTGGGCAAAGAAAATGGTGGTACAGGGAGGAAGGGTGGTTGAGGCAACAGAAAGATCATGGGCAAAGCAAAGGATAGTATGAGGTAAAGAGCAAGGTGAGAGTGGTGCATCAATAGACAAGGATAGAATCCGGAGAACTCAGATGTGGGGGACTAGATCCTATAAGTGATAGAAACTCATTGACAAATTTTTAAGTAGGTCAGGGATCTGCTTAGCTCCTCTGGTTGCTAAACCAGAGCCAAGAAAATCAGGAGGCTGTGTAGTAAATAATCTACACAAGTGTATGTAGCACATAGAAGGTTCTCATCAAATGGTAATTTGAAATGTCAACCAAGACATTTGTATAGAACTATACTGTTAAATTTAAATTTTTAATAAAATTTAAAAATCAATTACTTAGTCAGACTAGCCACATTTCCAGCACTCAATAGCCACATGTGGCTAGTGGCTATTATATTGCACAGCATATCCATAGAACATTCCCATCAGTGCAGAAAGTTCTGTTGGATAGCGTTGATAGACAAATACCTGGGCAGAGTTGGATAACATTGATAGACAAATGCCTGGAAAAATCAGCACCTAACAGGGCCAGATTCAGTTCTGTGTGTCAGCTCCTCTTCAGGAAGCAGAACAGGAAGGAGGGTAGACTTCTTCTCTTCTGCTGGAGTCCTCAGAGACTTCCTTCTTGTTGTGTGAGTAGCACAGCATGCATGGAGAGGGAGATAGAAATGCCACCCACATGGGCTCCTGGGAGTTGGTTTTCCCATGCTACCATTCAGAGTGTGCCTGAGAGGTCTGCCTTCCCCAGGGATCTCTGGTGGTTTCTGTTTCCACAGACAGCCACCCACCCACCACAGAGCTAGGGTGCCTTCCTTCTAACAAAATACTCCCTGTAGGATTCACTCACTCCCTCTGTGAACATTTATTAAAATGATGCCTTCCATGTGCTTGACGCTGAGTTAGATGCAGTACAGAATGAGAGAAATATTCAATTATAATCACATCTCTCACATGCACGAATTCATTTAATTCTCAAAGCAACATTGTAAAATTGGTATTAATGTCATCATCCTGTTCAGAAGATGAAATTGAGATGCGGAGTGTTTAAGTGACTTACACAACATCACACAATCAGAAAGTAGCAGACCCAGGGAAGACTGGAATCCTGCTAAGATATTCACCTGTGTTATCTCATGTAATTTCACATCAAAAATCCCATGACTCTGACATTCACCAACTAATTGGGAAGAAAAGACTAACACATGCAAGCCCAGTTTACAATTGATTTCCAAACAATATGATAAGAACAGTGACACAAGTATGCTCGGAAAAGTGTAGGAGCATCAAAGAAGGATGCCTTTGGTGAGCATCAGGGAAGGTTTTCTGAAGGAAATGACCCTTGAGCTGAGTATTAAGGATGAGGAGGGTCAGCCAGATGAAGTGTAGGGTGGGGAGAAAAGAGATGAAAATACTTTTTAATCCAAGTTGTCGTTTGTATTTCTACTTTGCTTATTGTTGGTTTGGCCTTCTAGAAATGTTATCAATATTTTCTTATTTGGCTTCTAAATTTTGTTTTTAAAAAAACCAAATGTCCTATGCCAAGGCTAGAAAAGAAATTATTTGAGGATTTCTTCTTAACTTGGATAAAATATTTAAATGTTAAAACATGACTGAACTCAACAGAAAGAAAAATATTCTGATGTTGAAAGGAAAAGAGATTTCAAAGGTGTGAAGTCATATGTCCTTACAGTTTTCTCTGCCCAGAATGCTCTTTTTCAGGTATCTGCTTGTCTGACTCTCACTTCATTCAGGTCTCATCTCAGAAGTTACATTATTGGAGAGGTCTTCCCTGACAATACTATTTAAAATGTACTTCTTAGACATTTCATAGCTTTTATAGTATTGAGAATAGTATCTTACGTTCTATAATTTTTTTATTTGCTCTGCTCATGTAGGCAAATGCTATTATTTTATGTTAATATTATAATTGGAAAATTTCATGAACTCTCATATTATGTCTAATAGTTTGTTAATCATTTCAGATGTTTTCTAACCTGTGAGAAAAATCAACAGCAAAATGGCAGTTGTCTCTTCTCTTCCTATTCTTTTAACGTTTTTCTTTTTCTTGTATTATTACTTTAGCCAGAGCCTCTAGTATTGTGTTAAAAAGTAGTTTATATTTGGGATTCTTGTCTTTTCCTGATTTAAAGGAACTGTATCTGAATTTTTTCTATTAAATATAGCTTTTGACATGAAGACTTTGTCAAATTGAAGACATTTCCAAAGAGTTTTTAAATTACAAATAGGTATTAAATTTTTGATTGAAAGCTTTGTTTGCACCTACTAAGATAATCATGTTGTTTTTCTCCTTTAATGTGGTGAAACAAATTGGTACGTTTTCTATTGTTAAAACATCTTTCCATTTCTGGGATACATACTATTTGATCACAGGTTTTTTTTTAATGCATTGTTGGATTCAGTTAGTTATTTTGTTTAAAATGTTTCTATCTACGTTAGAAAATAAAATGTTCCATCTTGAGCCTAGAGGACTTTATGGGGAGCTTTTTATTATCATTTCAAATTCTTTAATGGTTATTATTTTGTATTTTTCTTGAGCCAATTTTGGCATTTTATATTTTTCAGAAATATATCAATTTCATTTATTTTAAGTTTTCATGTTTTTAATTTTTAAAATCTCTCTTGTCTGTATATATTTCTTCTTTTTGTTGTGAATTTTGTTTATTTCAGTTTTTTTCCTTGATTGTTATTACCAGAGGTATATCTATCTTATTGATCTATTCAAAGCTTTTAGTTTTGTGAATTTTCTTCTTTTCTCTGTCTTTCTCTCCCTTTCAGTTAGCCAAGGTTAGGTTTAGGTACAAGTTACAGGAAAACCCAAAATTCCAGTGGCTTAAGGTAAAATATCTCTTCTTTCTTGAGTTGAAGAAGCCTGCAGATAGTTCAGGTGCTCTAAGTGTCAAGAATCAAATTATGTGCATCTTGGTACTCCACCTTGCATGGCTTCCATCTTGGTCAAAGATGACTACTGGAGTTCTAGCCATTAAGATTGTTTTCCATCCAGCAAGAAGGAGGAATGTCTTTTAAGGGCACATTCCATAAGTTGCACATACAATTCTGCTTACATCCCATTGAGCGAATTTGCTCACAAAGCACTCCTAGGAGAAGAAAGGATGGGAAATGAGTCTCTATTATGGACAGTTGTCTGCTTGGATCAGAACCAGGTACATAATTGGCAGAGCCCAGGGCAAAATAAAAATGTGGGGCCCCTTGTTCAAAAATTGTTATGAATTTCAAGATGGCAACAGCAGAACATTAACCTGATCATGTTACCCTTTGAGCACTGTACCCTGTGTGACTGCACAGCTCACATGCCTATGGAACTGATGCTGACCCAGAGTTCTCTAAAAACTGAGGTTCTCTATTTAATATAGAAGAGAAAAACAAATATTGAGGGACAACTGGAAGTCTATGCCTCATTATTTAATTTAATCATTTCTGCCTTTTTTGTTTGTTTGTTTCTTAGAGTAAACTCCGTCCCTCTTTTTTAGTTCCTGAATTGAACATTTAACTAATTGGTTTCTTATTTCTGACAAACATATTGTATATTTCCTTCCTTGTATTCAGATATGTATTATTATTATTAACATTTTACAAATAAGAAGAATGAGCACAGAGAAGCTGAATAACATGGTCAAGCTCAGAGTTTAGATATGAACCCAGGCAGCTTGTCTCTGGATTCCATGCTTGTAACTAGTACAATGTACTACCATTCTAGATTGTATATACATTTTAATTGTACCTATCACTTGGGGTGTAACTTATTTTCTTATTTCTCTCTTTCCTATTGTAGGACCATATTAAATTAAAAATATGCAAGACTAAATTATATTGTTTAGGGATACACACTTAAGTGGTAAAACCATAAATAAACCATAAAGAAGTGATCATTATAAAATCAGGTAGAGAGGGAACTGTAATTAGGACAGGGCACACGAAGAGACTTTTAGAACAACTAGAAAAGTTCTCTTGATCTGGTTGGTGGTTACAAGGATGTTTGCCTTATAAGAACTCACAAAGCTATACATTTTTGCTTTTCTGTTTTATTTTACAATAAAAATATTTTTTAAAGCAAATATGTTCTTTGAGTTCAGGAGCACACCTCCATCCCAACCATTTTTCTTCATGTTAATATTCTAATTTTAAGACTGTCTGTAATTTACTATAATAATTGTTACTATTTAATAAGTGCTTAGTATGTGCCAGGCATTTTACGCACATTCTTATTTCATTCTCACAGTAGCTCCATGAGACAGGTTTTATCCCCATTTTACTGACAGGGGAAAAGATAGAGAAGTTAAATAAATTGCCTGATGTAACACAGCTAGTAAGTGGTAGAGTTAAGATTTGAAACCAGGCTTGAATACAAAGATCATGCTCTTCATTAATACATTCCGTTAGCTCCCAGTCTTTCCCATATCAAACTCTCAAATCATATTAATAACATAAAGGTAGCCTGATTTGATGAACAGAGTATTGTATCAGTGATGGCGGGGATGGGGAAGTATCTGGATGAGCCAGATTTGGTATTGGCTTGAGGAAACTCACAGCCTAGTGGAATAGACATTGTGACAATTTAAACTGAAAAACCTATCCTATTACTATCTCCTACTCCTAAGTAATGATAAATCATGTCATTAAAGAGAATGTATTTGGCACTGACACTGCTCTGGGTAGCAAAGAGGAAGAGCCATTGACAGGTAGTTTGGTGGATTTGAAATACAAACCAGGCTCAGGAGAGCATTAATGGTTTCTTAGCACAGTAATGCAAGGGGCTACTGTTCTGAACAGAGCAAAGATAAGTATAAGGTAATAGAAGGGAAAGGCTGTCTTTGGTAAATCTTGATTGTCTCCAAGAAATATGAATGTCACTCCCCTCTCCCTTGGTGAGATGTGATTACTTCTTGGGTGAACTAAGGAGGAAATCAACACTGATCCCTTTCTCTAAGGAGTAGGCAATGACTGAGAAGAGTAGGAGATGAGGGAAAGCTAGCCCAAACCAGATATATACACAAAGTTAGAGGGACAGGGCTGGCCCGGTGGCGCAGCGGTTAAGTGCACACGTTCCACTTTGGCAGCCCAGGGTTCACCAGTTTGGATCCCAGGTGTGGACATGGCACTGCTTGGCAAGCCATGCTGTGGTTGGCATCCCACATATAAAGTAGAGGAAGATGGGCACGGATGTTAGCCCAGGGCCAGTCTTCCTCAGCACAAAGAGGAGGAGTGGTAGTGGTTAGCTCAGGGCTAATCTTCCCCCCAGCAAAAAAAGTTACAGGGGCAGATTGTCCTCCTTCAAAGATAAAGAGTAGAGTTCCCAAAGGAGGGAATAAGATCATGGGCCTCAGGGATTTGGAAGAAGCTGGAGTTAAAAAAGTAGGTCAGGGAAATTGAGAAGGGAAAGAGCTCCCAAGGATGGAAATTCTCGCAGAGGCCACCCTCTTTTTGAAGGCCCAAGCCTGAAAAGCTTCACTTTTTCAATAAAAGAGACTGTTGAAGATGGATGAGTTCCAGTCTGTTTCTCCCACTCCTTGCTAAGAACTACCTCCATGAAGTACTTTGTATACTTTATGTAGTTATTTGTTTGGGTGAGATTAGCAGGACAGGGTAGTCCAAGAAGGGTCAGGCTTCACCAACCCCCTAGTATCTAAGGACTCCAGTGGAGATGGGGCTAGAAAATGCATTATCCTCATACATAAATTTATTTTTTAAAAATTGAGATCTCACAAAATATATTGTTTATGCCTTAATTTCATCACTTAATTCATGAGAATTTTCTCATGATATAAGGTATTCTTTCAAAACATTATTCCTGTTATTGCAAAATATCCAACTTAGAGATGCATCATAACTAATTAAACCATTCCCTTTTTCTTGGATATTTAGGTCAATAAAGTCCTACTTTATTTTCTGTTATAAATAATGCTGTGGTGAATATCTTTTTACATATATCTTTAATCATCATCTCTGATCACTTCCTTGGTTTGGATTTCTAGACATGAGGTCACTGGGTCAGAGGGGATGAACTTTTCAAGGTTTTGAAACGTGTTGACAAATTGTCCTCCCCAAAGACCTCATCCCTTTATACTCCCAGTGGCAGGGTGAGCAAGTACCTGTAACATGATACCTTTGCCAACATTCTGGCTGTGATATTTACGGGGAAAAAAATGTTTTACCCAATTAGCCAAGAAACATGAACTGATAGAACTTTACCATCTGCCAAGAAGAAATTTGAGAAGTTTGGTTTAAACATGGGAAAGCTGATTGCACTTGTCACAGATGGGGCACCTGCAGAAAAAGGGGAAATTTTCAATGCTTTATTTCCATCAGGAGAAAAGGGTTGTACAACCCAGGCTTCATGTCTCTTTCACAAAGAGAGTGTGTGGTATCAAGTAGATGTGCTGAGTTCTCTGTGGTTTAGTGGAGAACAAATCAAGATCTCCCATTTTCTTCATGGTCATGCCCTTAACTGGTATTTATTTATGGGATATTTGGAAGAAGACAAAGTAGGATATGGTAATTTAGTTTATTTTAATGACATTAAATGGCTTGATTGCTTAAACTAAAATAAAATATTTGGAGCTAAAGGACTCTAAGACATCCATGTTGCTATGTACTCCAGTGTCATTAAGATTAGATTTTCTTATTGATGTGACAAATACTTAAACACACTGAGCTTGAAACTGTACAGGAATGAAACAAGGCTGTTGCTGAGTTGTTCAAGGAAAGGAAGACATTTAGATTGAACACAAGGCCATAGAACCTCATTTTCCAGTGCTTAAAAGAGTAACAAATTTTAGAGTTATAGAGTTACATGGTAGAAATGGAGTGACAGTTTCGGAAGAGATTCACAGATTATGATGTCAATGAACCTAAATTTCCAGAATTGCTGTTGGAGTGCAAATCTTAGAATGTATCCAACTTAATAAGCATCTCTTCTATTAATTTTGGAGGAAGCGATTGATATGAAAGTTAACTATGCCCAGTAAAGGGTCACAGTATCCCTGAAATTGTGTAGGCAAGATTATAAATCCCAGAACTACCTGGAAATTTATGACTACATAATGAAGCACTAGGCATGACTTTTTTTTCATAAAATGTTAAAAGAAAGCTGAATATCACAATCAGTGATATAAATCTGGAATTTTAATTGAGATGTTCTCTGACTTATAAATATAACAATTTTCAAGAATAGTTCAGCCTGATAAAAACCTATATCCTCACTGAGTTGATCAAAATAGATCAATGACTAATACTAGGCCTAAAACTGTATATTTCTTTCCTAATTAATAAATATAATTAATTTTTTCATTTTTAATACATTTTAATTACATATATTTGAACAGCCTAAAGGTTTCACATCCCATCATTGTATTGTAGAATGTGATATGTAAGTAATATACTGTAATAGGCACAGACTCTGAAGCGCAGTAAGTCTCGGTACAGACTCTGGCTCATCAACACATAAAGTTCTCTCCTTGGCCTTTAATGTCCAACATGACTGGGCTTGGCCTGCCTTTCCCATCTCACCTTCTACCATGTTTCTCCTCACTGACCATGCTCCAGCATCACAGGCCTCCTTGCTGTTCCTCAAACACCTCAAGCTTTTTCCCCCTTTACAGCCTTCATTGCTCCCTCTGCTTGGAGTGCTCCTCCTTCATATCTTCACATCACTTGCTCTCTCACTTCATGCAGGTCTCTTTTCAAATGTCACCTCCTCAGAGAGGCCTTCCCTGACCGCTCAATCAAAATAGCTCCCACCTTCCGTCTCTTACTATTACATTACCCTGCTTTTTTCTTTACTATGTAAAATCATAAATTCTATTGAATTATTTGCCTACTTATTTGTTGACTCTCTTCCCCACTGTAAGCTCTATAAGAGCAGGAACCTCACCTTTTTTGTGTCCTGATGTATCTCCAGCAGCTAGAACAGCTTCTGACACGTAGTGGATGCTTAATGAATATTTTTGAATGAATGATTGAATAAATGAGTGAACAAACAAAAGCTATACGTACAGGTATTTGGGGAGTACAAAGAAGGTGCACCTAATCTAAACTTGCAGTTGAAATGGGATATCATCAAAGATTTCCTAGAGAAAGGTAAAATGTGAGCTGAGTTTTGAAGGACGAGTAGAGAAAAAGGGAAGGATCCTAGGTAAAGGAAACAGTAAGAGATGTGAGGAGCAGAGGGTAGGAGAGAACACAGCTTGAATACTCAGGAAACTGCAGGTAAACCTGAGATGACTCAACAATAAGGTGAACAGGAGAAAATGGCTTTTGTGTGGTTGGAGGAGCTGAGTGTAGCCTTTAAAGCTCTGTGAATGATTTGACCTCCAAAGCTGCTAAAAGCATCCTCTTTCTAAATGCACCCAAAGGTGATCAAAATAATCTGGACTTTCTAATGATACAAGAAGTTAAAAACAACATTTATTGGGAGAGTCCTCTTTTTTAAAACTCTCTGTGTGTGCCCTGTCCACCTCCCTTCCACACCGACTCTTCAACCAAGATCTGGCAGAAACCCAGGCCAGCTACCCTTCAGGGCATCCAACAAGATCCATAATTAGAAACCAGCTTTCCTGATGGGATTAGAGACAGATTGTGTATGGTGAGTTCATCTCACATAGCCGTTTTCAATAATATCCAATAAATGCTGTTGTTGCTATATGCGTCTTGGCAGATGTTTTAAGTCGTAGTTCTCCTCTCCACCTGCCCCACGATAAACTGATTGGTAAAGATACAATTTCACATATGTATATTTTCATGGCTCTTACAATTGCCAATTTAAATATCTCATGTCCTCTGTATATGGAGGGAGAAAGAGTACATGTTGCTTTGCAGCAGGTAAAATGGTCCAAACAAAAAAATCACATCCACATCCCAAAGAGTTTATCTCCAAAAGCAAGAGTGGGCATGCTATGAAACACTGCAGAACAATACCCACACAATATAGGCAGATGGAGCAGCATATGGCAACCACAACTGGAATACTTTGTAAACCATCCCCAAACGGTGGCTGGTCTTTGAACACTTCCCCAGTTCAAAGTATGAAACACTATCCTTTATCAGCAAACTCTGAAAAGCCAAATGAGATGTTTAAAGTAGCCTTAAGTAAAGGTCATATTCTTAAAGTGTACAGACTTAAAAAATAAAGCTTTCTGATGAGAAGTAAACAACTGCCCATGCACATTACCATCCACCCTCAATGGTAACACACTTTGTATCCTTGTTGACAGAGGCAGATACAGTTCATTGACTTTTCCTGATAAGATGCCACTAACTAATGCTTAAATGAAGATCTTAGGTGTCTTTTGGGGGCAAAAAGGAAAGACTTCAAAAATTATTCATTTGGCTTATGTTCATCAACCATTAAAATCCTAGTATGGTTATTGCCTCTTTTGTTGCTAGCATTTGAGGACAGGAAATAGAAAGGTAACTGGATTGGATAGAAAGATATTGGAACTAGAATCAAATCAGTTTTTGATGCCCAGCAAGTCACCTCATCTTTCTAAGCTCTACTTTTCCTGACTGTAAAATGAGAGTAATTAATTGTATCTACTTCACTACACTTTCAAAAATTAAATGAGATAGTATATATTAAGACATTTCCTAAACCAGAAAGCCCTGTACAAATGTTAGAGCATATTATGTAACATTCATTGTTTCTGTATTCTCCTAAATTCCCATGGAAGCTCTTCAAATGCCTCTTAAGCATTTTTATTTGTTGTTGCTTAGATTTTACTTTTTAGAACAGTTTTAGATTTATAGAAAAATTGAGAAGATAGTATAGAGAGTTCCCGTATACCCTGCACCCAGTTTCCCCTATTATTAACATCTTAGTATGATACATTTGTTACTATTAATAAAGCAATATTGATAACTGTTATTAACTAAAGTCCAGAGTTTATTCAGATTTCCTTAGTTTTACCTAATGTTCGTTTTCTTTTCCAAGATCCCATGCAGATACCTACATTACATTAGTTGACATGTTTTCTTAGGCTACTCTTGCCTGTGGCATTATCCTCAGACTTTCCTTGTTTTTGATGACCTTGACAGTTTGGGGGAATATTGCTCAAGTATTTTGTAGGATGCCCCTCTAATGCAATTTGTCTGATGTTTTTCTCATGATTAGACTATGGTTATGGGTTTGGGGGAGGATGATCACAGAGGTAAAGTGTCATTTTCATCACATCATATCAAGGGTGTGCAATATCAGTATGACTTATGACACTGATGTTGTCTGGCAGAGGTAGTGTGTGTCAGGTTTCTCCATGGTAAAGTTACTCTTTTTCCTCCTTTCTGTATATATTCTTTGGAAGAAGTCACCATTGCAAAGTCACTTTGCAGCCCACACTTAAGGAGTGGGGTGTTATGCTTCCCTTCCCTGGTTCTGTTTTTGCCAAATGAGATATCTATCCATGGGATAGAGCTTGGCCACTTGCAATAGCGAATGTTGAAGCTACAAGATATTTCCAAAGAGCTGGTATGAGCTCACTCATTTTTAGAAGAAAAACTACAGTAAGAGTAATTTTCTATTCCTTGCCTTGAAAATCATAGTTCCCATTTTTCTTTCAAGATAATTTTTACCTTAAAAAAAAGTGTTTACTGTGTTAGATTTGCCATTGAATGCTCGAGGGGCCCTGTCCTCTTTGTAGAGTCCTGTTTTTTTCTTCCTTCTGCTTTCTTATCTGTATCTTCTTTAAAAGGAGAGCTCGTGCATTCATTTCTTCTTTTAGATTTTTCCACCTGCTACTTCAAATATGTTGCCTGTATAATTTTCTGAGATAAAAAATTAGAATCCAAGCTTCTCTCTGAGGAATATTACCTTTGAAGTTCAGGGAGGCATCAGAATCAAAGTGAAATCTACAATTTACTTCCTTACAACAAATTCTGGGAAGATAAAACTAACAAGATACAAAAGGAAAAATCTGTTTCGAAGTGATAATAAAGATGCTGTAATGACTAGAAATAAAGAAAACATGAAGAAGTCATGAATAAAAGTTACTTGGTTTACAACAATTGCATTTCCCTGAACCTCAGCAATGTGGGGCAGCTAAAGTATCTAAATCTCAAACTTCTGATTCAGCCTTTCCTGGGAAAACTTTGTGGGGGACTGGTCTTGGCCACGCCGAGATACGTCTCTTTGGCCTGAGGATTATGGGGCTGGTTGCTTTTGATAAATTGGGACAGGGAAGGAGGCTCTGAGGGGTGGAATTTGCTTGCCCTTTGTTAGGAGACATTTACATTTGTAAGGTAAATCTCTATCTGTAAAGGTGCCTCCCTCTCTGTACCAGGAAGAAGAAACGAGATGACCTTATCTCTAGAAACTCTTAATCAGTGGGGAAGGCAAGGACTTAAATCTGCATTTGTTTATTGTGCTTGTCTGGTAACCTCCTGTAACTGACTTCCCTCCCCCTCCCAACGCTGGCATTTCTTTAAGGATTAAGCATCTTTCCTTAGGCTAGGAACTGATTGCTGCGCTCACCTGTGACCACCCAGCTCGAGACAATAGACATGCCTCCTGCTATGCCCTCCAAGATAGCAGACCCATTACCTGCTGTGTCCATCAAGTGCTGTGCCAACAGGGCAATCTTGTGACTATTGTGGGAGGGACATTTCAATCATATGTGAAATATCCTGTTTGGGGGTATATAACCACTCTGTATACCTCACTTCTTCGGTGCCCTTTCTTCCTTCTGGAAGACAGGCCCCAGGCCATGGTCCTCATAAAGCTTTGTTTAATTTTCTCCTGCTATTCTGTCTCTTGTGAATTTAATTCATTCTCCGGCCAGACGAACCCACATTGGGTAGACAAAATGTCTTCCTCCCCTACAACTTCATTTCTCGAATACTAGTCTCTGTGGCAGAATAAAAACACAGTAAACATACAAATACACACAGTGAAATCTGACACAAGGAATTTAGATGGGTTGAACTGAGTCAATAATATTTGTTTTAAAAGAAAGCTATATGGAGGTAGGTAACATTTTTCTAAAGATGGTCATGTAGATACATAATACTTGCCATCTTCCCTATCAAAAATATACCCATATCTGGGAAAACAACTTAGCATTCAGCTAATATACTCTTAAGACAATTTCTTTCTCCACAAAAAAGTAACAAAGATTAAAAGCTTCCATAATCACAGGCAATACAGTGTAAAGGAAAGAATACTAGTTTTGGAACTCGAAAGACCTGAATTCCAATTCTAACCTCATCACTTACTGACTTTACATGAGTTATTTAACTTCCCTGAATCTCAGTTTCCTCAGCTGTAAAAGACACATTAGGCCTACCTTGTGGGTCAGGTACATAGCAAAAAGCCTAATTAATACACAGCAGGCCCTGAATTAGAGAGAAAGAAGATGCCTTTTTGATCCTCACAGAGTTTATAATCTAGTGGAAGAAATGGAGATTAATTGAGAAATAAACAAAAGAAGTAAAATTATCAAAATAATAAATTCTACAAATTGTCTTAGGAAAAGATAGGTTCCCTTGAGAAAGTGATGATTGAACTAAAAGAAATCACTGAAAGAGCTGAAAGAAAGCTAGGCATTAACTAAACAAAGCCCAGAGGAAGAGCAATTAAGACAAAGGAGACAGAATATGCAAAGTTCCTGTGGTGGGGGAGATGATAGTGCTTTCAAAGAAGTGAAAGGAGAGTGCAGGCTCCTGGGATAGTGACTTGGGAGAGGTGGCAGGAGCCATGACAAGCAGGGCCTTGTAGGCCATCTTAAGGATTTTGGTCTTTGGCCTAAGAATATTGAAAAGTTTTGAGCAGAGCAGTGACATAATCACATTTTAAAAAGGACCACTCAGGCTGCTGTGGGAATAGACTACATGGGCAGGAGAAGATCCAGGAAGACCAAGGTAGCAGCAGGCTAAGCAGGGGATGAGGGATGCACCAGAAGAGTAAATGTAGGCACAAAGAGATGAGTAAGTGATAGAGCCAGAATTGGCAAGTCCACTTTCCTCCAAATTTTGTGTTTTCTAACTTTATATATTGTAATAAAATACTAAATGCCTACAATGAACAAACATAGAAAGCAAGATGCTTGTGGTATAACCTGTTGAGTAAAAGAATTTCCCCAGCATCTAGCACTTAGGTTTATTCCCAGCAACACAATTACATGGAGAAAATGGAGTGCACAGGACAGCAGGATTCACAAGAAACTGAGGGACTAAATACATGAGAGAGAGAGAGGCAGGTGGTAGAAAGGGCATTAGATGGGGAAACTGGAAACCCTGAGTTTTAGTCCCAGCTTTGCTACATACATTTGGGCAGACAAGTCCCTTCCCCTCTTCAGACCATCCCTATCTGTGAAATGACCTACTGGAACTAGCTAATCTCTGGGGTCCTTTTCAGTGCAAGTGTTTCTCTCACTGTGGAAAACACATCTATGAACTATAAAGTTCATAGTGGCTTAGAGTACAGGTTCTGAAGCCATCATAATAAGAGCAGACACTTAATAAGTGCTTCCTATGCATCAGGCATTGCTCTAAGTTTTATACTTAAACTGCTTTAATCTTCCCAACAAATCTTGTGGGTAGGAACTATTATTATTATCTCCAGCTTCATTTTATAGTTGAGAAAACATAGGCACAGAGATAATAAGTAACTCACTCAAGATCTCATAATTATTAAGAGGCAGAGACAAGATTTGAATGTGGTAGTCTAACTATGATGTACACATCCTCTTAGGATGCCTGGGTTCAAATATGGACTCTGCTGTTTTCTAGCAGTGTGGGTCATCCTGTGCCTCAGTTTTCTCACCCCAAAAGTGAGAATAATAATAATTCTTACCCAGGAGTATTTTTGTGAAGATTACCTGAGAAGACACATATAAAGTGATCAGAAGAACAGTACCTGGAACTTAGTAAGTGCCCAGTAAATGTTAAGTGTGATGACTGCTCAGTGGCCCAAGGAAGAATGGACACATGCATTTTGGGAAACACTCATTGGCAAGAATGACTCAAAGCTTGTGATCCCAAGCTTTCATGGTGTTTCCAAGGCAAAGAGGCAAACTTTAAACACTATGAGACCCTGCAAAGGAGAGCTGTTCTTTGTTCTGTGTGAAAGATTTCTCTCCATATGTTTATTTTTAATCTATGCCCTCACTTAACACTTGAAAATAGAAAAAAGATGATGATGATAAATAAAATAACATACATACAAAATAAAACATTGCTCCCATACCTAATCCAATATGGTTCAAATTAGGTTTGGAACTCCTTATTGTTGTCATGAATCAATTTATTGGGTCACAACAAGCATTTAAAAGAAATGAAATAATAAGATATTGTAGGGTTGGATAGCAAATATCAGCGTGCACTGCAGGTAGTAGAGGTAAGTATTATTTCTTAAAATGTTTGTTTC
Source organism: Equus przewalskii (assembly GCF_037783145.1). NCBI lineage: Eukaryota > Metazoa > Chordata > Mammalia > Perissodactyla > Equidae > Equus > Equus przewalskii. The sequence goes on along the minus strand of NC_091832.1, from coordinate 8,923,596 downwards.
AGAGGGAAAGAGAGAGAGCGAGAGAAGGAATGTAAATTATGTTTTTTACTTTGCACCGAGCTAGATTACTTATTCATTCAACAAACGTTCACTGTGTGTGATTTGTGCTAAGCATTCTGCCAGGAGCTGGATTCACAAGAAATAATTAATAGAGCTCCAGCTTTAAGAAATTCAAAGTGAAATGGGAAAAGCAGACACTAAACAAAACCAAATGAACCTTATGGAGCCTAGGCCTCCCTTGTTAGGAGAGGAGTGATGTTTAGGAAGGAAGGAATGTTTGGAATTGCTGAGCTCTCATGGGAACTAAATGGCTGGGCAAAAGGGTGCTTATTCTGTCATGATCAGTGGTAGCTTGGTAAATTTTCTTTGTTTTCAGATTTACCTTGACTGGAAAATGGTAACATTTACATGGCCAAGGAAGAGATAAACTGTGAGATATGAATCACAATTTATGTAGCTGATTTAATGTGTTTTCTGGCTTTTTCACAAGTTCTTTTCCTTTGGAACACTGGGAGGGGACATAGGGTGACTTGAATACCAGAATACTAGATCCTTGCCTACTCTTTTTCCTCTAGATCCCACTATTATGGGTTAAAAATAGAAGCTGTTGAATTGTGGGAACTAGCTGTAGTTAAAACCCCACTGTAATTAGTACAGGAGCCCCACAGATTATTAATGAGGCTGTTTGAATTTGCACCTGCTCCTGCAAGGGTCGGGTGTGAGCCCATTGGCAGGCAGGTCCCTTGAGTCAGTGAGAGGGAAATGGGAGTGGAGGGAGGGATCTACATGCTGCCTTGCAGGTGTTTTTTGGGAGCCCCTGAATCAGTATGTTATGTTGTTCATTTTGTTGTATTCACTATGTGCAAGAGCCTGGGCTAGATGTTAGAGGAGACATAAAGGTCAGAGACACAGCCCTTGCCCACAGAAAACTCATACAGAGGGACAAGACACTTAACAAGGGACAAAAGTCCAAAGCATATGTGGAGCAACACGGTTCAGCATGAGACCTCTGACCTTGGAGTGAATCACAGTCCCGCCACTTTCTAGCTGTGTGACTTTGGGCAAAGTAATCTAACCTTTCAGAGCTTTAGTTTCCTTATCTGCAAAATCAGGATGATTGGGTATTTGTGAGGAGTAAATGACAGCCATGAATGAAGTAGGCAGCATATCACTGAGTGAATAGTACATGGTCAATAATTGAGTTGATTGCAAAATCAAAGTGCCTGCAAAGAAATACCAATGAAATGCTTTGGAGCTTCAAAGGAGGAAAGTGTCATATTGGGAAAGACTTCTTGGAGGTGGCATCTGAGATGAACCTTACAGGATTTGTCTGATTTTAAAAAGAGGTAATACAGAAGGGGGAAAATATTCCCAGGGAGAAATGGCATAAGCAAAGGAATGGAGGCAGGTAAAACTGGGACATTCCAACTAGTGGGTGTGTTTTTGCTGGGAATTGTAGTTACATAGATAAATTGGTTTCCAACTTTAAAAATCTCATAGTCTAGTGGAGAGACAGACATTCAAACTGAAAGCAGAGTGATGCCAGTTGTGACAGAAGACTGCATAGGGTCTGTGGGAGTCCAGCGGAGCCCTACTTGGACCAGCCTGGGCTAGGGATAACCAGGTGGGAATAAGAGAAGATGAAGAGGGTGGGGCAAGACTCTAGGGTGTCAGGGAAATGCTGACTGTATGGTGCATGCTCAGTAAAAATACCAGTCAGTAAATCATGGTAGGCATACAGAATAAGACCTAGGATTCGAAGAACGTGATTGAGAATGAAAACTGGGTTGGTAGTACTGAGAGAGAAAGTGAGATGACCAGAAGCAGGCATCAGAGAGAAAAATGGCAGAATTCTCCAACTTACAGGGGAAATCATTTAGAGCTATGATGAAGGCTGGGGTCAAATGTAAAGCTGAGTGGCTGAAATGGAAGGAAAGTGAGTCACTGGAGGTGAGGAGTTCAAGGATTACTGGGATTAAGCAATTAAAAAGATTACTGTTGTCTCTTGATGGCCCAGAGGGCAGAGAGAGCAGAAAGGCTGTGTGGAAGAGGTCAAGGAGCTAGGTATAAAAATCACACAGAAAGGTGGGATTACGTCCTGGAGGGCAGTAGATGGTTTTGGTGTTTGAAATGTGTAGCGTCTTACTAATGAGCACCTGCTTTATGCCAGTCATTGTAGATTCATTATAATATCTCTAATTGTATTGTTTAGGCTATTAATTGGGTTGCTGTGACAGGAAGGTCCAAAATAACAGTGGCCTAAATAAAAAAGAAGTTTAGTCCTCTGTCCTGTAAAAGTCTGGGTATGTGGACCATGGCTGCTATGACAACACAAATAATCATCAAGTTTCCAGGGTCTTTCTGTTTTGTTGTCCTGCTAACTTGTATCTCAGCTCCCACCATGACATCTGCATTCCCATCAGCTGGAAGGAAGGGACAGTAGATAGTGTGACCCAGAGTCACTAAGAGTGACCAAGATTCAAGGTGAGGGAGTTTAGATTCTCTTCTTGGTGAGGGAGTAGCAAGGTCACATTGCAGAAGAGCAGGTGGGTTGGGAGATATTGTTGTAGCCACGTTTGGAAAATACAATCTGCCACACATTACAATAAATGACCTTTAACAGAATGCTTCTCAGCTTAATGAATATGAGTGATCTGCGGAACAAATGGCCACGAATAAAATGGATTCCATTTATTTATTTCATTCATTTTAATCCACAGAATGCTTTAGGGTAGCTTTCAATTCACACCTTCATTTTACAGATAAGGGAAGTAGGTAACTTGCCCAAGATCTCTGAGATGGTTAGTTGTGAAGCTGGGATTTGAACCCAAGCCTGTCTGACTCCCAAACTTGTGCTCTTTCCTAGCATGACACATTGAAACCGGCAGAAAGTTACCCACTGATGATTAAGTAGCTAGGAACTAAAGTTTTTCTTTTTTGCAATGACTGATCATAGCTTTCAGCTGTTTAACCCACTCACTGTCAACTGTGCTGCTTAGGCACTATGCTATCTGACTCCCACCAGGCTCCTATAGATCACATCTTCCTGGAGCCTGGGTCACCATGGTAATGGCTGTGTGAGCTATTTTTCAGGAATTAGAACTCCTTGTCCACTTCAGGCCGGTTGAGACCACCAACTCATCAACTGGGCCCACAGAGATGTCCAATAAGTGACCTTTTGACATCAAGAGGCTAAAAACTCCACCCCCAGATCATGCTAATGCTGCCATTTTGTGAGCATGGGTCCTATGAAGAGGCATGAAGTCTGACTTCGCTTGCGCAGGTCATCAATTACCTCACCTCTCCTCACCTCCAATTACATCTCTCACATTTCAGACCATCTTGCCCCCTATCCCATAAATATCCCTGAGTCCCTGTTTTCGGGGAAGCGAATTTGAGGCTCATGCTCTCGCTTCCTCCAACGGCTGCCTCGTGAGTAAACTCTCTCTCTGCGGCAATCTCATCGTCTCGGTGTTTGGCTTTCTGGGCGGCAGGCAAAAACAAACCTGGTTCGGTAACAACAGCCTCTTACGAAGCCTGACATCCAGGGAGAATGCAAGAGAAAAGAAAGATTCGCCTTTCCTATCACAAGGACTCAATAAATATTCGTTGAATCTAACTGAAGTAAATCAAACTCCTAGAGGAGAATCTTGGAAACAAAATCTGAAAGCTGTGTATCAAACTAAAGTTAGCTTCGAAAGAAATTCACCAACCAGCTAATGAAGCAAGTTCTATGTGAACACTGTTTCTTCATTCATTGGTATCTATGCAACAAATATTTACTTTTGGAAAGTATTCTCTGCTCCATTCTGAAAGGATTCAAGGCATAAGTATTAGACTAGAAATGTCAATAAAATGAAATAACACTTAGAGATTTTAGTTATCACGTCAGCGCATTGGAAATGCCTGGTAAATGGTAGCCATTGCCATTGGTAGGAGCCCAGAGAACTGGTTCTATTCCCAGCGCTGCTTCTCACCAGCTGTGTGGACTTTGGCAGATTACTGAGCTTCTCGGAACCTGACTTTCCTTGCTTAGTAAAATGAGGAGGATGATATCAACAACCTCTAAGGTCCTTTCCAGCACTAACACCTACACGAAGACTGAGTACTCCTTCTGTTTTCATTTTCTGCATGTCGTGATTGGCAGAGTTATTTTCTACCACTAAGCAATTAATTAGCTAATCTATTAAGTGCAAACTGCAACTGTTGAGCAACCAAGAACAGTTAAAACTGTTAGAGCAAAGGCCCTAATCAAACGTTTATGAACATATGCTCATGGGCTTTCTTGAAAACAGCGCTTATTCATTGTTCCTATTAAAATCTCATGTGACAAAACATTAGAGAATGCACAAATTCTGTTATATCCATAATCATCAGTAACACTACAGTGTAGCTTCATTCTGACAATGGAATACCCCATTTGCTTCACAGCTATGTAGAGTAAGTCTTTTTAAAAAAGCACTTTGAAGAAGCTTCAATGTTGAGTCTTTCACCTTCTAACTCCTGCTTGTTCTTCAAAGCTCAATTCTAGAGTCATTGTTTTTCAGGAATCTCCCCGGAGCCCCCTTGAGCCTACCCTCTCCCCGCCAAGCTGCTTTGGATTCCCCTGCTCTGCTCTCTCACGGTCCCTGCTGCTTCTCTCTGCTTTAGTCCTTGTTAATAGTCTGTTACATTGTATTGTCACGATCTGTCATTTCCTCCTCTAT